>NC_090021.1:128203573-129403573 GCF_037176765.1 Anolis sagrei | reverse complement strand
TAGTACTATCCCAGTTGTCAAAACCTCCCTTTGAACCCATGGCCTCCAATGAGATTTCTCACCTTTCCTGGAAGACAGCATTCCTAGTGGCCATTACATCCGCTAGAAGAAGCAGTGAACTCACGGCTCTCCGTTCAGACCCACCTTACATTAGGTTCCATGATGACAAGGTCGTTCTTCGAACCGACGTTACGTTTCTCCCCAAAGTTGTTTCCCAGTTCCACATGTCACAAGACATTATTTTACCAGCATTCTTTACAAACCCAACCTCCCCGTTGGAGGTGACCCTTCACTCCCTTGATGTTAAAAGAGCACTCTCGTTCTATTTACATAGGACGTCCTCTTACAGGAAGTCTCCCAAACTCTTTTTAAAGTATAGGAAAGACACTCTGGGCCACCCTGTGTCCTCACAGGGATTGGCTTCCTGGATCGTTTCGACGATTCGCCTAGCCTACCAATTGGCAGGAAAGGAACCACCATCTCACCTGGTGGCCCATTCCACTCGATCGGTCTCTACCTCCCAAGCCTTCTTGCGAGGGGTGCCGCTGGACCAGATCTGTAGAGCAGCTACGTGGTCTACACCTTCCACGTTTGCCTCTCACTACAAATTGGATATACAAGCCAAGAAGGACGCTGCTTTCGGCAGAGCAGTTCTCTTTTCCTGTGTGGCATGACCCACCTCCAGGTCAGTAGCTTGCTATCTCACCCATAGGTGCGCATTTCACGGAATACACGAAGAAAAAATAAAGGTTGCTTACCTGTAACCGTATTTCTTCGAGTGTTATTCCGTGAAATTCGCACAACCCGCCCTTCCTCCCCTCTGTCATGCCGTTGCCTAGCTGCTGTTTAGCGCTGGGGAACTACCCAGGAGCCGCGCGCCGCGGCGGAGGGCGCCCAAGGGGGCGGGGACATGGGCGGGGCTTCCGCGTCCGCAAATAATCATTTAAAATAATCATTTAAAAATTCATTAAATCTTTAGAACTTCCGGATTGCTGCGCAGGCGCAGGGGAAAACCCATAGGTGCGAATTTCACGGAATAACACTCGAAGAAATACGGTTACAGGTAAGCAACCTTTATTTATTTCCTATATTTATATGCCACCCTTCTCCTCCCGAAAAGGGACTCAGGGCAGCCACTTTGTTTGATCATGCCCATGCCATATCACAAACTGCTTTTGAGGTTCCCCTCTTTTTCAGGATCAATTTAGCATGATGTATCAGAGATTCATTTTGGGGAAACACAAATTTCAAGCCTTCTTGGATTTGGTGTTTTGGTGAAAGGAACCACCATGGTGTAGTGGTTTGGGTGTTGGACCATGGCCCCATCTACACTCATATAATGCAGTTTCATAATGAAGTTTAACTGCATTATATGGCATTGTAGACTCATATAATGCAGTTGGATACTAGAGTTCAAAATTTACTTTGTCGCCTTAGGTAAGTCACATTCTCTTCACTTTAAAGGACAGCAAAAGCAACCCCTTCCCCCAAAGAAAACTTGCCAAGAAAGGTTTGCCTTTGGAATGCCGCAAGTTCAAAATGACCTGAAGGCACACCAAAGCAGCAGCAACAGAAAGTTTTGCTAGGATCCATTTAGAGCTGTTCTTTGAAGTAGACGAACACATGGCCCAATTAGATTGCCCATATTAGAAGGTTGGTCTCATAAAAATTATATGGAGTGCTCTTGGTGCAGTACTTTGTGGTCATTCTCTTTCCTTCTCTCCCTAGCTGTACAGTTTTCGTTGAAAGCAGTGACTGTACCTTCTACTGATGCTTCTATGAGGTTTGTTATTCCACCTGTCGTGCTGCCAAGTGATTTGATGGGGAGCAAATGAGCTCTGAGTCATTGTAGTACTGCTACATGCATTATTACTTCAACATAACTATTCCTGTCAAATAGATCGGATATCACTACTAAACAGAGGCAGATGTATTTAGGAAGGAAAAATCAGCATCTTCATGGCACGAAGATTGCCTATAAAATGAGGTCTGGAGTTTGGAATAATTCACCATGTAACGTGATTTTTGTTCCTGCATTCTAAATATCATTTCCTAAATGGTTCTATCATTAAAACATGGAACAAATGATTAAACTGCAAAAACTGTTTTTGCAGAACATCCTGCAGCACATTTTGCTATAGTTTTTCAATGAATATCTCATAGAGTTTTAACCAATTCAACATAGTTTGTGGCAGCCACAAAAATGAAGTTTCTGGAGTGTAACAACTACTTTTAAAGTAAGTACTGCACAATTAAACAGGAAATCACACTTTCAAACCAGGAACATATTTTTTTCAAATTTTGTTACATAGTGATAGATTGGGTTCAGGGGCGGCTCAACCCATTATGAAAAGTAAGCATTTGTAGTATAGTTGATTTTGCCCAGGGGCACTCTTGAGGCGCTCTTGGTGGAAAATAGACCTTGACATATGCGAGTTGTAGTTTCTAGGATGCATAGTTCACCTACAATCAAAGAGCATTTTGAACTACACCAATGATGGAATTGTACCAAATATGGCACACAGAACTCCCATGACGAACAGAAAATATATATCAGTGATTGGTTTTGGGGGGGGGGGGGTGCCAAAATACTTACCGTTGAAAATTACCTAGGGCCGCCTCTGGTTGGGTTATTTTCACAAAGGTTAGTGCATAAAAGACTAAAACTCAGCATTTACTGTTTTAATTAATATTTGTTGAATTAAGTGTTTATGCATAGTTGTTAATATGTGCCATTTAGTTTTGGATTTAGCTTTTAATATGCCTGGCAGACCTGGAGTGAACTACACAGTAAATATAATAATAATAATAATAATAATAATAATAATAATAATAATATAATAAACCAACTTTATTTATATTCTGCCCTATCTCCCAGGAAGGACTCAGGGCGGATTCCAAACACACAAGGCAAACATACAATGCCCGAATGCAAAAACAATATATCCATAGAAACTAAATTTAACACCCCAACATATACAACAAATTATTACAAATATATCGGTGTAGTGTGAATATCCAGTGGGTGTAATGTGTAGAAGCAGAAATGCATAATTCAAGAAAGAATTATAGGTGATTCTGTAAAATATTGCTGTTCTAATGGGTGACATTTTACTTCTGTCATATGGGGTTGTTTTCTGTTTCAAGGTTAATATTTTACATTAATTCCTTGACAGATTAATGGCCTGTGTTCAAGGCTGTTAATTGGCTCGCCTTTTAATTAGCTGTCAGCACAAGACTTAACTTTTCACTACAGAGCATTGAGATGAACAGTGATTTCCTGGATTTGGCTGGAGGAGGTTCAAATAGCTAGCATCAGCTCTAGTTATCATAATTGATGCATTGGCTTTAGGGTGCTTACTGCTGTTGCCTTGGGTGCATTACAATATTGTATTTCAAGGACACCCGGGGCTTTGTGGTGGAACCAGTCACACAGAACAAGCACCTTTGAATTTTAAGTAATGTAAGTATTTTGTAGATTTTTAAAGAGAAAGTTTTCAGCAAGCATTGAGATTTCTTTTATATTTCTGAACTAATTCACACCATTAGTTGATGCAGCCACAGTGCATGCCATAGATCTTTCTGTATTGATTTTGTTTTCCAATTCAAATGATTTCTTTAAAAGCCCAATAGTAAACCTGTGTTACTTTTTATGTTGCATTGGTATTCTGTAAGCAAAATCAGATAAAAATATGTTCAATACATGAGGACTCCTTCTTGTAAAACATTGCATTTTAGTTTTGGAATACAAAAGGTACAAACATTTGCTCTGTGGTAAAACAGTACACATGTCTCACTCTTAGCTATTCCTTTTTGGATATTTGCAGATCGAGTCTAATAAAGCTTGTGGTTTGTAACTTGTTTGGGCGGGTCTTGTTTTTCAGTGGGGCTGCCTGCGTTCCTGGATTTGCAGTGTAAATTGAGACAGATGTAAATTGGGGGAGCCAATTTCATAGGTGATCATTGGAGACCAAGTGGATGGGTTCCCATGGAGACAAAGTTGGATATTTAACCTGCCACTAATTTTATAGAGTTTTAAGGAATAAAGTACCACAACTTATTTTTGCCAATCTAAACAAACGAATGCATTCTCTCCAGAGACACCAAAAGAGACACCAACTGCTGATTCCAAAGGGTGAGCTGGCCATTAGATAACAGTTCCTTTTCAAAGGAACACGCTGATAGTGAGTAACTGGTGAGCACTGTGTTTTTTTGCTGTGCTTTTTCCAGGAGCCCTCCCAGGTAAAGAGAGCACACCAAAAGAACTAGGGACACTCTCTCGGACTGTACCCTGTGCAGCAGGTTTGCCAAGTGAAGAAAGGAGACACTAGTTGCTTAGTTGCTAAGCAAGTAGAATAAACTTTTTCCGGCTGTAACCAAGATTTCAGTTTATGCCTCTCTCATGTTTCCTCTGCTAAGCAGGCAAAGAAAACCCATTATTCCAAATGATGGCAAGGTTTGAATTTCTTCCTGACCCTCACCCACTGTGGGCAGGTAATAGAAAACAAGCATAGCCAGCTTTTCTTACAAGTGAAAGCTCCATGCCAAAGCTCCAAACAGCTCCAATCTTTCTCTCACCATTCATGTTCTTTTGCCTTTCTCTCTCTGCTCTCCACAGGCATGCTTGGAAACTATGCATTGTTGTTTGAGGCTCTATGTGTTTAGTTTTGGAGAAAGATTGTCAATTTGAAATATTGAAAATATAGCCTGCATTTGAAATAAAAATGTTAAAGAACATAATTGATATATTGATCTTGGATTATTGCTCTCAGATATATAATGTGTATTAAGAATCTGGTTTGTGAGCTGTATGACCGATTAAATACATGGTGATTATCACTTGGGAGGGTGTGTTTTGGAGTTTGATGAAGACGTATTTGCAAAATATGTCAGTTCTTTACAGGATTTTTTGCATGAATGTAATACATTTGCTGTCTCTGATGGTGGTGCTGGTAATGGGGATTTTTTTGCTTGAGAAAATGTAATGCATTATGTTACTGTACAACGAAAATGTAATGCATTATGTTACCGTGCAACAGGGCACAGTAAGATGTTTAGCTGTAAGATTATTTGCTCAGCAGTGCTGTCTTACATTCTTTGATGTTGGTTTTTCATATCTGATTGTAGTAACGCTTTCTATGAAAAACCCTTTAACTTCAAAGAACTTAATTCAACCTTGCAACCGTTCTAATAGGAAGGTAAGGCATATTGTCAGGTGTGATAAAATGTTTGACAGTAAAAACAAATTGTTACATGATACTTCCAAACAATTATTGCTCTAGTAAGAATCTCCCCCACCCCAAGTAGCACTTTGCCAACATCTGTACACATTTGAAACTATGTCCTTCCATCCTGCCAGTCAGCCAATCAGCCAGCCAGCCATCCTTTTATTTATGACCCATTCTCTCAAGGCAGGATTCAAGATAGCTTACAAAAAGTCACAGAATGCCATAAAAACACATAAACACATATAGTGGAAAGCATACAAAATGAAATATTTGATAACAATACATATTCCACCTCTGGAACTCCCTTCCTAAGGAGTTAAAAATGGCCCCCTTCCTCCCCGCTTTCAAGAAGCAGCTGAAGATGTACCTTTGCTCATTAACTTATGAGGAGGAGGAGGAGTTGGAGGAGGAGGAGTTGGTAATACTACCATTATATCTCTGATTACAGCTACCATCTATATCTGTGCCCTGCTCACTCCACCAGCTCAATAGATATCTTGAGCAATGATCAATCTGTTTGCCCCAAGGAATTGGGAAATGGTTGCTTCTGTTCCATGTTTGATGTTTTGTCTTTTGTCTGTTATAACAGGCTGGGTTTTTTTTTTAATTTAATTTTAGTTGTTAAGTCATAATTTGTGTTTATATGTTGGGTTGCTAAATTTTGTTAGTATGGGTGTATTGTTGTTGTATTCAGGCATTGAATGTTTACCTTTTATGTTTGGAATCTGCCCTGAGTCCCTCCTGGGAGATAGGATGAAATATAAAGTTGTTGTTGTTGTTGTTAACAACAGAATTAAAACTTCTGAAATCTTTATTTTTGAACAAGGATTTTAAAAAGTATGTCTCTGTTCAAAACCCATAAATCAGTAGTGAAAGATTTGCTGGAAAAGAAAAACAATAAATATGTGTCATCATAGCTTTCTTTAGGAGAGAATTCCAGATTGTCAGAGCAACCACAGAAAAAGCAATTTCCCACATTTCTGACAATTGTGACTCAGTAGGTATTGGGTCAGAGAGAAGTGCCTACCCTGAAGATCTTAAAGCTTGGACAGACTCATATGAGAAAATATGGTTCTTCAAATATATGGCTGAGGCTTATAGGACACCACTACCTAGAAGCGTACTAGCAGTCTGTGGAGGTGCTGCAGTAATGGAGTTGTGTGCTCACTGTAAATAGCACCCTTTAGCAATCTGGCTGCAACTCTTGGACCAGTTGAAGTTTCTGACCATTATCGAAAGGCAACCCCACAAAGTCTACATTTCAGTATTCCAATCAAGTGATTTCAACTTTGAGCAGCTCTTCACCACAGCTGATGCAGTGGCATAGCAGCAAGGCAACTTCAATGTTAGTGCAGTTCTCAAAGGACTATACAATAGTGTTTTGGTGCCACACGCTTGTGTCAACATTGCAAGCGGCTGAGAGCTGAAATAGACTGGCTCGTTTTGATCCACGCTGGATTGAACTATGGACCCATCAGAATGCTTAAATTGTCATGTTGGACATTCTTGAAGCTGTAGTCAGCTTGGATCTGCACACAAATTGCTTCCTTTGTGTAGTAAATAAGATCAGGAGCAATCCTTGAGCCTGTTTGGCTCATAGTTTCCATGCAGGAGGGCTGTAAATCTGCTTTGCAATTATGTCTGAACTGTTCAAGATGGTGAACCTATTTTGTGGATAGCATTCAGTACCTCGGACAGCTCTATTAACATTAAGGATAAATCCAGAGCAAATTTATTATCTAAATGGGATGGAAATCACTAGCTGCCACTGCCTTGACCTCTGGCATTTTATTTACTTCTTGCCTCCTCAGCTCACATGAAAGATAATATCCAGTCTAGGGAACCTGGGCTTACCTAAACATTATTATTTCTCTTACACCTTGAGCCAATAAAATATGTAAGCCCATTTGGAGGTGAGAGGATGGAGAAGTAGAGTGCAAATATCCAAACATGTTGGCAAGTAAAAGCCTAGTGTTGGTTGATTTATTTGTACATGTTTTTGCAGTAGATTTTTCTTGAAGAGCTTGAATTGGTATTGCAAGAACAATTATCGATATTATTTCCATCTCCCTGCCTTATAAGGAATAGCTCTGTGGCTGCTTAAAATGGTTTATTTACGGCTTTTCTTCCTGTTGGCTTCTTATGCTTAATGAATGCAAGATGCGATTTATCTGCTTTGTTAGATAATCTGCCTTCTATCATGTTGTGTTTCTGGAAAGGCAAGATCATTGAAAAAGAATTCCTGGTGGCCTTTTGCATGCAAACACTTGAAAACATTGTAGCATACTTGAAATTTTATAGACAGCTTCCCTGCAAGAATTTATATGGCTTTAGCAAAGTTAGTTAATGACTTTGACAGTTCTGTTTTGCCTGAAACTCTTATGAGGATTACTTGTGTAATGCCTTGAAAGAGAAATATTTAATAGAGGTCATAACAATAAAGATAAAGCTTAGATGGTTTTGCCATCTGTAAATAGGAACCATTTGACCACAAAGTCTCTTATTGACCTCAGAACTGAGTTAAGATTCAGTGTTAGTGATGGGCAACATAGAGCCTTGGACTACCATTCCCTGTCTCCTTTATGCCGACTCAACTGCAAGGTGAAAGCATCTGTGTCTGTTTATACAGTAACTCTTAATTCAGTGTAAACTTAGTGCAAACTTTAAACTGTGGTTGGTTATGAATCCAGAAGTGTGAATCAATTTGATTATGACATGATGAATACCTCTGCAATGTATTGAATACATTCATAAGTGAAGTAAAACCTTTATTTCAATTAGTAGTCAGAGAAAATAAAGATAATGATTTCTTTCAATTCAAGTTCAATATCTTATATCTGTTTTAATACACTATATAGTACATCTTTCTTACGTCTTCCATCCAAACCTGCTGGGAGTAATGAAGGGAGAGAAAAGATCACCCCTGCTCACATTTTCTCTCTGCTCCTACACAAAGCTAGGGTGTGCCCACTATAGGTTCATTCCAAAACAGTGTGGTCCTTGAAACAAAAAGGTCTATTCTTGTTCTCGTTTTGGTCCATAGATCTTCACTGGTGGACCCAGAACCCAGAAGCTTAAGTCATAGAAGATTTTACTTTAATACTTTAGATGAAGGAAATACACAAAATGCTGAGTAGACATTATTGCTGAGAGTGGTGGGCCATGGATGTCTTTCAGTCTGCTAGTATTCTTCTGGAATATGGCGAGTTCCAAGTAAAAAAAGAAACATTTGTAGGCTGAGGCCATATACATTTGCAAATTAAAGAGAAGAAATGCCGATTCCTGGCTTCAGATAGCTCAAGGAGTACTGTTGTAGAAGATTATGGGATCATACTACCCCTCTGTTGTCTCAGCTCCACTGGCTGCCGATCCAGTTCCGAGCACAATTCAGAGTGCTGGTTTTGACCTACAAAACCCTATACGGCTCCGGCCCAGCGTATCTGTCTGAACGCATCTCCCTCTACGTTCCGCCTTGGAGTTTTAAGATCTTCTGGGGAGGCCCTGCTCTCGGCCCCACCTCTATCACAAGTGAGGTTGGTGGGGACGAGGAGCAGGGCCTTCTCGGTGGTGGCCCCTCACCTGTGGAATTCACTCCCCAGGGAAATTAGGTCATCGACATCCCTCCTCTCTTTTAGAAGGAAATTAAAAACATGGATATGGGACCAGGCTTTTGGGTAATCTGGCAGATAGACAAAGGACAATGACGACTAGAATTGATAGGATTTGACAATGTGGAATGAATTTACGGACTCTGAGCTGGCGAACATTGAGCATTAGATTGGTTTTATTTATTATGATGTATAATTGATTGTTTTAATTGTTTATAATTGCTGTTTATATATGTTTTATCTTATTGTTGTGTTGGCATCAAATTGTGCTTTTTGTAAGCCGCCCTGAGTCCCCCCTTGGGGGTTGAGAAGGGCGGGATAGAAATGCGCTAAATAAATAAATAAATAAGATTGGCTTTATTATTAGAAATATCTAGTATGTCTACTGAGTCTAGTATTTGTTGAAAATTTTGTATAGCTCTTTACCAAAAAACATTTTCTCCTTTTACATTTTTCCAAGGAAATTCCTTCTCTCTCTTCCCATCCCTGTTCAGCCACTTCTCCAGTTATTTTCCATGATGATAGGAAAGTGGAAACCTTCTCTCTGTGTGAAAAAACAATAATCCCAAAACAAAAGGCAGCTGTTTTTTGGGAAAGAGCTGTAAAGTTAAAACAAAATTCTTTCTCATATTTGTTGTGCAATTCTGTAAAAATTTTAATTTTTCTTGAAATCTTTCTGCTCACATATGTGCAAACAAGAAGTACATCCAAGCACCTGTGAGAGAAATGATTGGAGGTCCACAATGCTGCTTTATGTAGTCAATTTTGGTTTGAGTAAATAACTTTTCTTCTGAGGCAACTGAATGATTTACCTATTGTGAGCGGCAATTGTGTAAAAATCATATACAGTATGCAGAAAATAGGAGAAGTAACCAATTCTGGGCTCTGTATTTCCTGTATCTTGTTTTAAATATTGTACCAAGTTTTCATGAGTGAAAATTTTGGTCATCCCAAAATGTGTGTATTCTCCTGCACTTTTTTGTATGTGCCTCTTTTCCTATTCCCAAAATATTTTTTCGTTGTTTTTTCTCTCTTAATAAACTAGTGAAAAGAAATCTTGAGCTTCCTGTTGCTAGCTATGCAGTTCCAGCCAAACAAAAAGCACATAGCCAACATAATGACCTAAGTGAGGCCAAATGAGGCCTTTACATTATTCTTACTTTGAATGGAAAAAGAGGAGGGGGCAATCTGTTGTAAAGTCAACCATGCCATTTCTCGTAGCTTTCCACGATGTGCTGACAGGCAATGAATCTCTAAGGTGATCAGCATGAGAAGGAGGGTTCTGTGGAACAGGTCCTTACTTCCACATCCTAAATAGGTACACTTTTGAATGTAGTTCATAGCCATCTATCCTGCACAGCAACAATATAGAGAGAAGGTGAGTATCCAAGTAGCCGCTGTGAAAGCCCTTGTTGAAGTAGTAAGAGCACATAGATCTGTTCCTACACTGTGATAGTCCTAGTTGGATTAGAGCGTCTGTCTTACCACACTGGTTTCTTTTTATCACTCCTACTATGTTAAAAAAAAAGGAGCACTGGCCCATTCATTTTGGCAGTAGGCTCTGGTACCCCTCTTTCCCCCTTCTTTGTCAGAAAAGTCACTGAGAAGAGAGAGGCACATTTTGGGAATACAAATGCTTACAAGTTGTGTGCCCAGTTTTGTCTTGGTTCTAAGTCAGTGACAGCTAGACAGGCTGTGCTGCCTTTGGCTGAACAGGCCCAGTGTGACTGGGTTAGACAGACAGCAAGCAAAAGCTGAAGTATATTTCAAGATCTTACAGAAAAATGAAAAGGAGCCTGTTGTAGTGCTAAATCCTTGACTAAAAACATAGTATAGCTGGTTAGTCTCTGCCATAAGTGAAATTGTGATGTACTGGATGTGTAGCAGGAAAAAAAGAACTCAGAGAAAAATGATGGGGAGATAATTCTTTGTTTATTGAAATTGGACAGGCTTCTTCTGTTTCAGGCTGTAAGGATACAAAAAGAAACACAAAGAAATGAAAGAATCAAAACCAAATTGCTTGAAAGAGCATTTTGTTTGATGCCCTTGCTTTGTTATGTATAGAGAATCTGAGTGAAATGTCTGATGTTTTTTATGGTACCATTGATGATAAGTAGAAAAATAGTTCCTTGTTTTCCTTTTGCACACAGCAGTAGTGGCTGTGTATTGTCTTTTAAATACCTCATCAATGGTAGTTTATTTTACTAAATTTCATGAAAAAGAAATTGCAGGTAATCTGTGTAATTATGATGTGGGCAAGGCATATGGGGAGAGCAATCCCTGTCACATTTTCTGCATCAGAAATGTGTACATTCCCATATGTTTGTGGTGGGTTGTTAGGAGAACGGTATACTTAGAGAAGATAGCCCAGGGTGGGTTAACATGATGAGGGACTCTGTCTATATACCTTCCTCCTGACTGCAATAATTTGGTAGGCTGGTATGGGTACAGTACCATTTGAAGAGGGAAAGAGGCACAAGAAGGTGAGACATAACACTATGATTTCAATTCAGCATCCCCTCAGCATAGTGCAGTGGTTCTCAACCTGTGGGTTATCAGGTGTTTTGGCCTTCAATTCGCAGAAATCCCAGCCAGTTTACCAGCTGTTAGGATTTCTGGGAGTTGAAGGCCAAAACATCTGGGGACCCACAGGTTGAGAACCATTGGCATAATGTAAATACCTACACATGGGAATAAGTTGCGCTGGCCATGCACATTCTCCATGCAGAATAACAAATGTTACCCAACACATGCCAGTTACTGGATGCTGTTGTTCAGTCAGCAGTGAGTAGCTACAGTGTGCAGTGCATAAGCACAGTACACAACTTTACTGCATGTGCAGATCTACCTCTGCTACTGTCATGTTGAACTGTGGTGAAAAATTTGCCCTCTATACATAGCACCACTTACACATGCCTATCTTAGTAACAGGATGCCAAACCTCTCTCTGTGTGGCTCTGAGTGTGGTGGGTGGGTGGCTAGGTTGTCCTTTGTCTCATCTATCTGCCCTGTTCTCCTGGTCTGGAATTTGCCTCTGCCTTTGCCACCTTATGACCCTGCCTACCCTTACTTTAAATATAGCCTGGTGTTAAGAATTGTGTCCTACTGAATACTGAATCCTAGGTTGGATCAGAGGAGATGAAATTGCATTTTGTTCTTTACTCATTTTTTGGCAGGTTACCTTTTATTGTCCTTCTGTAAAGTGGCAATAAACGCAAAGCTTTTTTGCGAGCACAACAAAGCTTGTAAAGTACTTTGCGATTGCTGACCTTATATAAATAACAGGTAACACAGTAGTTCAACAATTGGAGCAGTGTCTTCCCAAAGGCAAACCAACAACCATCACTGTAAGCGTTGGAAAAAGTCTCCCATTCCCCTTTGTGTTTTATAGTGCCTTTTACATATACCAAGTCAAGCTATGCATATTCAAAGCTGGAGAATGTGCAGTGTTACATTTTATTGATGTCATTACTAATGCCATTAGCCAGTATGCTTTGCATTCTTTTAATTATAATGTTTTAATATTGAATACTGTATGCAGAAAACTGGGAAAAAACAGACCTAAAGTGATGTTAAACCAATTTGGTATTTCTGTTATAAAGTCCATATCTTTTGTGGTCTTTATTTATAGCAACTCCTAATGACTCCTCTAGTTTTCTAAAATGTTCAGAATCTTACATTCCCCCCCCCCCCCCTTACCCTCAAACCCCGACAAGTATATAAACAATACGCTTTTAATGAAAAAATAGAGCAACAAATCAGCGATAGCATTTTATGGAAATGGCATGCTGGCATTTCTTCAGTTAGGAACACTCTACAACCCTCACACCAGTCAAGTATTTCATTTAATCAGTCAATAGTATTTTGGTGTACCATGGCATGTCATTTCCCTTTACTATAACTGCTTTTCAGCAGTTTTTCAAACATGTTGTGTAGAAGGGTGCCAGAATGATAATGAATATGCCTATTAATGTGTGAAGAGAAGGTTTTTTTGGTTTTGTTTTTTTTAAGAATTAGCTGCTTAACAGTGTGATCTCCCACTGGTGCAGAGAAATGCTGTTTCATGCTTATTCATTAGCTGAGCACAATCACAGACAGAATAACAAATTTGCGACGCTTATGAATACACTTTTCTTCAACAGAATTAGGATAATATATTACTTTTCCTGCAGAAAGAATACAAGTAAATCCAAATATTATAATAGTACTAACTAGATACCTGAATGCTTATCTTATATTTACTGTAGATGGATTATATTGTTAAGAAATGTTTGTAAAATGGAATGTATTTGGAATCTGAATTTTCTAGAATTTCCCATTTGTTTAGAAACATCTGTGAATATGGGAAACAACTACATGTGTATTTTCTGGGACTTATTTTAAATACTTCTGTGGCTTAGTTTTAGTGTTAACTATTCTTATGTTTATAGCATTCACAGATAACTGTTAAGATTTAAATTGTAGTTTAATTACAGTTGTTTTGTGTATAGTATAGTACCTGCTATATTTGTTGGTACTACATTCTAGTAATGCCGTAGTAACTGTGTGCGGAGTAAATATACGGGCCGGTAATACTTTTGTTTTGTTATTGTAATAGGGAGAGAAATAGGAATTATTTGAATATTTGTATAATCATTTCACTTTTTTTAGTCATGCTCCCTATGTCAAAACTAAACCAATATACTGCAATTATCATCTGTTGTTGTTGTTGTTCATTCGTTCAGTTGTTTCCGACTCTTCATGACTTCATGGACCAGTCCACGCCAGAGCTCCCTATCTGTCGTCACCACCCCCAGCTCCTTCAAGGTCAGTCCAGTCACTTCAAGGATGCCATCCATTCATCTTGCCCTTGGTTGGCCCCTCTTCCTTTTTCCTTTCATTTTCCCCAACCTAATCGTCTCCTCTAAGCTTTCCTTTCTTCTCATGATGTGGCCAAAGTACTTCATCTTGGCCTCTACTATTCTTCCCTCCAATGAGCCGTCAGGCTTTATTTCTTGAAGTATGGACTGGTTGGATCTTCTGGCGGTCCAAGGCACTCTCAGCACTTTCCTCCAACACCACAGTTCAAAAGCATCTATATTCCTTCGCTCAGCCTTCCCTATGGTCCAACTCTCACATCCGTAGGTGACTATGAGGAATACAATTGCTTTAACTATGCTGATCTTTGTTGCCAGTGTGATGTCTCTACTCTTTAATATTTTATCTAACATGATGTAATCCTTGGGTGGTGGGTAGTTGGGAGAACTTCCATGGTATTTGACATTTGCATTACAATGCTTACATGTATAGACCAGATTTTTTTTAAAGATGAGTAATTCTGAAGATATAGACATAATTCTCCTTCATTAAATTTTGAAACTCATTCCAAAAATATTCTTGTTATTCTAAAGGGGGGAGGGGGAATATTCTACCTATTGTTTATTTGTTTTATTTATTTATTTTTATTCATAAATAAATAAATAAATAAATGTGCTTTAATTTAGATTTCATCTGTAATAATAATACCCAAAATAGTTTACAGAACTGATTAATATCAATACATCATATAAGATCACTTAAAAACAATATACCATGTCCTAAAACATTCTGGCCACATCCACACAACCAGGTAATTGTTCTTAAATATTGATTATTTATTAAATATTTCTATCCTGCTTTATTTCTGGGAATTACATGGCATCTTAATACTATACTCCCATCTGTGTATCTGAAGAAGTGGGCTGAAATCCAAGATAGCTTCTAAAATTGCAGGCAGTCCCTGAGTTACAAACATCTGACTTGCAAATGACTCATAGTTACAAATGGGGTGAGACAACAGGAAGTGAGAGAAATCTACCCCTGGTATGGGAAAATCACTTCTAAGAGTTATCTCAACTGAAGGTGTCTCAACTGAAGCTTTATCGCCAATCTTTGCTTCCACAACAAACTATTTTTTTCAAACTCCAATTATTACAGGGACAGAAAGTCCCTGTTTTTCTGAACAGGAGCACAGACAGCAAAACAAAAACCACAAGGATGTTAACCCTTCCCTATGCTATTCAAAGAAAAAAAGAAATATAGATAGAAAGATAGATGGCTAGAGTTACACTTCAAATGTCCCTGCATTGATTCACATACAAATTCAACTTAAGAACAAACAGAATTTATCTTGTTCGTAACTTGGGGACTGCCTGTAATCAGATTCAGAGATCTTCTAGATTCTTCTCCCTCCTCCTTTTTTCTCTCTCTAATTCCCCTGTTTAATGATGAAATAGTTAACATGGCTATTTATTTCAAAACCTTTAAGGAGAAAACCGACTATACTGTAGTCCTAATCTTGAATTAGCCATATTCACTAACCAACAGTAGCTGTTCATTCATTCATTCTTTTATTTATTATTATTATTATTATTACACTTTATTTATATACCGCTCTATCTCTCCTAGGGGATTCAGGGTTTTCATGTAGGCAAAATAACACAGAAAACATACAGAGTAACCATTTAAAACATAGGCATAAAATTATTAACACAAACATATACATCAAAACCAGTTCCAACACTGTTGTGCAAAATAAGCTACCAAGGCTCAGAATTTCAAAGTGGGCCTAGACAGTTTGTGAGGGCTGGGCCGAGACTAGTGCAGAGAAAACATAGGGCTGGGGGCATTAGTAAAGTGCAAGCTGCAGTCCCAACTAATGACCATAGTGGGGCCTGGGGCTACTCATTTCCAGGGCATGCTAAAGAACTGTAAACTATAAAAAAGGTCTGGGGCAGGGCAAGTCCCATGAGATGACAAAGGATCAGGGGAGTGGGTGAAGGTCAAAGCTAACTGATGGCCTGGGGCCTGGAGCTTGAGACTAGTCGTTTTCAAAGGCCTGGTGAAACCACCAAGTCTTCAGGTTCCTACAAAAAGAGGAGAGTGATGGGGTCTGTCTTATCTCTCTGGGGAGGATGCTCTAGAGGTGGGGAGCATTATACAGTAAATTCTAATTAAAAATGTTCAAAGCACGCAAAATGACAGGGAACAGAGAGCATTTCCAGCATTCACTTATAGAAAAGTTGTCAAAAATCATCTTATACATGAGTGTGTACAGCATGCATACCTTTGTTTATAATTTAATAAAAACAAGAATTTTAATTCACTCAGCTTATTCATAACTGTTATAAGCAAGCAGGTGTGGGTTTTACATAAAATGAAGAGTTCTGTATTAATTTTGCTTTGATTAAAGAATGCTAATGGTTGTGTGGAGTTTGTGTGTTAGGTTATTATGCATATGATTGCAATTGAATTCGTTTCCTATAATGCTAATTATGCAAAAATGTTGTCTTCCGTTCATAATTTCCAGTGTCTTGTATTAAATGTATTTCTGTTTATCAGAAGGCTGCTTCCTGTATTACTTGATGAAATAAACCAGGAATAGAGTAGGATATTGTAGTCAAAGCTGTGTGAAAGGGCTTCGGGAACTGATTACCTCACAGCACAGTTATCTCAAGTTGTTGCATATGCCCCAAATTCCACCTATATTTGTGAATCTTAGATATCATGAAGACCTAGGGAAGTAGTCACATTGATATAATTGTGGAAGAGGTATACAGTGTTGGGTAAACTGTCTTGTTTCACACTTCTTCTTAGCATCATTTTACAAAGTTTGCAGCACCAGTGCATTCACGTCCAAGATGTGTCCCCTATGGATATGGGGGTTGTAATGTACAGACAGAGAAATGGGCGAGAAAATGCTCCTCAATCACATAAAGAATTGGCTTTAAAAACACATACATCCCCATTAAACATCTGAAAGGTAGTCAAGATTATTCATGTGGTTTTGGTTTTTAAAACTAGAGTTTGCTTTAGAGACCTGTCTGTTTTCCTTCTCTTAGACTGCTTTTTAAAACTGTTCTGGAAGAATGTTTTTATCAATTTGTGCCTGTTGTTCAGAAATGCTGGTAAATTGAGGCACAATTAACAAATGCTAATGCTACTGCTGATAAATGCAGTGATTTTCTTTGAAGGCATTTCTTAAAAATATCCTAGCCCTCTTCTTGTTTCTTTCATAAATTGTTTCTAAGAACCCTTGAAAAAAAACACAAATAATAATTTATTTTAAATAAAGAGATGACGTGTTATTTCTAACTTAAAGAAAAAGAAATTATGTTGATCAAACAACCTTGATATGAAAGTATTGATTGTAGAACTTGTACTTTTTCTGCTTAGTAGTTTGTAACACATAAGTTAATCTCTCTACCATTTTTGGCTCTTGGGTAATTGACATTCTTCTATAATGGGCCCTAGGATGTCTGTAGATTACATCATGTGCTCATACCAAATGGTCAAACTTAGGTTTGTCCCAAAGCTGGCAACCACAGTACCTTGGCTTTGATAATTTTGGGGAATGGTTAATTAGAAGCTTCCTAGTTTGACTGACCATACTTTTAAAGGGACTACATATACAAACAAAACCTTCATCAATGTTGACATAGTAAGTGTAGATATTTAAAACTTTCTATGAATGCTTTTAATATATTGACAGTTCCATGCTGAAAATACGTTACAGAAGCTTTTAAAAAATTGTATTCTGACAATTTAAATAGAATTAAATTATCGCAGTAAAATCAAAGATATTAAAAATAACATGTCCACTTGCTTAAAATAAGGTTGGCATTCATGCAGAATTATCTTGTTGCACATGAAAAATGTTAAAACTTTGAAAACTCAGTTCTAACATTTGGAACACTTGGTCAAATCTGAGTGAATATAGAACAATCTCTCCATGTTTATTATAGCATATTTCCCTTCATTTTTCATGATCCTTGATGTGTTTTGCTATAAGTAAAGAAATGGGAATGATTCTGATTGTCCTAATGTGTGAATACTGCACACCCCTGAAAGTGGGGAGAAAGCCTTGAAATGTTCTGTGGATGTAGGGGGTATTCTTAGTCCCCAAGGGAAGAAGATATGTGTAGTGGTAGTAGATGATTTCCTGTTGCATGTAACAGAAGAAATTGTGTGTATGCCCAGTAAGATATTTTGAAATGGGTGACAAGACTCTTGAAGTCCACAATCTTTCCTCCTTCCTTCTGATCCACACTGGAACAAAGGATATGGCAAGATGTACTCTTCAACATATTGCAAGGGATATAAGGCTCTGAAGAGGAAGCTAAAGTATTTGGGACAGAGGTGGTTTATTTTTTGATCCTTCTTGTTGAAGGAGATGGCTCAGGAAGAGGGAGAATGCTAGAAGTGGACAACCATAACTTCAAGAGAATGGAAAGGCTGAATACAGTGTTTGTGATGATGGGCAACTGTCATTCTGGGTAGAGGAGACATACTGAAACAAGCAAACTGATGCACCGTGAGTCCGTGAAATGACATATTTTAATTTACTAAAGTTACACCAAATTTCTGTTTTGGTTTTGATGAAAGGAACTCTTAGTTAAAAATGCAGTAATGTATTGTATGACCTCTAGTCCAATAAAAGTGAAAAATCAGTATTACCAATGGAAAAAGAAGTTTCCACTACTTTTAAAGTATGCAAACAGTCAAAACATTAAAGATAAACTTTCATATATTACAGCAAAATAAGTAATCTATATAGCCCATGAAAGCTTTATATGTTCCATAAATCTATCCCAAAATAAGACTCAGCTGTTGAAATTGCACTCTGGTCACTCTGTAGGGGCTTTCTCAGACATGGGTTCACCATGCTGTGCCTCTTCTCACATTAGATAGATCTACCTCAAAATAACTCCTGAATCTTGTGAGAGAAGAAAGGAAGAAAGAATGGCACCTACAAGGGGTGTGGGCTGAGTCAAAAACAACTTGAAGCCTGTGAGAGAAATACAATTTTTCACCCGGGTCTGTAGAGTACTGTGATATGTTGGTATTGTTTTAGCTGGGAGCATTAAGTGAAGGTGGATTGTTCGATACTTCTGAGTTTAATATACGGAATCTTTACATATTGTACAGTGCTTAAACAGTGGGGCCCATAATATAGCTGCCCCTTGTAACAAAGAAATCCTTAGTGTGCTATATGGGTAATGCGCTTAGTTATATAAAGGCTTATACTGCTACGTTGGCACAGTAATCTTTGATAGCACCAACTTATTATGAATGAACACAGTGACAGTTGCTTCATTCATATCGCATACAGCTTCTTACCTCCCAGGATAATTGCAGAATCTCATTAAAGCAAGATATAGCAACCTAATTACAGCATGCAGTTCATATAAAGGCTTCTTTACTTTCTACATAGGTTAATAGAAGATTTAAATCTTAGTAGAAAGCCACAGTAAACAATTATTTTTGCAAAAATAGTAGACTTCTAAAAATTTAAAGCAGTTGGTTTTTCCGTTATAGTCAAGAAAAGGTTTAATTTCCAGGAGTTCACTGGGTGCCCTAAATGCAAGGCAGATACTTTAAGCTTCCTTTATATGTCCAAGCCAGCATGGTAGTTAGTAATGTTTACAATTTTTTTTAAAAAAATATGGTGTCCAGCTTCTCAAAAGGTACCTATGGAGTTTGACACCAAGTTTAGTGGTATCTACTGGCTAGAGGATTCTGGGTGTTGTGGTCTGTCTTAAGTATTAACTTCTTGAGTACTGGAGTATAGAGAAGAACGCCCCCCCCCCCCCATTTTTTGTGTAGCTGGTTGTAGGCTCCAGCCTCATTCAGGCAATTCAAGTCAAGCGGCTAATGTAAAGAGTATATGACATAAAATATTTTTGTAGGAAATGATTTGTCACTTGATCTCTATGTGGATATTGTTCATACACTATCACAACAGCATAGAAATACAGCAAAATAGGGAAAATTTTCAGTGGGAAAGAGCTTAGTTAAGAATGAAAGCTATGAAAAATGAAGGCATTTGTGATGGTAACTGCTGTAGTTATTCAGTCATATTGTTGTTGTGCTTATTGAGCACTGTGAATGCTTACAAGATACTGTTCTGATGTAAACGTTTCTCCCCTCCTCACCCTCTTTTTAGCTTAGAAAGGAATGAAGTACGGCTGTAGATAAAGTGATTTTGCTGCACAGCTTTTGTTGCAGACCTCCTTATTTGACATTAAACTCATAGACTAGAATCTAAGTGGTCATTTGGGTGGAAAGAAGGCACAAGTCCTTACTGGTCTTTATTGTGCACAGAAACTCAGTTAATTCTCTGAGGTTCCAAAAAATTGAGAACTGTTGCAGAAAATGCCCAGCATCAACTTCACTGTCATAAAGGCAGACAACAAGGCTATTTGATAAATATCAATGATTGGACTCATTTGGGGAAAGACTGTTCTTTGCATATGAGAAACTCAGCCTATGCAAGACTTACAAACAATTCATTTATCTGATGGTCCTGGGGAGTTAAAACTAAATATATTTTTTCTCTTTCAGATACTGTTTTGTTTTTGCTTTGGGATACCTCACTGTGTGCCAAATTTCTAGAGTCTATATCTTTGACTATGGACAATATTCTGCTGATTTTTCAGGGTAAGAACAACTATTTCCTCCACCTCATTATTCTTGTGCCCAAATATAATGCGGTCAAATAAATGCTGAGTAAAATATATGTTTTCTAGAGCTTTGTAGATGTCTCCATAATTCAGAAACTCTTATGATCAGCAAATACGACTTTTAAACAGAGTAGTCAAAGTGCTTTAATGCAACTCCACAATTAGGTGCACCCATTTTTCATTTTATTTTTATATTGAAAAGGCCACCCATATCTCATGATGCTGTGTCGGGCAATTCAGAGGTAATTCAGCAATCTTCTGTCCTTGATCCAGGTTAATCAGCTATTTAAATGTGTGTGTGCCTTCAGGTTGCTTGTTGACTTATGACAACCCCATGATTTTCATAGGATTTTCTTAGACAGGAGACACTCAGAGGTGTTTTAGTTCCTCCCTCTGAAATATAGCTCCTTCAAGGTCAGTCCAGTCACTTCAAGGATGCCATCCATCCATCTTGCCCTTGGTCAACCCCTCTTCGTTTTACCGTCCACTTTCCCAGCATAATTGTCTTCTCTAGGCTTTGCTGTCTCCTCATGATGTGGCCAAAGTACTTCAACTTTGTCTCTAGTATCCTTCCCTCCAATGAGCAGTCGGGCTTTATTTCCTGGAGGATGGACTGGTTGGATCTTCTCGCAGTCCAAGGCACTCTCAGAACTTTCCTCCAACACCACAGCTCAAAAGCATCTATCTTCCTTCGCTCAGCCTTCCCTAAGGTCCAGCTCTCACATCTGTAGGTTACTACAGGGAATACCATGGCTATGACTAGCCGGATCTTTGTTGCCAGTCTGATGTCTCTACTCTTTACTATTTTATCGAGATTGGACATTGCTCTCTTCCCAAGAAGTAAGCGTCTTCTGATTTCCTGGCCACAGTCTGCATCTGCAGTAATCTTTGCACCTAGAAATACAAAGTCTGTCACGGCCTCCACATTTTCTCCCTCTATTTTCCAGTTGTCAATCATTCTTGTTGCCATGATCTTGGGGTTTTTTTTATGTTTAGCTGCAATCCAGCTTTTGCGCTTTCTTCTTTCACCTTGATTAGAAGGCTCCTCAGCTCCTTCTCGCTTTCGGCCATCAGAGTAGTGTCATCTGCATATCTGAGGTTGTTAATGTTTCTTCCAGCAATTTTCACCCCAGCTTTGCATTCATCCAGCCCCGCATATCGCATGATGTGTTCTGCATACAAGTTAAAAAGGTTGGGTGAGAGGATGCAGCCTTGCCGTACGCCTTTCCCAATCTTGAACCAGTCTGTTGTTCCGTGGTCAGTTCTGACTGTTGCTACTTGGTCCTTGTACAGATTTCTCAGGAGAGAGACAAGGTGGCTTGGGATGCCCATCCCACCAAGAACTTGCCACAATTTATTATGATCCACACAGTCAAAGGCTTTAGAATAGTCAATGAAGCAGAAGTAGATGTTTTTCTGAAACTCCCTGCCTTTCTCCGTTATCCATTATTATTTTATTTGGTAGAACATCCCAAATCATGGTTTACTTTGTCCATATCCCAAGAATAAGGTAATTGATATGATCTTTTGGCAGCCATAGTGCGCCACCATCATCTATTTATTTGTATACCGACATGTCTGTACATGGTGCTTTACATGTAAAAGAACACTATGTTAAATATGTTAGGTTTAATATAGTATTAATTAAGAACTGTGTGTTAATATTGTTGGTTTTTGTTTCCAACTAATTTGCCTAAGCCTATCTATGGAAGGGAATTCTGGGGCTACATACTGTTGAATAAGTAGGTTAGTAGCAAAAGCTTAGTCTATCGATTTTTGTAAATTTTTCGGACTGTATGGCCATGTTCCAGAAGTATTATTTCCTTACATTTTGTCTGCATCTATGGCAGGCATCCTCAGAGGTTGTGAGGTCTGTTGGAGACTAGGAAAATGGGGTTTATATATCCGTGGAATGCGTCTGGAACGTAGCCATACAGCCCGAACTTACAACAATTATTAGGATATTAGTACTCTTTATGATCCCTGATTTCTTTGGTTTGAAGTCCTCTTTTCTATTCTCCTTTTGTTGCAGCCCAATGATGATAATTACACAGAAAATTACAAGTTTGGCATATGAAATTCATGATGGTAAGAGTGCCTGGACAATTTCTCATTTATTATTTTCTCTAAAAGTCTCAAATATTAACAGCGTGTCTATATTATTTTTTTACTTTCTTATCCCCCTATTAAACTAGGAACTGTATAGCTATGTCAACTTTACCTAAATGTTTTACCTGAGTGGAATATTTTGTAGAAGTTTACACTTCTTAATGACAGTCTGAACATAACTGAAAGAGACGGGTTATTCTCTGTATTTTAAGAATCATTCAAATTAGATGAAAATTCTCTGTATGCAAAAAAGAATTGAAACTATCAAGTTCAGGGCAGCCAACCTGTACTAATAAAATAGGCAATTGTGATCACTCATGAATTATGCATTGGCTTGATTTTACTTAGCTGTTCTGTGCCTTACTTAGCAATTCATAATTTTTATATAAATTCTGTTGCAGTTCTATGATGATACGTGACGCTTGTACATATGTAAGAGTAAAGCTATTCTGAGCAGTAGTTATTATTACTGATCGGTTTATAAAGCTAAATTTACACAAGGAAAGGCTCATTGAAATTAAAAATTTGGCTGGTTCAGTTGTAAATAAACAGGGAGCTGATGTTGTTTTAGGATGTAATGATAATGGTTTAGTGTTATTCAGAGAAACCTCAGCACTCCTCAGACTCAAGCACATCCTCATACCTTTCTAATTCATCTTGGGTGAATTTCAGTTTGGTGTTAGTTGAAAGGAATCTAATTTGTAAGTAGTAGCTTGAAGTTGTTTTGTTTCATTTCATCTTGTGCTGTGTTTTCCTTCAAATTGCCTGTAACTTATGGTGACCTTATAACTCATAATTCACAAATGAATTTCATATAGTTTTCTAAAGCTAGCCTACTACACCATTGGCAGTCTCCCAGCCAAATGCTAACCAAGGCTGACTCTGCTTAGCTTCCGAGACCTGACAGGATATGTCACCTTTAGGATATTTTAGGTGCCTTTCATTCTTCATAGTAAATGTTAAATCATAATTTCCATGAACTGGAATGCTCTCTTTCACAGCCACAGTTGAGGGACAGGGAGATATTTCTGAACCAAAAGATGGCTATGTCTTATTCCTATAATGCTAAACTGTTGCTTGGCTTTATATCCATATCAGCCCAGCGTGTTACATCCCATTTCTTTCCACCATACACAGGAATGTTTCGAAAGGATGACGAACTCACACCATCACAACAATGCTTAGCTGTAAGGTAAGCTCTTCTCTGAACTACCATTCAACTCTTCAGATTTTATTTCCAGTCTATCATATTGCATATCCTCAGCCAGGAGAGGGAGATTGGAAAACACTATGTACAGATCTCCTTTCCATCTATTTGTATACAATACATATACAGCCATTGTGAGCCATTTGGCCCCCAGAAGATCAGTGACATATACATAGTTTAAATATATGTCAGTTTGGATACAGTACTAAGACTGATATGTCACTTTTCATTGGACATCACCATATATTATTTAGGCAAATTTCTTGTCAAGGATTAGTGAGTTTGATCTTCAATTTCTCCTCTAAACTGGTACTCAGATCTCTTAATTGGTCTCTTGCTCGATATTTTAGTATAACTAGTATGTGTTGAAGAGATGGCAGCGTGACACTTTATACCTGTGTTTATGTGTGATCACGGAAATCACAATATCATATTATAAGAAACACTTAATGTCAGCTAGACCTTTAATTTCAACTAGAATATAATCACAGTGGGATATTAATATTATTCTTGTACTAGAGGTCTCTTTAAAAACCTAAGTGAAATCTCACCAGTTGCTTGTCTTTGAATTGCAGACGCATGCCAAGTCTACTGGAGTATTTAAGTTACAACTGTAATTTCATGGGTATCCTGGCAGGCCCATTATGCTCTTATAAAGACTATATTACTTTCATTGAAGGCAGATCATATCAACCGGCACAGTCTGAAGCAAATGGGAAAGAAGAGATAAAATATGAACAAACAGATCCTTCTCCAAATGTAAGACCTATGAGTTTTGCAGTGTTCCTATTCCTAATTGTCATTGCATGTGAGGCTTGGTATGCATTACTTGTTTCTTACAGGCATAACTCTCAAGCTATATGTGGACCATGAATAGTGAATATTCATGAATAGTATAGTTCTATTTTTATTTTAAAAAGTATCACCTCTGCTTAAAGGTAGATATTTCCCATAGATACTCATTTCTGGACCTTGTGAATCTGTGTGTTTGGGAATTGTCATCCCCATAATTCTACCTGGTGCTAAACAAGATAGCATGATAAGGAGGTGGAATAGAACATTTATGTCCTCAGTTTAACTTTTTGATGCCATTTAAATTCCTTAAAATAAACATACTATATTGGATGGTTTTAAATGAGAAGAACCTGAAATATTACAGTATTACAGCTCAAAGACAAACAGTTTAGGACACATATGTCAAAAGCAAGACCCGTGGGTCGAATCTGGCCTGCCATGTCATTTCATGTTGCTCTCCAGATGGTAAACTGCAACTCCTCTGTTCCTCCTCATTCAACATCATGACTGGAGCTGATGGAAGCTGTGATACAGTAACATCTGGGAGGCTGCAGATTGTTTCATTTAGTTTGGATCAGTGTCTCTCAACCTGTGGGTCCCCAGGTGTTTTGGCCTATAACTCCCAGAAATCCCAGTCAGTTTAACAGCTGTTAGGATTTCTGGGAGTTGAAGGTCAAAACATTTGGGGACCCACAGGTTGAGAACTACTTATCTGGTTAGTGGGGTTTAATTTTAGATACAGGGCTTGCGGATATGATATCTGACTTCAAAATGTCCTTTAACCTTTCCTCAATTCCCATCATTCCCAGTCCACATGGTGAATAATCAAAAGTGAAGGCTGTTGTTCTTTAACATCTGGGGATGTTAAAGAGAACCAACTACTATGTAAAACAATTATAGTTGGCCATAGATTCCCCATCCATGGATTCAATGGGCCTTTAAAGGCAACCATAAAGTCCACGTGACCCTTGATGAAAATGAGTTTGTTACCCCTCGTCTAGGGCATAGGTTTATTCATATGACAAAACTTTCTCTTCCCTTTTTACTGAAAGTTCATGTGAACTTTGGTACAACCCCTAGTTTTTGCCATATAGAGAAAATGCAAGATTTTGAAAGGTTATTAATAAATCTCATCAATAAAATATGCAACATTTTGTAGTTTTATAAAAGGTAAGATCTTTAAATCTCACTGCCATTATCAATCTTCGAAAGTAATTATGTAGACATTTATTCAAAAATAAATTTAATTATCTTGTATTGAATATTTTTCCAGATAAGTTTTATACAATTATAGCCTCACTAGAAAATCAAAAGTACATTTTATTTACTTCTGAGGATATAAGTCTCTGTCAATTTTTTACAGAATTGAAGCAGTGAAACCTTACATTTCTCTTTTAGTTTACCTGTTTGATGAATGGTTCCATCTTAGTCTATATACTTATATACCTAAACTATTTTGGTTAGCCTTTGATATTTCCATGAATATAAAAGAGTGTGCATTACATTTTTAGTCAGAAAACATGTTAGAGGATGACACCTAATTCATAATGCAACCAGGCATCGTGAGTTGGGCAATTAATATTCTTACGTGGATAATTTTGAGCTTCAGTATTCTTAGTATACTGACTGCACTTCATCATTGAGTAAAGGAAGTATTTTTGCAAAATTCTGTTTTTCAGTTTGGAAAATAGCTGTTAACAGACTTGCAGAACAAGTTTACTCAGAAAATAAGTCACACTGTATGAAGTTTGCTTTTTATTAAGTGTGTGTAAGATTGTGGTCTTAAAGCACTAATGCCCTTGATGTCTTGTTGCTTCATGTGTGGCTTAAAAAGTAAGAACCATATAGTTGGCACATTTTCAAGATTTAAATTCAGTTTAAATTCAGTTTAAATTCAGTTTAAATTGAGGTTTAAATTCAGTTTCCCCATGAACACAAAGCATATTTTTTTGGAAAAAAAATAAAGGAATGAACTGTTAATGTGATGGTCTTTGATCAGTGTGGCATTTGCTTCTTTATTGGCTAGTGCCTACTTCCCCACTTGGCTGATTGTGATTGTTTTGAGCATGGAAACAATTTCCCTTTCCTTCCTACCTTTAAGTATGAATATGCTCAATCAGCATGGTTATTAGGTTTCAACAGAGAGAGCACTTACAACTTAACTAATTGGGAGGGAAATGAATAGCTGATATCTACAAGCATTGAAGAGCTGCTGAAATGGCTCTTTTCATATGTTCTTTTTCCTATGTCTTTAGTACAAAGACTTATAATACTGGATTGGGCAGAGCATAACCTATGGGCTGTAAACAGCCTTTGGCATTTACTGGAAGTTATATGACCTATTCTCCCCACTCCCTCTTTTTTAAATCAAAAAAGCACACACACACCCAAGGTAGTTTTCCTGTAAAGTAAGTTTCATAGGTTCTGATTTTTGTGTGAAGCTCAGGGAGGATGATTATCCGGTAAACCTCCCCCTCCCCCAAAGGTAGTGGAGTTTGGATCTGAAAAATGGGAAAATCATGTTTTTCAAAGGGCCAGTGTCCGTTACATGCTGAGGGAAGGGGGGGGGGGGGAAGAGGCAGGATTTATCTGTGGACCCATAAAAGTTGCTCAGCCTTGTAAAAAGAGTGTGAAAGAAAAAGGGTGCTGCTTTAATTAACAAAATTTCATTCCTGCTTTTTCTTGCCTATAGTAAATGTATATATAGATTGATCCCAACCCAACCTAGTGAAGTGCCTCTGAGAATGTTCAATCCTTTCATGTGTTACTAGTATTTACTAGTAAACTGATTTCCAATTTGGCAGCTCTTTGAAAAGGAGAGTCCAAGAGAGATTCCAAAAGGAGATCCCCATTATTAACATTCCTTAATATTCTCTCCACCTCCCCCCCCCCCCCCCCAATTGCTTTCAGCTTTACTGGCCAGCATTTTGTTTTTGAATGAGTCATGTATTTTGAAGATATTTCTGAAGTATGATAACCTCCATTTAGTCAATTTGGCTTCTAGTGAGAAAGTAGAGAGGGATGAAAAAACATTGAATTGGTGACAAACTTTGCGAGTTCAACTCATAATAGCTGCAGAGTTTCCAAACCTCAGGATTTTATTTCCAGTATACATTTCCTGTTCTCCACTAGAAGTAATTCTCTATTCCTAATTTAGACCCATATAGTTGACAGACAGTTTAGTTCTTACTAAACATAATCTTGTTAGAAAGCCCTTGAATGGTCTCAAACCACAAGGTCTATAAATGAAGATCTGTGTGAAACACTACCTTCAAAATACCAACTCAGTTCTCCTCACAGGTAAGTGCTCTTTGCTCACATGCTCGGTACTTTTGTTGCATTAGCTTTGTGATATTATTTAAAAGACAATACGTGTAATGTTCTTGATACTTTACACTTCCCAACTGGTGTTAAGAGAAATATGGCTGCATTGTAGAACACCAGTTAATATTACATGCTTTATGGAAAATAATGTGAATGGTGTAACTTTTCTGCCCCTACCCGCATTTGCTGTATCAAATAGCAACCTCAACTTGCTTTCTTACAGAAAGAATGGCAACTTCTGCCTTGTCACCTTGCTGAAATGCTTCTTTAACAGGATGGGGTTTTATTTCTGGCTGGTTGGCATACTAATTTTTTTAAACAATACTGCATCATTATACTAAGCTTAACTTTCTTGGGTAATGAGTATCAGCAAATGTGAACCTCCACATGAAAGCACTCTGTTCTTCTTAATCTAATATTATTCTTTTCTTGTAAGAATTCAGTTTCTGTAACATAAAATTAATGAGAGCTCATTTTCCTTCTGTTAACTTCATTAGGCGCATGATATCAGCTTAATGTAACAGTTTTACTGTGCTAATTGCATGTTAACTGAATCTAGTCAACATTTTCAAGTGATTTATTTCATATCTCCCTCCTGTTATGCCTTTTTACAAGCTATCATTTGTTGGTGTTCAGTGGTGTCATCTGTCTGAAATTAATGTCTATCTTCGTAAGTTTATTTTTCTTCTAGCTTTCAGCTACCCTCATAGTCCCATGTTCCTATAGCACAAATCCCTCTGCTTCTGGCTTCTTAGAAATATTTTAGCTGTTGAACCCCTTGTTAGTTGTCCGCAGTATATGCATAACTCAGTATATGGCAAATCCAAATGTCCTCAGCTTTATTTCAGCAGGGAAGCTTTACTGACATTATTACGACTTACAAAGCTGTCAAGCAAATCTCAAAATAAATGTATTCCAGCAGGGGTCCTAAAATAAAGTTCTAATCATCTAAACTCGCTGTCCTATTTATTTTTAATCATCAGATATAATCCTAAGTTTATAATTTCTATAACAAGAAATGTTATAAATAAGAACATTGCATAGTCATGTAGAACCAGTGTAGCACAGAGAGTAGTATGGCTGTAGCTGTGTCGGCAGTGTTTCTGTATCCTGTGCCTTCAGACCATGACCTACGAACTAGAAATTTGGCAGAAGACCATGAGCTCTGCACCAACAATGTTACTCTAAATCTCAGCTCACCCATGATTTCAGTACAGGCATACTGTGATAGAGTAAAATTGAATATCTTATAAATATATTGTGATTACAGTACTGACCTTTCTTACAGGACTTTTTTTCCTGAAATAGTGTATGTAAAGTACTTTAGAAGAGAGAAGAGAGGGAGAACCCTCTTAGTAAGGAGAAAAAGGCCAGTTTGAAAAACTTGAAAGTGACATGTTATTGACCACTTCTGAACAAATGCTGCCAAGAAAACCTTCTGATAGGTTTGCCCTAAGGTTATCATGAGAAATGACTTGAATTCACACCACAGAAGAATATATATATATATATCACAGTAAATATACCATAGCCCACTGGAAATTGTTGTTAAGACATAAATAAAAGAATTAGTATACATACAGCTGTGAGAAGAGGCAGGTAACAAATAATAATATAATCAGTTATTATCAACAAAGATCTGTGTCAGTTTTCATGATGTGATATATGTCATTTTTATTTTCTATTACATAGTTAATATCTTACTAGAACAGATAATATATGCTTATACCAAATCATAGAATCTGCAAGTCTGGTGCCTACTCCAGACAACTACAATTAGTTAAAACTAATGTAGCCCCCGGTGGCGCAATGGGTCAAACCCTTCTGCTGATAGGACTGTTGACTGAGAGGTCAACGGTTCGAATCCAAGGAGAGCGGGTTGGGCTCCCTCTGTCAGCTCTAGCTCCCCATGCAGGGACATGAGAGAAGCCTCCCACAGGGATGGTAAAACATCAAGGACATTACCCCCTGGGCAACATCCTTAAAGATGGCCAATTCTCTCCACCACAAGCGACTTGCAGTATCTCAAGTTGCTCCTGACATGAAAAAAAGGTTAAAACTAATAATAAAATAACGGAAAATGCTAAAGGAGCAATGTAATGTATTACTGTAATAAAAATTCAGCAGGTAAATAAGCAGTTACCTAAGCAAAACAGTCTTTGCCATATGGCAAAATTATACCAAATTATACCAAAGTTGTAGCCTAGCCTCCCCAGGCAAAAAATTGCATAGCTTAGATTTAGAAAGTGGAGAGGGCCTTTTCTATTCTTCCTATCATATGGACTTTGCTGTAGTTAGGATACAGAGAAAGTCCTCTTGATGGGGTTGTAGGATGTGTTGTGGTTGATGCTGAAAGAAGAAATGCTGAAAGAATCTTGGACCTAATCATTTAGGACTTCAAAGTTCTTCATTAACAATTTGAATTGGCCCCCAAACAAATTGGCAACTAGGATGGCCCTTGCAGGATAGGTTGCCATACTACACGAAATGACATGATCCCTGAAAAGGGTTTTTTCCCTTTGTGTAATTAAAAATGTTTTCTGCATGTAATTAAAAATGTTTTCTTTGATTGTTTTATTGGTTTACACATAGATATAATTTGAATTTTATTGTCATTTCAATGGACCAGTGGTATAATGTGTAAAATCTCTACATGAATAGGTGAATTCATAATCTTGTAGTATAGATGTACATTATTTGGCTTTTTCTTATTATATATTACATCAGTTTGTACCCGCTCACAATACCTATGGCATCAGTTCTGGTCATTATTTGAAATATATTTTAATTATGAATAGGAAGGAAATAATAGGTATTCCTTATCAGCAGCTTGTACATCAGATATCAATGTGGGGAAAGGATTTCTACCTTTTCTTGCCAGGTTGGCACATACAAATATTTATTAAGTTAGTTATCCTCTTGTGCTGAAAATTCCTTACTTCTGCAAGGATAAGATAAAAAATGAATGACAAGAGAATTGCATATCAGAAGGCATGAATTTTGGAAAAAATGGCATTCATAACCTTTTTGAAAAGTAAAATGATGTCATATCCTTTTGGCAAATGTGAATCTCCATGAACATCTGTAGTCCACCTTTTGAAAACCACTAGTCAAGGAAAGGCATGGCCCTGATAGAAATCAACCAGTTGAAAAAGTAATGTTCACAAGCATTCATGTTATGGCACACAAGTAAATTAGCTGTTAAACCGATAAACCATGTCTTTGAACTGCCAGGGACAAAGACATGCCACTGCACAAAAAATATACTTAGCTAGCAGAGTTTTAAAATGTTTCTTTGAAGTTGAAGTTGGAATTGCGGTTGCCCAAAACATATACTCTCCCTTGAAACCTCTTACCATAAAATATGCACTCTGAGACAAAAAACAAAATCTTCTTTAAAAAGTAACATATCTTGTTTACTCATAAACATCTTGTATTAATTCAGTACCCAGGCATATTTCTTATTAAAATTTAGGTACAGATAGGATGTAGTTTCTCTTTGTTGAGAACACAGAGCATCATTCTTAAGCAATATTCCATAGTCCAAAGTCTTTAAGTATACATCTTATGAAAGTCCAAACTGTATAACTGTACTCCCTGCTTCTCAAAGCAAACATATAGTAAACTGTTTCTACATAAGTCCAAAAGACATCTGCTTCCATTGAGACAAATCATTCACTATTTTCAACTCCTCCTTCTCAATAAAAAATCAGTCTTTACTTGATAAAGACCATGATCCAAGACGACACAGAAGTTTGACAACTCCATAATTAATGACATTCTTTTAGCGTTTATGTGAACTAAAAAGATGTGCATTTGGGTTTATGCTTCTCAGATCAAAGCTTTAGTGATCACAGCAGCCTTCTCGAGTTTGATAAGCTCCATGCATAGGGTTAAAATGTAGCTTAATTGTGTTAAATGTGATTTAAAAGAGAACAAAGAAGAACATTTATATTAAGCATAACTTAACAAATCTAGTTTAATAATTCTCCTTAAAATGTAGATTTATCTCACTCTTTAGTGAACTGTATCAGAATTTTTATTTCAAACTCAAGCTACTAACTTTCATGAAGTACAGTTAGCAATGGCTTTTTTTGTATTCAGAATTCAGAGACAGGAGTTTAAATCAGACTTTGTAAAATAGAATCAAATATGGCTTTCCTTGGGCATCCCTTAGGGAGTAGGTTGTAGATCTGAATGTTAGACTCCGACAAGATGTCTACACGTTCTCTAGACAGCAGACTTTCTCTTTTTGATAATCTAGGTCAGATTTTCTCTGTCACAGTTACCTTTGCGAAGCAGGGCTTGGTGTGAAACACAGTAGGAATAGTGATGGACTAGGCATTTTGTGAACAGGTGGCTGTAATAAAGTTGTAACAATAAATCTTTGCTGACTGCTTTGAGCTCAGGTAAAATTAAAATTAAGCTCGGGTAAAATTGAAATGCCTGGCTAAGAATTTTGTTGCTGTTGTGTCTGTGTAAACTGGGGAACTGACGACACCATCCATGCAAAGAATACAGCTGAAAGATAAGATGAAACTGCAAAGCATCAGGAATAGAGCAGAATAGTAAAAATCAGTTCTCTCTTCGTGTAGTACAGTAGCTAAACATCCAGTATGATGGATCAATTCTTTTCTTGAATAGCTAATAGTACACTTATTGTAAGAAACAGGAAATTAAGAACATATAATAGTACACATAGTTCAGGTATATAAGCTTGCTGTTTTAGTTCTCTGTGTTGTATATAGGGCCACCTCCATGTTTTCAGGCTCCAGCAATAACATCAAACCATACCTGAAGCAAACCTAGTCCAGTCATCTTTTCCATGAAAGCAAACTGTAGCAGGACAAGGTCAGGAATGACAGAAATGTGGGTAGAAAATCTGAGGAAATGAGCGACACTTCAAATCAAAACAGTAGCAGATGTGTTAAAAGCATATGTAAAATACACTCCCTCAATCTGTCACGCAGTGCATAATTTTAGAAGGCAGAAAGAGAAAATTCCAGAAAAAAATCCACATAATCGGTAGATTGCAGTGAAAGCAGTACTTGTAATATGTGGGAAAGTCTGTTCACTACAAGTATGAATAGGGTGTTGCGTTTTAATGGACCAATAGCTGTTGTTAGTATTCTTTTTTTAGTAATGGCTCTGTTAAATTAGAAATCATTACCCATCATTCAACAAACTGCTATACCAAAATATTGTGTTTTGATTTTTATTGAATTTTCTTTGAAGGTTAATGCAGTCACATAGTGCTCTGAATACAAATGCATTAAAATGATTAACCCGTTGTAATTTGATTTACACACCACACACACACGTGTGTGTAAGTAGATAGATACAATATTGTGAGTGCAATTCATAATCTTATCAGACCTTTTTGAAGCTTATAGGTTGGTGATTGAGGAGTCAAATTAAAACTTCCTTGGCTGCATATCACACAGCCATGTGTTTCCTGTTAGGCTGTATTCTAAAAAGGATGGATGTTTAGGAGCAAAAGCAATTGGGGAAGGGGGGATATTGCTAAAATTGTTTTTGACTCTTGGCATGCCTTTGGGACAAGTCTATTCTAGTGGAAATATCATGGGCATATTTACATATGTCTCTATATGACAAGGCTCATCCAGATTAGAGTATTTTGCACAGTCAGCATTCGAACCCCTCACTCTCTGGCAGCAGGAAGGTATCCTCATTGCCCAGGGATGTCAAACCCATCCTCCTTTCCCCATCCCCTCTCCGACTGCACTGGCATTTTGTTCAGCATGAACACCAGCAATGACCGATGACCACAAGTAATTTTGTGCACCATGGTTGCTGCTGTAATAGGGCCAGGGTGGTTACAGTAACTAAGCTCTATTCCCAGGCTGCCTGAGCTCTGGGGAAAGAGTGATGGCTGTGCAAATATCAGCAGCTGGTTCCCGATTAGAACCGACACAACTTTTTACACACACATTCAAAAGTATGGATGAGCTCTGGAATTTCAGGAAAACTCTGGGGGATTCTCCAACTTTGGGTAATGCAGGATATGGTGAAGTCACCTTGTGAGGTGTGTAGGACAAATCGGTTCCATGCATCATGTGGATGCCACAAAGTCCATTCATCCCCATGCTGCCTTATTTGGTCCAATTAGGTGTGTCCTATAGCTCACAGAATGCAATTGGAGGCATTATAGAGCAAAATAAAACACCTTTATTGATATATATATATATATTTAAAAATAATGATCACTGGAGATCACAGATATAGCCAGGGTGGGTCCATGTAGCCCACTTTGCTCAGCCTCTTACAAATAAATTCCTTGTAGATTTACTTCTTATTTCCTACTCAGCTAGGGCTTGTAGGTTTGTACCTTGATTATAATACCTAATCCAGGAGAAATGCAGTAAAAAAGCCAAAGGACTACATAAAACTATGACACAGGTCAGTATTGTATCCAAGAGCAGAAGAAAGTAATAGGCTCATACAATTTTATGTCTTTTTTCCATTGACCTATCTGCAAAAGATGGGATACTTTTGGTTCTGTATTCAAATAAGAGCAGTTAACTTTTCTAAAACCTGAACAATTTAATTAAAATCTGTGGCTTAATGATCCTGGTTTGTTTCCCGTAATTGAAATGGGGAACAACTTTATTTAAAAAGCTGCATTTGAAGTTATTTTCAAGCTGTGGATACAAGGTGTATATTAATGATTTTTGTGCCTAGGCTTGGGACCTATCTCCAAGATATTGCATATGTATGTATTCCTACCCCACAAAAATCAAAATGTAAAAGACTTTATTGTTGAAGCCATATGATATGCCAAAATACTTACCATGTTCCCAACTCTCTAAAGTTTTAATTGCCACTAGAAAATGTTTACCATCTTCTTTTAAGCAAGCATAAGTGTTTACTCTCTCAAATCTAAACAGATTGTTGTACTGGGGGTAAAAAGTGTATGTCACCCTATTCACGACTTTTAAAAAATGCTCACAAAATTCTTGTATCTTCCCTGTTTCAGATAGCTGTGGCGCAGAAACTCATAGTATGTGGGCTCTCCTTATTGTTTCATATGACTGTTAGCAAATTATTGCCTGTAGAATACAACATTGATGATCAATTTAGAGCAACAGCATCACTGCCTACAAGGGTTATCTACTTGTACCTATCTCTTATGGCAGCCAGACCCAAATACTATTTTGCGTGGACTTTGGGTAAGTAGTCTTTTTGCACAAATGTCCCTTTTCAAACTGAGGGATCTTGCATAGCGTATCTAATATATTTGAGATAGTGACCTCTTGTGGAATGAGAAGGAATTGTATTGAAAGAAGATGCTGTATTTTGCAAAGCTCAGCAAAGATTGCCTTTAAAAATAAGGAAAAATATATACAAGGTAGTTGATTCATTTCAACTAGTTTTAAATATAAGTGAGAAGCACACCAGCTATATAATTTGATAATTATGTCATAGATTTTAATTAAAGAAGTTGCACTGCTGATCTATTTTTTTCCATTTTGGCAGTGCAACCGATAGGATTTGTGTTACACTCCTAGTATTGCCATGATCTTTTTCTAGTTCAAACCATCCTTTATGGAAGCTTTTGAATGGTCACAATTGTAGTTTTCTAATCTGTCTCATCCAGACAGATTAGAAAACTACAATTGAATGCCTCAATCTCAGACACTCTATGTTCCAGTATTTTATGAGGTATAAAATGCCCATGAGCAAAAAAAAAAAATGTTTGATGGTGTAAATAAGTGGTTCCCACCCTGTGGTCCGTGGACCACCAGGGGTCCACAAGAACTAAAATATGGTCCGCAGCCTCACCGTTGCTACTACGGATAATAACAGCCCAACCAAAAAAAATTTTTTCTTGGTGTCTTCGTTTTTAGGCCTGTTCCTGGGGTTATTTGGGGTGCTGATTCAGAAAATTTCAGTGGATAGCCTACATCAGTTCTAGGTTATTAAATATGGGTTTCTGTGGGTGAGCAGATGACAACTACTGGATGGCATATGTTCTTTATCGGAAACTAGAGCTGATGTGGTCTATCCGATGCAGTTTTCTGAATCAGCACTCCAAAGGTTGGGAACCACTGGTATAGATGAAATATAGCCCTCTGAATAAGTGCCCAAACATATGCTTTGAGTAGCTATCAGTTTTTTTGCACAATATATTTGTGCCTTAAATTATTATGATAGTTCATGCTTTTCCAAGATGTCTATACTTATTTTATGAAACAGGAGATGAAACTGGAGTAGCAAAGCAGTCTTTTCCAGCTTCTGAATTCAGAAAGTAGTCGTTCTCCCCCACTGTCACTTGAATGTTTCTTCTTTAATGTAACTTAAGAAATTATTTAGATGCCTTGTGTTGTATAATTGCTCAGAACCCTTGTCTGTTGGTGGGGAAAGTTGGAATGTTGGATTGATTTTATATTAACCTTTTTGCAGTTCATTAGGATCATGCCTGTACTCTGTTTCTTTTTTTTTAAGGTCTCAAAGCAGTTTACTAGCACAAGAAACTTATCAAAATGCAAATAAAATTACAATGACAAAACAGTAAAACATTTCATTAAAATCAGCATAGTGACTGTAAGCATTAACAGCGAGGGAAAGGATGGGGCAAATTATTCTTTACATGATTCTTCATGCACAGTGTTGTTGCTGTGTGCCTTCAAGTTGTTTTTGACTTGAGGCAACCCTATCACAGGGTTTTCTTGACAAGATGTGTTTGGGAGGCACTTGCTTTTGCTTTCCTCTGAGGTTGAGAGAGAATGACTTGCCCAAAGCCACTCAGTGGATTTCCATGGCTAAGTGAGGATTCAGTCCCTGTTCTTGACAGCTGTGCTTTCTCTCTATAGACTGATGGTGCTGTATAAATAAATGAAAATAGATAGTGGAAATACTCGACATTAGGACCTTAACCTGTCTCATTAGGGTGTCGGACCAACAGTAGGGAAGGCCTTGCTCTGCACCGGGACCCAGTGAATCCTCACCAAGCTGTGAGCCTCCTGTTCAGAATTTAAAGATCAGGGTAACTGATGCAAAAAAATTTACAGTGTCTTGGAAAATGTGACAGGCTTCAGTGGGGAAAAAAATCAAAATGCAACTTGGTTTGATATAATTTTATAAGGTGTCTTACAACCAATTATCATGTTTTGTTACAGCAGATGCAATTAATAATGCAGCTGGGTTTGGATTTAGAGGCTATGATAAAAATGGAGTCTCACACTGGGATTCAATTTCAAATCTACGAATTCTACATATAGAGGTTGGTCATCAGTCTCTTGAAAATATTCATGAAAATAAAAATAGTTGAGCTCTCCAGTGCTGTAAATGTGTCAGTTCTGTTTTGGTATAATGTCTGTATTAGGTATGGGATGCACATAATTCAGAGAGTGAGTTGCAGGATCTCAGTCACCACCAAGCATGGAGATTGGCATTCTGCTTAGTGCTACTTAACACAAAAAGGCCATTCTTTCTGGCTGCTCACTGGCTGTTGGCAGCCTCCTGTTCTCCATTTAGCCTAGTAATCTAGAACAAGTTTCTTGCATTGTCTGCTCAATACCAGAAGAAAAGGCATTGCTTCATCCCTTCACATGTACCCTGTGTAGAGAAAGAGCATTGTGCACATAGGAAATGTCTTCCTCTTTGATAGAGTGGATGTAGAAGTGTCTTTTCAAATTACTCTCAGGGACAAAAACAATAGTGCTGATCAGTAATGCTAGATTTTCAGTTAAAATCCTCGTACTAGAGCTTTAAAATGTATTTGTTTTTTCTAAAAAGGAAAAAAGGAACAGCAGTTTGGCAGCTTCTTGTTTCTCTCACGAAAAGCCATTTCTCGAAATTTTGAACAAACACAGTTGTTGCACTGCCCTCTAGTTTCTCACCTTATCTCATGCAACAAATCTAGGCATATCCACTATCACTCACATTGAATTTTTAAAAGTACAACATATCCCTTTCCACTGAACTGCAGAAACTTTAATCTTGTCCAGGATTCAAGAATTCGAAACTGACAAACTGGCAGTCTTGCCACAGCGGGAAGTAGTTAGTGTTAACCCAAATAAGCGGAAAAGAAAAGAGAATTTCTCTTGAAAACTCCTGGAGTTGGTAGTGATTGTAGTGTGTGCTTTTCCTTCTTTATCTCAAAAAATAATTCATCCTTTACATATGGCATATTGTAGTAATATATCTCTTTTAACCCAGGAAACTTTACAGATATTAAATAATAGTGTGTTATATTTTACAGTTCTCAACAAGTTTCAAGATGTTTCTTGATAACTGGAATATCCAGACAGCTTTGTGGCTCAAAAGGTACCCCTTTTCTTTCTTACTAACTATTATTGGAAGCATTGAGTGAATAGATTTGCTTGACAATAAGGTCTGTTTCTGCCCTGTGAGTCTATCTGGATGTGCATGTATGTAGTATGACTCCCATATCCATGGAATCGGGTGATATATTCCTGAACTTAGCTTGGAAACAGGAAGCCCTGGATAATAGTGATCACTGTGGAAATGGAACAGCTTATGTCAGTTGCTACCACAGAGTTACCTTAGAGCAGTGATTCCCAAAGTGGGTGTTACCACCCCCTGGTGGGTGCTGCAGCTGTTCGCGGGATGGGGGGTGGTAATGGCCACAGGTGCATTTGGGGGCGATGAGTAACTGTAAGGGGGCGGTGAAAGCATAAAAGAAAGAAGAGAAGATTTAGAAAAATTGATTTCCAAGGGGTAGGCCAAATAAGTTTGGGAACCACTGCCCTAGAGGATCTAGGCAGTTTGTAGAGAGGCATTCAATAGTTGTTTGCTCATATACATAGTTTCCTGTTTCTATGGTAAGTTCAGGAGCATATCACCTGCAGATGCAGGGATCATACAGAATATATGCCTTATTTCACCACGTCATTGTTACACTCTTCTGCTCCCCTGCCCTTTTGGCACTACAGGGCTTATTTAGTATTTCAGTATTCCTCGAATAATAGTTGTACCCTTAGTTCCCTCACTGAGAATAGTTCACATGAAGACTATAAGTCAAAATGTATCGGGGTTGTATTTGTATGAAGATAAGATAATATGTCAACTTCTTTTTTAATAAAAGATTTATGTTGTATGGACCTCCTCCCTTTTTGCACACTGAAATGGGCTCTGGGTTTGTTTTTGAACTGAAAATCAAAGCTGCCTCTTTCCGGAAGGAAGTCTCTGTACCTTCATCTGAGGGTCCTGGGTTTTGAAAGGGAAGTTTCCTTCAGGTTCAAGAGGCTCAAATTCTTCCTCCTTGGAGGACTCACCATGACATTCCCAAGCTTTGTGGAAAGAGGAAAACATGGAAGATGAGAGAATTGCCTCAGATCAGTATGATTTGTGTTCCACTTTTCTGGGTAACACTAATCTTCCTTCAGTAATCCCTACATATTGTCCAAGTAATTTTTCTGAGAGCCATTGCAGGGCTTATAAGAATCTGCATAGAAATGAGAAGATGGAAAATGTCATTTGGTAAATTAAAACCTCTAGCCATTGTATGGTAGAGATGGAGGAGAGTGATTCCTTAAGGTGAGGGGGAAAACTTGTTGTATATTATTTTGGGAATATAATTGAACACTTTGTTCATATTAGAGGACAAGATTGCTTCCCAACTGAGTCTCAAACTGGGGCTTCACCATATTCTGAGGATATTCTGAATCTGCCCATGTAACAGGTCAGCGGCCTGGATAATTTATACCCAAAATATGTGAAAGGAATTCAGTATCTCCAGTGACTATTGTTTTGTGAAAAAGTAATTATAGCTTTTTCCTGTAGTCAAAAATTATCTGAGATTGGGCAGTCTGTTTCTCAAAGGGTACATGTGTTCAGCACACAGTGGACTGACTCTTGTATGCTGTCTGTAATTCTGAGTGATGAAAATTTAATTATATTCACTATGCCTGTTTTGACCAGAAGATTACTTCTTCATGTCTCTTATACATGGTATATTTTCTCTTTGATTTTATAGAGTATGCTATGAACGTGCTTCCATTAGTCCAACGATACAAACCTTCATCTTGTCAGCAATTTGGCATGGAGTATATCCTGGATATTATTTAACATTCTTAACAGGGGTACTAATGACATTAGCAGCACGAACAGTAAGTATTGCTGATCCATGCTCTGCATTACGATGATTTTTTTGTGTGTGTGAGTGTGTGTGTGTGTCATGAGCAACTTGAGAAACTACAAATCGCTTCTAGTGTGAGAGAATTGGCAGTTTGCATGGACATTGCCCAGGGGATGCCCAGATGTTTTGACCATCCTGTGGGGGGCTTCTCCCATGTCCCTGCACGAGAAGCTGGAGCTTACAGACAGGAGCTCACCTTGCTTCCCGGATTCAAATTGCTGTCGTTTAGGTCAGCAGTCCTGCTGGCACAAGGGTTTAACCCATTGTGGCACTGGGGACTCTATGATGATGATGATGATGAGTCCCCCTTTTCCCCAGTAATTGGACTAAACAACTTATGAAAAACAATACAGTACAGATAAAAACTACAAATACTCTCTCTCACACACATATATATACCAATTAAAGACTCTGTAGAGTTAAACCCATTTAAAATGAATTAAAATGCCATATAAAAATAAACAAAACAAAAACAATTATAAATCATTTGCAGAGTCAATTTCGAAAAGCATGATGGAATAGAGAGGGTGTTCCAGAGTCCAGGAGCAGCCATCAGGAAGGCCTTCTTAGTGTTTCCCACAAAAGAGCCTGAGAAGTTAGTGGGAGAAGAGTCAGCTTCCGTTTGTATTGTGCCCAGAAATCCAGCCAGTGGAACTGTTGCAACAAGGGAGTTGGATTCTTTCAGCCAGCCCCATTTCATAGTCTGGTTTCAGTTCTGTGGGCCTCCTGACATTTCTGAATGCTCTGCAAAGTTAGCCCAACATAAATTCGAGTAATTCAGATGGGATGGAACTAAGGCTTATGTCACTATAGTCAGATCAGATATTTCAAGGAATAGATGCAGTTGTCACTATTGGTTCAAAGCTGTTAGACTTACGCCTTAAGCCCTCTATCTACTGAAATCCAAAAAAATTTAATTGTGCTTGGTCAGATGGTCTTCTTTTCTACAAAGGCTTTAAAAAGCACAAAATGTGCTCGTAAAAAAAATTAAGCGAAGATCCAGTTTCTCAGCATGCAGGTGGGACAACAGGCACGACTCCTCTAAATCAGAAGTAAAATATGGCTTTGGATCTCAGTGATATTATTTATTTATTAGACTTCTAGTCTCCCTTTCTCTCACCATGGGACCCAAGGTGACTTATAGACAGGTTAAAACAAGATAAAGACCAAGAACTGATATGGATATCAAAGGGAGTTTCCAAGAGGCCAAAAGGAAAGAATCCCTGGGATAGAATGCTGTCTATTCCTGTTACTTTGAGTATGTAGAGCTTATTTACAAAAATAGCAATATGTCTAAACCACAGATTTAGTGGTGACTTTAAGAATTCTGACCTTAGGCATATCCAATGTCAGAAGATCTGGGAACCTAATGAGGCCCACATCGCATGAGGGTTGACATGTCATTATTGTCTGGAGCCTCTCTTTTTGCTGATGCTGCTTTTCTAAATGAGCAAGCAGGAAGAGCGATGTCTCCACTTGTTTCATACTCACCATCTAAGCGTTATGAAATTTAGCTTTGGAGGGAAAGTGCAGGTGAATGTTAACCTAACTCCACTGGATGTGGAGTGTAGTAAGCCAATGAAAATGATAGTGGCTTCTGTGAAAACGATGGTAGAATTTAAAACTAGAAAGGAGAACAAAAATACCAAAAGGAGAAAGTGTGAAGATGTCTGTAGAGCAGAGTTCCTTACCAATGTGACATTAAAGTTAATAATGAAGAATTTCAGTTTGGTTGTATCTAAATGGTCTTTCTTGTTAAACATGTAAAGCTGCTATATGGTATATAAAGATGCTTAAGATTGATTTACTTAATAAGTATTTGATCCTTCTTTTTTTAGATTAGAAAAAATATTAGGCACTACTTCATGGACTCTCCAGCCATTAAATTATGTTATGATATCATGACGTGGATGATGACTCAAGTAGCAATAAGTTATACAGTTGTACCATTTGTACTTCTCTCTGTAAAATCATCGTACATGTTTTACAGGTAAGTTGACGCTTTACATCTTGTTGTTTGTTCTTGTTAGCTGACAACTGAACAAACCATGATATAAACTTTTTCACACACAAGGGTCCTTCCTATGTGCTTGTGCAGTAAAAATTCAGAAACTACCAAAGCTCCTATCATTTGTAGTAGCTCCCTCACATCACATTTTCTATATGCATGTCTGGTTCTGTTTGCACCTTCCACGTTCAGTTTGTTTTAATTGTCCAGTGTAAGCAGCAAGGTGAGGAATGTCTCCATTGTCCATTTGCCTACACACCTCAGACACTTAGTTAATGCTTTTTATCTCTTTTGCTCTGTTCTCAACTTTCCTAATGCCACAACCCCTTAATACAGTTCCTCATGTTGTGGTGACCCCCAACCATAAAATAATTTTCGTTGCTACTTCATAACTGGAATTTTGCTACTGTTATGAATTTTAATGTAAGCATCCAATATGCAGGATGTATTTTCATTCACTGGACCAAATTTGGCACAAATACCCGATATGCTCAAATTTAAATACTGGTGAGGGCTGATTTTGTCATTTGGGAGTTGTAGTTGCTGGGATTTATAGTTCACCTACCATCAAAGAGCATTCTGAACACCAACGATGGAATTGAACAAAGCTTGGTACACAGAACTCTCATGACGAACAGAAAATACTGGAAGGGTTTGATAGGCATTGACCTTGAGTTGTGGAGTTGTAGTTCACCTACATCCGGAGAACACCGTGGACTTAAACAATGATGGATCTGGACCAAACTTGGCAAGAATACTCAATATGCCAAAATGTGAACACTGGTGGACTTTGGGGAAAATTGACCTTGACATTTAGGAGTTTTCATTCCTGGGATTTATAGTTCATCTATGATCAAAGAGCATTCTGAACGCCACCAACTATAAAATTGGGCTAAACTTCCCACACAGAGCCCCCATGATCAACAGAAAATGCTGTGCTTTCTTGTGATCTTTGGCGATCCCTCATGACCCCCCTGGGGTCCACCCCCCAGGTTGAGAATGCTGGTCTAAAACAAAACATCTTTTCCTCACCATATTCTTCATCTTTGTGTTGCTTCTTCAGTGTTCATTAGTGTTCCTTCAGTCTCTTTTCCTGTCCTTTTAAATGTTTTGTTTCTTTTGATGTGTGTGATTGTGCCTTTTTATAGCATCAGGAGCCCTTTGGGAGATTTGACGGAATACAAATAAAGGTTTATTATTATTATATTATTTGTAAAAAGTGTGTTTCTCAGTCCCAGTTCTACACAAAACACCTGTGTAGACTTGAAATGCTGGTATTTCTGTTTATTCTAGTATTTAAAAGCAAACTCTCCCATCACCAGAATGTTTTTAGGACCCGGGTGGAAGGTTAAATGTCTTATATTCACTCTCTTTAAGACAAAAGAAATGGTTTGAACTTTCAGAACACAGCTCATAACTTGCATTTTGACCAATAAATTATACAGTATTATGAATATGTATCCAAAACACAATATGTAATACATATAGTAGGTTTACTGACTGAAAGGTAGATGTTTAACATGTTATAATGACCATGTTTTTTATTTTTCTTTCTTTGCTTAGCTCCTGTAATTTCTGCCTCCACATTGCCTGCATTTTAGTGTTGTTAATATTTCCAGTGAAAAGAACTCAAAAAGGAAATAAAGACCAAGAAAGCATCAGGCCCTCTCGGTCGAAAAAGCCAGAAGATAATGATGTAGAAGAAAAAACCAGTACGGGACATAACAGCCATTTATTGGCAAATAGTTTCAATCAAAAAACAGAATTCACCTACAGAAATACAGCAACAAAACAATGATTCAAGATGCTATGGTGGATATATTTTATATTTTCAAAACCCATTTATAGCACCTTTTAAAGGGGTTTGTATTTGTCTGAAAAGATGGTTAGTAAGAAAAGAATGCTATATCACTAGAGAATATTGAATACACTAGCAAGAATAAAAACAAAGCAGATTAACGTCTCCCGTGCCATGTTCCTGCGGATCATGCCTTATATGAAAATATTACCATTATTTCAATGGGCACTCAGGACTTGACAGCGTATGTCCATTGGGTCATTGGTGTGCCCTTTTGCCGAATGTACGTTGTGTATCCTAAGGCACTGATGGGGGTTGTGAACAATTGTGTCAATCCAGAGTAAAAGAAAGAAAATATCTTTAAAAATGAATGCCTTGCCTTAAGCCCTCTATCTACTTAAATAAAGTTTCTAATTTGTATTTTCATGCTTAATATAATGTGGGAAGCATAGTTTAAATATAAGCTTTAGTGTGCCGATGGACAAAATAGGGAAATGAGAAAAATGTTTGAAGTGTTAAGAAGGAATTTGCAATAAGCATCTCAGTTTTTCCAGAGTTTTCTTGGTATATCATATGTGAAGAGTACAGAACTGCAAACATTGAAAATTATAGTTAATTTTGACAGATAATTTTTTGCATTACAAGGGAGCCCTCTGAAAATTGTATTTTTTACCATAAAAGTCAATTTTCTCAGGGCTAAAAAACCTGGCGTATTTATTTTGTTGCTTCACTAAACACGACCTTTGTACTGAGAAACAAACTGGCAGCCAACATCTCATATCTTGTTAAAATGGTGACAGCACAGCAAAATTTCTTGTTACCATGTACAAAATATTTTACAAAAAGTGAAGTTCAGATGCAGTTACCTTGACATTTTGTCAGAGGCATAAAGACTTAGCGTGGGAAGGTGCTTATGATATAAGTATAGTCAAATTATTTCATGGTTCTAATTCAGTTTATATTAAACAAAGGGTGGAATGGTTAAATAGGCATTTTCTAGCTCATCCTTAACATTATGTATGTACCATATAATACTGGATACCTGTGATTTAGGAAATCAGGTTTTCATACATGGAGATCATACTGTACCTTTTGATAAAATGTTCCCAACCATTATGTTTTTGCGTTCTTATTTTTAAAAGTATAACATGGGATTGATAAGTATTAATCACTTTTTGGTGACATTAACAAAGAACTGCTAAAGGAGTGCTTAAAGGGCTATAATTTTTATTTGCTTATTTTCATACCATTTGCTGTCTTTTTTCATTTTTTAAAATATAAGAAATGTCATAGCAAAAGTAATGAAAATAGGGATTGGCCTAATATTAAAATAAAATGAAGTTTCTTCCTGATAATGTTGTAAAACAAAAACAGTTATGCAGTGCATGATTGAATATTTCAAATGAGCACAGAAGGGTAAATTTTCCCCTTTCAGTATACAAAAAGCAAATAATATAGAAACCTCACAGGATTTTAACTTTCACAGATCAGATCTGAATTAAAAGTAGGAAATCAAAAATATTTTTTGTTGAGTGTCCCACTTCTATATTCTGCCTCTGAAATATCTGTGGATACCTGGTGGCAGATGCCTTCTGTGTGAGGAAATGAAAGAATGGCAGTTGCAGAAAAATAGAATGAAATGTTAATTTGTATAAAAAGTAACTGCACTTTCAAAAAGTCATGGCATATACATTAACAGTGGAAATGCCAAAACGGTGTAAAACAATAACCTCTGTCCAGTCTTTATATAACGTTATTTCATTACAACAGTATGTGAATCGCTCAATCCTGGAATGTGATGTGCCCTGAGTAAACTGTACATGTAGAAGCTTTGGAGCAACCGTGAATTCTATGCTGCTCCATTGGTGCTTTTGTGTGTACAGCAGTGTGTGCAAACTGCTTCCCCATAGAGATATGCACTGTAGACATCGGTGGTGATGAGATGAACTGCTTAGCAACCATGACATAGGAGCAACTCTTACATATATTTGTGACCATTATCTGTATAATGAAGTAGGGCTACAAAATTATTTCATTGTCATTATATTAAAGAAATGAGGGGAATCAGTGCTAAACGGTAGCATACCCTACCATTGGTAGTGGTACATTCTGCACAGAGGGGTGTGTACATGGTGTGTGCACTTATCATAAGATCTCTGCCAGCAGAAATAGAACAGCCTAGTTCCAGGAATAGTGGTCTGGTTTCCTGATGAGTAACAGTGACCAAATGGAGTGCTCTGCCTTTTCTTTTAAGAGTAAGTGGCAGCAATTCCTCCAAAAAAAATAGCATTTAAACACCCATTCTGTTCTGGATTACCACAATTCATTCTCCAACTAGGTCTAAAATGGTTGTGTGTGTGTGTGTATCACTAAGAACTGGATTTGGCTTTTCTAGAAAGTCTATCACTTCTGTGTCTATCTAGTTAAAGGTTACACAAAGTCATAAAGAAATCCAGTGGTAACCTTAATTTTTTACTAGGAATAAGAAATTTGCAGCACATGGTCCACTTCATCAGATGCAAACTTTTGCTAGCTATTTGCTAGATATTTCTTCTTCCTAGTTAGTCTCAAAGGTGCTCTTAATTTAGTTGAAGCTAAATATCATGGCAAAGTAAAACTGCAGTCCTACTCTTGCTTGTTTGGGATTATGTCTCATGGAATTCAGAAAACTTCCTTCTGAGTAATATACAGTTTCTTCAGTTGAGTGAAATTCAGTCTTGACTGATTGCATGTGGGTAAAAAAAGAAGAGAAAGGGCAATATTGTAATTCCAGATTGCTTTATTTATAAATAATGGTTTCAGTCCTGTGGAAACCACTTCAAAATATCAGCACTCCCTATATATGTATATGTGTGTGAGAGTGTATGTATGTGTGTATAGACACACACATATATACATATATGTCAGGAGCGACCTGAGAAACTGCAAGTTGCTTCTGGTGTGAGAGAATTGGCCGTCTGCAAGGACGTTGCCCAGGGGACGCCCGGATATTAGGGTTTTACCATCCTTGTGGGAGGCTTCTCTCATGTCCCCGCATGGGGAGACGGAGCTGACAGAGGGAGCTCATCCACGCTCTTCCGGATTTGAACCTGCGACCTGTCGGTCTTCAGTCCTGTCAGCACAAGGGTTTAACCCATTGCGCCACCAGGGGCTCCATCAACCTATATGGTATTTTATTTCTGATTACCACCACAAATGAAATTACCATTTATTTTACTTTGGAATTCAGTGTAGCATTGTTGGCTAAACATAACTTATTGTTTCATGTGTCTCTCTCTTTTTGTTGTTGTTAATAAGGTGTGTGTACACATAATGCCTTTTGAACAGAATTCTGGTTGCTTGGTGCTAAGATGGACTTGATATGGCTCATTGTAACAACTGTCCTTGTCCTCATCTATCCTCCTATGGATAAATGTCGGTGGTCTTCCAGAGTATACTGGGCTACGCATCCCATTAGCCTTGCCTAGCATAGGGAGAGGTGATGAGGGCTGCAGTCTAATAACATTTGAAGGTGCATACATTATCTATTGTTGCCCCAGGTTATGCTCCTGAGCTTGACAGCTCTCTCATTCCAAAATAACATCGAAACAGATGAAGCTACTTTATATCAAGATAGACTGATAATTCATCTGTTGTGTACATCATTCACTTCTGGTAGCTTTCTGGGGCCTTGCACAGAAGTCTTTCATGCTATTTGATACTTTTAATGTGTGAGTATGAATTTGTACACTCTGCAGGTAAATGCATTCCCTTTAGAGAGTTCAGTGTGGCCCTTGAGACCTTGAAAACTTTCAAGAGGCCCTGATACACATACACAGAACGAATTTAAATAGGCTATAATATAGTTTATATTGGGAAATAGTTGAAAAGTGCTTTAAAAAGTACTTCCCTTGAAACAGATTTCCCACAATATGACTGGGTGTGGCACAATGTCATTTCTGATTACTTGAAATAGCAACCAAGGTGGCATAACATGACTCCCTGGAAGAAGTCGTGTGGCCCCCTAAACTTACTCCTGTTTTAACTGGAAGGATCTGGGGTTTAATCTGGACACTTCCAAATGTGATGAAAGTTCTCTGCAAGCACTCAGGGAGCTGTGGCAAAATAGGACAAATTGGAACACCGGTGTACCACGTGGTACATCACTCATTGCTTTTCTGAGAATCCCTAGGGCAGTGGTTTTCAACCTGTAGGTCCCCAGGTGTTTTGGCCTACAACTCCCAGAAATCCCAGCCAGTACCAGCTGTTAGGATGTCTGGGAGTTGAAGGCCAAAACATCTGGGGCCCCACAAGTTGAGAACCACTGCCCTAGGCCTTCTTGAATCCTGAGTTTTGTTTTTACAATGCTGCAGATCTCTTAGCTATTTTTGCTGCAGCAATACATGGTTAATTTTTTTTTTGGAGTCCTGTCTTACATACCCATGCATGTCATAGGACTCTCATTTATGAGGTGTTTGCAAGACTGCTTTTTGTGTTGTACGGTTCAAATTCCTCTCTCTTGGATTCAGCACCTGCATTTTTCTGAGGTCTTTTGGACTATGGCCGTGGTTCTCAACCTGTGAGTCCCCTGGCCTTCAAATCCCAGAAATCATAACAGCTGGTATGCTGGCTGGGATTTCTGGGACTTGTAGGCCAAAACACCTTGAGAAGCACTGGACTATGGGGTCCCACCAATCCCAGCCAACATAGTCAACAAATAGTTAAGGATTATGAGAGTTGCAATCCAGTAAATTTGAAGACTAACAGTTGTCTACCGATGTCTTATATGCTTCCAGGCTAAGTGGATTTTGGTTTTCTTGTGGACTGGAGTTAACATTATTGGCCAATTAATTACAAACATTAACTGCTGCCACACTCACATGCACTGTATCGGATTTTTAAGTACCAAATATACTCATTATTCATTGACTTTGTGTATATGTTGAAGGCAGGTTTGGGAATCAACATGATATATTTTTATATGACTTGAGAAAAAGCCGGTCATTCCACAGAGAAGGGGTCCAGCCATCATTTCCCCACCCGGGCATTCAAAAAGGCCAAAAGTGATGCCATAGCAGAGAGACTACAGGAAGTCAGTGCTTCTTTTGTGTTCTTCTGGGACAGACTAAGCTTTTGCCTTTCACTACTCTACTCATTGGAGGAGATAGTTCCTTTTTTGATGAAGAGTTAAGGTACAGTCCTCACATTGATCCATGAATAAGTCAACTCAGTTTTGTGGGTTGACTAAAATTTATATGTATACGTGACTATATAAGGTTACTTCAGGATACTTTGCAGGCTCCTAATGTGATGTCTTAAAGCAGTGCTAAAAAGAAGCTTTTAATTTCCAATGCATTTAATTGTGCTGGGCAGCTTCAGACAGCTACTGTCCTTGTTAGGTTTGTGAAAAATATTTCAGAGAATTTTCCCCCTCAAAACCAAATTTAATTCTGCATATGAATATTTGCCACATCATGTGTTCCTAACTTTGGATGAAATGAATAACTGAGTCCACAAGAAATAATTGTCCATGCGCTGTACTCCTCCGGCATTAGAACAACATCCTACATGGGTAGAAAAGTGACATCAAAATTGCTCTTGCAAGGTAATGAATTGCTGACTTGCTGTTCAGATATTTGTACTATTCAGTTAGCAACTGCTTTTCAGATGCTCAGTATGTTACATGAGCAGAAGTCACATAAAAGTCTAGGGGTTTTTTTTTTTGTCCTATCCTCTTATTGCAGCTCCCTGAAATGCCTTTCCCGAGGATTGGAATTAGGACAGTCAGAAAAGTCTTAGGGTGGAGGTTGTAGCTAGGAATGGATCATTTCCCCCTTCTAGAACTTTCCTCTGTCAGATTCCAGGACTTCCCATATGATACTTTGATCCTCAAGAGCAGCTTTTTGGCAGGCAGAGTTGGGAGGACTTGGAAAACCCTGTTGTATGCATAGATACACTACTATAGTAAGTGACTTCAAACCTGGACCCACTTGAAAATACTGAAAGCGTTTTACATCCCTTGTCTTCAACAGGTTTAAATCTCACTGATATGGCAAGCTTTAAAAATCTTTTTTTTAATTATTTTTGGCACTTACTCAGGTGAGCACCAGCTTTGCTATCTACAGCAGGCCTGAACAGCTTGAGGCCTACCAGGTGTTTTGGACTTCAGCTCCCAGAATTCCTTGTCATTGGGCAGGGCTTCTGGGAGTTGGAGTCCCAAACACCTGGAAGACTACATGTTACGCAGGTCTGATCTACAGGCACTTCAGGCTCATCTTGGCTATTTTCTTTCCACTGCAGTTACTTGTGAAACATACTGCTTCTCCCACAGCAGTTTTCAAAATATTCTTTAGCTGTTGCATATCAAAGGTACAACTGAGACCAGAAAGGTTTATAAAATAAGCATTTGCCTTTTATTTCCACCCCCTCCATTTTTGCCTTGTTGATGGCTTCTTAACTTGAATAAATCACACATTTCTTATTTTCTGTCATGAGCATTGATTATGCCTGTGTCTTTGGATGTGCATTACAGTGGCAAAAATGTCATACAAAACAGTAGTATCTAGATAATTATTTTCTAAACAGACCTCAAATGTGATCTTGCTCCAAGAGAAATTTCTGTACGTATTGAATAGAAACTAGGGAGAAAAACCCATTCACATGGGACACACACGATTATTAAAATAATATAAAATTTATTAATTATAAGAATATAAATACAGAGTTCATACATGGACACTCATTGAAGGAGTCTTTTCGTGGCTCGTTGCAGAAATAGTTACACTCCTCCTAAATATCCACCTTTTGATATGAGAAGATGCTTCAAAAGTGGATAGTTGCAGTATTTCCTCAACTTGCCTCCCCAGATCCAGAATATAAAGACATTATCCATGAATTTCATTTTTATTATTCCAATATAAATATATATAAATATATTTTTAAAAAATCGTTATTTTTCAACAGATCCATAAAATTAAGTCTTGGTGTATGGTAATTTAAAATACCACTGTTAGTTTACACTGTGATGTGATATTTTAATAATTACTTATTTCTAGTTCTGTCTCAGAGATGCTACACACAGGTAGCATACGGCTATGTTTTAAAAGTGTTTTTAACTGGCCTATAAATGTTTTTTCTAATTTGTGTCTTTCAAATCTGATTAAACAGTAGTTTAAAACAATTTGGAATGTTTTTTTCTTTGTCTCTTTCAGGGTTGCTAGACAATGTAGAGTACATTCAAAAAGCCGTGGTAATACTAAAATTATGAGTTGGAAAGGGAGGGGAATTGGGAAAGGAAAAAATATTTTATTTTCAATCCCAAATATTCTCTTCTTTTCTAAACTGTGGTGTAAGGGTGAATGCCTATTAGAGTAGCTCCAAATAGCCTGCAGGAGATAAATGTAAAGCTCAGTGAAATTGGGTTCTGACTCTATATGTTAGAAATAGCACCTGTGTTTTTATATCAACCTTTTGTTGCTCCTACTCCACCAGACTTCTATCTTCCTGATATCGATCGCATGTTACAATGGACGGCCAGACCACTGACCGCCCGCTGTATCATTGCCACCAATTTTACAACAGGCCGGCTGACCCTCTGACCATCCGCTGTATTGCTGCCACAAATCTACACCAGTTAGTTTGATCACTGAAGTTAGCTCTCAGAGCCATTTAAAATTGGAGGGGAAACTCTGATATAAAGAGAGTTGGCTGTGGTTCAATCAGACCCCCTTATTATATTTGTGCTCAGAAAGATACACTGACTGTAATGAAGTAAATAAAACTGATTTTTAAAGTTTATTTAAACTAGAACAATAAGGCTTCACAGATGTAATGAGAGGTATAAACACGTGTTGGTTACAGCAGGTGGTCAAGTTACTTCTTAACAGAAAATGGTTCCATCACAAAACAATATTCACTCACAGGGCTTTTCAGAACTATCTCAATTCTCCCTATTAGATGATCTCAAAACCAGCACTCTGTCTCTCAGAGGTTGTTTTTAAAACCCAGCACTTCTCCCCAAATACTGCTAAATCCTAACAATCCTCCCTCACAGAAACTTCTTTCTCCTGACTAAAAACCCTTCTCCGACAGACTCTTCCCTGACTCAAAACCCTTCCTTCTTCTACAACAGATTTTCCCTGACCGCTCGAGTTTGCTGCACTCTGCCCCCTCTGCCTCTTGTTGCTTTGCAAACTTCTCCACTCTCTCCACAATATAAGGAGTGTGTGCTTCCTCCTCCCTTCTGGCTTAGACAAAGCCTTTCCTTCTAGGTCTATGGATCCTAACACACCAGCCCTTCAAGGTCGGCCCAGTCCGTTACATATTTATTTATTTATTTGCAGTATTTATATTCTGCCCTATTCACCCCGCAGGGGACTCAGGGCGGATTACAATGTACATATACATGGCAAACATTCAATGCCATAGACACACAACATATATAGACAGACACACAGAGGCTATTTAACTTTCCAGCTTTCATGGGGGAATTCTGGCCACCAGGGGAGCTGTCACTTCACCGTCCATTTGAGACATGGGTGGAGTACTTCCTCTTTCTTTGCTTGCTTGCTTGAGATTTTATGGTGTCATAAATTAAGTTAAATTAGCCGCATAAGCGGTACCTAAATTTCCTACTTGACAGATGCAACTGTCTTTCGGGCTGCAAAGGTAGACAGCAAGCTACAAACAATGGTCACTCGGACCCGGGCTGGCTTCAAACTCATGACCTTTTGGTCAGTAGTGATCTTTTTTTAAAAAATAATCTTTATTAGCTTTTTCTTAAAATGTACAAATAACTTAAAAAAACAAAAAAAAATCCAAAAAGAAAGTAAAAGACAGGGAGAGGAATGAAGAGAGAGATATGGGGAAAGGGGATAGAAAAAAAGCAGAGGGAGGGAGGGAGAGAGGAAAAAAAACTAAAGAAAAAACAAGGTTTTGACCTCCTAGTGTCTTCTAAAAATCTTCTGTTTAATGTTGTCTGTGAATTTTCTTGGTTGCTTTAAGTTCTTCTTTTTCTCTCCCTAATTTTTTGAGTTTCAGTCTTTATTTATCTTTTTCAGATCAGTGTTTCTTTTTTCTTCTTAAGTATTCCGAGACTTCTCGCCAAGTTGTTTCTTTTCTTTCAGTTTCTTTGTTCTTCAGTATTAAGAAGGTAAGCCTGTCTAGATTACTAATTTCTAGTATTTTTATAATCCAGTCTTCTTCTTTCGGCGTTTCTTCTTGCCTCCATTTTTTTGCATAACAGATCCTCGCAGCTGTCAGTGCTAGAAACAAAATTTTGTCTTTATCTTTTTCCAAGTTCTTGTCGTACATTCCTAATAGAAAAATCTCCGGTTTCATTGGTATTTTTAATTTAAGCATACTTTGAATTTCATTTTGTATTTTTCTCCAATATTCCTTCGCTTTTTCACAGCTCCACCACATATGAAAGAAAGAACCTTCTTTCTTTCTACATTTCCAACATGTCGTGCTTGTGTTGTTATATATTTTGCCTAATTTTTGGGGGGTCAGGTACCACCTTTGAGACATTTTTACCCAATTTTCTCTTAGCTCTGAGGCATACCTTTTGGTCAGTAGTGATCTTAATGCAGCTGACTCCCAGCCAGCTGCGTCACAGTCCCAGTGCTTGTCATGCCTTTCTCTGACTAGCTGGAGTACAAAAAAGGATCTACATCTTATTTCAGTGGCTCTCTTCCAGTAGTCTCCAGTGACCAGCAGCTTATGTTTAAATATTTGAATTCCTCCTAATACCATTAAAAAAATTATTTTGAGTAGTACAAAAGCTCAAAGCTAAAACGACAGGTCTTAAGAAAATATATTCAAGTTTTGTGTCATTTGCATTCATCCTAGCACAAAGTCAAAGAAAGCCAATTATTAGTTTCCAGTGTTCTTCAGCCTCTTTTGGGACAAAAGCATTTGACATCAGTGTGTAAACTGACTTGTCTCTATGACAATTCAGCAACGCTGATTTGAAAAAGAAATTCATTTTGTAGAAAGCGGGAAGAGGGCACCTGATGTTGCCATGTATACACACACACTATTTTATTATACTTGGTTGAATAATAATAATAATAATAATAATAATAGTCTTTATACCCCACCACCATCTCCCCTAGGGGGACTCAAGGCGGCTAACATGAGGCCAAGCCCAAAATTTCAACAGATAGCATACAAATACAGCAAAATAAAACACAAAATAAGCAAAATACCATCAAAATAAATACATACATAACATAACGAAATAAACAGTTCCAGATTGACATGAAATAAAAATGGGAACACAGTGGGCAGGCCAAATGTACTAGAAAAAAAATTGATAGAAGTTAATAAAATCCTGGTTGAGATAGGTGGGATATGTTTCTAAGGGAGAATGTGTTTCTGAGTAGGGAACTCAGAAAAGGCCTAAAAGTGGGGGTAAGCCTTCATTAGAGAAAGAGGAAAGTGCATCATGAGGACAGAGCTGTAATAGGGACAGACTAAAAGTGGGATATATATTCATTCACCAAAGGCACATCGGAAGAACCAGGTTTTTAGATCTTTCTTAAAAGTTGCCAGGGTGGGGGCTTGCCTGATCTCACCAGGTAGCGAATTCCAGAGCCGGGGGACCACAGCAGAGAAGGCCCTCTCCCTTTTCCCCACAAATCGTTTTTGTGATAAAGAGGGCCTCCCCAGAGGATCGGAGAGCTCAAGCAGGTTTATGGAGGAAGATGTGTTCACGAAGGTAGGTGGGTCCCAAACTGTTTAGGGCTTTATAGGTGATAACCTGGACCTTGAATTGGGACTGGAAAATGAACGGCAGCCAATTGAGCTCCTTAAACAGAGGGGTAGACCACTCCCTGTAATTTGCTCCAGTTAGCAGTCTAGCTGTTTACTAAATTATCACAATTCTGGCTTGGTGTTACCCCAAGTGTCCTCTTTTGTTCAAACCAAACTTGAAATTACAATTCTGTTTTTACAGAGGAAATCTGCTTTCTGAAGGGCAAGTAGAATTAGAAAAACCCGTATGTCTCTTCAGCAGTGCCAAAGTATTTTTCTTATATTGGAGTTTAAATTTAATTACTGTGTACATGTTACTACGTAAGATGTTAAATAGTTCCAAGAGGTATATATGCAATGCATATACAGCTAGCATTTTACATGACTCACAGCTACTGTTTTTAGACTCTCATTTCAGTCCCGCAAGTACTGATGCTAGCAATTACCCATAACCTGCTTTTAACATGTTTATAGAGAGAAGGCACTCCCTTTTGTACCTGTGTTGGCAGTGCTAGAGTGTGGATCACTAACTCTGAATGACAGCAATATGTGAGGAGGCCAGGGTATTTTGTGTGTGTTTTAAATAAAGGAAACATAACTGATTTTGCAATAAAAACTATGTCATGTGGCTTATATCGATTAAATAATGGTTCTAATAATTCTGCATATGCTGAAATCCAGCTTAAGGGTTTATGAACTCCTAAGGTTAATGCAATTCATTGACAGTGCTGGAAGCAAATTCTATTGAATTCTGCAGGATGTAACTCAAATCTGCATAGAATTATGGTTTTATTTGTACTTTAACAATGGATACATCTACACTGTAGAATTAACGTGGTTTGATGCTACTTGAACTGCTATGGAATCCTGGGATTTGTAGTTTGGTGTGGTGCCAACACTCTTTGGCAGAGAGAATGCCAAAAATCTTGTAAAATTACAATTCCTGTGATTCCATAGTGTTGACCATGACATTTAGAGTGAAGTCAAACTGCATTTATTCAACAGTTCAGATGCACCCTCAGTTGCTAGATAAAGTTCAAAGGGCAAGAAGGACTTCAGGGAACTAACCTAGAAATGCAACTATAAAAGTACAATAAATGACATAGTGAGGCACAGAGTAAAAGCTTCCACTGTTTAAAAGGTAAATATGAAAGGCAGTTAAAAGCCTTGGAGAAGAGAAGCTTTGCCTGTTACCTAAAAGCTGCTTTGAGGAGAGAAATCATAACACGAGCTGAAAAAAACGGCAAAACTGCAGACATCACCTATTTGTACTTTGGTTCCTAAAACTAAGGGCAAAGTACCTTGGTGGAAGTCAGAAGGTCATAGAACCAACAAATGAATTTTACTGAACACTACTGGGAGTAGAACAGCGTGTTCTTCTGTAACTGAAAGAAGTGGACTAGCACACTAAATAACCAATGCAGTTTGGCACCAGTTTAATTGCCATGGCTCTATGATATTGGGACCTTGGTAGTTTGGTGAGACACCAGCACTCTGACAGAAACCTACAGACCTTGTCAAACTACAACCCCCATGCGTCCATAGCACTGATCTATAACATTTAAGGTGGCGTCAAATTGCATTAATTCTATTGTGTAGATCTACCCTTAGACGGCAAATTGCCCTTCAAGTTCCTAGATTAAGTTCAGTGACAGGACCACTTATAGGTCAATACAATACTTGGAATTTGAGCTTCATAAGAGCAAGGATTGTTGAAACAAAGTAGCTCCTGACTAAGACTGTTTCCAGATCGAAAGTTCCCAGTGTTTCATTCCAGTCCAGAGGAATAGGCTGTGGGAAAACATAGTAGGGTTTGATTATAAGAGAAATATGGGTATTGTTCTCCAGCAAAGGATCACCGCCTTGTCGGGGCGCTGGAGCTTGAGCACCTCAATGATGTCATGAGCGAAACCGTGAAGGGACACCCAAGACGGGACGGTTGTGGCAGAGAGGTCAGACCAAGCGTGATCCCTGGGGAAGGCAATGGCAAACCACTCCAGTATCCTTGCCAAGAAAACTAAATGGACCAGTACAACCAGAGATATGTCGGTATGCCATTGGAAGATGGGACTCCCAGGTCGGAAGATGGCCAAAATGCTACTAGGGAGGAGCAGAGGATAAGTTCAACTAGCCCCAGATGTGATGACGCAGCTAGCTCAAAGCCCAAAGGAAGGCTAGCGGCCGACGGTACTGGAGGTGAACGACGAATCCGATGCTCTAAAGATCAACACACCATAGGAACCTGGAATGTAAGATCTATGAGCCAAGGCAAATTGGATGTTGTTATTGGTGAGATGTCAAGACTAAAGATAGACATTCTGGGGGTCAGCGAACTGAAATGGACTGGAATGGGCCACTTCACATCAGAAGACCACCAGATCTACTACTGCGGACAAGAGGAACATCGAAGAAATGGAGTAGCCTTCATAATTAATAAGAAATTCGCTAAAGCGGTGCTTGGATACAACCCAAAAAATGACAGAATGATCTCAATTCAAGTGCAAGGAAAGCCTTTCAACATTACAGTGATCCAAATATACGCCCCAACCACAGCTGCTGAAGAAGCAGAAGTAGATCAGTTCTATGAGGATCTGCAGGACCTACTGGATAATACACCAAAAAGAGACATTATTTTCATTACAGGAGACTGGAATGCCAAGGTGGGAAGTCAAATGACAACAGGGATCACAGGCAAGCATGGTCTGGGAGAACAAAATGAAGCGGGATGCAGGCTGATAGAATTTTGCCAGGAAAACTCGCTGTGTATAACGAATACTCTCTTCCAACAACCTAAAAGGCGGCTTTACACATGGACCTCACCAGACGGTCAACACCGAAATCAGATTGACTACATCCTTTGCAGCCAAAGGTGGCGGACATCCATCCAGTCGGTGAAAACAAGACCTGGGGCTGACTGTAGCTCAGATCACGAACTTCTTATTGCCCAATTTAGAATAAAACTAAAGAGATCAGGGAAAATACACAGACCAGTTAGATATGATCTCACTAACATTCCTAGCGAATATACAGTGGAAGTGAAGAACAGATTTGAAGGACTAGATTTAGTAAACAGAGTCCCAGAAGAACTATGGACAGAAGTCCGAGACATTGTTCAGGAGGCGGCAACAAAGTACGTCCCAAAGAAAAAGGAAACCAAGAAGGCAAAATGGTTGTCTGCTGAGACACTGGAAGTAGCCCAAGAAAGGAGGAAAGCAAAAGGAAACAGGGATAAGGGGAGATATGCCCAGTTAAATGCGCAATTCCAGAGGTTAGCCAGAAGAGACAAGGAACTATTTTTAAACAAGCAATGCATGGAAGTGGAAGAAGACAACAGAATAGGAAGAACACGAGACCTCTTCCAGAAAATTAGGAACATTGGAGGTAAATTTCAGGCAAAAATTGGTGTGATAAGAAACAAAGATGGCAGGGACCTAACAGAAGCTGAAGAGATCAAGAGAAGGTGGCGAGACTATACAGAAGATCTGTATAGGAAGGATAATAATATCGAGGATAGTTTTGACGGTGTGGTGAATGAATTAGAACCAGACATCCTGAGGAGTGAGGTTGAATGGGCCTTAAGAAGCATTGCTAACAACAAGGCAGCAGGAGACGACGGGATCCCAGCTGAACTGTTTAAAATCTTAAAAGATGATGCTGTCAAGACGATGCATGCCATTTGCCAGCAAATATGGAAAACACAAGAATGGCCATCAGACTGGAAAAAATCAACTTATATCCCCATACCAAAAAAGGGAAATGCGAAAGACTGCTCCAACTTCCGTACAGTGGCCCTTATTTCTCATGCCAGTAAGGTAATGCTCAAGATCCTGCAAGGAAGACTCCAGCAATACATGGAGCAAGAGTTGCCAGATGTTCAAGCTGGGTTTAGAAAAGGTAGAGGAACGAGAGACCAAATTGCCAATATCCGCTGGATAATGGAGAAAGGCAGGGAGTTTCAGAAAAACATCTACTTCTGCTTCATTGACTATTCTAAAGCCTTTGACTGTGTGGATCATAATAAATTGTGGCAAGTTCTTAGTGGGATGGGCATCCCAAGCCACCTTGTCTCTCTCCTGAGGAATCTGTACAAGGACCAAGTAGCAACAGTAAGAACTGACCATGGAACAACAGACTGGTTCAAGATTGGGAAAGGTGTAAGGCAAGGCTGCATCCTCTCACCCAACCTTTTTAACTTGTATGCAGAACACATCATGCGATGTGCGGGGCTGGATGAATGCAAAGCTGGGGTGAAAATTGCTGGAAGAAACATTAACAACCTCAGATATGCAGATGACACCACTCTGATGGCCGAAAGCGAGGAGGAGCTGAGGAGCCTTTTAATCAAGGTGAAAGAAGAAAGCGCAAAAGCCGGGTTGCAGCTAAACGTCAAAAACACCAAGATTATGGCAACAAGAATGATTGACAACTGGAAAATAGAGGGAGAAACCGTGGAGGCCGTGACAGACTTTGTATTTCTAGGTGCAAAGATTACTGCAGATGCAGATTGTGGCCAGGAAATCAGAAGACGCTTACTTCTTGGGAGGAGAGCAATGTCCAGTCTCGATAAAATAGTGAAGAGTAGAGACATTAGACTGGCAACAAAGATCCGCCTAGTCAAAGCCATGGTATTCCCTGTAGTCACCTACGGATGTGAGAGCTGGACCTTAGGGAAGGCTGAGCGAAGGAAGATCGATGCTTTTGAGCTGTGGTGCTGGAGGAAAGTGCTGAGAGTGCCTTGGACTGCGAGAAGATCCAACCAGTCCATCCTCCAGGAAATAAAGCCCGACTGCTCACTGGAGGGAAAGATACTAGAGACAAAGTTGAAGTACTTTGGCCACATCATGAGGAGACAGGAAAGCCTAGAGAAGACAATTATGCTGGGGAAAGTGGAAGGCAAAAGGAAGAGGGGCCGACCAAGGGCAAGATGGATGGATGGCATCCTTGAAGTGACTGGACTGACCTTGAGGGAGCTGGGGGTGGTAACGGCCGACAGGGAGCTCTGGCGTGGGCTGGTCCATGAGGTCACAAAGAGTCGGAGACGACTGAACGAATGAACAACAACATGGGTATTGTTCCATTATCTGGGTGGAGGCCACTAGGGGAGTGCTAGAGAGAGAAGGATAGTTCATTTTACTGGGGAAGGGGGTTGAAGGAGTTAAATCATTTTATCCTGATTTCTTGTTATTCCTTGCCACCATGTCATGGTTGTAAAAAATATAAGGGAAAAGGGGGGGGGGGGGAGAATAATGGGGAAAATGGTTTTCCCCCTTCAACTCCCCTCTCCCCCATAAAATGAACATCCTTTCTTTGTCTAGGCCCCTTTTGGAGTCCTCCTGGATAATGGAACACTACCGAAAAATGTTTCCTGGATCTGGAGTGAAATTTCATGAATGAATCTGGGAGGATACAAGCTTTGTTTTGAATCAGCCCTGGCAATGTCATATCTTATGTACCAACCTCAGCCATGCCACTGAAGATAACTCAGCTTCCAAAAACAAACCTTGGAAGAATTATTTCCAAATTATGGCAGGAGTGTACATGTATCCTTTACAGGTTGAATATTTGCTCCACAATAAGCTTGCATTAGAGCCCAATATTGATTTGTCAAGGGACATTTTGATGCACCTTTTTTCTTTGGAGAAAGGGTCAATGAACATTACCTCCTTCTTCTGAGGAATTGGCAACCAAATCCTATGCCTCTTTAAAATCTAGCAAATTGAGACCCCTCCCCTTCCCATTTAGTAACAGGGCCTTCTCAGTTGTGGCCCCTCTGCTGTGAAACTCCCTCCGTAGGGATATTAGATCAGCCCCTGCCTTCCTGACCTTCCACAGAAAAGTGAAAACATGGCTTTTTGAACAAGCCTTTGGGAACCTAGTGCAATAGATATAAACACAGAACTATGTAAAATCGAATAATGAAATGGCTTATTTGATGTTTCTGGATGATGGGGCTAATAGTGAAGATAGTGGTTTTATATATTTATAAAGGTTTTAATGTATGTATTTTATAATTCTGCTTTAAATGTTTATTATAATTTTTACATTGTTTTAATGACATTGAATAGCTGCCTATGTTGTAAAGCTGCCTTGAGTCACCTTCAAGTTCAAGAAGGCGGAGTAGAAGTATTGTAAATAAATAAATAAATCTGCATAGGTAGGTCAAACTTTCAGCCACTTTGGGCCCTTCCACACAGCCATATAACTCATAATCCTAGAATTGGAAGATACTTTGTGGGCCATACAGGCCATTTTCCTAGTTCCAACAGACCTCACTACCTCTGAGGATGCTTGCCATAGATGCAGGCGAAACTTCAGTAGAGAATGCCTCTAGAGCAGTGGTTCTCAACCTGGGGTCCCCAGATGTTTTTTGGCTTCAACTCCCAGAAATCCTAACAGCTGGTAAACTGGCTGGGATTTCTGGGAGTTGTAGGCCAAAAACACCTGGGGACCCCAGGTTGAGAACCACTGCTCTAGACCATGGCCATATAGCCCGAAAAAACCTACAACTTCCCCTTTTTATCAGCATTGATCTGGATTATCTGGAAGCAACACTATCAGAAAACCCAGTTCAAAGCAGATAACCTGGATTTCATATGGCAGTGTAGAAGGGGCTGGAGATAAACCTCAAATAACCCAGTTCAAAGCAGATACTTTGTGGGATTTTCTGCCTTGATATTCTGGGTTATGTGGCTGTGTGGAAGGGGCCAGAGATGCAACGCCACCTCAGGCCTGCTCCTGTTTCCGTGGCAACGCCTTCAAGGCCTGGCTCGCGCGCCCCTCCCTCCCTCCCTCCCGCGGATCACGTGACGGAGTCTTTTTGGGAGGGGGGGCTATCCGGCGAGAGGAGGAGTCAAAATGGCCGCCGTCTCGGTCTCCTCAAAGAGGTGCCTCAGCGAGACAGGCGCTTGCTAATAACACCCAGTCGCTTTCTTTCTCTTTCGCCGCCCTGTTGTAGCACCGTCACTACCTTCTCCTTTCCTTCCTCATCTGTTCCTGCTGGTAAGTCAACCAGGGCCCGGGTGGCGGGTGTGAGGAAGGGGCGGGGAGGGGCTTGGTGGTCGCGCAAGGCACCTGACAAAGGCAGGGGAGCCGCCCAAGCAGACTCCTCTTTGATTCCTTAGCCTGCCCTCGCCGCCGTGGAAGGGTTTCGCCGAGGGAAAAGAGGGCTCTTCAACAAGTTGGGGTTTAAGCAGCCCCCTTCCAGCAGTTCCTGTCAGGCTGGAAGGCGTCTTGTTCTCTTTGTTTGTTTTTTTTAACTGCATTTATTATAACGGGCTGTGCCATCCCATATAGGTTGACATTCCTCTGTGCACACTGGCAAGGCTGTTTTTAGCTATTCAAGCCTATCCAAGTTGGCATTACTGCACAGGCAGTCCCCAAGATAGGGTCTAAAGGTTGTTCTTAAGTTGAATTTGTTTGCAAGTCGGATTAGGTACATTTTTAAAGTGTCATTCCAGCCAAACACACACACTTATTTATTTATTTATTGCTACTTTGGACAGCGTAGGAAAGATTAACTGCCCCAAGTCCCTTCAGGGAGATAGTGGTGGGGTATAAATAAAGTTTATTAAAGGTTCACAGCCCTCTGGTGTTTCCTTTGCTGTCTGTGCCCCTCTTCTGGAGATTTCACCTTACTTTGGTCCCCGTGGCGCAGTGGGTAAAAGCGCTGAGCTGCTGAGCTTGTTCACCGAAAGGTTGCAGGTTCAATTCCGGGGAGTGGCGTGAGCTTCCGCCAACCTAGCAGTTCGAAAACTGCTAGGTTTTCGAACAGTACATCAGTAGGTACTGTTCCAGCAGGAAGGTACTGTTCCAGCAGGAAGGTAATGGCGCTCAATGCAGTCATGCCGGCCACATGACCTTGGAGGTGTCTGGACAACACTGGCTCTTCGGCTTAGAACTGGAGATGAGCAACACACACCAGAGTCAGACATGACTGGACTTAATGTCAGGGGACAACCTTTACCTTTTGTCCCTATTAATTTCCCTTCTGAGGAGAAGATTTCTCTTATTTCCTATTATCTCATCCCCTTTCTTAACGATGAGTCTTTTGTAACTCAGGTGTTTGTAACTCACAGACTGCCTGTATATACTTTAGCAGTATACTTATGTTGATGTGAAACTGGCTATTTAATCCTATACAGGTTGGCATTGCTATATTTACAGTTATGTGCATGTGAAACTGATGATTTAATCATACAGGTTGGATTATAATATATACATTGCCGTCATGTGGATTTGAAACTGGTAATTTAATCATATACAGGTTGGCATTACTATATACACATTACAGTCATGTGGATGCAAAACTGACTATTTAATCCTATGCATTACTATATACACATTACCTTATGTGGATGTGAAACTGGCTATTTAATCCTATACAGGTTAATAATAAAAATAAATAATAAAACTTTATTTGTATACTGCTCCATTTTTCGAGGAGACTCAGAGCTGTTCCCAGGTAACATCACAAAACATACAAAGTAAAAACAACATAACCATAAGATTAAAAAAACAAAATATAAGCATAAAAATTGTCACCACAACACACATATATTAAAAGTAATCCTGCTTGTTCAAGGCAATTTAAAAATTTAAAAGGCCGGGCCAAGATTTGTGCAAGCCCAAAAATTCTAGGAGGCCCGGAAATTAAGTGCAATGCTATGGCAGGCAACAATAATATTAGGTACAGGCCTGTGGCTGTGGTTGGCATGGCTATATACACATTACAGTTATGTGGATGTGAAACTGGCTATTTAATCCTATACAGGTTGGCATGGCTATATACACATTACAGTTATGTGGATGTGAAACTGGCTATTTAATCCTATACAGGTTGGCATGGCTATATACACATTACAGTTATGTGGATGTGAAACTGGCTATTTAATCCTATACAGGTTGGCGTGGCTATATACACATTTCAGTTATGTGGATGTGAAACTGGCTCTTTAATCCTATACAGCAAGGCATCCTCAAACTGCGGACCTCCAGCCATTTGGGCCTCCAACTCTCAGAAGCCCTAACAAGCTTGTTCAGTTGTCAGGAATTCTGACAGTTAAAGGCCTAAACAGCAGAAGGGTCACAGTTTGAGGAGCCTGCTATATAGGTTGGCATGGCTATATACACATTACAGTTTTGTGGGTGTGAAAATGGCTATTTAATCCTGTACAGGTTGGTGTGGCTGTATGCACATTACTGTTATGTGGATGTGAAACTGGTAACAATTTCCTATACAGGTTGGCATGGCTATATTCACAGTACAGTTATGTGGATGTGAAACTGGCTATTTAATCCTATTCAACATTGGTTCTCAACCTGTGGGTCCCCAGGTGTTTTGGCCTTCAACTCCCAGAAATCCCAGCCAATTTACCAGGTGTTAGGATTCCTGGGAGTTGAAAGCCAAAACATCTGGGGATCCTCAAGTTGAGAACCAATGCTATACAGGGTGGCATGACTATATGCACATTACAGTTATGTGGATGTGAAACTGGCTATTTAATCCTATACAGGTTGGCATAACTGTGTACTCATTACAGTTATATGGATATGAAACTGGCTATTTAATCTTATACAAGTTGGCATTACTGTATACACATTGGCAATACTATATAAAGAATGCATACATTCGTAACTGCTTATTCCTATTGAGTATCTTTTATCTGAAATATTTGGGACCAGAAGTGCTTGGGATTTTGGAGGGAATACCTGGATTGGCAATACATACATGATATTTTGGAGATAGCACCCAAGTCTAAATTTGACATTCATTTCTGTTTCATATATACCCTATACACATTCCAAGGAAGAAAATTTTATACACAGGATTTTAAACAAATTTGTACATGAAACAGCCACGCAAGTGGGCAATTTTGAATTTTGGAATATTTTGAATTTCTATATAAGTGATTCTCAACCTGTATTTTAGAGGAAGGACCTGGGAAAACAATCTCTGAGGGAAAAACTCTATGCAATTGAGGGGATGGCTCTTATTTCATAGGTGACTTTAAGGTGTACACAAACATATGGAGGTAGAACAATAAATTTTGAATAATCATAAATGTCAGGAAATTGCTGTTAACATTTTCACGACAGTTCGTTCGCTATCATTGAAGTTGACAAAGCCACTTTGTATCCCAAGGGTTTTTTTGGGGGGGGGGGGGGGATGACAGGTTGTACATTAAAATAACAATTTTAATGATGATGTTTCAGCAGTATTTTTTAGTAAGCATGAAATTGCAAAATGTGTGCAGCCTTTGTGTTCATTTTGTATATTTCTGAATAGATAAGTCAAGTTCTCATATTTCCTGCACAGATGTGTATGCAGCATTTCTTCTTTTTCTGTGTGTAGTACAACCTCACCCACTCCAATGTTTGACATAATGCATCTGTTAATTGTGATCACTTTTTAGTGGAGAGTACTGTAATTGCTTTCTTTCTGAGGAAACAGCTGCCCTGTCTGTTTCATGATAATAAGGAGCGTTGCATGCCTAACAAAATCGTAACAGTTTTGTGCTCCCATAAATATTAACAGATTATTAGCACTGACCTTTACTACTTTTGGTCACCTTCCACTAGATGCTGACCACAGAATTGTTTTGGAAGATCTACAAATGCCAAGAGAATTGTTTTCTCATGTAAAAAAACCCCCCAAGATCTTATATTAGTAGTTTCCCCATTTTTGTGGGGAAAAACTACTAATAAAGATTTTTTTATTTTGCTTTATATGTTGTTGATTGATATTGAGCAGTTTTGAGATATGCAAAGGCAGAAGAGGATTTGGGAGGTGGGAAAACTGGACAAATTTTGAATTGAAGTTTTACATTTAGGTTTTATATGGAAGGAATGATATTAAAATGTTACTGATATAAAGTATCACACAGGAGAACTAACATTACTGAAAGGCATCCCAGATAGATTCTCTCATATGATTCATTGATTTTGTCTCATTTGACAGTGATAGAAAAATCATGAGCCTGGCCAAAAGCAGAAGTCCTAAGTATAGTACTTATTTTATAGTGTGTGACATATCATATGTTGAGTCATCATTCAGTAAATGCTAATGAAGCGCATGCTCATTAGATTTTTCAAACATTTTTTACTGGTCTTTAAGGTGCCATAAGACTTTCTTAGCTGGGCCCAGATCTTTCCTTCTTGGTTTTTTCAGGGTGTAGATATTTTGGGGTAAAGTGGGTAAGTAAAACAATGGATATAAAATCCATGGATAAGGGGTTCATATTGTATGGCACTATTGAAAAACCTCTCTGCTTAGCTGGCTCCATGTGATGTTTCTCATTATGGATTTTGTTCCTTACATCTTCTTAACATTTTTGTGGTATCTATTTTGATCTTGTTCTGTGACTTCTATATGTTTGAATATATGTTAGGGTCAACAACAAGTGTTTTTCAACATTCATTAGATTTGCTTGAACTGTATTTTACCTTGGATCATTCTCCCACTTTTTGAGCTAGCATTTATCTTGGGATTAATTGTAAGGTTCCTGCCGCAGAGCTTATTTATTATATTTACTAGCCATCCCTGCCACGCATTGCTGTGGCCCAGTCTGTGTATATGTGTTTTATATATGTGTATGTATATGTGTGTATATATGTGTGTTTGCATATATATGTGGTTTTGTGCATGTGTTGTAATGTATTTTTGTTATTTGGCTTTTTAAGTCTCTTCTGCTGCATTTTTCAGTATTTTATGAGTGATGGTCACTCGTTGGCCTAATAGGTGTATTGTGTCCAGATTTGGTGTCAATTCGTCCAGTGGTTTTTGGGTTATGTTAATTCCACAAACTAACATTACATTTTTATTTATATAGATAGTATTTATACACCTCTTTTTTAGCCACAAAGGCTGAAGCAGCTTTCAAATAATTAATTTGACAGTGTCCTGCCTTCAGGTTATAATCTAAGTAAGATATAAACGGAAAAAGGGATAGAAGTGGGGGAGGGAATTGAGTACAGCAGGTATTTTTTGAAATATTTGTAGAAAAGGTTTTTGCTAGCCTTTTAATGTTAGTTATTAAACCATTTGTACAGTATTTTAACTATTCCCAGTTTTGTAATTATGACTTACAATACAAAGCATTTTTAGTTAAAAAATGCTAACAAGTGATATCATACCACCTTATCCCCAGTTTGGGACTCAAGGAAGGTCATAACTGATTAAAACATAGTTAAAATTGACAAAATACAGAAGTTAAGTGATTAAACATTTTAAAAGTAACTAAACACACACACAAATAAGTACAACAAATAACAGATAACATTTTTATATGTACTTTGGTTGGGAAAAGATAATCTGGAAGTCTTTCAGTGGTCTTTCTACTACTGATATTCGGGATCTATGTGATAGCTAGTTGCTGCTTCTTACTACTGTTTAATGATGAGCGTCTTATATCTCAGCTAAGATAGACATAACATATTTATCTTCAGAGTTTGTCTTATTGTAATGGAGACCAGAACTTTGTAATACACTCATTACAAAGTACTTAGAAGAAAGTATTAGTTGCTTGTTGTTTCTAAGTTCCCGGTGAGGCATTATTTGCCATCTATGACAGTGTTGCAGTTCAAAGTACACTGTTTAATTAGTATTTGCCTGACACCAGTGGTCCAGTGCACTACTTATAAGTAGTAAGTTCTACAGACTATAGATCAGGTTTGATCTATACAATATTGATTCACTGAGACTGAATGTGAATTAACATGCAATAGGATTTATTTTTGCTCCTTATGAAGTTGAAGACCAGTGAGAGAGTTAGATTACACAGGGGGTTAATGTTTTGCCACTGAGGAATCAATAAGGCTATTTCTTGGGCTTAGAACTGTGAGACTTACCTGTTTTAAGCAGAAAATATCACTTCATCTGAAATGCTATCTCAGCATCTGGACAATCTGCCCTTCAAATTGCTTTTTGGGGAAGGTCACCCTTCTTCCATTATCTTAGAATCTGTTTATCTAAGGATTGGTATACAGACGAATACAGACTAAGATGCATTTAGTCTTGCATGTGTATGCTTTGTGATCAACTTTAGTGTGTGTGTGTGTATGTTTTGTGCCTGGTGGAAAGACAGATAGCTATGTATACTTTACTGTCTTACATATCTGTAAACAGGAAATAAGACGATATAAAAATGATAACACAGTGGGCAAAAATTCACAACCCAGTCAGTCAGAGCTAAGCCATAGTTATTTGGATCGAAAAGTAACAGATGAAGGAAAAAAGAGAAAAGTAATTTGGCACCAAAATGAGAACAAAGTGAGGGCAGATCAGGCCTCTGTAGTTAGGTGCATTCCTCAATCAGGGTATCTCAGCAGAGAAGGCCCTTTCCCTGTTGCCATATAATGTTTTATTCCAGTTGGAGGGATATACAGCAGATCCAACTTTGTTGGCAGGCATGTTTAGAAAGAGGTGCTTACCCAGTGTTAAGATTCTTTGTTACTGTTTTATTATCCAGGTGGGGGCCACAAAAGACAGAGAAGGATAGTCAATTTTTACAGGGGGAAGGGGGTTGAAGGAGTTAAACCATTTCCCCCTCTTCTCCTCCCCCCCCCCCCCCGATTTCCCCTATCATTGAAGCAACCATTGTATTTGATATGGGAAAAGGGGGGGGGGATATCCAGCGAAAATGGGGAAAATGGTTTTCCTTCTTCAACTCCCCCCCCCCCCATAAAATGGACTATCCTTCTCTGTCATGGGGTTTACCCAGATAATGGAACAGTGCTGATTCTTCTTTTCCTTTAGTGCTTTGTATTTCCTATATTTGTTGTAGCCAATTGCCCAAAATGTTGACTGTCAGTGTGTTGTATTCTTCGGGGGGGGGGGGGGGTGATGGTGGTGTTTTAGGGGAAATAGCAGCAATAACTATTTATTTGGAAATAGTTTATTTTGGTGCCATTTATTTCTGTGCTTTCTTAGTTCCTTTATTCCTTTTATTAACTTGGCAGCATGAAATTCTCAAAGAAAATAGTTCAGTCATAGCTAGCCTTTGAAGGGCTATCTATCCTAACAGGTTGTTGAAATATTTTTTTTTCTGTATTACTGCTGCATCAGTTATATTTCTGCCTCTGTGATTTAAATGGAAGCTGGAGTAAAAATATACCATCAAAAAGAATTCATGACTAGTGTAGCAACTATGTTATCAGGAAAGGAAATAAGCAACATGTATATAGGTTGAAATAGCAGTTGCTTTTCAATCTGTGGTGAAAATAGTTTCATAAAGCTTCTTTGAGAAGATGACAGTACTTTTGAATGGCTGCTAACTCAAAATTGTTGTCACTTCTGTTTTATCTCACCAGATATTACGTAAACAGTTTTTAATAATGCCAGGTTAGGCTTGGAGTAATGGGAGTTTGCCCTGGTTGTGGGTCCTTATTATGTTGCTGCTGTTCTTGAAATCTTTATACCAAACTGCCTAACTCAGAGCCAAATAATGTCAGAGTGAAGATCTATGATGTGCTGGGTAGAATGTATTTTTTAAAGTTATCACTTCACACTATGTATTAATTTCAGAACAAAATGCATTTATTCTATTTTACACATTTGCTGTTGTTGTTGTTGCTGTTGTTGTTGGGTGTCTTGTACTAGGCCAGATTAAATATGTATTACTACTGAAATTTACTTTCAGTTACTTTATAATACTGATCATCAGTGGAATGGAAAGCCAGTGTGGTAATGACAGGTTCACTGTTGTTGGCACATTGCAACAGACCATTGGCAAGGTCTCAGCCTCAGTTTGTTCATCCAAGTCTGGGATGGTTCATTGCACAAGCAGCAAAAATGTTAAACCACAAGTGCTATGAGCTCATGTGCATGTGGTTTGGCACAGTAGGATTTTGATAATAACAAGTAGCTGGTTTCTAACATGTTGGGCAATCATAATTTCTTGTGTTTATGATTTCTTTAATATGTAATGTACTAAATAAATTACCTTCCTAATTCTATATCCTTATATTTATTAAGAATTCAATATATATTCAGGCTACCAGAAAAATTAACTTCCTAATTCCACAGTTGTCCTGTTTATATTATTTTATCAATTCATTTCTTCTTCCTTCTCCTCTTTCTTCTTTATGTTACATACACAATTTGCAACTTTTAATGAAATACAAAACAGTTTCATGTAAATTTATAGGTGTTACTGTCCCCTACATATACTGACACGTTGTCATGATCTGAATTAATGTTAATTTTAGATATTTATCTAATCAGTTTAATGCTGGGTTTTATCATGATACTAAAAAACCATGTAATATGTATTGTGGAAGGCTTTCATGGCCGGAATCCATGGGTTGTTGTAGGTTTTTCCGGGCTATATGGCCATGTTCTGGAGGCAATTTTTCTCCTGACGTTTCGCCTGCATCTATGGCAAGCATCCTCAGAAGTAATGAGGTCTGAGGATGTAATACTCCATGTAATACTTAGAGCCCTTCTGTAAAACAGAAATAATTTGTAGCTGTTGCTTCTTAGTCACCGTTTTGTATTCCTCTGTATGTGTAAAGACAGTAATACATTAGTGGCATATTAACACTGCTTGTCTTGTTAATGTAGATTACTGGTGTAGAGTTTGACCTTTCATGCAAAGATGGCGGGTCTGGTGTCTCAGAGTTTGGTGACTTATGTGGAAGAAGAAAATGTACCTGCTTTGAAGGCACTTCTAGAGAAATGCAAAGATGTAGATGAGCGAAATGAGGTAAGCTAAAATCCCAGTAGCTTTTCTGAAAATTTTATTATACTAAAACTAACATTAAATAGGTGCTGTTTTGTACTAATACAAGTGATGAGATAAAGTACAGTTCTCTTGTGTAGGCCAGAAACATTTCTCTTAGATTCTAAGATCACATGGTCATTTTTAAATTTCCTATTTGAAATGCACGTGATTACACTTATTTATTTTAAAGCCTTGATTGAATTGATACACTGTACTGGTCATATTAAGATAAAATACCATGTCTTCCTTTGTTTTCTGCTCCTGAAAAATTTATTTCTCTCCATCATTGATAGAATAGGTATTTAGATTTATTCAGTCATTGGGAAACTCCAGTTTCCCATGGATCACACTATGTCTTCTTTTTATTAGAGGTGGGGTTGGGGGTCTTCAATAACAGTTGCAACCAGAACCAATGCTCATTGCTGTTTTCAGCTATATGGGTGGAAGTTGACCCCAGTTGCTTGCCATTCTTAGTGTATTTTTGAATAAACAGGTGAAATATCACATTGGAATTATTGCTGAACTTGATGTTTTCTTTCAGTTTACTTAGACATTAGTCCCATTCACTTCAATGAAGTTTTGTATAATATTTCTGCCCTATTTGTTTTTTTAAATAAAACCTTACGCAATAAAGTACCACTTCCTTTGATTCAATGGGTACTACTGTTCCATTATCTGGATGGATTCCAAAAGGGGGCCTAGACAGAGATGGATAGTCCATTTGGGGGCAGGGGCGGGTACTGGAGTTGAAGGAGGAAAACTATTTCACCTTTTATACTCCTGCCCCATACACTTCTCATTTCACAAATGACAGTTGTTATGACAACGGCAACATGGGTTGGAGGAATAACAGGAAAACAGGGGAAATGGTTTTCGTCCTTCAATCCCCCCCCCCCCCCCAATAAAATGGACTACCCTTCTCTGTCTCGGTGCAGATAATGCAACAGTACAGTTCAATGCATAGTTGGGTATACATTTGTTTTTGTTTTTTGAAATTACTTTTAAAATAATACATGAGGAAATACTGACATTTAAAAAGGATTAAAACTAAAATAAATTAAAAAGTTTAAATACAGTTCAAAAATAAAGAAGAAAAGAACGAAAGGAGGAATTTCCAATCTTCTAATAACAGTATCTATATATGCATTGTAGATATTTTTACTTCTCTCTTCAAAATTAAGTTGATTCCCTTTTTTGAATGGCATTTTCTTTTGTTTGGATGAATGGCTTATTCACCCAAATCAAAAGTTAACAAATTGTTTTCTTTTTTGCATAAAGTTTATAAAGTATTTCCAGTCTTTGAGAAAGGTTGCTAATGACCTTTCTCTAACCCAGTATTTCTCAAGCTGTGCTTCTCCAGATGTTTTGGACTACAGCTCCCACAACAGATGTAAGCTAGCTGGATTTCTGGGAGCTGAAGTCCACAACATCTGGAGGCGCACAATTTGAGAAACACTGCTCTAATCAAAGTAGATAATTTGTGCATTTTTCTAAGTCTTATCAGTTTCAACAACCATTCCTCCATAGTAGGTAGTGTTGAGTTCATCCATCTTTGTGCATACAACAGTCTTGCATTTGTGGTCATTTGCTGAAACCATTGTCCATGACTCTTTTCCCACTAAAAGAGTCCTAAAAGAAAAGTATGTTTTGGTGAATATTAATCTTTAAGATCTTCTGCATTAATGTATGCATTTAAATAAACCATTTTAGCTTTTTCACATGTGCCTCACAAACACACTTGGACTTCATGTCCAAGAAACATTAGATTTATCATTATACCAATGATATGCTATTTTATACATATACAATTTGTTTTTAAGATTGTAACATGATGTAAATTTTAACCACTCTGACCACTTATTTTCCCATTGGTAATATAAATTTGTTTTTCTATTTAATCTCCAGTTGTGTTGCAATATATTATACAAAATGAATGTTGAAGGAACTTGACTTTTACTAAATTTCAAGAAATCATGCTGCTTAGTAGTCATGACCTGTAAGATCAGCTGACAACTTGTAATCACTGACTGAATGCCTAGAACTCAAAAAATAGTTTGAAATGGAAATGATTTAATGCTCATCTAAATGTTGAGTGGAAGATTACCAGCTTATATATAGGCATTTTCCAGAAACCTCACAGTATTTCAGAAGAAAATTCTACTTTGATATGGCAAAAAAAAAAAGTTAATTTGAAACCAAGGAAAATGTATGTCCTACACTGTCAGAAATCATAAAATGTTCAGTATTCTTCATAAAAACAGTTACTATTTTATTAGTGTTTTACAGCACAAGCACTTTTTTTCATATAATTGCAGAGTGGTCAGACTCCGTTAATGATAGCTGCTGAACAAGGCAATTTAGAGATTGTCCAAGAATTAATAAAGAAAGGTGCCAACTGCAACTTGGAAGATTCAGTAAGTACTGACAGAAGAATCCAATGTTATGCTGTTTTAGTCCCATTTGTATACACTGATCAGCACATATTGCTGCTAATCTTTTCTATCAACTTATATGCAGTGACCTAAGTCAATTAACATAGAAGAAACATATTACAAACATTAGAGTTGCAAGACATAAGCCAACATTACATGTTTTTATTGTTATTTATGCATCTTGTTCAAGAATTTATAATATTAAGAAATACATGTTTGCAAATTTTCATTATACAGTAGAGTCCCGCTTATCCAACCTTTGCTCATCCAACATTCATTATTATCCAACTCAGTCTGCCTCTCATCCGGATCCACAGCTGTTTTAATACATTCCAATGTTTTGGTGCTAAATTCATAAATACAGTAATTACTACATAACGTTACTATGTATTGAACTGCTTTTTCTGTCAATTTGTTGTAAAGCTTGGTGTTTTGACTCTTAATTTGTAAAATCATAACATAATTTGAGGTTTAATAGGCTTTTGCTTAATCCCTTCTTATTATCCAACATTTTCGCTTATCCAACGTTCTGCCAGCCTGTTTATGTTAGATAAGCGAGACTTTACTGTATTAATATTAAATATTTTAATAATATATGTAAATATTGAACCAAAACATGGAGAAAAATATATCAACCAATACAATTAGAGACATTTTAAGCAGTTACCACCTTACAAAATTAAAGCCTTTTGATAATATTTTTATTACACAGACATTGCTACAATTATCAGGCTGTTTACTTCAAGTAGAAATCTTGTGATTCTCTATCCTGAAACAATAAGTTCTGCAGTGTCCAGTATCACATTAACATCCTGCTAATTTCACTGCCAGCAATACAGCCACCATCACACAATTGAATTCCATGCCCACGGAAATTAAGATTGTCATCTCCAGCTTGTCCAGTTACTGATTCTCCAGTACAATCTCTCATTATTGCAAATTAATTTTTTTAATCCCTGACTCAAAATTGGCATTAAAATTAGGATGTAATTTTTAAAATATATTTACTCACCATGAATACTAAATGTAAATTGCTATCCAGTGACCTCTCTATTCATTTTTAGGAAATACAGTAATTGCAGATCTTGAAATGCTTTTATTTCGTCGTAATTGCAATGCAAAAGAGCTCAGCCAACATATTTTCATGAGCTGTACATTATATTTCAAAGCATGTGAAACGTAAGCTCTGTTTTGACTCTTTGTGACCAATAACCTGCACAGAGAGCTCTGAACACATCAAGTAGAGCTAAGATTATATTGTACATGCTTCTTGCCCTGCTAATGTATTGCCCTGCGGCATGAAATAGGGATGTGCAATTTTAAATATTTATTTCCATAGGAGAGAACAAATGATGTGGCCAGTTTCCTCCCCACCGGGGAACCATCTTTTAAAAAACTGCTATTTTTGAACACCTGCAAAACTCTTTTTAAATATTTTTTCTCAAGTCTTCAAATATTCTTTGCATCCTTAATGTGAAATCTGTGAATTGTTTTTTTTTAAAGTTGTATTAATATGGGCAGTTGTTTCCTTTTAGTTCTCATTATTCGTTGATATGAAATGTGCTTTTAATTATCTGTTGGACTGTTTATTCTTTCTTAACATTCTTTCTCCATTTTAGGATAACTGGACAGCTCTTATCTCAGCAGCTAAAGAGGGACATTTTGCCATTGTGTCAGAACTACTTAACTGCAATGTGAACATGGAACATCGAGACATGGTATGATGTCTTTTGGGCTTTTAAAATGCTGCAGTTTGTTTCTTTTGAAGCAGGAGCACAGAAAATGAATTATGTTTTTGATTCTTCACAACTGTGAACTCTCAACTTTAGAAGTTCCAACAAAAGTTGGGTCCTTTGGGGAAACTTTATGAAGTTTCCTTTTGTTTTGGAGATACTGGAATTTTCCCTTTGGGAATTTTTTTAAAGAGCATTTTGTAGTGATGCTTACGCTTGTGTGCTTTAAGATGACCACTTTAAGACCTTATACAAACTGCTGGAAAGCTGAAATTCTTTCCTAGTGTTTTTTGATAGCAATAATAATAATAATAATAATAATAATAATTGTTTTTTAATGTCCGTAATTGACATTACTTATGGCAAAAATAGTCTTTTGTGTAAAATGTTGGGGTTTGTTTATGGGAATCAGATTTAACTGTTCGTTCCCATTTAGAATTCCTGTATTTCTTCAATTCTAAGACACACTTTTTCTCTATATAAACATCTCTAAAAATGGGGTACATTTTAGAAACCAAGGTGTATCTTATGTATTTTTGTTGGTAGTTAAGGTGTGTGTTACAATTGATGGCATCCTACAATTGAAGAAATACGGTTATTTCTGAAAAATGTGTCCTTAAGTATGTGCATAATATAATATTTACATATCATATGAAGATTTTTAAACAGTGTTAAATGATGGTCTCCCATGCTAGGGTGGATGGACTGCTCTTATGTGGGCCTGTTACAAAGGCCGCACCGAAGTAGCAGAAGTGCTTCTTGAAAGAGGAGCAAACCCCAACACCACTGGACTGGTAAGCTATTTCTTTCCTTTCCTTTTTGTAATGAGGATAATAGAAGAAGAATCTCGCACCTCTGAGTAATTGATATTGACTGACTTGTTTGGATAGCTGTTGCTGGAAGAGGAAATGCCTTTTTGATCTGTTACTTTGCATAAGATGTTTCTGAGACACACTCAAGCTGTAAAAAATACTAATGATATTAAGGATATTATTGTAGTCACATGTAAGTTAAACATAACGACTGCACCTGTATCCATATGCATCAAGTGCCCTAGGATTGGGTGCTTGTCCCAGCCCACATTAAAAGATGCATCTACCTAGTTCTCTTGTACCTAATTCATAATCATAATGCAAGTAGGTGAATTGGCTACATATGTGGAAGCCTGCTTCACTGTATGTATTCTTCTTTTAGGTTTATGTCATGTTCATCTTCGTTAGTGTTCATACTGATTTGCTTCCACTGAAGAATAAGAATTATGTAATTTTTTCCAATATTATTGCTATACATTTTTAAAAAAACCTTCCATTATTCAGGCTTACATATTTATTACAGTATAAAAACGGCCTTGTAAGTACATTCCAACTTTGTATGTCCCATCCTGCTTAAATAAGCCAAATGCCTCTAAAAGAAAGAGGGAGACCAAAAACCTTAACATTGTGCCTTTTTATAGTCTTATGTGTTCTATACTTGTCTGTATTTATGCTTGAAAAAACAAAAAACAAATGTGTTGATGTGCTCTTTTAAAAAGATACATCTGAAATCTTATTTAAGCAATATAGTGTCTATCCGATAATTTGGGCAGCAGGAAGGGGCCACTCCCGCATTGTGCAACAACTTCTTCAGTATGGAGCAAAAGTCAACTGCTCTGACAAGGTAAGTTGAAAAGTATTTCCTTTAAGGTACAGACTTACTTTAACTTAAGAAGTTAAAATTATGAGACTTAGCAACCTGAGCTCTGACTTACTAAGTGGCGGTTAAGAGTGATTCAGTCTCATTGCTGTTAATTTATGACAATGTTTTTTAAAACCTGATGCTAAAAATACTTTCGCTGAAATCCTGTTCTCACTTGCTTTTCAGTAAATGCATTGAGATTGACGTATGTGCATAGTACTGTGCTGTGTATCTCTTGTCATTTTCACATGACAGAAATTTTGATGGATTGCATTTTTTTGAGATCTGTAATGATAATAAAAATAATCTTTATTAATATATATATATATATATATATATATATATATATATAATACAGAAACAATATAATAGACATAAACAATGTAAAATCACAATAATTTAAACACTGAGGCTAAAACCCAGTGGGCAGGGCCAATAGCAAGGATTAAATTTTTTAAAAAGTTTAAAAACACTGGGTGAGAAGGCAATGTATTGTATCTGGACAGGGGATCAGAGGGATGAAAATAGGGTTTAATTGCACTAGTAGGTAGAAAATAAAGTGATTCCGAGGACATTATTTTACAAGGTTTGGTCGGGTCAGAGGTTATAGTTCAATTAATCATTCCTTGAAGGCACACTGGAACAGCCAAGTTTTAATGAAGTTGGCTGTGCCTGATAAGTACAGGTCTGGTGCTTTTCTAAGTTGTTCTGTAAAAAATTGTTATATTATGTTTGTTGTTTTCATAATAATTATTTCTTTAACTTGAAAAAAATTAACACAAAAAAGCAAATAATTATCCTTAGGACATAGATTGCTAAGCCCTGTTTTATGCTAGAAGATAAATCATTGCTGGGGTGACAGTATTGATTCAAACAAATTATCAAGTAATTTTAAGAGCTGACAAGTGTTGAATCATAGGCATATTACATTCTTTTCTATGATCTTATCAATGTGAGATTATTGAATTATCTGTTATTTGTATCCCCTCGGTCTTTGTATATTTGGCAGTTTTATCCTACCCATAAGTTGTACTACTCTTACATTGCACCACTGTGGAAATTGGTATCAGCTTTGTAAGAATTAACATCATTTATTTTGTGAATGGTTCTTGCATTATACTGAAGTATTACTTCAGGTTTCCCTATTAAATTTTTATTCCCATTAGTAAGAACTACTTCTTTTCCACCACAAATGTGTGTACATTGTTGGTATGTAAAGCTTTCATCATCTGTTACCATAGCAGATACTCAGTTTTTGAAACGAAGCCAGAAAGTGTAATGTATAAAATGTACATTATTTTCACCAGTATGGCACTACTCCATTGATCTGGGCAGCAAGAAAAGGTCACCTGGAATGTGTGAAGTTTCTGCTGCATATGGGAGCAGATGTTGATCAAGAAGGAGCAGTGAGTATTTTCAAAATTATGATAAAGTAATTTCTATTTTCAAAAAATATCAAACAATAGAATTCGAAAGGTGAGCATGGTAAAACTAAATCCTTTTCTTCAGATGTCACCTATTTTAGCAACCATTTCTCCTCAAAGGCCAATTTCTTTTGGCTCTTCCTTTCCCTGAACAGTTTCCATCCCAACAAGAAATGTTGCCTGAGTTTGCTTTAATATTATACCTTTTAGTGCCTTAAAGCTGAAAGTTGGATTACTCTTTTTATTGTTATTAGTCTCTCTGGAGCATATTTGCCTTAAGAGCAGACTAAATATGCTTTCAACCAGCTTTCTAGATATAATCAAATCATATTAGGAGATATTTGGTTATTTAATTCTAAGATCCTAGTGCTTTCATATCTCTGGTATTTTACTGCTGAAATTCTCAGTCTTTCAGTTTAAAAGGGAAATGTCTGAAAAACTGCACATGGCTGCTTGTAGTGTATTATTGAGTGGAGAATAGCATGATTGAAATAATGCCACATTTATTAACAGGTAATACTGCTCTGCTGTTTTCTGCTAGGCCTCAGTAAACTTCTGAGCTGCAGTAGAAGGGAGGGGAACTTTAGATTATACAGATAGTGCTCATCCCCCATCATGGTCAGTGATCCAAATATAGGGATCTGTAGTCCATCAATATTTGGAAGTTATGTGTTCCTGCTTCTACTGCAGAAGAGGACAGAAAAACATCCTGAATATCTCCTAAACTGATGTAGATCAGTCTGTGTGCAGAAGATCCTAGCTGCTACATTCTTGTCATTATTGAGACCAACAAATAATTGTGGTTCTTGCATGTTGCAGTTACAGCTGGGACAGTAGAGAGCCAGTTAGTTGGACTGCTTGAAAATGCTTGAAAATGTTGATCTGACTCATGTTGTGGAATTGCTGAAACATGCTGTCTTCTAAAAATAGGAGATTGCTTTTGATTAAAAAGTGATATGGAATGTGATGAATATTTTTGAAATAGAAGTAGCTTGCTAATAAATCCCTGTCATTCTTTTTTCTTGACCCCAGAATTCTATGACTGCTCTTATTGTGGCAGTAAAAGGTGGCTTTACAGATTCAGTGAAAGAAATTTTGAAAAGAAACCCAAATGTGAACTTAACAGATAAAGATGGAAACACAGCTTTGATGATTGCTGCAAAGGAGGGTCACACAGAAATAGTACAGGACCTTCTAGATGCAGGAACATACGTGAATATCCCTGATAGGGTAAGCACATGTTAATGTACTCACATTTTTTCCTTTATGTCTAATGTAAACTACAGTTACTGTCCATTTTTAAGTATTAAAAATAATATCTCACCATGTGTCTTCTCTCCTCATTGCAGAGTGGAGATACTGTCCTGATTGGAGCTGTCAGAGGTGGGCATGTTGAAATTGTGAGAGCTCTGCTTCATAAGTATGCAGACATTGACATTAGAGGTCAGGTAAGTAATGTTATGTTTAGTACTATATTTCGGAATGCATCTGGTTCAACCTTCTGCTTTATGCATAGTCTCTAACTAAAGCATCCCCAGCCTCTTTATGAAGGCATCTTCGTGAAGAGAGCTTCCATCTCTTTGCTTGATAATTGGTTCCATTCCTAAACTGCTCTTACTGTCAAGAAGTCCCTTTTAAGGTTTAATCAAAACCTACTTTCCAGTGCCTTCAAACCATTAGACCTGGTCTCACCCTCTGGAGCAGCAGAGAACAAGCTTGCCTCTCATCTCAGTCTTGAAAGCTTTAATCTAGCTTAATGCACTAAATGATTTCTTTTTGTTTTTTTACATTGCAACTGGTAAAATTAACTTAAATAGAAAAAGTATCTTAGGTGGGATTTGACATTGAAGTGCTAATCAGAATTGTGTATTTTTTCATAGGATAATAAAACTGCTTTATATTGGGCTGTTGAGAAGGGAAATGCTACAATGGTGAGAGATATCTTGCAGTGCAATCCGGACACTGAAATATGTACAAAGGTAAATATATCGTTCTTGATTTTGTCTCCTAAAAATACCAATATGCATGTGTTTTTTTTCACATGTTCCTGTACTACTAAATAAAGCAATATGACTATGTGTTTGTGATGGCAGAAGAAACCATGGATCAGGACAAAATTAGTTTTTAATTGTTTTTCAGTACTAATGATGACCTTAGAAAAGTGTGGTCAGGGGACCATTGATGTGCATATTAGAATAACTTACCAACTGGTTCCTGTCACTTTCTGTAAAATATTATCTTGCCTTCTTAGCTTTATTTTTTACAAAATTCAAAATACAGAAATATGAAATGTAGAATATACTTAACACACAAATTAACACACCACACCAGTTGTTGCCAAACATCCATACCTGGGAAACATAAGTAATATTTATAAAAATAATTCTAAAATATTAATTCATCATGTTTAGTTGGAAAGCGTTTAAAACGGAAAGCATGTATTCATTCTTCTCTATCAAAAACAAAGTTATTTCCTTCATAGAAAGATCCCATATAGCAGGGCTTCTTAAACTTTTTCCACTCACAGCCCCTGATGGCCCAGGAAATTTTTTATGTGACCCTTGGTATATAACATGAGTATAAGAAGTAAACATTTACTGATAATAAATCCGCATTTGGAAGACTTGCTGTACAGGCTGATTTTTGTTTTTATGAAATACAGCTGAAGCATTTTCTGCAGAGTACACTGTAAACACTGCATTTTTCTGCCAACAGATTCAGGTAAATGTCTAAAACAGCCAGAAGGTGACATTCAATAACCTTTTACTGTTGGCAGATTTTTCAGGATCCCAACACTGAGCTAAGGGGACTTCATTTGGGGTTAGGACCTACATTTTAAGAAGCAGTGCCATATACAAACAGAGTGTTTGTGTTAAATAATTCTAGACATTAAATCATTAAAATAGCTAAGGCAAACTAAAAGAATCAGTCGCAACTGAAAACATAATAGAGGTTTATACAAAAAGAAGCCCCATTTTGGTTACTGAGACATTGCATAATAACTTTGAGTAGTATAGTTGCTTAAAAGGAGTATCTTAGATTTATTATGTGGTACTGAGTATCTGCATTAGAGGCAGCCTCATAGACTAGCAAATCTGATCAAAATGGAATAGAAGCTTCAAATTCATTACATTCATTATTCACATCAAGATTTAAAATTGAATTATATATTTTTGTCATGAAGTATATGAAGGCAAAATATAGGAAGGCAAAATATTGCTGAAAGTCTATCTAATCCTGAAGCACTCACATAGTATTTTTCTGCTTTTGCTTTTAGGATGGAGAAACACCTCTTATAAAGGCTACCAAGATGAGAAACATTGAAATAGTTGAGCTTCTGCTTGACAAAGGCGCAAAAGTTTCTGCTGTAGATAAGGTACACTCTTGTTGACAACTGCTTTATTTAAAGATAGTTTAAAATCAGCTCAGGTGCAGAGAGAAATTTCACCATGTGTATTGAGATGGATGGACCTTTTGGAAAGAAACTTAACAAAATAACTTCGTTCTTTCAGAACTTAACAAAATAACTTGGTTCTTTTAGCCAACTGTTGAAGCATGCTAATTGTAGAAATTATCCCAATGAAAGTTCTGGTCATAAAGTTTATAGGGCCAAATTGAAAGGAATGTGATGTATTAAATTTTGAGTAATGAAACTGTTTTGTAATAAAACACTTTGGTTTACATCCTTTAACGTTATGATGATTGTTACAGAAAGGGGATACTCCACTTCATATTGCTATTCGTGGAAGAAGCCGAAGGCTTGCAGAGCTGCTTTTAAGAAATCCTAAAGATGGCAGGCTGCTTTACAGGCCTAATAAAGCTGGAGAGACACCTTACAACATTGATTGTAGCCACCAGAAAAGTATTTTAACACAGATATTTGGTGCTAGTAAGTATTAAGCAATTTCAAAAAATATATCTAACTTCAGTTACTTTCAGGAACATGTTGGATTGAACAAGAAAAAATATAACTTATGTGAAGTTTGAGTACTCATGTGCTTCTGTGCACAGTTCAGATTTGAAAGACAGAACAGTAATTCTCTGGTTGGTGCAGAAGAGCAATCCATATCAAATGAGTTACATCAGAAGGCAGGAGTCATTAGCTTTTTTTCTGTAAGCCCTTGTCTCTCAGTTTTTATTTTCCTGCCCTGCTTTTAAAGTCAGGTGTTCTTTGTCTCCCTCTCCAGTACTTCCCTTTCATGCTAAAATCTATTCATTTTACTTTGCTTTCTCTCCTGTATTTTTCATTTTATTTGTACTCCCTTTCTTTGCCTTTTCTCATCAACTCCAGCTTGCTGTACAGTCTGGAACCGTGGTTAAGATTTTAACTTTCACTAGTTTCCAACAAGCGGGCTTTGAAAAAACACAGTTTGACATTGATTTGTTTGAAACTAATGTCAACCACATTTTGTTTGGCTTGGAAAGCACAACAAAGTACAACTGTATAAAAGCTGATTTTAAGCTTCTGAATTCTACTTATCCCATGGAAAGAGAAAGGCAACATGCAATTTTAGATGGAATCTAAATTTGATTACATTTTCACAAACAAACAATCAAGATCATAGGAATAATTTTACCTTTTTATATTACTTTTTTTTATTAAAACTGCTAGTGAGCTGTAACTTTCTTATACGATCTTTCTTTAACTATCTTCTTTGTGATACTGTAATTTATGGGTCACATGGGTCAGTAGAACTGCTTATGCAAGTATGAAGTAATAAACATAGATTAATTCCAGGAGTTCTCCAAGTGCTGTGTTTTACTGAAATGATTATTTTCAAATAAGCTCATTAAACAGCCTGGCAAAAGAGTATAGGCAGTCTCCAAGTTAAGAACAAGATAGGTTCTGTAGGTTTATTCTTAACTTGCATTTGTTTGAAAGTCAGAACAGGTAATTTTTTTCCTTGTAACTGCAGCCAAAAATATTTTTTAAGCTTTGGATTGCAAAGGGAAGGGTTAACACCCTTGTGGTTTTTATTTTGTTATCTATGCCCCTGTTCAGAAGATTTCACTGCACTTTCTGTCCCTTTGAAAATTGGAGTTTGAAAAATTTGTCTTGTGGAATCAAGGATTGGTGATAACTCTTCAGTGGATACACTTTTTCACCATAATAACTCTTTCAGGAGTGAATTTCCTTTCTAAGGGTAGATTTCTCTCACTTCCTCTTGTCTCAGCCCCGTTCTTAGCTATGAGTCAATTGTAAGTCAGATATTTGTAACTTTGGGACTGCCTGTACCTGGACTGTAGGCTAAGGAATAATTTTTGAATAACAGATTATACATAACATGTATAGGTTATTTAAGTTCTTACTGTTGGTTACTCTGTTTGTTATTAAGTTTAGAGTTAGGTTGCTCTTATATTGTTTAATATGGTTTGTCCTGATGTAATCTGTCTGAATGTTTGTTTTTTTTCTCTTTTGGCATTGAATGTTTGCTATGTATGTTGGAACCCGCCCTGAGTTCCCTTGGGAAGGTAGGGTGGTCTACAAATAAAGATGATGATGATTATTATTATTATTACTAGGAGAAACAAAAATAATCCAGAAAAGGTGAATAAACCTTATGTGGAAAATAATATCTGAAAAAAAGCAGTGTAAGTCGATGCTGCACTTTTGCTCAGAAGTAGTAGAGAAAAACAAACATACAATACAGTTGCCTATACATCATTGAACTTATATTTAGCAAGCTGGCTATGGGTTGCTGTTGATGAATGAACACAAAACATACACTTGTAACATGTTTATTTTATGAAGCTTTCTGATGTTGCAGGACATTTATCTCCCACGGAAACTGATGGAGATATGCTGGGCTATGATCTCTACAGCAGCGCACTAGCAGATATTCTTAGTGAACCGACTATGCAGCCACCCATCTGTGTTGGACTTTATGCCCAATGGGGAAGTGGGAAATCATTTTTGCTCAAGAAACTTGAAGGTAAAATTTAGTTCAAATATTTATTGTCATCATTCCTTAGTTAATAAAGCACAATATAGTTAGGTTTTGGCATTACAGTTTGGTCTTTAATTCCAAGGGACGAAATAATGGGCTTTGAGATTTTGTGTTGATAGAATTTCTTTCTCTCTTTTTATAGATGAAATGAAGACTTTTGCTGGACAGCAGATTGAACCATTGTTCCAGTTCTCCTGGCTTATTGTGTTCCTTACATTTCTATTGTGTGGAGGTGTTGGCTTATTGCTTGCATTCACTGTAGATGCCAAACTTGGAATTGCAGTTTCACTGAGTTTACTGGCACTACTATACGTATTCTTTAGTAAGTCTTATTTTCAGTCAGACTGAGTGAAAATCTATGTATTTATAATTGAACTCAAAAGTTTGTATACAAAGTGAAACCAAATATGTGTGTGTGTGCCTTCAGATCACTTGTCGACTTATGATGCCATGAAATTTATAGGGGTTTCTTAGTAAACAAATTCCAGTTCCTTCTTCTGAAATATAGCGTATAACACCTGGTATTCATTGGTGGTTTCCTGTCTAGGACTGACCCTGCTTAGTTTCCAAGATCAGACATGATCTTGTGCCTAAACTCCACTCATGGGAGGTCTAATCAAATGTATTAAGAGAGTTAAAACATTTGTAACAATCAATTTTAGATATCCATTGATTTGAGGATCATATTTCTTTTGACTCAGTGTAAGTTCTGTCTTCTGTTAATTCTGAATAGAAGTGGTCTGTGACTCAGAGCTGGGTTTTATGCAAGTTCATATGGGATTTTGTGGGAGCTACCCTGAGTTTAAGGGACCTATTCAAGGTGTTGGGACTCTAGAGTAAAACTCCATTTTGAATCAATGGAATACCCTGATTCTGAATGCAGTTAACTGATGATTGATTACACAAGCCAACAAGCATTTTTCATCAGATATAATTTTAGGCCATTTTAATGCACTTTTTTTTTGCACTGAATTCAGATCCAGGTTTTTTTTTGCACTGCATTCAGATCTGTATTTATTTTTTCTCTATCACGTGTAGTTTTTGCGATAAGCCTAATCAAATAATTAATTCATTTATGCACTGATGTCAATAGAATCTAATTGATATCAATGCATTAATTATTTTATTAGCTTCATCGCAAAAACTACACATGATAGAGAAAAAATTAAGCACAGATCTGAATTCAGCACAAAAAAACTCTATACAAATGGCCTAAAATTATATCTGATGAAAAACTTGTTGGCTTTTGTTACATGAATATGATGTGAAATGTGCAGACTTTACAGTAGTCCACTGTAATGTACCATTCGTCATATTTTAAAAAGTTGACATGATGGACAAAAATAAAGACATATTTAAAATCAGCATAAAATTGATTTAAGCTGTGCTACTCTCGTTTCTGATTATTACAAAAAGCTTGATTTTGTTGGCTTGTTTATTACTATCTGTTGGTTATATATGCAGTATAGGAATTAAGGCTTTGGCTTCTTTCATAGTGCTTCATTCAGAAAGATGATGTGGAGCTAAATGGGAATAGTAGTGGTACAAGTTAAGCAATCTTTTGGCTCTCCTTTTTAAATCTCTTATAGCTGCAACTAATATTTAGATATTTGTAAAATCTTTCATTTTAGCTGTGATATACTTTGGTAGCCGAAGAGAAGGAGAGAACTGGAACTGGGCATGGGTGCTAAGTACAAGGTTAGCCAGACATATTGGCTACATGGAGTTGCTGCTGAAACTCATGTTTGTGAACCCACCTGAGCTGCCTGAACAAACTACAAAAGCCTTACCTGTCAGGTTAGAATGATTTAGTGCAATGTTCTTTTGTTTTAAACTGTGTTGAAGCATTTAAAAATGTTGGTGTTGCAAAACACTTATCTCTGATGAAATTTGATGCAGATGGGGCATTGTGATGTTCACACCAGAATGCTAGTTTGCTTTTTATATTTTCTATGTTGTTGCTCATCTGTGTGAGATTCAAGCAAGCAAAACAACTTTTCTGTTCAACTGTATCTCACAGTTACTGCTCGGAGCTGAATTTGAAATTACCTGGGTAACTTCTGTATACAAAGCATCTCTTATAATCTTCTGTATCTCTCTCTCTTTGAGTTTTTAATTTATCAAAAGTTACAAATTTATGAGTATCTCAAGATTTTATCCTGTAAATTATACAAAAAAAAACTTTGTGGCATCACAGAGGTAAATTGCTCTGTAATTATGTGCAGTAAAAGTTTTTTTTAATTCAGGTATGCTTTTAAAGATAAAGGTTTTTAAGATCAAGTCAGGTTGTGCTGTGGTTTTTAGCTTTGAATATGTTTTTATGGATTGTAACTGAATTTTTAATACCATTGAGGTTTAATTCTGTTTTAAAGTTTGTATATTTGTAGATTTTAGATTGTGTTGAAATGCTTTTAATGTAAGCTGCTTTGAGTCTCTTTGTGGAGAGAAAAAGTGGAGTATAAATAAACATAATAAACACAGAAAACTGGGAAAACATATTGACTCGGGTGTAAACTGAAGGTGGGAAATGCAGCAACTACTAATAAATTTCAAAATAAAAATAGATACCAATTAAATTACATTAATGGAGATATCAGTAGGTTAAATGTTTTTGAATATTTACATAAAGCTGTAATTTAAGATAAAATTCTCCCGCTCTGATTAAACCATTATTCTAACCTCCTTCAATGTAAATGTGCTTATGCATCCTTTCAAATAATAAAAAATATGATCAAATAATCCTAAAGGAAATGTAATAATAGCAGTAATAATAGAGTAAAATAATAAATGTAATAATAATAATAGAGTAAAATAATGTAAATATAATAATAATAAAAATAGAGTAAAATAAAAATGTCATAAAAACAATAAAATAGTAAATAACTTTGACTCGAGTATAAGCTGTGTGTGTGTGGAGGGGGGGGGGGCTTTTTCAGCCTAAAAAAGAGCTGTAAGCTTGGCTTATACTCGAGTATATACAGTATGTTGTGTTTGCTTTTCACCTAGACCTTTGATTATCTCTCAGCTGGAATAATCCGTACATTGGATTTCTGAACACTTATAGAATTGAGTATTAAATACAAGAAGTAGCAAAAACAAATAACTCTGAACAGAAAAATTCACAGCAGCTTTGCAGTTTGAAAACGTAGATTGCACTTATAGCAAATCCAAATCCATGTTCCAAGTAATCATTAATTATCTAATGCTCTTAACTGTTTCTCTTCAGATTTTTGTTTACCGATTACAATAGACTGTCCAGCGTAGGTGGAGAAACTTCCATGGCTGAGATGATTGCCACTCTCTCAGATGCCTGTGAAAGAGAATTTGGTTTCTTAGCAACACGCCTTTTTCGAGTCTTCAAGACTGAAGATACTCAAGGTATTTGTGAACTAAGCTGCCCTCTCCCTTCCACTTGACAGTTAGTACACTGCTAAAAGTGGGGAAATGTAGCTGTTTCAGAAAAAACATTCTGTGAAATGTACATAAAAATGAAAATAAACAATGTTCATTCTGATTTTAGGCAAATTCAGAAAGCCATCGAATAGTGTCATTTCACTAGCAAAAACCTTTTATCACTTGTAGAACCACTGTTTTAGCCTTCATTACGTATCAGATTGTATCCTGCTTGTGCATACTATTTTGCAGGTTGTTGCAGCTTCATCAGGCTATATATTTCTTTATACCAGTTATGTCTGTTAAGAGAATGCTAACTCTTGTAATGCTTCTGGTAAAAATTGCCTTTTACCCATTCAGAGCTTTTGCAGTCAGAGATTTATTTCCTTACATCCTGTATCTGTGTACTTGCAGAAGCTGCACCTAATTACTTTAGTTGCCTTTGATAGTGTAGCTCTGCACTGAAGAGTCTTTTTAAAGGGTGGAGTCCTCAAACTTTATGAACATCCAGATTTTAAGCAGAGTGGAATCACTCTACTTAATCAGTGATCATTCACTTTTTTTGTAGATGCTTATAGTTATTGGTTTAATTTACTTCCTTTTGTTATATTCCTGTGAACAGAAGTTAGCCAGTCTACAATTTTCTGCCCTGAAAGAGAAGCACTGTAGGCATTTCATCCATTCTAGATTTCATTCTGTATGTAGTTTAAAGAAAAACTGGTATAGTTAGGATTTCTAAGATTCGCGCTGTAAATGTTTCCTGTAATAATTTGTATGTTTTAGATATAACTTAACACAGTCTCTAGTTGTCCTAAAATATATGGTTGAACTTCCATCACAGTTTTATCTGACGTGGTTAAATTTGGTAGTTCATATTGAAAGTTTCATGTTGAAAGTAGAAATGTAGTTACTCATTGCTTGTTTATTTCCCAGGAAAAAAGAAATGGAAGAAAACTTGTTGCCTGCCATCCTTTGTTATCTTCCTCTTCATTCTGAGCTGCATTGTGGCGGGGATTACTCTAATAGCTTATTTTAAAGTGAACCCTGAAAACATGACAGTGAATGCTATTCTGATCTCATTTGTATGTGTCGTGGGTTTGGGCTTCATTTTGAATTGTCGCACATGGTGGCGCGTGATGGACTCAGTCTTGAATTCACAAAGAAAACGGCTCCACAGTGCGGCTTCCAAACTACACAAACTGAAGAGCGAAGGGTTTATGAAAGTAAGCACTAATCCTTCATTACAAACAAAATAAGAGCAGTTTTGAGTTAAGATAGTGATTTTCAGTGTTTTTAACAGCAGATGAGTCATAAGAACAAAGCAAGTTGTCTGTTTAAAACAGAGCATTTCTGTCTTGCATACTAGATTTCCACTAAACTTAAAGAATGTATTTTATTCTAAATACAGTCGATTCTCAATATTAATGGCTTTGAATTTTGCAGATTTGATTATTCACAGATTTGATTAAAACATCTCTAGATCCTTCAATGCGACTGTGATCAAATTCTGCTAGACATTGATCATAGTCATTGGATGATCCAGAGATTTCTAGAGAGGAGTTCTTTGAGATTAAAAGAAATCAACATTTTAAATAATAATAATAATATTAATAATAATAATAATAACAACAACAACAACAACTTTATTTTTGTACCCCACCTCCATCTCCTTGAAGGGACTCGGGAGGCTTCCATGGGGAAAAGCCCAAAAAACATAGTTAAAATAAACACATCAAAATACATAAATGACAGCATAAGACAAAATAAAACATCAACATTCTAACAAAATATAAAAACAACCATCAAACCAACAACCAGTGGACCTGAAATAATAACCAATTTTGTTTTGGACACGGGTGGGCGTGAATTTTCGTTTTCCCAGGGGACATTTCATCCCAACTTCAGCGAATGTGAATGACTAACTTGTAGTAAGATTGTGGGAGTTACCAATGCCTTTTTAATTGAGATGAATTTTGGAATGTTTTTGCCCTCACCACGGATAATGTTCACAACACTGCCATTTAAAGATTATTATTTTTTTATAGGTTCTTAAATGTGAAGTGGAGTTGATGGCAAAGATGGCAAAAACCATTGATAGTTTTACTCAGAATCAGACCAGACTTGTAGTGATTATTGATGGATTGGATGCATGTGAACAGGACAAAGTTTTACAGATGCTTGATACTGTAAGTAAATAGTGTTTCGTTTAAATTGATGGCTGCTATAAAATCACGCTTCTTCTAGCTTTTCTTTAGTTTTTCATTCACTGGCAACAGATTTCTCCATTCTCTCTCTACTCTTTCTGTTTCACATCCCAAACAATTCTGATAGGTCTCTGTACATTAAGGAGTAGTATTGCAGAGGCTGCAGTGGAAGCAGAGAAGTACAAAAGCTCGATTTTTTCAAACAGTGCTGTAGATCCACGTAGTCTATATTGCCTTTTGAACTTTACCTCTCAGCAGAATATTGTGGTTGCAGTGCTGCAGGATGGTCACGTTACACATCAAGCCACCAAAGCATATTAGAGTGCCATTTATTATGTCCTCTATAATATAGAGCCCATTTTCTAATTGTCTGTTCAGCATATTGAACAGAGACAGGCCACAGCAGAAAAAAGGGACAGATGCATGCATCTTCAGTGTATTTCAATCCAGGTCATTTGGCTCTTAACTCTCTCAACTACTCTTGGTGTTTTTATCATCTTTACTGATGTGTAGTTCAACTTTCCCTCCACTTTTCACAGGTTCGAGTCCTATTCTCGAAAGGTCCATTTATTGCCATTTTTGCTAGTGATCCACACATCATTATAAAGGCAATAAATCAGAATTTGAACAGTGTGCTTCGGGACTCAAATATAAATGGACATGATTACATGAGGAATATAGTCCATTTACCAGTCTTTCTGAACAGCCGTGGACTCAGTAGTGCTAAAAGGATGATGGTAGCTGCAACCACAAATGGAGATGTTCCATACACAGATGGTTCAGGTATAGTAGCAACTACAAAATTGAAAACAAGCACATTTTAATATCAGCATTCATTAGCAATATATGGTATAACTTCATCCTCTTGTTTTTATATTAAGAGTTCATGGTACAAATTGCTGCTTGCAACAATGAAGGAAAATATGGATATTTTTTTTAGGATTTCATGAAGACGTAGACCGAAGAGTTTCACAGAATAGTCTCGGAGATGTGACCAAGCTTGGAAGTAAAACAGCTCTTAACAGACGAGTAAGAAATAGAAAATTGGAAATCTTTCATTATTTGGAAAACCCATTAGAATATCTTAGAACAGGCTTGCACAACTTGTGGCTCTCTGGGTATTTGGGGCTCCAACTCCCAGAAGCCCTAGCCAGCTTGTCCAACAGACAAAAAAATTGGGAGCTGAAGTCCAAAACATCTGGAGGGCCAGAAGTTGTGCAGGCCTGCCTTAGGATGTATTTAGTTCAACTGCTGTCAGTTAATTGTGTTAAACTTTTCAGAAGTGAAAATTCTACAGAAATGCATCTGTGCAGAAATCAATGTCTGAATATTGTACCTGTGTTGGTAGGCAGGCACTGCCAAGTATTGATATAAAATTGAGAAACAATAGTGATGTAAAATTGCTGTTGGAAGTAGCTGTTTGAGAACCTAGTCTAATCCAATGCAACATTCTCTTTTTCGAAAGACAGAAATAATGCAGCTTACAATAAAACTGTTAAAAACACAGCAGAAGCCCAAATGTAATAAAACCCAACTTTTGAGAGAAAGCATAAATGGAGTTCAATAGTAAGATAAATTAAAACTCAGTAGAATAAAGCAGTCTTCATGAACTTATTGTAAGAGATAATCAAACTATTCTTTCTTACACATTTCTTTCTCATCAAGAATTTGCACAGGTGTCTGTATCTTCACGGAGTATATCAAGAGGCATGCTAATCCTGAATAATTTTCAACCCCCGCTGCCCTGTAGAAATCCTAGTATGATGCTTGCCATATCCCAGAAAAAAAGAGGACAAAGTCATTGTCATTGGGAGGGGAAAGGCTGCCAGCTATTGTTGTTTCCTAGTCAGCAAATCTGTCCTTGAGCTGAGTGCTTTAGAAAGGCTGGCTTGGACAGATTCCTCTGCCATACAAATTGTGCTTAAAGAGAAATAGGATTGGAGAAAGAACATAATTTTTAAGCATTCAAAGATATAGCTGTGTTAATTTGGATCCGGAGCTGTGGTGGTGCAGTGGGTTAAACCCTTGTGCCAGCTGAACTGCTGACTTGAAGGTCGGGGTTCTAATCTGGGAGACGAGGTGAGCTCCCATCTTTCAGCTCCAACTTTGCTTGTGGGGACATGAGCGAAGCCTCCCACAGGATGGTAATACATCTGGGCATCCCCTGGGCCATGTCCTTGCAGTTGGGCAATTCTCCCACACCAGAAGTGACTTTCAGTTTCTCTAGTCACTTCTGACATGATAAAAAAAAGTTTGGATCTATATGCAAAGATCTTGTAGTAACTTTGAGATTGACTGAGAAAAAAAAAGGTTTCCTAGATTGAAATCTACTTCCATCACATGCTACTCAAAGGTGCTAAGATGTAGCATCTTTTGAAGATGTCATTAGAAAAATACTTAAATATTTTATCCTAATAAATTTTCTTTGAAAAGTAATTTCAAAGGAGGATTTTAAGTACTTTTTCATATTCTCCTGTTGGATATGCTGATATTTGCTGTTTGTTAAACTATAAATGTTAAATGCACTTGCTTTGGTTTTTATTATAATTAGGACACTTACAGGAGAAGACAAATGCAGCGTACCATTACACGTCAAATGTCTTTTGACCTGACTAAACTATTAGTTACAGAAGACTGGTTCAGTGATATTAGTCCACAGACTATGAGGCGATTGCTCAATATTGTTTCTGTGACAGGTATGTTTGCTGATTGGTCTTTGAAATACAAGGGCAGCCATTTAAGAACTATAATCTGCATGTTGCATGTATTGGAAAAGCAAAAAGATAGGGAGGAAGAAGAGAGAAAAAAGAAAGCCTAGGCTGAAAATCATTAATGGAACCTGTTTGAATTGCAAAGTTGAGAAAAGTCTTGATCATTGAACTAATCTCGTAGGGCAGGATTATAGGTTGTTTGGTGGTGTGAATGAATGTTAACAAGGAAATTTGAATATGAACAGTATTTTTAAAAGGGGGTTCTTCAATTTCCAACACCCACCATCTTAAAACTCAAGCTTGCTTACTGTTTTTGATATATTCAATGGTCACAATAAACCTATTGCAAGATTGCAGACTTGCTGTCTGCAATTTTATCTAAATTGAACTTCATATCTTACAGGACGCTTATTGAGAGCTAATCAGATTAGTTTCAACTGGGATAGATTGGCTAGCTGGATCAACTTGACAGAGCAGTGGCCATACAGGACATCATGGCTTATATTATATTTGGAAGAAACCGATGGCGTTGCAGATCAGTTAACTTTAAAAACAATCTATGAGAGGTATGTAGGAGTTATGAGAAATGTCTGCTAATGATGTATTTACATCTCTTTCCATAACATGATACCTTTGAGATGGAATCCAAATCTAAATGTAGAATTAATTTAATCTGTGTTTCATGTACCCTTTACACACATATCCTGAAGGTAATTTTTAACCATATCTGTAAAAAAAATTGTGAATGAAACAAAGTTTGTATACACTGAATCATCAGAAAGGAAAGATGTTACTATATTGGCTATCCTTGGAGACAATTTTGGAGTTTGGAGTATTTTGAATTTCCTGCAGAGAAGTTGATGATATAGTATAGGACACTACAATACAAGCTTTGGTTTTTCACACATAATGTAAATGTATTTCTTGTAGATGCAGTATATGATGCGATAGTATTGTAAATAAGAAATGCATTCTTAACTATTGAGACTTCTTGACTTTTGGACCACCCTATATTTTTGTATTGTTCCAAATCATCAGCTGTTAAACCCTGCTATAGCTGGAGCTTTTGCCAGTTTGTATTGGAAGTTGTCAGGAAAGAATTGGCTAGATTCAAAAAAGAGCAAGCTGGGAGATATCACAGATAAGAGTCATTCTGTTGTGTGAAGTGACTACTATTGTCCTTCTACTACAGTTATGTCATATGCAGAGCTTTTTTTTTTTTTTTTTTGAGACTTTAGGCCCTGGAACGCCACTCCCAGCAAAGCTGCGAACCATGATTATGGGCCTTACATTACAGGAATGTAACATTTCCAAGATCTGTAAATTATATGTTACTTTGTATTTCAGGGATTAAATTAACTGTCTTGGAAAATATTTTCCAGTGTACAGGCCTATTCAGAAGTTTCATAAAGTTCAGTGGAATGCACTCCCAGGTTAATTGTGAACAGAATGCAACCTACATTGATCTTCATCAGCTAGCTGTACTCTACCAGTAGATGGCAGTAATACTACCAGTTATTTTGATGAAGACATCTACAAGGCAGTTGTAAAATAAATAGGAATTTATATTCATCTTTATCTTAATACGATGTCTGATACTTGCTTCCAAGGACCACAGTGTAGCCTTTATACAGTATGTTGGAAGAGATAAATATATAACTTGGAGATTAGGAATGAGCTTAAAAATTGGGTTGTTGTACAACCCAGAAACAACCCAGTGTTTCCGGCCATGAAAGCCTTCGACAATACAATATTGTGCAGCTTAAAAATTTAATCTATTACAATAAACATTAAAATACCACCTGTGTGGTATGGATTTCGGGAACTGGAAACAACTGAGGGTTTGATTTCATCCCCACTCTAGGCATCCCCCAAAGTTTAAGATACATAATTGCTTTTCCATATCATCCTCTTGAAAAATCTCTAATGTTCAGAATAAGCTGCTAGCTAGTGTCTGCTCCAGAATCTCCCAGTTTGCTTCAAGTGTCCGATCACTGTATCATACCACCCTTGTAAACCAGAAAACCTTTTATTAGGTTTGTTTAACATCAAGGAAGAATGAGATTGGAGGTCAGTGAGCAGGTATTTACAGATTTTGGGGTGTTTTGATAGTGCTAGTGCTATAGCTTCCTTGAGTTGAAATAGCATATTTCATCCTAATGAGGCAATATGAGTGGTGAGGCTATTCAGCTAATTATTTATTGAATTTATGAGCTCCCTTTCTTCCAGAGTTGGACCAAAGCAGTTTCCAAAACACATAGAAATACAATCACATTTTAAAGGCAAATTTGTATTTAACACTGATATTGTACTATATTAATAATATATTTATGTATATATACCTTGTAAGCCGCTCTGAGTCCCCTTCGGGGTGAGAAGGGTGGCATATAAATGTCGTAAATAAATAAATAAATTTGTGAATTCTTGTTGTTTCCAATGAAAAGTGTATTTTGTTAATTCTCTTTCTAGGAGAAAGACTTATAACCATGTGAAGATGTTCTCCCTAACATAATCTGAAACTGTCATTTAGAAGAACTAGGAAGCTTTAATTGTATTCTTGTTCACCAACTGCAGATCCTAAACTTACCACTTCCACATAATCTCTGAATAATTGTAACCAATTGAGTAAAGGGATTTATAACATAAAATTGATTGCAACAGTATTATCGCCCTCAACTGTGCTTGCCTTTGTCAATGTCATCCTCCCAGATCAGGTTGTGTGATGTCGTTTTCCTGACAACTCAACACCATCTGCAGTAAATCTGATAGAATAAAGCAAAGGGCTTTATTCAACCTGACAACAGTTCTGCTGACCCACTGAAACCTTTTCATGAGAACTTCATTGTGCTTAAATGCTTTTGAAACTGTTTTAACTTAGTGTTCTTATAGGACCACTTGCGTAAATGTTTTGAAACTTTAATCCTTTGTGTTTTAGTTGTATTACATCATAAATTCTTCAGATATTTTTAATATTACATAATTGTTTACACTAAAATATAAATAAATCAATCATTTGGTGCAGTCCATACTGCCTTACGTTTTGCAGAGGTATGCTGCAACTTCATAGAATTATTCTAGCCTACATACTGTGTGTTAAACTTTTTAAAAAAACATTAAAATTGTTTTAAAACTCTAAAACTGTTTTAGAGTTGCCCTGGTTTTTAAATTTATGTGTGGACCCTTAGGAGGGCTTGTGTAATCAAACAAACAAGGCACTATGCCTTCTTTCAAATATTGTTGTATTACAGTTCCTGACAACCCTATCCAGTATTGTCAGTGTGAAAGACTGTGAAAGCTGCAGTCCAACAATTGAAAAGTCATACTTTGCTCACCCCAGCCAAAAGAAGATGGCCTAAAATACAGAAATTGTGTGAATAAAGAAACCAGTATTTTTTCTTTTTGATATCTTTTATTTATTTCCGGTCCAACTTACCTCCGAATGCACCTCCCTTTATGAGCCAACTAGAGCATTAAGATCAGCTGAGGAGGTCCTGTTCTCTGTCCCACCACCCTTGCAGGTGCGACTGGTGGGGATGAGAGACTGGGCCTTCTCGGTGGTGGCACCTCAAATACATTATATAGTTATATATTATTTTAGTTATGTGATGTATTTTACATTTATGTGAAGTATTGAATTTTGCCATTTACTATGCTATAAACCACTGTGAGTCCCCCCAGGGATGAGAAAAGCGGTACAGAAATGAAATGAATAAATATTTCAATATTTCAATAAAGAGTCTTTGATGGAATGAACAATAATTTAGTTAATTATAGTTTTTCTTAAGCTAATAGATCTATTTCTCATCTACTTTTTTTGTAAGGATTTCAAGATGTATTTACAGGATAATTATCAGAGAAAGCATAAATGATATATACATTTTATCTTATTAAATGTATAAAAAATCCAAAACCTTTAGTGTTGGTAGTAAAGTTAATTCCCTCCCTATAAAAAGCCTCATTTAGTTTGATAGCAATTTGATGATGCATCTGCTTGCTTTATTCATCTGAAAAATGTTGGTGTGATAAAGTTGCTTTTGTTAAATTATTTTCTAAATCATTCAACTTTTAACAAATGCCATTTGATAATAACATTGGAAAGCAATTTTAGTTAATTAAGGAGATCCTTCTATAAACCATTGGAACATTAAGATGACAAACTGTTCATTCAGGATTATTTTAATTGGGACAATTATTATAATTTTATTGCAATTATGTGTTGAGCTAAAAACCTTTTTCTAAATCATTTGATTTTTTGTTGCTAACATATACATAAATGTGAGAAAAGGGGAAACTCATTTCACATTACTTCTCCAATGCTACGTTTAAACAGGTTATTTTTTATTCTGTGACAAATGTGTTTGAGATTTTTTATTTATATATTTTAAAATAAGAGTATTTGAACATTTTTTTCAGAAAGCATACATAACACAGTGTATATGCATACTTTTACACAAAATTGTTCGGAGTTGTATAATGCATACTCCAAAAAATGGACAATTAAATAAAGACAAATCGAGACTATTATCCTTGGATATTTATACATGGACTGAAGTAATCAGAGTCCATGTGTAAAGACAAAATAAGAACCAGTTGATCCTCTGTTATGCATAATAATGTAATCCTTATGTTTTTAGATAATGTAATTAATTTTATGTTGTACTCATTAATGTAATAAGTGGAATTATATTGGTTTCTTTTAGTGTAGCCTTTGAGGAAGGCCAGTGCTAATAGTGGTCAAAGTACATTGGGCTTTTTAAAAACAAATAAAGCAAGAGATTATCAGGAGTCTCCTGATTAGCTTTGGGTTTAATCCCATTAAAGTTGTGCATCCCTTGTCTGGCATGCTGAAATATAAAATACTCCAAATTCCAATCTGCCCATTTGGATGGCTGAGATAATGACATCTTTGCTTTCTGATGATTCAGTGAACACAAATTTTCTATCATGCAAAAAATAAGTAAAATATAGTGTATAATAATCAAGTTATGGTTTCATCTCCAACATACTCTGTTATGTATGTCTATGCGAATAGTGGTATTCCAAAATTTTTAAAAATCCCAAACACTACTGGCCCAAGGATGTTTGGATAAGGGATACTCAACCTGTACTTGTTTTTCCTCAGTATGTAATTGTTCTGTTTTGACTGTCCCCAAGGCATGTGTAGGTAGTTATAGATGTTACTTCCAGTTGGCACCACTTCAGGCTGTTCTGGAAGCCATATTGCACAGGATTTCATAGTACCGCTTGATGTCACTCAGCTTTGTTTGCATGTCAACAAGTTCCTTCAGTTTAACTCCAGCAAATATAGACTGCTTCTGGGCTTCTAGATATTACTGGATTGCAAAACCCTTTCATCCTAATCAGTATACACAGTTGTGCAGAATAATGAGAGTTCAACTACAACAGTGGTTCTCAACCTGTGAGTCCCCAGGTGTTTTGGCCTACAACTCCCAGAAATCCCAGCCAGTTTAACTGCTGAGTTGTCCACTCCAACTGGCAAGCTGCTCTAAATTTCATCGGCATCTATTGTGTATATGCATACTTATATCTACAGAGTTAAGGAGCCCCCGGTGGCGCAGTGGGTTAAACCCTTGTGCCGGCAGGACTGAAGACCGACAGGTCGCAGGTTCAAATCCGGGGAGAGGCGGATGAGCTCCCTCTATCAGCTCCAACTCCTCATGCGGGGACATGAGAGAAGCCTCCCACAAGGATGATAAAAACATCAATTCATCCAGGCGTCCCCTGGGCAACGTCCTTGCAGACAGACACTTCTCTCACACCAGAAGCGACTTGCAGTTTCTCAAGTCGCTCTTGACACGACCAAAAAAAAAAATCTACAGAGTTTATCAAATTGTTAAATGTATAGAAGCTAAAATGGGATGTTCTTGACTTCTTCATTTCCTACTAGGAACTCCAGTTTGGATCCCATAATTTCTGCTGAACACTGTTACTAATTTCAGGTGGTACCAACTTGTGAGACTGATGTTCCTTTTGTGGACTCGGTTCAGTCATCCAGTTGTTTAGCCCAGCGGTTCCAAATTTTTTCCCTTCTGGTAATTTAAAATTCAGCTCCCAGATGCCCTAGTCAGCTTGGCAAGTGGTCAGGTATTCTGGGAGATAAAGTGTAAAACACTGAGGAAACAAGTATTGAGCATCCCTGGTTTTGATCACCAGCTTTCTAATTCCTTAGGAAATTTGGTTTCATAAGCAAGATTTCCTCAAAGATTGCAACTTGATTAGTCTCGTTTTTGTCCCAGACTTTCCTGTAAGGAACTTTAACTTGCATACATAGTACTCTGCAGGAACACTTACTACTCACCAGTGTGTTCTAATGTTACTTTTTTCAGTTTTGTGCAAATTCTTCCTATCTCCTTTAAAAGAAAAAAAGATACCATCAGTAACAGCAGATGTTTCCTTCTTCCATTACAGTGCTTTAGTTTTTCGAATTGACTTGGCCATTTGGGGCAAGTAATGTTGCAGAATTTTTTTGTGTAATTGTTTTACGATTTTAAATTTAAAAAATCTGAGAAGCACAGATGCATAGCTTTATGGTTCTTTGGCAAGGCATTATAATTTACATAAATATTTTTCAACATAATAGTGGAATGTATTGTGCTCAGAACGTTAGAATAGAGATTTCAGTCCATAAACCAGTAGTAGGCTATTGGATTCTGAACAGGAGCATTGTTCGTCATGTGCAGAACACTATTCACATTCAGACTTAATCAGAATTGGCATTAACGTTCAGCTAATTTGCTTCATGTGACTTCTCAGCTGTGGCTTTTCATTTAAGTGGTATTTCCTTTTCTTTTTACAATCTTGTTCTGCAAAAATCAGATGGTTGGGAAATGTTTTAACCCTTTGTTCACTGTTTTCACTTGATTGGTAGTCATCTTGTGCTTTAATTATGTGACTTGAATATGAAAATGTTCATAAATGATTGTGGGTTTTTTTATTTAGTAATCCAGGATAAATCGGAGATTTGTTGCTGGTTTATGATTGATTGCTGTTGTTTAGAAGAAATATTTGCGACTTCTATAGACCAATGTTTAATAACCTGAAGGTTCTTTTGTTTTCTTTAGGATTTCAAAGAATATTCCAACAACTAAAGATGTAGAGCCTCTACTTGAGATTGATGGGGATATTCGAAACTTTGAAGTGTTTTTGTCTTCACGAACTCCAGTTCTTGTAGCACGTGATGTAAAAACCTTTTTACCATGTACAGTAAATCTTGATCCAAAACTCAGAGAAATTATTGCAGGTAATGTATTGCCAAATAACTGGGAATTATTTCAATGCCACTAGTATAATTCTTTTACCTAACTAAGATAAACTTCTGTTATTGGAAACAAGAAATACACAGAATCAAATCAAACGTGATCACTGTTTCGTTTTATTCTTTGAGCAACTAGTGCTGAGTTCCTGGTTCTTTATAAATGTTACTATATCCTACATGTTTTCTAATCCATGATATTGCTAGGACTACACTTTTTTGAAGTTTGTTTCATTTGTTGCTAATTAGATTGTTGAACTTTCAGTATTTGATTTATAAAAAAATTAACAACACTGATAATGTAGGAGATATATGCTTATAGGGTTGCAATTTTCTGATTAGAATACAATTTGAATGAGAAGATGGATGTGATCTTCCCTAGGGAGTGATATTATGCATTTTAAAAGTTATTTTTAGGCCACCTGTTACATCTGAGACAACTTAAAATTAAAACAAAAATTAATAAATTTATAATATATCTGTATGGCCTGCTTTGATTTTGTAATTTACACTCATCTAGTCTACTTATTTATTTATTTATTTATTTTATTTGTATCCCGCCTTTCTCTACTCCAAAGGGACTCAAGGCAGTTTTACATATGGCAACTTTTCAATGCCTTTGGACATCAAACAGTTAAAATTCACTTAAGTTAAAAAATGAAAATGAAAATTAAATGCACATTAAAACATAAAACATTGCATTCACAATTAAAATCAGTTTCATATTTTTTATCAAACAAAGAGTATTTTCAACTTTTTCATGTTCACTGAACGTTTCATTTCCATAATGAAATAGGATTAAAGTGCAGCCTTTTTCAAGATATATTTATATGGCCCTCAGTGAAAAACAAAAGCACTCAATGGGGGGCAAAATGAGCATTTCACTTTCTTGAGAGCACCGCAGAAGTCCTGGCATTTTCCTCTATGTAATAACATTTGGGGAAACCCATGTATTTACAGATCTTCAACATATTTCTGTCCTTCTTGTTCCAGATATAAAATTTGCTTGATGTAGAATGCTGTCTTATTTCTGAAGGGAATCTTTCACTGATTTATATTCTTTTAAGAACAGGGGAGTGGAGGGAGAGGTATATATTTAGTGTAATTACTCTACTTGCGGCAAGTCAAGGAGAAATGACAGCAAGAGTTTCTTCAGGTTTCTGTATGAAGGGACACAAAAGGAAATACCATATTTACTTGAGTATAATGTACAATCAAATGTAATGTGCATCTCAGGGTTGAAGATGAACATTGCAAAAAAAAAAAAAAGATTTGCTCTTAAACATAATGCTAGGCTACAGTGGCAGCAAAAAGGCTGGTGAGAATATGCACCTCTCTGTCAGCCTTGAGGAAAAGTGGCAATGTCTGCGGAAATGTTCGTGGGAAGCCGGCTGCCCACCAGGCCTGATGGAAGGACACAGCGTCCCATCCTGCATTTTGCAGCCACCGCAATTTTCCCACCAAGCCTCTTCCTCCTATGTTCCCCAGCCAAGATCTCTTGCTTAATGGCACAGATAGATATACGTGCACAATTCTAACTTGTCATTGAATCTAATGTGTACCTCAGATTTGGTAATGTCATTTAGCAAAAAAAAAAAAAAAAAAGAAAAAAAGAAAAAAAAAAGAAAGTGTGCATTAGGTTCAAATAAATATGGTATATGGGTCAAACTCTCCACATTCCAAAGAAGCAGATCAGTTTTCCCCTTTCCTTTCTCCCTGGGAAGCCATCTCCTTCAAAGAGGCATTTTACAGTTTTATTCTTCTGTACATCCCTAATTCCTTCCTACTTTTGTTGCACACCCAGCTCTTTAAAAAGTTACGTTTTAGACTACAATTTCCAGAACTTCCAGTCAGTTCTTTGGTTCTGTTTTTCTTAAGCCTTCAGTAGAGAACTGAGAAAAGAGAAAAAAATCCTTTGTTGTTGTCAGATCTTCAAGTTTTTGTGTTTGCCACTTTGTTGCAAAGGGGATTGATATTATGTGCCTGTTTCTAGTGAGAAACACAAATAATCAAGGACTATTGAAAGAGTTTCACTTGAAGTGTTACAAAATTGGGCTTTTGCAGTCTTTTGTGTAATTTGTCAGATTGTAGTGTTATTTATTGACAGTGTTCCTTGGTTGCATTTCAGATGTCCGTGCTGCAAGAGACCAAGTTAATATTGGGGCAATCCCATATCCCACATTGCCTTTACAAGAGGCAGCTCCTAGAGCTTCATCAGTATTTAGCCAGCCATCATCAGCCTGCTCTTCAACACACTCCTTTAATGGGCCATTCAATGGGAATGTTGTATCACCACAACCCCACAGCAGTTACTATAGTGGAATGACAGGACCTCAGCATCCATTCTATAATAGGGTAAGAAATAGAGCCACTGTTTACATTTTCACAGGATTGTATTTTTTGTCAGATGTTTTAAAAGCTTGGTTAAAAACACTTCACGTCATTAGCAGAAAATGGATGAAAATGATGGCCTTTGATTACATGTGTGTGACAAGCACTCAGCCCTGATCCAAAATTTGTGAAGAAAATATCTGTGGATTTCACAATTGCAGGAGGCAAGCAAATGAATGAAAGACCAGGACCCATACTTTACGTTATGCACAGAAGATACTATTTCTTCGTTTAATAAAGCATGGATTACATTATTTCTAGAATATTCATGCAGAGTCCAATGTATAGGCTTGGACATGAATCATACATTGAACCAACCAATATAGAGTGGATCAGCATGTTCTTATTGTTGTACATTAAAAATATATGAAAAGCAGGGGCAATCAAATGTTTGGGGATCTGGATTTCACTTTTTAGATCCTTAAACCATGATCTCCCTATCACATTTTGCCCCATAGGATTTTCTTACTACTGGAATGGAATTAAACTAACTTGCATTAGCGTGGCTGTTCTGGCAGTAGTTCTAAACTGCATCATTTAGTCGCTCTCAAGTGAAACTGTGTAAATGTTGTTGTAACTCATTACAAAAGTGTTTCATTACCCTAATGTTTGTCTTTCATTGAACTAAACTGGAACTCTTCCACTGACTTCAAAGTGGGGTAGGTACCAACCTATCTATTGCGCCTATGTTTCAAACAACATAGGCCTGTGTAAATTGTCTCAAGAAGTGGACACTTTTAATAACTTTTATGTTTTACATTTTCAAGTAAGTCGTATTTGTTGAATTAAGTTTTTTCTTTTGATTTTTGTAATGGTCCCTTTTTGTTACATGTTTCTTTCCATAGCCATTCTTTGCCCCATATGTTTACATGCCAAGGTATTACCCTGGCAATTCTCATCTCACCTCACGTCCATCACTAAAATCGAGTTTGTCCAGGGAACAGAACAGTGGTCTAGTAAGTATCTCAAACAGTAACTGAACATGTTAACTTACTGGTACATTATAATATTAGTGAGTAAAAACACATATGGATCTGTTGTTTAATGTTGGTACATAGATGTGTAAGGAACTTTTCTCAGAAACTTTCTCTAAAATTGAGACAAAGTTAGGTAAGATTGGGAAATGAATCATCTTTCACATTTGTAACAAGTTTATATCAAAGGGTTTTTATAAATAACCTTTGAGTCCTGGTAGTAGCCTGAAGTCTAGTTAAATATTTGGGTGTTTTCATTCAGATGTGAAACAAAATGTATTTTGTTCAGTTAAAATTCTAATTTCTGTCTGGACAGAAACTGAGCTTTATGCTTGTTTATGTACTAACAGTAGCATAATTCCATAAATTGTAATTATTATAACTTACATGCACTGAGTCGTCAGTTTAGAGAGAAATAGAAAATGCTGAAAAACACCCCCTGTATTGAAATTCTATTCTGATCTGAAAAATGGATAACTTTAGAGGAAAGTTGGTCAGAAGTTTCTAAACTGTATTCTAAAAATGACCTCAATCAAGAAAAGACCACCCAAAGCCTGTGGGCCACAAATTGCCTCAAAGTTTGGCGATTTGATGGGTTTTCTTGCCTTTTTCCTTGAAAGTCTGGTCTGCTGAATTATCACAGAGGCTCAGTTCAGTTCCAGTGCCGAATCATGTCCCTATGTTCATGTGCTCCATTATTTTCTCCCTCACCTCTGGTTTGTGAGTTAATCATGGTTTGTACCAACTATGATTGGATTAGTTCAGATGCAACAGTGAACTACAGTTTCATGCTAATGCAGAAGCCATGCAAAGACTTGGAAATATAAAAAGAAACAAGGAAGGCAGGAGGGAATGTGAATGTTTGAAGTGTGTTCCAAACTGAGTGATTAAACAGTGTGATTTCAAAGGTCAGGATAAATGATGTTTTTGTAGGATATAACCTTTTCATCCATTATCCCTTCATATTTTTGTTGCATGCTTAACAGTGTTGTGCGAATCATAATGATTTGTTGTTGTTGTTAGGATATTATCAAGGAAGATGCTGATGAGTGGGTTCCTTCACCCACAGACCCCTCAATGGTAAATGAGTAGTCATGTGGTGTGGAACCGTAGCATCTCATTGCTTCTTCAACAGTAATGAGCCTGCTTTCATTATAACTGCAGTTCACTAACACTGCATCAGTGGCTTGATGAGCAAATAGAGTAGATGAAGACTAATAAGCATAGTTTGTGAATGAATACAAGAGCTAATATTCTACTTTAAAATGTACTGTGTCATTTGCCTTCCTCTTGTTGCATTTCAGTAGCCCGTGGAGTACAATGTTTTCAGTAGAGTACAGTATGTTCTCCCTTCATTTATTAGCATTGTTCTGACTAGTAAAAGGGACTTAGGATGTTAGCTGTTCACTTTAGTAGATGTGAGTGGTTGATGTTGTTCAATGTTTTAGCCAAATAATGCACACTTATCCTTATTAAATTGCATAAAGCTGCTGCAGTTTGCCAGGTTCAAAGCTGGTTAGAGGGCAGCTGTGGAGATGGATGGTTGCTGCTTTAGTGGGAAGGCCAGATATTAATTGTGTGTATTCTGCTTTTTCTTGTTGTTCATATATATTACCATGTTACATTGATCCTGGATCTTTAAATCACTTTTACCATTGGTAACCTAAAATTCCTTACACAATAGCTCTTTGTACCCACATCTTCAGCAGAACCTCTGGTCAGCAAAAATGGAAGTCACTCCTTCTCTTAATGGCTTTATCCTGTTTCTGCAACAGCTTTTATTTGCATGGCTTTGGTTTTGTCTTTATATTCTAAATACTGGGGTAGGCGTGGGGGTTCTCTCTGCATTTCTTGTCTCTCTGTGTCTTTTTCCCTGTCTTTCTCTGTCTCTGTCTCTCTCATGCACACATTGGAGGAAAAAGACAAAAGATTCCAACCTTCTTCCGTCCCTCTCCTCCATGCTGTTCACCGCTTATTGTGGTGACAACCACACCTCCAGTGTAGTGGAGGTCACTACCAAACAATAATGTACTTTTTACACTTATTGGCAGCTGATCCTTCACTGTCTTGCAATTCATGCAGATCTAAGTCACAACTTCTTTCCAGGGGTTTGCACTAGAAATGCAAGTAACTTAATAAAAAAAGGAAATTTTGAATAATTATATGATATATTTCTGGAATGCCCCTTCCCTTTGTATTGCCTCCCATCAACTACAGCTAGTGTGAAAGTCCTAGTAGACTTATTACTAGGTCAAAAATCATAGCGAATGCCAAGTTGTACAAGTTTGTTCTAGAGTAGGGCTGGATAATTGTGGCCGCCTGGATTCTTTTAGATCTGTTTTGTGCTTTCAAGTCATTTCTGACTTATGGTGACCTATCACAGGACTTTCTTGGCAAGATTTGTACTGAGAGGGTTTGTGTTTTGCCTTCTTTTGTAGCTGAGAAAATCAGAGTTGCCTAAGGTCACCTGGCAAGTTTCTATGGCTGAGCCTTGTTCTCCAGAGGTGTAGTCCAGTATTCAAACTATTACACCATGCTGGCTCTTTTAGGTGATAACTCTTCATTCCTCATCATAGAGTAATCTGGGTAGGGCTGCTGGGAACTATACATCAAAAATAGCAGAAGGGTCACCATTACTTGCCCCTCTGTCTGTTACAAATAATTGAAGCTTTTAGCTGGCTGTAGCAACTTAATAAATTGCACAAGTAGCTATACTAGTAAAATAGAATCGGTTTTATTAAATAAGGTCTTGTAGCATTTTGTCATGAGGGAGAAAAAAGACCCTTACTACAGCCTGGTCCTGTTAATAATACTGGCAATTTCTGAATGTGAGGCATCAGTTTTGCCTTAAAAATTAAACATTTTCTATCTTGAAGTTGAGTGTGGAAATGGATTTTTTTGGCCTAACTGTGCAATAAGTGCAGTTCGTATTGTTGCCAGGAGCCCTCTGGATACGGTTCTTCAATGTAATGGGGTAAATCACACTAAAAGAGGAATGGTAGTGGAAAAAAATATCACCTGTGTACGCAGCTTGGGTGGGAAGGAAAATCAAGTCAGTGGAAAAGGGAAGCCTAGCTGTATTTGAAGGGAACACTTGCTGGATTATAATTTGTGTTGACTATATGAAATTGGGTGACTGAAGATGCACCTTTAATATATGCCTTTGAATCATTCTGGAATCCATGAGTTTAAATAAAATGTGGCATTCATGTACATGTAACTTTCTGTGAGATTTTTATTCCAATTCAAAAGTGTGTAATTTACTGAAATTTTGGAAATATGGACTGAGGAACTTTATTTTATTGTATACTGTATGTGGCTGGGATCCAAAGAGTTGGATTACTTTACATAAGAACTTCTAAGCATTCCGTAGGATTATGCTCTTGCTTGAGCAGCAGTTCACCTGCTCCGGGATCACAAACTGCTTTTGAAAGTTCAACAGCAGCTTGTCTTTCAGAAAAGAAAAAAAGAAACAGATGCTCTTCTTATTGCTTAGGACTAGTTGCACGTTTCTTTGGATTCTGGCCAGCATCTTTTAATTGAGTGACACCTCTTTTTTTAACAGCTATGATCCTTCATCACTCTAAAGTGGAAATATAAATAACTATACTGGTTCATTCTGTATAGGCATTTTGTAATGTTTCATGTTAAGCTGTCGTTTCTTGTTCTTTCTTAAAGCAGTGTAAAACTGGGTTAAACAGACCTAGACAGGTACAGCAACTTTCTCCAAATCGTTCACTTTTATATATTATCATTAGAGAATGTACATATGTACTAGCACATCATGCAGGCTGTCTATATACTAATGCACTTTTCCAGCCTTCGGGGTTGCTTTGACATTCTGCTTTTTAGATTGTGCATGGCAAATGTTTATCAGAATAATTGTTCTGTCAACATTTTTGGAAAACATTAAAATTAGAAGAAATCATTTTTAGTATAGTTAAGCTATGTGTGTGTATAAATATTATATATGATATAACAAATATCACTAAAAGCACTTGCATTGCTTATTGTTTAGGCACTGCTTCTTATTAGATGTGTTTTGGATTAAACTGAGTCTATCATGAGATTCATTTATTGACACCAATCTATTTTTTTCTCATAATTTCTATGGAGAAAAAAATTCCCGTTCTAGCTTATGTTGCATGCTAAAAGCTCTAGTGAATTAATCCACCAACAGCCATAGTGTTGTATTTTAGCCCTTCTTATTTTCCTCCCTGTTTATTATTATTTTCCTCTCTGTTACTTACATAATAGGGATAAAAAGTGATAACTGTGCAATTGTAATCACAATTTGGAAACCCTAGTACAGAATGCAGAATATGTTAAATATAGATGAAATGTTCTAAATCAAAACTCAATTTTATAGGACATTTCTTCATTATTAGAGAGATGGGTTATATTGTACAACCTTGGTTGCTGTTGGTGCATATTAAATTTGAAGATAGAAATATTCATTATCTGTGTCTGTGAAGCAACAGTCAGCATATGAACAAAACTCTGTCTGGTTTGGTGCACATGGGAAAAAGGTTTGCCTCACTAAAGCTATTTTATGGGGATGCAAACTACACCTACTATCACATTAAAGGCTGTCTCTTTATTCTCAGTACTAAACTAATAATATCAGCATAGACATTGATGCCTATCATTATTGGTTATGTTAGCTGAGCTTATGAGGTGTTCATCAAGATGAGAGAGAGAGACTGATGGAAAGAAGGAAAGGAAAGGAAGGAAAGAGGGGGAATAGTAAGGATTGGTATTTGATTATCATGTCTGGAAGCCAATCCTTTACATACATAGTTTCAAAACTTGTTTATGTAAAATATTGTAAAATCCTTTTGTGATTTCATGAGAGATTTTATATCTTTTTGTTATTGAAGTGTTGAATGCAGAATAATTTAGAATTACAGTAGTATCCTGATACATAGGTTATCTGAATAGACCAGGCATCTCCACTCTTTCTGCTTTCATTTTATTTCAAATGCTTTCAGTAATGGGCCTGGCTTTGGCATTGAATGAAGACATTTTTGGGACCCCACACAAACAGCCATCTCTTCTCCAGAAATTTTTCTGCTATGCTTTATTTCTGTGTTGCATCTCACAGTTTCAGTCGTGTTTTATTGGACTTGCCATATTTGTTGCCATAATTTGACCTTCAAATAAACCTTATTAGGTATTGGTCAGGTCTGCCTAGAAAATAGCTGCATGTAAAGCCCATGGTTTGTTACCATTTTTCGGTGAAGGCATTGGAAAGCTGTGAAAAAAACCCCATAATATTGCTTCTTGAAGCAGTTCTGTGTTTGAGGAATTGCAGTGACTAAAAAATTCTCTAGATGAAATCATGTAACTTCTGCCATTATGACTGTAGTGACATCCCTACAGTCATAATCATGTATCTATATTATCTATCCTTGAGTCAGTGAGTTTTCCAGTCTTTTGAAATAAGAAAAAGGGGATGTTCAAGTATCTTAGTGAAGTGGGATGATTTTGAATCTGGAAAAGTTATACCATAATGAGCAAATTGAGTAACTGTGCTATTACACCCCTCCCCCCCCCCAATTGAGATGAACATATCTTATTAAAAAGATGTTCCCATATCAGGAAATTCTGCCCTGCTATGACATTTATAGTACCAGCTTTGAACGTGCATTTATTTTTCTCATATATATAATTTACAAATTAAAAACATACAGACATTTCTTACATAGTGCTTAGTGCTATGGTAGATACTCACAGAAGATGGAAATCTATACATAGGAATGAAACCCTGTTGTGGCACCTTAATTCACTAGGCAAATGTTAGAATTTAACCAGGGTTAGCCAGGGTCATTTGCAAAAGCATGATATTGCATCTTGCTTCAGCAGATACTTCATCCTCCTTTATTATGCTCCAAATGTACCAGGACCTCTTATGACAGATATGTGTGACCAGTGATGTTCTGAGCATCTTGTGGTGTTCTATCCCAATGGGACTTCCTGCTTTGTTCATTTGCCAATGCCTTGAGTAAAGAATTGGCAGTGTCATTGAAGAATAGGTATATCGCAGAACAGATCAAGATTTCTTTGGTTCATTTGATTTTAATAGTTCATGAGCATCTTGGGAATTTCAAAGAGTTGATACTTTATTCAGGGGACAGGGTAGCTCCTTTGTATGGGAGTATTCACAGCTTCTGGTGATACTGCCTTCAGTGAGGGCTAACATGCAATTATATATAGGCATAATGTGGAGTGGGTATAATGAATATCTGAACATGTTGCATGTATGTACTTCTCCCTTTTGCAGGGAACAGTGCCGGGTGCTGGGTCAGGAGCACCTCAAGTGCCATTGAGCTCAATGACTGTTGATGCAGTCTGTGAGAAGCTGAAACAGATAGAAGGATTAGACCAGACTATGCTAACTCAGTACTCTGCAACCATTAAAAAGGTGAGTTTTCACATAAAAAATTGTCCTACAGAAAAAATTGAAAAACACCTCACCATTTTACTGTTTCTATATGCCTTCATATCTTTATATGGGACTTTGCTAAATATGGCTGCATCCCCCTTTGTTGAAAGCTCTTAATTTTGGAAGGGCTCAGCAGAGAAGGTGCTCCGGCATGCATTCACTTCCCAAGCCCAACCCTGTCCACCCTCCCACTATCATGATACATGTTTTTGTGTCAGGTCAGTTTGACTCCTTTTTCTCACATTTGGCATACTGTTGAAGCAACAGTTCTTTATAGTGGTCCCTGTGCCTCACTCAGTGGGTTTTCTGCCTAGGCAGAGAACCCATTCGGAAACTAAGTAGGTTTTGGTGATAAAGCCCCACCCAATCCCCTCTGTGCAAACTGCTCAAGAACCATTCAATGTCGTTTACTAGTGTCTCATTGAGTAGCTCCCTCCCTGCATTCTTTATCTTTGAATATTCTTTACTTTCTTTCATTTACTATCTTTATCTTATTTCAGTTATATCTTCTTGGGGGAAAAAAAACTTTCTCTGATTTCACCTCTTCCTCTTTCTTCTGTACCATCTTTCAAAGCACTCTTTTGCAGGCATCAAACACTTACCTATTTTACATTTTGTTTTTCTTTAGGCAAATATCAATGGCCGTGTGTTAGCACAGTGCAACATTGATGAACTGAAGCGAGAGATGAATATGAATTTTGGTGACTGGCATCTCTTTAGAAGCGCAGTAAGACAGTTTTAAGTTTCAAACAGAAATCAACATGGCTTGATAGCAATGGTTGTGTGAGCTTGTGCATAACTATTTGGAAATCAGTCAGTAATATGGTTTAGAATCTGTTAGCGTGTAAAGGACTACAGTCTTTACAACCATATGTTTTTCTTATTTTCTTGTTTACATTTTTTTAAATAATTGAATTAGAGTATTCAGACTATATGGTGTTCTTATTTACATGGTTTTGGGGCTTGAGCAATTGTCTCGTCTATTATGTTCAAGCATTAAATACTAGGGCATCTCAGGAAAACAGAAAAGAAGAGGTTTGGTTGTGGTTAAATGATGTTCCTATGCCAGTTGCATTATTATAAAGCTGCCTCTTCTTTAATACAATTGCTTAACATATGTGTTTAAAAATGTAAAATCTTGCATATTTGATAGATGGATTACACATACTCTGATGACTCATAGAAGCTGAAATTTGTAGGTTTCTGAATCTTAACTATGCTTTTTTTCTCTTGGCCCATTTCCAATAGATTTTATCTAACAAATTCAGCCAGATTTATCTTTTAATAGATTTTCATGCATTTCTGGTCACATTATGATAGCTGTACTTTTTTATATTAGGTACTTGAAATGAGAAATGCAGAGACCCAAGCTGTTCATGAGGATTCTCGAGCAGTGAGTGAACAAGCCAATGCAATTCCACATAATGACCTTGTTCGCCGTCCTGCGCTGAATAGTGAATTGCCTCATACTGAACTTACTGGTCTACCTGGCCAAGCTCCATATGGTCTCAATTTCAGCTTTGAAGAGCTGAACACCATTGGTCTAGAAGAAGCCCCTCCACGTCACAGTAACCTGAGCTGGCAGGTAATCCATTGTCAGAATATTTAATTCAACCCATTCAGTTCATCTCCCCTGTATAAAGAATAGTGATTTTTACTAGTGTGCGCCATCATTTTCAGGTAGCATTGGTAGCATGTAGGTTAATATATTTCTTTATTTAGTTACCCTATTTATATCCTGCTTTTCTTTACCCTGGAGGGGACTCAAGGCATCTTTACATATAGGCAACTTTCAATGTCTTTGAACAACATACAGTTAAAATACATTGAAGTTAAAATTTGAATTAATTAATGCACATTAAAACATATAAAACATTGCATTCACTATTAAAATCACGTAATTCACAATTGTAATCCACAATCATAATCGTAATCATATATATGAAAAGGAAACACCATATTTTTTTAATTTAAATTTTTATTAAAGTTTTGCAAATTGTACAAACAACATTTAAAAGGAGAAAACACCATATTTTATGTTATTTCTTGTTCGGTGTAAATAAGAGCTTGCACCACCTTATGTCCCATTATATATGTTTCCTTACTGGAATTACTCCCTTCTTTTCAACAGAGAAAAGAATGTGTAATGATGTGGATAGTAGGGGGCTGCCTACACTGAAGTGAAACCTCCTTGTCCAACACTATGGAATGAGATAAAATGCATTTTTGCATTGTGGATGTCTTTCATGGCCAGAATCACTGGATTGTTGGGAGTTTGCCGGGCTGTATGGCCATGTTCCAGGAGCATTCTCTCCTGATGTTTCACCCACATCTATGACAGGCATCCTCAGAGGAATACTCCAAAAACAGAGGAATTCCTGACACAAAACTAGGACCAGCTAACAACTCCCAACAAAGGATTCCCCCAGGCAGGAAGCAGCCAGTCTTTGAAGCTGCAAGGCCATTCAGTGCTAATTAAGGTGGCCAATTGCAACAGTCACACTTGCCTCAAGCAGACAAGAGTTCTTTCTCCCACCCTGGTCATTCCACAGATATATAAATCCCACTTGCCTAGTTTCCAACAGACCTCACAACCTCTGAGGATGCCTGCCATAGATGTGGGTGAAACGTCAGAAGAGAATGCTTTTGGAATATGGTCCTACAGCCCGGAAATCTCACAGCAACCCTTTAACTTTTACTTCATAATGTTTATAAGTGCCCTTTTATTTTGTAAAGAGCTGATACGAACCCGGTAAATCTTTCGCTGATGTGTCTCTTTTCTCTTTGTACAGTCTCAAGCCCGCCGAACTCCAAGTCTCTCAAGCCTAAATTCTCAAGATTCTAGTATTGAGATTTCAAAGCTTACTGATAAGGTACAGGCAGAATATAGAGATGCATACAGAGAGTATATTGCTCAGATGTCACAGTTAGAAGGGGGTGCAAGTTCTAGCACTGTGAGTGGTAGATCTTCTCCACACAGTTCCGCAGCTTTCTATATGGGCCAGAGCACCTCAACAGGCTCCCTTCAGTCGAATGTGGAACAAGATAAAGGAAAGGATGCTGAACAGAAACAAGATGAGGGAAGGAAGGCCTTCTTGATTAAGCGGAATGATGTTGCAGACTACAGTACATCAGGCGTATCTACTAATGATGCATCTCCATTGGATCCAATTACTGAAGAAGATGAAAAATCGGATCAGTCTGGGTCTAAGCTTCTTCCAGGGAAGAAATCGTCAGAAAGAACCAGCATTTTCCAGGCTGCAGATTTAAAGCTGAAGGGAGTAGCTCTTCGCTATCAGAAGCTTCCAAGTGATGAAGATGAATCTGGAACAGAAGAATCGGATAACACTCCCCTCCTCAAGGAAGGTAAAGATAGAAAAATAGAAGGGAAAACAGAGAAGCAACCCAAATCTCCAGAACATGGATCAGAGCCCATTAGAACATTGATTAAAGCAAAAGAGTACTTGACAGATGCACTTTTAGACAAGAAGGATTCCTCTGATTCTGGGGTAAGATCCAGTGAAAGCTCTCCAAACCACTCCCTCCATAATGATGGTGATGACTCTCAGCTTGAAAAAGCAAATCTCATTGAGCTGGAAGATGATGCCCGCAATGGGAAAAGAGGAATACCCCATAGCTTGAGTGGCCTTCAAGATGCCAGCATAGCACGCATGTCAATTTGCTCAGAAGATAAGAAAAGCCCTTCAGACAGCAGCTTAATAGCCAGCAGCCCTGAAGAGAACTGGCCATCGTGCCAGAAAGTCTACAATCTGAACCGCACCCCCAGCACAGTCACCCTGAATAATAACAGTGCGCCAGCCAACAGGCCAAATCAAAATTTTGAAGAGGTTGAAAGCATCCGAGAGCCTTCTCAAATCATTCTTCGCCCTGGATCTAGTTCTAATTCTGTTGGCGGTCACAACGATAACATCAAAGGTGTGGCCCACAAACGCAGCCAGCGTTCAAGTTACGCCAGGCTTTCAAAAGATGCCTCTGAGCTCCTTACAGTTACTGGCTCTGATGCTGCAGGCTTTGGAGAAGAAAGAGAGAGTATTCTTTAAAAGAGATCCAAGTAAAAATACAGGCTTCCCGAGCGATAACGTGTTTTAGTTTGTGCACTTCCACTCTTCTTAAAAAAAACACTTCCTAATCGGGTTACAAATCGTTAATTGTCCTTTGCTATGACTATGCCCGTTCATTTTTTGGTCATTATCATGGAAGATTAAATCAATCTTAAGGTTGCTAGAGTCCCATTGATGTCCTGTGGGAAAGATGTGCATAAAATGAGCAAGGTATCAGAGAAAATCAATCAGTGCCCATTCTCAAATGCAGGCAGCATTTAACTCCAAATTCCTTGTGCATTTTTAAAAAACCCCGTTTATTATGACAGAAATCACACAGAGACAAAACGACATTGCTTCTTCTATGTGGTCCCTGTGAAATGTGTATATATGGGAGTTCCTGCGCTGGCGCAGTCAGTTTTAGAACTCTCTAGAACGGTGGTTCCCAAACTTTGGTCTTCCAGGTATTTTGGACTTCAACTCCCAGACATCCCAGCCAGCTTAACAGCTGTTAGGAATCATGGGAGTTGAAGTCCAAAACACTTGGAGAACCAAAGGTTGGGAACCACTACTCTAGAAGCTCTCACGAGATACATTTAAGTGGAAGCCCCGCCCACTCACCTCTTTATACTAGCATGTCTAGTTTTTCCTATTTCTTTAAAAATATTTGGAAAAAGAAGGGAAGGAATGTATCATGTCAAGGGAAGTCAAAAGAATAAAATATCTGATATCCAGCCCAACGGTGCTCAGCTTAAATTTTCCACTTCTATATGTGACACTTTTAAAAGTATTGATGGTGTAGCTGCTAGTAGAGAAGGGTTAAAATGTGGCTCTTGTTAGTTGCTTTGAGCTATCCTTGGGAATGCCATATTTGTGACAATGTGGACAAGTGTTGAAATTATTCTGTCTTGTTCGATAGTTGTGGCTGAGATTTTAATGTAATTGATGGAAGTTTCTGTTCATCATTAGTGGTAATTGCAGTCGCATTCAAGTAATTGCAAAAAGCAGCCCTAGTCATGGTGGTACATGGGGTCATTTTTAACTGTGTCTGTTTGTAGTCTTTTGAATTCATTTTGAATATTTACAGTCTTTCAAATGGCCTTTGATTAATCTGATTGTGGAAAGCAAATGGAATTGGAGGTTGTCATCACCTCAGTAAAAATGTACTGTTTGCCATTGTGTCACTGTGTAGCAGAACGGTACATAATTATGTCATTTCTATTTTTATGTGTCTGTAACGTCAGTAACTTGTACTGCAAATGAAATATGCATGGTTTTTAATATGATAACTGGATTGCATGTATTGCAGTAGTGAGGATAATAAAATTAAGAGGCACGCTGCGCTTGTTTCAGTTTTTTTATGTACTTACAATGTTTGTGTCTTCAGTTGATTGGAAACATTAAGGCAGTAAAATTCTACTAAAAGGTATGAGCTTCTATTAGAGGGCTTTTAAAAAAATCTTGGCTGTCCTGAATCTCCATTTACCATATATGCTTGAGTATAAGCCGACCCGAACGCAAGCCGAGGCACCTAATTTTACCACAAAAACCTGGGAAAATGTATTGACTTGAGTATAAGCCGAGGGTGGGAAATGCATCAGCTACTGGTAAATTACGAAATAAAAATAGATACTAATACATTAATTGAGGCATCAGTAAGTTAAAGGTTTTTGAATATTTACATAAAACTGTAATTTAAGATAAGACTCTTCAACTGTGATTAAACCATTATTCTTATATTCTTCAATGTAAATTTGCTTACGTATCCTTCCAATAATAATAGAGTAAAATAATGAAAATGTAATAATAACAATAATATATAGAGTGAAATAATAAAGTAATAATAATAAATAGAATAAAATAATAGATGTAATAAGAATAAATAGAGTAAAATAATATGTAAGAATAACACTAATAAATAGAGTAAAATACTAAATATAATACAAAAAAAGAGAAAAATAATAAATGGAATACAAATAATAGAGTTAAATGATAAATGTAATAAAAATAATGATAGAGTAAAATAATGTAATAATAATAGAGTAAAATGATAAATGCAATAATGATGATGATAATAATAATAATAATAATAATAATAATAATAATAACAGAATAAAATAATAACTGACTCAAGTATAAGCCCCGAGGGCTTTTTGCACCTTAAAAAAGGGCTGAAAAACTCAGCATATACTTGAATATATATGGTAGTTACCGTTGAATGAGAAGCTGCTAGGTGTTTTGCAAATATTTTCCATCTTTTGTAGAAGTGCTTATTCTTCATGGTCTCTGAATTCCTTGTCTAATTGTTCTGCTTATGCTGTTCTTTGTTCAGTGGGAAGCTGTGCTGTTTGGATGTCAGTGATAGATATCTGCATGTAGTATGGATTTACTTTGAGGGCACAATCCAGCTATCTAGAGGAAGGTTTCCATGAGAAGACTAGGGAAAGATAGAGTTTTCAGTCACAGAGAACAAGGACCTCCCCCTCAAGCAGATTTGGGTACTGGGAAGGGCCACTGGTAAAAATCACCCACCTCCATATCCACTTCATTTTATGGATGCAAAGCAATTGAATTGTAGGGTTGTGTTTCTTAATAACACAGCCTTCACTACAAAGCTCAAAAAGATACCAGAATTAAGGCTTCAATATGGAAACAAAATAAAACAATTTCTGTGAAACTTGTGTCCACATATGAACAATATACAAACAAGGAGCTGAGCAGAATTCAAGTCTTTTCACTCTGGTCACTGCATTTTGTATATTCTAACCTTGTAATGTGTGCCTTTATCAGCACCTTTGGTCTTCCAGGTGTTTTGGACTTCAGTTCCCACGATTCTTAATATCTGGTAAGATGTCTGGGATTTCTGGGAGTTGAAGTCCAAAACACCTGGAGGACCACGGGTTGGGAACCTCTACAATAGATCTTTAATATATAATAGTAAAAAAGTCTATCTTTCAGAACCATAGGCTGAAGGCCATGAAACTTAGATACCTGGAATCCTTTGCAATAGTACTTTTACTAATGGTGTACACAAATTTCATTGCTAAAATGTACCAGTTAATTTTGATAGAAATGATATGTTCATGCTTTTGAAGCTTGTAGTAAGACCTTTATCACACCATAGGTTTTAGTCTATACAGTTGCAGAACCGGGGTGGTTGAATACTCCAGTGAACACAATTATGGCACTGCCCCTTTTTCTCTGGTCTGGGTAATCCCCTGCATTGGCATGGACTGGACAAATTTGTCACTGCTTGTACCAACACAGCAAAGATCTCCATAATTCTCAGACAAAATGTGCCCAATTGTATATATTTCGCTTGAAGTTTTCAATGTTTCTAATAGGGCTTTCCCAGCAAATTTAAAAGGCAGGTAGTTTTGCTACTACTGTAGGTAATGAGACAGACAATACTAATTTTAAAATAGACTGTGGTGAATTGAATGCATTTTTATTGAAAAGCTTTTATTGACATTTCCAGGCTGGACAAAAACCAAAATAGAGAAGGGACCGGTATCCCCATAATGAGAATGGGGAAAACTGAAGAAGATTATACTGGAAGAATGAGATTCAAAAGGAGAGGAGAAAGAAAGCCAGGTCTGAGTTAGAGTGTAGTAGAAATTTTAAAATGTTCATGTTTTTACCTGTGTTTGTTAATGCAAGATATAAAACAACCCTCTGTGAAACATGTGGGGATCACCGGGCCTTCCAGAGGTTGAACTAAAATCCCCAGCATGCCTACCTAGGCCAACAGTGATGCAGCGAGTTGCTGGTGGCACTCATTGTTTCACATTCCTGAAGTATAAGATTGTTCCCCCCCCCCCCTTAAAAAACTTGCCTCTAATACTTTTTTTTCAAAATAAGAATAAATATTTCGAGTTGCTTGCAATATTGTATGGCTGGTGGCAAATAATTGGTTCTGTGTATAGTGTGTTTTAGAGTAACTTTTAAAAATCCACCTGAGCTTGCAAAGACCTCTTCTACATTATTTCTTTGAATTCTAGCACAGAGATTTGTGCTGGTATTTTGAATAGTATGTCCAACAGAATGCAACATGGAACATTTAGATAGGAATGGTCTTTTAGAAAAACCTTTTAATGTTAAGGAACATGTAAATACATTGGTTTTACACACAATAATAATAATAATAATAATAATAATAATAATAATAATAATAATTTATTTCTCTACCACCCTATCTCCTAAAAGGGACTCAGAGTGAATCCTATACTGGACAGAACATGCATTCACAGACATCCATCATAACACTTCTGAGGCAGTGTGTGGATACTCTAGTCTAAACTGAAGGCTTTGGCACACACAAAATAATTGTTCACGTTAGAATGAAAGCTTCCTTTTGAATTCCAGCTGGATTCTCTGTGTTTAGATTTTAAAAAATGCATTTCATGCAGGCATAACTTTTTTTTGTCCAACAGTTATCAAATATGATCAGAATCTCAAACACAAAAATGTTATTTTATGTATATTCTGCCTTTTCCCCTTTATAGGAATTAAGATGACTTAGAACCATTTAAAAACAGTCCACCTTAAAAATTATTAAGATGCAAAAGTTAAAACACAGTTACCATTTTTTTTTATTTAAAATATGTTTTAGAACATAGCTAATCACAATAGTTTCCCCTGGACCAGTGACAGCGCTGGTAAGTTTTGGAAAGACAGAAAGGATTATATCCAATGGACACAAGTATGGTGCCAGACCTTGGCACATTTGGGGAAATATTGTTATTCTCCGCTCATCAGATATCCTCATAAGCACAGGTCTGTTCTATATTGGAAAGTTGTGTTGGCAAAACTAATTTCACGTACAGCCATCTATCCTTATTTGCTGGGTTGGGAGCACTGGCCCCCGTGAAAAGTGAAAAACCATGGATTTAAAAATTGCTATTTTTTTTTACCTCAGGGAAAATCTCTTTAGGAATTTTTAGGTCTTCCCAGTATAACCCTGTAGTGAACTTCTACTGGAAATTGACCATAGAATCACATTGGAGGTGATTACTAGAGAGAACTAAAGGGAGTTGATCATAGAGTTATATTGGAGGGCCTAAAGGATACTAGAGAGAGCTTTTTAATAATCAAATCTGCAGAAGTCAAAACTGCAAATGTTCAGGGACTACTGTATTCTTTATGTAGTGCATTCTTCATAGGGCTATGCTTTGATACAACTGGAAATGTTTAACATTCAGAATACTATCCACCCTCAAAGACACCAAGGACCTACAGTATTTAAGAATTTGTGTTGGTTTCCTATCATTGTGCAGAATTCATTGAAGTTAAAGTCCTGATTATAACCTACAGTGCCATGCAGCCTGGGGCCTGGTAACCAAGGACACTGCTCCCAGTGATCTACTGCTCCCCAACCCTTTGCACCCTCTACATTGTTTAGAGAGACTAGCCTCTGTGCTTCAGGTTGGGGCTGCCTGTTGTTGAGCCCCCGCCCCATGCACATTTCATGTATCTAGGACATCTCTAGACATTAGGCCTGTTTGATCAAGAAAAAAATTGTTTCTAAAATCGATTTGTAATTGGGGTGTTTTTTTGTTTCGATATTTAAAATATTTACAAAACTTTCCAAAAAATGTTTTGTTATTTACGAAATTTCGTAAATATTTACAAAACATTTTGTAAGTGTGAATGTTGCAGTAATGGTCACCTTGATTAGCATTGAATGGCTTTCATTTCTCCCACCCTGGACATTCCATAGATAAACTCCATTTGCCTAGTTTCCAACAGACCTCTGAGGATGCCTGCCATAGATGTGGGCAAAATGTCAGGAGAGAATGCTTCTGGAACATGGTCATACACTCATACAGCCCTGAAAACTCACAGCAAAAGAGCCTGGATGGATGCAGCCTTCAATTTGTGGCAATCAGATGGTATTGGTCTCATCTCAGGCGGGCCACGGAGGCAGAGCCGGCGCTGCAGGAATCCCCTCCCCGGCTCCTGCGCTCCGGCTCCGGCTCCGGCTCCTGCGCCCTCCTCTTCCTCCTCCTCCTCCCAGCTGTGTTGCAGGAAGTGCCAGGAGGAGGAGGAGGAGGAGGAGGGCGCAGGAGCCGGAGCCGATTGGATGGCGTGCGGAGGCCGGTTGTAAGGGTGAGCGCGCGCGCGCCATCCAATCGGCTCCGGCTCCTGCGCCCTCCTCCTCCTCCTCCTCCTCCCAGCTGTGTTGCAGGAAGTGCCAGGAGGAGGAGGAGGAGGAGGAGGGCGCAGGAGCCGGAGCCGATTGGATGGCGTGCGGAGGCCGGTTGTAAGGGTGAGCACGCGCGGGCCGGGCGCCCAACAGGCAGGGGCGGTGCTTGGCTCACTGGGTGTGCGCTCGCGCCGCCCCTTCGCCCCGCCCGCCCCATTTACTGCTGGGGTGCTTGGGAGCGCCGGATTGGCTCCCAGGCACCAGCAGCACTCAGCAGCCTCCATCCCATTAACGACACGAGCTGAAGCTCGTAAAATATATGGGGCTGCTGTTTCGATACTTTTAAACCCTTCCGGGTTTAAAAATGTGTTTTGAAATCGCGTCGGATGTGGTAAAAATAACGAATTAATAACGAAATAACGAATTAACGAACGAAACCGCACAGGCCTACTAGACATACTTGGTTGGCCTCAATATTCAGGTTGAATATTTCTTTATTCACTCTGCTACACACAGTTCTATAAGAATTGAGGTTTCTTGGTTGGAGCTGGTGCCTGTTCCTTTAAAATTAAGAGAATCTAGCACAACTTCATGATGCCTTGGAGCTTTTAAAAAGAAAAGGTGCTCTCTCCTGATGAAGATGTAGTAGCGTTCTGAAGAATCATGGTGTTGTTTTCTACCCAGCATTTCAGATTGTTAAAATCTTTAGCCAAGTAGTAGAACAAAGCTTCAGACTTCTCGACAAGGATTCTACATTAATCAGTTTTGTTTTCAGGTAAGGGCAGCAAATGTATTACATGTGGTGGGTTGATTGATGCAATCTCTTCAGTTCATTTAATGAGCGTCTATTGAAGTTTTAAAATATATTTAAGGTAATATGGTACCTAGATGAATCCACTAGAAACCTTTGATGGAATAAATTTATTCACACAATCATTGTAGGTGGGAATATTAGACCCAAAAAAAAACAAAACCATATGGAGGAAATGCTATTATTATTATTATTATTATTATTATTATTATTATTATTAATTATTATTATTATTATGTTTATGCTTTGCTTTTTCTCTTCACAAGGAGACTTAAAGCAGCCTACATTGAAAGCATTTTGATACAATTTAAAATCTACATATATACAAACATTTAAACAGAATTAAATATCATTGATATTAAAAAAATCATGTGTGGGTGTGTGTACATGGAAACTCTTCCAATAAAGTAAATTAAAACTATAGACTAAAAGCCTAAAAATGTGTAGCATAAAGTAGAAAACGAAAGTAAAGCCAAGAAACTACTGCTGTGTTTCAAAAGAAGAGTTGAAGCCAATTACAAGCAAAATTCATCTTATAATATGAAACTATTCACATTGCACACGTATTCACATAATATGTTCAAAGAGACTTGTTTATTCTAATAAACTGCTCTCTCTCTCTCTCTCTCTCTCTCTGTGTGTGTGTGTATTTTATGGTCTAAAATGTGAATATGCATTGTCATATTTGTTTTAAAGTGGAAATCCTGTGGCCTGCAGATCTGCAACTGGTACTGCCTGTGGCCTGTAGAATGCCCCATAGGATTGAATTGCAGTGATGTGAACACAGGCATAAGTGTGTGCATTCCCATCACTACCATTTCATAATATGAGGTGTGATCACCACCATTTTCTTGTATCTCAGTGGCATCTCAGAACCAAATTAGTATAGATGTAGTGGTGGCGTTGCATGTGTTCAGTAGGCACATACTTAAGTCTTTAACAAATCCTTCCATCCAAGACTCCTGAACAGATTTAGTTGTGGGGAACATGAATTAACTTATGGCACCAATAATAATAATATAATAATAACACTTTATTTGTACCCCGCTACCATCTCCCCAGGGGACTCGGTGCGGCTTACATGAGGCCGAGCCCAAATACAACAATACAAGCAATAAAATAACAATACAAGTAATTAATAAAAAAAAACATAGACAATAAAAATACAACATTATTAATAAGACAACACATAATTAAAAACAGTGGGAAGGCCAAATGTAAAATTAAAAATTAAAATTGGAAGTGATGCTGGGACATAAACGGAAAGGTGATAGTGGTGTTTGTGGAAGGGCATACGAGCAGACCTAAAGAAATGTAAACTGCTAAGGATAGAAATAAATGGGCTGGGCTTTCTGTTGAACATTGGGAGGAGTTGGCAGCTGGACTTAGATTTGAATTGATGTTATTTAATACTCAGAAATGATTGAACACTATTGGAGGTTAGTGAGAGAGCCAAGCTTGCAGGTCCTATTAACAATTTATTGTGAAATCTGAAACATCCTGAAAGGTTTCTCATGCTAGATGAATGGGCAGTTCCATGCACAGGCAGTTCAGTGCATATCTGCAAAAATGGGTTGTGAAACAAAAGCTTTATGCATACCTCCATGGATATGCTGATTTAGATCTGAAGTATTTGTGACTGTTCAGGAAAGAGACCTTGGTTCAGTGGGAGCACTGTTATTAAGGCAAACTGGTATGTATGAATGGCAAGCATAATAAAACTGTAAATTGATGGCCCGGCCATATTGGAAGTACTGTATACAATTTGTGTATAGCACTATAAAAAACATTTGGAAAAGAGCAGCTTAACCCCACTCCTTAGAATACAGGCCTAGGATTAGGAAAACCAGGTTCAAAATCCCCATGAAGCCCCGAAGCTTACTCAGATTACTTTGAACCAGTCAGTTGCTTTTAGGCTTGCATCACAGGGCAATTGTGATTGAAAAAATATGGGGGAAGACCCACATGCCTTTATTCCTTTGGGAAAATATGGGAGTTACTTTCCTCAGAAGAAAGTGCTTGGGAATTTCTAGGGGCGGGGGAGATGATTAAGTGTGGGGGTGGGTAGGGGGAGATGACGTGATAGATGTTTGTAAAATCACAGTGGAAGAGAAAGTGGATAGAAAGTACCTCTGTTTTTGAACCTGTTATTCCAACAGTATTTTATTTGCTACAGATGAAAGTCATTATTTCACACAACACAAAAGCCACTTCAGGCTTTTCAAATGTGTGCAAAGTAAACAGAGGAGGAGCATATTCCCATTGCTCAGTGCCCCTCCAGGGTTGCATTTGCAAGAGGAGAACTTTGGCTGTCTAGTTTAAAACTCTTGGAGGCCAGTGCTCTGGATTTCAGTATTTCCATGACTAGAAGAGGCACTTTTGTTCAGAAAGCAAACCTCCATGAATAGAAAGTAATAGAAGTACATGAGAAAGGAGATGGGTGAATGTGCTCTGTTTTCATTGTAGCATTGCACAGATCTGGTGTTTCTTTTATATTCTCTCAGGATGAACTAAGCTCTTGCCTTTCACTACTCTACACAGAGAAGGGGATGGTTCCTTTTTTGATAAAAGTTACAGTATTTACAATAACCCCTGGATATGTTGACCCGGGTTTCTTAACCTGATTTCTTTGACTAAAATTTCTAGATTTATATATGAGTATATAACAGTGGTTCCCAACCTTTTTTTGACCAGGGCCCACTTGATCAGGGCCCACTTTGACTAGGACCCATGGGACAGGGCCCACTTTGACCAGGGACCACTCTCCCAACATTAGTACCGAAAGGAGTGGGGCTGGTCAGCTCTGTGGAAAGGAGCAGAAATAAAATAAAAGAGGAAGGCGGTCTGCAGACCAGATTTTCAGTCTCGCGGCTCACTGCTGGGCCGCAACCCACAGGTTGAGAACCACTGATATATAGGATGTTCTTCAAAACATATTTACAAAGCCAAAACAGTTGAACATGATTCCCATTGTCCCACCTGTCTATTTAATGACAGCGCAGCCAAAGATGTACATGCCACTAGACCCAATTTTTTAAAGGAGAGATGAAAAGGAAGAGGAATCTGAGGATTCTTATAAATGTCCCAATTCTTATAAATTGTTCAGAGAATGGAATTATGGATCAAGAAAACATGGTTTAAACCTTTTTCATGCAGAATGGCATTAGTGCCCTCAATGCAACCACACTCACCTTGTTGGAGGAGTGCAGGGGATCAACATAATTTTTTAAAAAGCCATTGCAGATAACATACCTTCAGATTTTTTTGTGTTAGGAGCAACTTGAGAAACTGCAAGTTGCTTCTGGTGTGAGAGAATTGGCCAGCTGCAAGGATGTTGCCCAGGGGACGCCGTATGTTTGATGTTGTGGGAGGCTTCTCTCATGTCCCTGAGTGGGGAGCTGGAGCTAACAGAGGGAGCTCAACTTGCTATCCCCAGATTTGAACTGCTGACCTGTTGGTCAGCGGTCCTGCCATCACAAAGGTTTAGCCCATTGCACCATCGGGGGCACCGGTGGCCCTATCAGTGACCCCAGCTAAAGGAAAGCAAAAACACAGTGACAATGCTATTGATTCCCCATTCTCCCTGAGAGAGAAATGACTATGTTGGGAACACTACAGAACTGAAAAAATGGATTTTCAAAGAACTTTTGGTCATTACGCTATCAGTTGAGACTTCCTGTCTGCCCAATGATCAAATTAACTATTGAGATAGCAGAAACTGGACTTACCTTTCTTAAAAGGACCACATGCTGTTTGATCTTGGAAGTTAAGCAGAGCTAGCTCTGGTTAGTAGTTGGGTAAGAGACTCGGTGAATTCCACATTTTGTAGGCTATATATCAGAAGAACTTGAAAAACCACTTTTGAGTATTCCTTGCCAAACTTGTGAAATTGATAGGTCACAGCCAACAGGCTACATGACTGGACTACACACAACTAGACTCACCCCATTTTTCAACAGCGGAAGTTATAAAGTTATTCTTTTTACATTTAGATATGTTATTAACAATTAGCAATATGGCATAGTGACCTAATGTAACCTTTTTTTCAATACAACAAATAACCCACCAGGCATTACATATTATTTCCCCCAAAAGAAAGATTTTCAGGGTTTATATGAAATATTTGGTTCATAGATTCAGTGTGAGAACATAACAATGCATTTCACATTCAACTAAAGTATGTTCCATGGGTCCAAATGCGACTGTGAAGGAGGTGGAAACTTCCCACTGTCATACATGAAATGAATAAAAGGAAACTATGTTGAAAAGAAAATGTTGTGATTTATAAAATTTGTTCTTGAAGTGTCTAGCTGAAATGACTCCTGGGCGAATAACAGTTTTTGAGGGAGGAGAAATCAAATGACAGTTGCAACCAGCCAGGATGGTGAAATGGCCTCCTTGTCATATGGATCAGATTCTTATTGTTATTCTTTTCAGTTGCTCCGACATTGTGGACAGGTATTGGAGAGCTTGAACAAAACGAAAGTAGTCTGCCTAATGAATTAAATGAGTGCCTCATTTGTACTTATCATGGTTTTAAAGATTACTTTTATGGCTCCCTTATTCCAAGGGAAAATTTTCCATTCCCTGTTACTTTTTAAACTTTATCTGGCAACTGAGGGTGTATCTGCACTGTAAAGTTAATGCAGTTTATTTCCATTTTAACTGTTATGGTTCCATGCTGTGGAATCCTGGGATTTGTAGTTTTACAAGGTCTTTAGTCATCTCTTTGGATCCTCACCAAACTGCAGCTCCCAAGATTCCATAGCACTGAACCAAACAAAGTAGTGTCATACTGCATTAATTTTACAGCATAGATGTACCTTAAGTTAGCTTATACCATCACAAACTAACTGTTCAAAAAAACCTGAATATGTCAGTTTCCAAATAGCCTTTTCCAAATGTCCCGGATTTCGGGTTGCATTCCATGCTTCTTAAATACATGCTTACAGTGTTATTGGAGAGCTGTGGTGGCACAGTGGGCTAAACCCTTGTTCTGACTGAATTGAACCGGTGGGCAGTTCAATTCCGTGAGACGGGGTGAGCTCCTGTCTGTCAGCTCCAGCTTTCCATGCGGAGACATGAGAGAAGCCTCCCACAGAACTGTAACACATCTGGGTGAACTCTGGGCAACATCCCTGCAGACTGCCAATTCTCTCACAACAGAAGCAACTTGCAGTTTCTCAAGTCGCTTCTGACACTACTAAAAAAATTGATAAAAACAATGGAGGACTTTCAAAGTATCAAATATGTATTCTGTGTTTTGGCCAGAAGGTGGCACTCCGTCTCCACAGACAGTAACAGTGGACCAAAATAAGATGGCATGAATGGAATGTAACTGAAAAACAGGGCTATTAAATATTTGCATGAATTTCCTCACAGTTACACATCACAGTGCAGAACTTTTATCTCCTCAGCCTTGGACATAAGAACAGCCCGAATAACAAGGCTTATTTGATTTGCTGTTTTCTGATGTGTTTTGGCAAACTCCTAGCAATTTTGCATTTGACGACTGGACAGTTCACTTCATGCATTCTGTGTCTTGGACTTGATGCTGAAATTTAAGGATAAATGTTCATAAACGTTTCCTTATAAGTTCATAAATGTTGCCTTATAAGAATGCTGTTGTCAGGTTACCTTAGCTGACACAACGCCTCTCATCCTAGGCTTTTGCCTGAAGCACTACTTTGTCTTCACTGTTGAGTCTGCAAATGTGAGTAATGGTGGTACCATGCACCCTTGGGAGATTAGGCCTCAGAGAGAAAATTAATAGCATGGTGCTCTTTGTCCCTTTAGAAACTTTAGGCAAAGCAGGTTCCCAGAGTTTCTTAAGAAGGCTTAGTTAATCCTGACAAGGTCTTTTTCTTTCTTTTCCTTTGCAACAGGGAAACCTTAGGTAGAAATCCCTTTTCCCCAACATTTGAATTATGGAACCATTTCTTTAAGAACCGAAGAAGCCAGTGCACCTGGTCAGGCCAAGGCCTATCTAGTGGAGCATCCCACTTCCATTGATAACCAACCAGATGCATATGATAAATCCACAAGGACAACACAAGAGGAGCAGTCCTCCCTGTTTTTTCCCAGCACCTGGCATGTAGAGAAATGATATTTCTGATCTTGATGATACCACTTGTCTTTGATAGACTTAGTGCCCTTGACTTTTAGATTTGCTTTTAAAGCTAAATTTGTGGCTTCTTGTGGAAGATAATTACACAGTTCAAATCCGTCTCGCGGACTCAAACCACCATCAGTTCAGTCTGTGTTTAATGGTCATGAAGGTTAACAGTATGGCATCAAAGGACCATTGGCAAGAAGGGAATACATGCCAGCATATTACCACATTTTTGCCATCTTGCTTAAATGAGCAGAAGTGTGGTTATGTTATCCATAATTAAATATCAAGAGCTTGGCAATGAGCCTCCTCATATTAATGACCAATAGTAGAATTGTAGGAAAATTAATTGGAAGACAAGATATTGAATGTTCTCTGAAGTCACAGTTACCTAAATCTGGGACAAAATGAGGGCAGTGTCCATCCCAAGAAGTGCAGCTGCAAGGTCGTAAAACTTCCAATGTTGCAGTATTAAAAAGCATTCACACTTAGAACTCTTATTTTTGCTATGTTTGGTAATTTTGCCTGATCCCTTTTCTTTGGGTGTCTAAACTCTGCTTCTAAATATTCAACTGAAGTTTAACATTATTGAAATGCTAGAGATTTGGGAACTAAGGACAAATTTCACTGGGGATGCAGAATTCTCATGGGAGTAATGTGTTCATTGGTCCCTTCATTGCTGGGACTGAGCAAAGTGTATTCTCACCCCCATTTATTGCCCTCAGTCCCAACAAATTGCCTTTTTTGGTATGGGGAGTGTGTCCTGGATTCGGGAAGAGCATCAGTTTGCTTTTAAATAGGTTGTTCCACTCCCCCTCCATTGTTTAGCATTAAAAGAACACCTATTTCAAAATCCAAAGTGGACTTCTTGCTACTTCTGGTTTTTTTTTCTCCATCCAATTTTTAGAATCTTGAGGCAGAAAACTGGTTGTTGGATCTGCCATAGCAGGGTTTTTTTTCCATGTCAAGAGTGACTTGAGAAACTGCAAAACGCTTCTGGTGCAAGATAATGGACTGTCTGCAAGGACATTGGCCAGGGGACATCCGGCAAAACCAACTGTTTGGACCATGGCACTGATTATGAGATTAACAGGTACAATCAGTAAAAGCACAGCCTTGTGATAACACGCTGTAACACATATTTTTGTGTGAAGTGTAAGGTTTGACAGTTTGGGGGTGTGCATAGAAAGGAACAAATTGTCAATTTCTATTCAGCATGAGTAATGAGGTCATTAAGAAGCAAAAGCATACATCTAAGATTTTGAGTGATTTTAGACTTAATGGAATATGGCCCAAAGATGCACCAGTGCTTCAAATATGTTATGTCAGGTTTTTGTCATTCATCCGTCCATCCGCAGCTGGGTTGGGCAAAGTGCAGTCTGTGAGGCGCATGGGGCTCCTAAAGCTGCCTGTTGAATTGTCCGTTATTTCTCCAAACAATTTTTCAGCTTCAAAACACAACCTGCATTCTCAAAAGTCAGGTGGAGGGCATGCTTTTTCACTTAAATACTACTTTCCCAGTTCCTGGAAGTATTTTAGAACAGAAAAAAAACGTATTTTTTGTTTTTAAATAAGACATGACCATCACATCCCATCCTGTTTCCAAATAGTCTCCCCCCCCCCAAAAAAACCCCCAAAACAACTCAGATTTTTGTGAGGGGTTGGAGGAGGGAGACAAGATTTAAATAGCAATTAGTACCATTTTATTATTTGGGAAGTGCTTTATTTTTCCACAGAGTGTAAGGAATCGGAGCAGATCCATCCCCATCAAAGTCCTGGCAAATGCAAAAAGGATCCTAGACCATAGCATGTTGTCCATGCCAGTCTACATATGGCACGAGAAGCTAAGCTGCATGTCATTATTCATACAGCATGCAACTTTGGGTTTACAATGTTGGACTTTTCCCAAGTGTTCAGAAAGTGCAACTGTGTGTAACTGCTAAAGTTTTCACTCTTCAGCAAAATAAGTTTTAACATTGATGCTCTTAAAAAGAAAAGAGTTCAGCCCATACTAATAATTGTGAATTGTAGTAGTACATGAAATGCCTTGAACTGAAGGAAAAGCTGGTCAGTGACTTGTATTTACATTATTTTCATTACTCTGGGAAACAACCAATATACTCTGAGGGAGAGCAGCAGTAAGAGATGTATCTTGTAGTTCCCCAATACAACTAATTGTGCAAGGTTCAGCTTTTGAAAGTGCTTTTCCTTTTTAGAGAGAAGTACAGCTCGTTCCTGAATAATACAGAAGTAGACTTAAAGCAAGAGGTGCTTTCTCATTTAAAGCCTCCAAGAGACAACAAATGAACTCTCCTTTTGGCACACCAATGGCTCTGATCCCTCTGGGGAAAGCTGCCCTGCTGATTGGTTTGGGCAGCTTCTGTATTCAAGGGATCAGAGCCGGCTTTCCCCCCAGCCTCTGTGATGATGGGTTTGATGTCAAGGGCGAGGAAGAGAAAAGACAGCTGCAGCAGACTGTGTGGCGCCACCCACACACCTGTTCACTTTGGTGAAAGTGTTACAGGCCTCAGGTGAGCCTTCTGCCTTTCACTGTAAGAGTCCCCAGAGCACAGCAACCCTGCCGTCACAGCCAGGTGCCTGGCAATGCATCACCAGCATATGTCATTTTTACTCAAACTTTGCATTGCATTTCCTCTTCTCTAGCTTACCTCTTCCAGGCATGTTACCATATAGACATCAAAAAGGGGCGTTGGGAACTGAACACATCCCATTAACTTCTACATTAGGAGTCAGGGCTTACAGATAGGATGAAAGGAGCAGAATCACAAGGAACAGCCTATCAATCTTGCATTCATGTGTCCTCCTTAAATTCCACTGTGAAGTCACTGCAAACCAGACAACATAGATCTGTGCAGGATTACAGCCTTAAGGCAGTTCCACAAAACACAGCTTAATTCCTTTTTTGTGGGAGAGAATGCTGCTTAGAGCAGCCAAAGTTTAATCAATAACATGAGGGTGACTTTCCTCCCATTTCTCAGCAGTTTAGTCATATAGGGAAGCTGCTGCAACTGATTAACCAATACCCTCTCTTTCCTTGACATATTGCAAAGATTGATGCAAACTTTTAAGTTTCAGTGAATACTTCATCAGCTTTTGCATTAAAAGTTTTTACAGAAACTCAGAAATTCACAAAGGGAGCAGCTATTGGCAAATATTTCTGTTGTGTGTGTAATGATTCAAAAGACCAAGTTAACCAGAGCTGGAGTAATTACTTCTGGAAGTTCACACAAGGCAACCACAGAGTAAAAGACAGGACAGCAAGGGCTTTCTCTGGCTTAGAATAGAGTTTTGATTTTGCCAGTTTCAAGATACATGAACAAATTAAACATTTTGGTCTACAAAATCTCAGGAGCTGATTGATGACCCATTTCATTTGTTTTCAAAATTGACCAAAGTACTCATTTCAGGTGCTTTATTTACACACATATTAAATATACTTTAATTATTTGCATTGTTTTTAGTATAAAAACTGATAGCGCCCCTAGGAATAAAGCAACCCAAGCTGTTCAATAAGCACACATGATTTATTTTGATCTTGTATAAAAAAGGTTAAGTTTACAACTAAACTTTTATAAAAAGTTCAGCATGATTACGTACATCATTACACTTTCTGCAGAAATGCACATTTCTGCTACTCTCAGAGAAAAACTCTAATTAAAGAGTTCAGAGTTTCATTCCCACATTTATATATATATATAAATATATACAAAGCATTCAGTCCTAACATTTGTGTCAAAAGAGGATAATTTTTGACAAAAGACTTCACTGAAAAACTGAACACTAAAATCCTTCGAGTACTCACGCTCCACCTTTTTGGAGAAAAAAAGGCAAAGTCTGCTTAAACACGGGCAATTCCTTAAGAGATAATTTTTTTAACATTTCGTTGCGCTCCCCGTTTTGGGAATAGTATATAAACGAAGCCTTCCAACTAGGGAAAGGGCAATTTTTTAAAAGTCTGTTCATAAATAATTAAGATTAGTCCATGGTGTGTCGAACAAGGGAGGTGGTGGTGGTGTCTTCAAATTTTAGTCTTGAAAAGTGTCCGTTTATAATTGGATATGGATTTCCCCTTTAGGTACAGCTGAAAATTGGATTCAGCAGCTTGCAAAAAAAAGAGGAAAAAAAAAGCTGTCTCTTCTTGTGCAAAAAAAAAAAAGTCTGCAAACACCTGCAAAAGATTGAAGAGAGGCATATTTAGAAGAATGCTAACAGGGCAGAGATCCGGACAGACTGGCGCCAGAGAGGAAGCCACAGTTTGAACATTTAACCAAACACTCAAAGATTGGGCAAACCCTGGCGTCCAGATGCAGTATGAGCACTCAAATACGCCTCCCCCTCCCTCCTCTCTCTCTCTCTCTCTAGCTCTTGTTCTCTCACATACAAATAATATGAAACAAAAACATGTTTTGGGGGCATGCAACTGGCAGAAAAGCAAATTCCCTATACGGTCACACAGACAACAGATATGAACCTACTTGGAACAATAAACTGATTACAAGTTCTTTAGCTGACACCAGAAACAATCCTCTCTATCACATGCTTTCACTGGGATAAACTTTGAGAAGTCTGGGTTGCTCTGAGTTTTCCAGGCTGTATGGCCATATTCCAGAAGCATTCTCTCCTGACATTTTGCCCACATCTATGGCAGGCATCCTCGGAGATTGTGAGGACTTCAGGAGAGAATGCTTCTGGAACATGGCTATACAGCCTGGAAAACTCACAGCAACCCAGTGGTTCTGGCCATGAAAGCCTTCAACAATACTTTAAGAAGCCAGTTTCTCAATTCATAGCAAACCGTACATTAGTGCATTATGTATATAGCAGGCTGATGTACACCATATAATGCAATTTAGATGATCCAATGACCATTATCATGAACTACATGGCACTGAATAGCATTATATGGGTTCACATTGATCATATCATGCAGGTCCAAAGGGTTGGATCTGCACAGTGTAGATAGATCCAGCCCTAGACTGACAGAAGCTCACATGGATTATCTAATTTGGCACTGAAGTTTTTCCAACACTTGGACCTCCCAAAACTTAAAACTTAGTGAAAACAAAAATTTACAGAAACTTGAGCACTTACCGATTTCCTTCTAGCCACAAAGTGCTTTGCTGTCATTTGACATTAACTCTGAGGGGAATTCAGCTGCCTGCAAAGAGGAGAAGGGAGGGAGGGAGAAGAGAAGGCAAGGCGATGTTAAGATGCTTAAGAGCCCAAGAAGGAAGCCTCGGCAGGGAGGGAAAGAGGGAGGACGGCAGATTACCACCAAGGCCCTGGACGTGACCAAACAGAAGTACCATAGCTGGCACTTAAGGCAAAATACATAAGTAATAGACAAGGAGGTTGCAAGGCAATGCAATCAACGTTTCCCTTCTGGTTGGAAAAAGGCAACATTCTGAACCCATGCGATTTGAACAGATGGGAAAAGCATGAGCATGGGGTTCCTCTATTCTACATTGTCAAATAAATGAAGTTTGGCTGGCACAGTTCAATGCTTTGGAGGATCAGGGGAGTTGTAGTTTGACAAGGTTTTTTATAAGTCTAAGGAGTACTACAATGTGAACAGATGGGAGAAGCATGTCCATGGGGGGCTTCTATTTATACTGTGGAATGAATACAGTTGAGCTGTCACAGTTTCCTGTTGTGGGGATCAGGGGAGCTGTAGTTTGATAAGGTCTTTACAAATCTAAGGAGTACTACAATTTGAACAGATGGGAGAAGCATGTACATAGGGTGCTATCTGTACTGTGGCATGAATGCAGCTGGGCTGCCACAGCTCTATGTTATGGGGATCAGGGGAGCTGTAGTTTGATAAGGTCTTTATAAGTCTAAGGAGTATTACACTTTGAACAGATGGGAGAAGCATGTACATGGGGTGCTCCTATCTACACTGGGGAACGAATGCAGTTGGACTGCCACAGTTCAGTGCAATGGAGATCAGGAGAGTTATAGTTTAACAAGGTTCTTTATAAGTCTAAGGAGTATTACAATTTGAACAGACGGGAGAAACATGGGGTGCTTCTATCTATACTGGGGAACAAATGCAGTTGGGCTGCCATGGTTCAATACAACAAGGGATCAGGGGAGTTGTAGTTTGAGAAGTACTACAATGTGAACAGACGGGAGCATGTACATGGGGTGCTTCTATCTACACTGGGGAACGAATGCAGTTGGGCTGCCATGGTTCATGCTATGGGGGATCATGGGAGTTGTAGTTGGACAATGTCTTTATAAGTCTAAGGAGTACTACAATGTGAACAGATGGGAGAAGCATGTACATGGGGTGCCTCTATCTACACTGGGGAAGGAATGTAGTTTGGCAGCTACAACTCAATGCTATGGAGATCAGGGGAGTTGCAGTTTGACATGGTCTTTTGTAAGGACACGTGAACAGATGGGAGAAGGATGTACATGGGGTGCTTCTATCTATACTGTGGAATGAATGTAGTTGGGCTGTCACAGTACAATGCTATGGGGATCAGGGGAGTTGTAGTTCAATATGGTCTTTTACAAGTCTAAGGAGTACTACAATGTGAACAGATGGGAGAAGCATGTACATGGGGTGCTTCTATCTATACTGTGGAATGAATGCAGTTGGGCTGTTATAGTACAATACTATGGGGATCAGGGGAGTTGTAGTTTGCTATAGTCTTTTATAAGTCTAAGGAGTACTACAACTCTCAAGACACCATGGCAACCAAGTAAGTGGCCTCGCCCCATTCCCAAGGCTTAACTGCCTGAACTGCCCAGATGGGAGCCTGGGAGCTACAGCTTGGCAGACCTCATAAAACTACAACTCCCACGATCCCTTCGCATTGAGCCATGGCAGCAGCTCGAGATGCAGCCTAGCACTCCTTGGCCAGGAGAGAGGGGGGTCTGGAGATACTCCCCTCCTCCCGCCAAACCAATCCCCATCCTTCCTGCTCACCTGTAGGGAGAGGATGCTGATGTCGGTGTTGAGGGCGGTGAGCGGGGTCCGGGAGGCGGGCCGGGGGTGGTGGAGGCCCACGATGGCCGGGTGCGTGTCCAGGGCGATCTGGAGGTCCAGGATGTAGTCGATGACGTGCTGCAGGATTTCCATCTTGCTGACCTTCTTGTTCTGGGGGATGCTGGGCACCAGCTCCTTCAGCTTGGAGTAGCAGTCGTTCATGTTGTAGAGCAGGCTCAAGGGGTCGTCCGCCGGCGCCTTGCTGCGGGAGATGCCCAGGCTGGGCTCCGAGACGCTGCTGCTGCTGCCACTGCTATTCTTCCGCGCTGGCCGCACAGGGCTAAAGGCTTTCATTCTGCCCAAACGGGAAGGAGGGAGGGAGGAAGAAAAGAAGGCTGCTTGCGACTCTCCTTCCTCCTGCTCCTGCTGCTGCAGCTCTCTTCTCTTCCTACTCGACAGTCCGAATGAAGCCGCAGCCGCCCGCTCGGGCTTTTATAGGGCACGTCCCGCCGCCGACGGGGGGAGCCTATTGGAGGCCCGCGGTGTGTCCGTCACGCGCGGAAGCCCCCCTGATTGGCCCGACGCAACCCCAGAGGCGGCTCAGGGCTTCCGCGTTCTCAGCCAATCGCAGCCCAGGGAGGCGTGGCCCCAGGACAGCTGTGGGGAGTAAATAGACAGGACAGGCAGCATCTACACCAGGATGCGTCTACACCAGGCATGGGCAAACTTGGGCCCTCCAGGTGTTCTGGACTGCAACTCCCACAATTCCTAACAGCCAGCAAACTTGGGCCCTCCAGGTGTTTTGGATTCCAACTCCCACAATTCCTAACAGCCGGCAAACTTGGGCCCTCCAGGTGTTTTGGACTCCAACTCCCACAATTCCTAACAGCCGGCAAACTTGGGCCCTCCAGGTGTTTTGGACTCCAACTCCCACAATTCCTAACAGCTGGCAAACTTGGGCTCTTCAGGTGTTTTGGACTCCAACTCCCACAATTCCTAACAGCCGGCAAACATGGGCCCTCCAGGTGTTTTGGACTCCAACTCCCACAATTCCTAACAGCTGGCAAACTTGGGCCCTCCGGGTGTTTTGGACTCCAACTCCCACAATTCCTAACAACCGGCAAACATGGGCCCTCCAGGTGTTTTGGACTCCAACTCCCACAATTCCTAACAGCCGGCAAACATGGGCCCTCTGGGTGTTTTGGACTCCAACTCCCACAATTCCTAACAGCCGGCAAACTTGGGCCCTCCGGGTGTTTTGGACTCCAACTCCCACAATTCCTAACAGCCGGCAAACTTGGGCCCTCCGGGTGTTTTGGACTCCAACTCCCACAATTCCTAACAGCTGGCAAACCTGGGCCCTCCAGGTGTTTTGGACTCCCAACTCCCACAATTCCTAACAACTGGCAAACTTGGGCCCTCCAGGTGTTTTGGACTCCAACTCCCACAATTCCTAACAGCCGATAGGCTGTTAGGAATTGTGGGAGTTGGAGACCAAAACACCTGGAGAGCCCAAGTTTGCCCATGCCTCATGTAAAGAGTTTCCCCTGACATTAAGTCCAGTCGTGTCCGACTCTACAGGTTGGTCCTCATCTCTGTTTCTAAGCCAAAGAGACATCCGTAGACATCTCCAAGGTTAAAATTGATGTTCTAAACCACCATATAATGTAGTTTGAACTGTAATATATGAGACTATAAAAAGACAAAGGTTTCCCCTTGACATTAAGTCTAGTTATGTCCGACTCTGCGGGTTGGTCCTCATCTCTGTTTCTAAGCCGAAGAGCCGGCGTTGCCTGTAGACACCTCCAAGGTAATGTAGCTGGCATGACTGCATGGAACGACATTACCTTCCTACAGAAGCAGTACCTGTTGATCTACTCACATTCACATGTTTTCAAACTAAGCTGGCAGAAGCTGGGGCTGACAGCAGGAGCTCACACTGCTCCCTGGGCTCGAATCTGCGACCTTTTGGTCAACAAGTTCAGCAGCTCAGCGGTTTAACCCACTGCACCATGCCTGATGTACACTAACACTAATGTGGTTTGGCATCACTTGAACCGTCATAGCTCAATGCTATAGAGTTGCAGTTTAATGAGGCTAAATAGCTTGGAAAACTACAGCTCTTACGATTCCATTGCCACTCCCTGGATTCGAATCTGCGACATTTCGGTCAACAAGTTCAGTAGCTCAGCGGTTTAACCCACTGTGCCATGCCTGATGTACACTAACATTAAGGTGTTTTGGCATCACTTGAACCGCCATAGCTCAGTGCTATGGAGTTGCAGTTTAATGAGGCTAAATAGCTTGGAAAACTACAACTCTCATGATTCCATACCTAGAGCCATTGTAGTTAAAGGGGTGCCAAACTGCAATACATTCCACAGTGCGGATGCAGCCTGGCATTCCTCAACCAAGAAAGATAAAGACCTTGTAAAGCTACAACTACCAGGATTCCATAGCATTGAGCCATGGCAATTAAAGTAGTGTCAAACTTGAGTTGGGAGTCCAAAACACCTGGAAGGCCCAAGTTTGCCCATGCCCAATTTATACACTGTAACATTAAGATGCTTTCACACCGTTTGAACCACCATGGCTCTATGCGGGGAGAGCCAAGGGAGAGTTGCAGTTTAATGAGGCAGAGAAGGATAAATAGCTTGGAAAACTACAACTCTCGGGAATCTATAGCCTGGAGCCATTGTAGTGCAAGGCGCGCCAAACTGCAATACATTCTACAGTTCGGATGCAGCCTGGCACTCCTTGTCTAAGAAAGATAAAGACCTTGTAAAGCTACAACTCCCAGATTTTCATAGCATTGAGTAATGACAATTAACATGGTATCAGACTGCATCAATTCTGCAATGAACTGCATCCTCAATGAACTGCATCCTCATTTTAAGGTCCCTTCTACACTGGCATATAAAATCCAGATTATCTGCTTTGAATTGGATTGTATGGCAGTGTAGACTCAGATAATCCAGTTCAATGCAGATAATGTGGATCATCTGCTTTGATAATCTGGATTATATGGCAGTGTAGAAGGGGTCTAAACCTTTTTCCATGCCATTCCTGTGTTACTCTTTTTTAGAAGGGGAAAAATATCTTTCCTTCCTACCTAATGATGAATCACATGGCATGAGAAGACTGAAAGGCTGCTATCAAAAGGAAAAGGGAGAAACAGAAGAATCATTGTTAAATCAAGCAAAGAATAGGGGAGGCGACTTTGTTCCCGCACAGATTGGCCCAAAGATTTGCTTTTACTGAAGCCGGCTGGTCGGCAACTGTGGGACAGCCGGCCCTTGGTATTCGCTGAAGTTTGGTTCCTTAAAAAAATTATAGGTTTTGTGAAGCTCTCAATATAAACAGGCAAAACCAGAAGAACAGACTAGCATGAATGCTATCTAGTATCTACAAAGGTCCTAGAAAGCTGCCTAGTTACAGTTTGGTCCCCCCGTGGATACCAAAATCCATACTGGAGTCTTGTTTTGTTCAATGGCAGAGTAAAATGGGGTCCCTTATATAAAATGGCCAACTCAACAAGGCATGGATGGTTGAATTCCAGTAGGAGAGAGCTTTGGAGTCACTTCAGTTAATAGGGAGCCAGGGAGTAGATGAGGATCTGAATCTCCTCAACTCTGTAGATGAGGATCCGAATCTCCTCAGCCGTGGAAACTCATTGGGTGGCCTTGGGCAAGGTGCACTCTCTCAGTCTCAGAGGAAGGCAAGGACAAACCTCTTCTGAAGAAATCTTGCCCTGTGAGAAACAAATGGAAGGCACATAACAATGGGAATTTATGGATAGTAGGCTCATTTGCAGGGTAGTTGATGATTGGAGGTCTCTCACTCATTGGGTCAAAGTCAACTTGATGGAAAACAACAACAGTAGGACAGTAAGGAAAGAAGTCGTTCTGTCAACAACATGTGTTGATTGGGCAAGACCAAGCCGAGCTCTTTCGTCTTTACTGGAGGTGTATTGCTTGAGGGCTGAACTTAAGTATTCCAGAGAGTACAGTTGTTTGGTTTGACAAACGGGCTAAGCAAACATTACTGTTAATTAGAAGAGGGATGATGACCTTTGTACTGGTGGAATGGAGAGGACAGTCTCTCTTGTAGATCTTAGGGTCTGAGTGGACTCAAATTGGGAGATTTAGGGCCCTTCCACACAGCCTCACCAAACTACAAATCCCAGGATTCCACAGCATTGAGCAATGGCAGCTAAAGTGATGTCAAACTGCAACATTTGCACAGTATACATGTGACCTACATGGTCTTTCCTAGGCCCTTCCACACAGCCATATAACCCAGAATATCAAGGCAGAAAATCACAAAATATCTGCTTTGAACTGGGTTATCTGAGTCCACACTGCCATATATTCCAGTTCAAAGCAGAAAATGTGGGATTTTATTCAGCTGTGTGAAAGGGTCCTCAGGTTGCAGCTACACTGTAGAATTAACACAGTTTGTCACCACTTTAACTGCCACAATCCAAGGCTATGGAATCCTGGGAATTGGAATTCGACAAGGTCTTTAGCCTTCTCTGCCAAAAAAGTGATGGTGCCTCACCAAACTTCCAGAATTCCATCGCATTGAGCCAAGGTAGTTAAAGTGGTATCAAACTGCATTAATTCCACAATGTACATGCACCCACAGTCTGTCAGATAGCCTGGGGCAAGTTGCACAGGGCTTTAAGATAATGCAAATACGGAACTCACCATATGGCTACACTGGCTGAGCAAGGTTCCTGTTCTCTTCTTCCCTTTCAGTGCATATATGGCAATTGAATTCATCACAGAAAATCTTGGTGACAAATATGAATGCCTGCTGTGTTTGTTTCCGTGCAGCTCTGCAGAAGATAATGATCATCAGAGTCAGTGCTGCCAGAAACATTTCAAACGTAAAATTTAAGTCTACCTTTCACCACTATTATATTCTTGTAAGAGATGTGCCAACAGACCGAACAAATCATTATTGCCGCCCCATTTGGATCAGTCTACTTATGACTTGAAAGTTCACTAAATGTAAACCTACCATCAGTTAATATTAGGGTTTCTTTCTTATCATTTTTTCCAATTTTTGAGCTTTCCAGGAACATGTTTCACTATACTGTTATCATCAGATTTCAGAGAGATAAGTATATGTGGTTGAGAATGGATGGCTCAGGAAAGATCTCAGTTCTGTGCCCTTTGCTTTCTCTTGGATATTGGAAGGAAAGCATTTGCATTTTTGGTGTATCTTGAGAGAGTCCTAGCCTCTTCGTGAGCAAAGTTGCTTCCATTCGATGCTCAAATATTTTCATTTGTTTCCAAATGGTTGCTGCAACCCTTTCCCCCTTCTTTAAATAGCAGTTCAATGCAACTGCAGACAAAGTTTTGGCTGATAAATTCTAACACACACCTGTGTATGCAAAATCTACCCACCTAACCAGCTCCCAGGTGGTTTACTCTGACATGCTTGCTTTTCATCTAGTTCATACATTGGCAGCAGCATCCTTCATTCGATGAAGACAGGCAGAGGTCCTCCCCACCTGGCTTCTCAGGTGTGTGAACTGGGACTCCATAAGGATACCCCCTCCCTCCCCATAAGGATTTCCTATTTGTACACCTTTTCCCGAAGTTTAGCGGAAATCACACAAGATAGCTGACATAAATGGGCACCTGTCATCCTGGAAAATGCCCCGTTTCCATGTTCATAGAAGAAGAGGTTGAAGATAGAGGCAGCAAGGGCTGCACTGGTCATTGCATAGAGTGCCAATATTTTACCCAAACTTACAATCTCGTTGTCTATTCCTTTCCCCCTGTTTATCCTTCCTTCCTTTACTCTTTTGTGGGTGTTTTCACTGTCCCAAACACAATGCAAAAAATATTTATATTTAATATTAGTCGTCCCCTACCACACATTGCTTTGGCCCAGTCTGTGTATATGTATTTTGTGTGTGTGTATATTTGTATATATGTGTGTTTGAGTATATATATGTTGTTTTGCACATGAGCTGTAATGTAATTTTTGGTTTATGGCTTTATAACTCTCTTCTGCTGTGTTTTTCAGTGTTTTTATGAGTGATGGTCACTTGTTGGCCTGATAGGTGTATTGTGTCCAAATGTTGGTGTCATTTTGTCCAGTGGTTTTTGAATTATGTTAATCCCACAAATGAACATTAAATTTTAGTTATATAGATACTTGAGTAAAGGATCTCCAGTCCTCAGCACAGTCTAATAAAGAATCCTGTCTGAAAGCCTTTCCCCAAAGACTGTTGATGGACTAATGGTCTGACTAGGAATAAGACAGCTCTTAACGATTGAAAAGATATATATATATATATATATATATATATATATATATATATATATATATATATATATATATAATGTTAGTTTGTGGGATTAACATAACTCAAAACCACTGGACGAATTGACACCAAGTTTGGACACAAGACACGTCTTAGGCCAACAAGTGAGCATCACTCATAAAAACACTCAAAAACATAGCGGAAGGAACTTAAAAAGCCAAAAAAACCCAAAAATTACATTACAACGCATGCGCAAAACCACATATTTACACATATACACAAATACATACGCATATATATACACACAAAAGACATATACACAGACTGGGCCACAGCAACACGTGGCAGGGGACGTGTGTGTGTGTGTATGTCTTGTTGGTGTTGTTGTTGTTGTTGTGTGCCTTCAAGTAGTTTTTGGCCTATGGTGATCTTAAGGTGATCCTATCACAAGGTTTTCTTGGCAAGATTTGTTCAGAAGAGGTTTGCCATGAACTTCCTCTGAGGCTGAGAAAGTGTGTCTTGCCCAAGGTCAACCAATGGGTTTTCATGGCCAAGCAGAGATTTGAAGCCTCATCTCTGAAATCATAGTCCAACGTGCAAACCACTGCACCATAAATGATGTATCCGCTCATGTGAATGTAGCCTTGCTAAAGGAAAAACAAGGTTTTGTTTGTGTGCACATTACTCCTATTCGGAGTAACAAAACATAGACTTATGGTGTGAATGCAGCAAAACAAACATGGCATGCAGGATGATTCTAAATGTGTGCAGTCAAGAAATGAATGGAATAGAGTTCACAGACTTACTATGTATGCATCACCTTGCAGTGCAGAAAAAAATACATACAGAGAACTGTGGGTTAAGACACTATTTTTAACATTTATCCATAATAATTGGAGAGGGCCTATAAACACTGATGGCACCAGATCCCCTCAGATTTCAGAAGCTAAGCAGGGTTAGCCCTGGTTAGTACTTGGATGGGAGATCATCAATGGAAATTGGGTGCTGTAGGCTACATTTCTAAGGAAGGAATTAACAATACCACTTCTGAGTATCCCCTTTCTCTTAGAAATATGAAATTCATGGGCCTGCCTTGAAGCCGACAGGTGAAGTCTACCTTTCTGTATGACATACACATTCATAATTGGGACAACAATAAAAAGTCTCATAGAACCTTATATTTTCTTAGTTCATATTTGTTTAATGTTTGGGAATGCTTTTTGATACAATGCATTAGTTTTGATTAAATCAGGTTTATCACTTAACGGTTTTTAATTTAGGCTAGACTGTATGCAAATAAGATTGGCTTCACCTTGCAATTTATTACTGCATCTCCATGGGGAGGGGTTTAATGAGAAAAACAGATATTCAGAGGTGGAATGCATACTCTGACATATGAAAGGTAGTAGTCCTAAGGGATAATAGCACTGTTAAATCAATATTTGTTACATAAGAGTTTTATTAAATACCATAGGTACAACCCAGCTAAAGTTTCAGATTCACTTTCCTCCAACATCCCTCCCCCTTGCCCCCAGGTATTTCAGTTTCTCTCACTGAAATCAATGCTACAGGAAAGCTTAGTTGTGAACAAACTAGGCCCTCTGATAGAAAATATGTTATTATTACTTTGCCATCAAAATGATGCAGTTACTCCTAGTTAGCCTCCGGTGGTGCAATGGGTTAAACCCTTGTGCCAGCAGGACTGCTGACTGAAAGGTCAGCGGTTCAAATCCAGGGAATGGAGTGAACTCCCATCTGTCAGCTCCAGCTCCCCATGCAGGGACATGAGAGAAGCCTTCCACAGGATGGTTAAACGGCCAATTCTCCTCACACCAGAAGCGACTTGCAGTTTCTCAAGTTGCTCCTGACATGAACCCCCCCCCCCATCATATTACACTTAAAGTTAAGAACGGTCCCACTGGAACCAGAGCGTCAACTAATTTTGAGCCTGGCACATGTTGGTGTTCCTCTGGTTCTAGCAGGGAATATTTAGGCCAAAATGCACATACTTCCTTGAGAATAAGCAACATTGCATTTGGCAAGGTTTTTGTGAATGCATGCCTCTAGATAGGATTCTACTCCAGAATGCAGACTTTTATCCACTGAAATAATGGAGTGCTAAATGTCTTTCACATGGTGATAACAAGCCTCTCATCTGTTCTTTTCCATTTTAAATAGTTTTAAATTTACATGATTGAAGTGGCACGTTGATACCTCCGTGGCATCTAAGGAACACCCTACAAATGCCCCCATAATGTGTTCGTGGAAGCATCCTGTTCTCCTTGCAGCCATCCTGAATCAGATTGACAAGTCTTTTTTGGCAGCATTTTCCCACGGATATGCTAGTTGCCCCACCCAGTTTTCATCCTGATTTATATTAGCATGGAGTGGCTATGTATGTGAATGGGCTTGCTCTTTGCAGCTATCGGCAGCCAAGGGGTGCATCTACACTGTGGAATTAAGCCTGACACTTTATTTGCCATGGCTAAATGCTATGGGATCCTAGGAATTATAGTTTGACAAGGTATTTACCTTCTTTGCCCAAGACTGCTAGTGCCTCACCAAACTACAACTCCCAGGATTCCATATCACTGAGCCGTGTCAGTCAACGTGGTGTTTTGTTGGTTTTTTTTTAAATGTCAAGAGTGACTTGAGAAACTTCAAGTCGCTTCTAGTGTGAGAGAATTGGCCGTCTGCAAGGACGTTGCCAAGGGGATGCCTGGATGTTTTACCATCCTTGTGGGAGGCTTCTCTCATGTCCCCGCATGGGAAGCTGGAGCTGACAGAGGGAACTCATCTGCGCTCTCCCCAGATTCGAACCTCGGACCTGTCTGTCTTCAGTCCTGCTGGCACAAGGGTTTAACCCGTTGCGCCACTGGGGGCTCTTGTGGTGTTGAACTGCATTAATTCTGCAATGTAGATGCACCCAAGATACAAAGGCAGTCTGCATGTTACTGAGAAATGTTTACTGAGAAATCTCACTGCATTTGGTGGGAGCTACTCTCACAGAAGGGTGCAAAGGTTGCAGCCTAATCTTGAGGTATTTTATGTCTTTTGGGACCTCGGAGGACTACATTCCGCTGAGGAATTTCAAGGCTCAAATGTTCCTGTCGCTCCAGCAAGGTCTTTGCAATTTTCAAAACATTAGGATAAACTGGGCTGTGGAAAACATCTACCGGTCAGGTTGGGGGAAGGAAGGCTCTCTTGGAGGCTCCGAAGTCCAGCCATATGTTGCCTATTTTTCATTGTGTCCTGTATTTGGATGGGATTTAGTGCAAAAAGAAGCCTGGTTAACATCTACAGGGACCACACTTTAATACTTTGATCAGAAGGGACCCACATCTCTTGTCTTTTCCAACATTGCACAACCGAGGAGGAAGATGGGAAGACAATTGCCATTGATGGTATGTCATACACACCAAGGATTGTCCTTAATCTGGGACCCTGGGCAAGGAATCCTGGGAGTTGTAGTTTCGCAGGATCTTTATCCTCCTCTGCCAAAGAGGGCTGGTGTCTCTCCCTATAGTTCAGATTTCAGTGGATCCTGCTCTCAATTTGACTAAGGGTGCATAAAATCCCACATTTTCTCCTTTGAACTGGAATATATGGCAGTGTGGACTCAGATAACACCGGTAAGAAAATAGATATTGGGAGATTTCCTGTCTTGGTTTTCTGGGTTATATGGCTGTGTGGAAGGGCCCTGAGTCCACACTGCCATATATTCCAGTCCAAAGCAGATATTATGGGATTTCCAGCCTTGATATTCTGGGTTATATAGATGTGTGGAAGGACACTGGGTTCACACTCCCATATATTCCAATTCAAAGCAGATATTATGGGTTATATGGCTGTGTGGATGGACCCTGAGTCCACACTCCCATATATTCAAGTCCAAAGCAGATATTATGGGATTTCCAGTCTTGATATTCTGGTTTATATGGCTGTGTGGATGTAGTGTGAGTCCACACTCCCATATATTCCAGTCCAAAGCAGATATTATAAGTTATATGGCTGTGTGGATAGAGCCTGAGTCCACACTCCCATATATTCCAATTCAAAGCAGATATTCTGGGTTATATGGCTGTGTGGATGTAGCCTGAGTCCACACTCCCATATATTCCAGTCCAAAGCAGATATTAAGGGATTTCCAGTCTTGATATTCTGGGTTATATGGCTGTGTGGAAGAAACCCGAGTCCACACTGCCATATATTAAAATTCAAATAAGATATTCTGGTTTATACGGCTGTGTGGAAGGACCCTGAGTCCACACTGCCATATATTCCAGTTCAAAGCAGATATTATGGGATTTCCTGTCTTTATATTCTGTGTTATATGGCTGTGTAGAAGGTCCCTGAGTCCACACTGCCATATATTCCAGTTCAAAGCAGATATTGTGGGATTTCCTGCCTTGATATTCTGGGTTATATGGCTGTGTGAAAGGCCCTTCCAGAAAGGCCCTATAGCCCAGGATCTGGTCCCAGGTTTTCTGTTTATCCCAGACTATCTGGCAGTGGGGATTCGTGTAATTCAGTTGAAAACAGAAAATCTAGGATCAGATATAGGGCCTGTCTGGGCCCTTCCACGCAGCCCTATATCCCAGAATACCAAAGCAGAAAATCCCACATTATTTGGGTGTGGACTCAGCTAACCCAGTTCAAAGCAGATATTGTGGGATTTTCTGCCTTGATATTCTGGGATACAGAGCTGTGAGGAAGGAAGGGCCCTCTGCCTCTGCCTCTCTGCTGGCTTCCCTCTCCCTTCCTCCTCCTCCTCCTCCTAGAGGCGGCCCGACTCTGCGGCGCCATCCCCGTGACGTCACTCCCTGCTCTCCCCCTCCTTCCCGGGCTGGGCCGGCGGCGCCTCTCAGGCGGCTGCCATGGAAACCGAGGCGGAGTTGCTGCTGCTGCTGCTAGTTCGGGGCAGGGAGGCCTCGCTGACAGGAGCCTCCTCCCGCCGCACCTGCAGGGAGGCTGCTGGCCCTGGGAGGAAGGGGAAGAGAGCCCCGCCACACAGCTGAATCAAATCCCATATGAGCTGCTTTGAACTGGGGTATATGGCTCAGATATTGTGGGATTTTCTGCCTTGATTTTCTGGGATATAGGGCTGGACTATCAGGCATGGGCAAATTGGGCCCTCGCGTAGTTTGGGACTCCAACTCCCATCATTCCTAACAGCCTCAGGCCCTTTCCTTTCCCCCCTCAGCCGCTTAAACGCTTAAACGGCTGAGAGGGAAAAGGAAAGGGCCTGAGGCTATTAGGAATGATGGGAGTTGGAGTCCCAAACAACTGGAGAGCCCAACTTTGCCCATGCCTAGTCTACATGCATCAATATCAGGAAGCAAATTCCCACTCCTAGGGATTGAGAGACGCTTAAGGAATGTAGTTCCTGGTGGATTGAGAGTTACTATCAAAAGCAGGCCTGATATTATATGATAGTATCAAGCCTGTATTGACTTGATAAAAAAGATGAAGGTTTCCCCTTGACATTAAGTCCGGTCATGACCGATTCTGGGGGTTGGTGCTCATCTTAATTTTTAAGCCAAAGAGCCGGCGTTGTCCATAGACACCTCCAAGGTGATGTGGCCAGCATGATTGCATGGAGCACTGTTACCTTCCCACTGGGCCTCACATTTGCATGTTTTCAAACTGCTAGGATTGCAGAAGCTGAGGCTAACAGCGGGAGCTCACTCCACTTCCCGGATTCGAACCGTCGACCTTTCGGTCAGCAAGTTCAGCAGTTCAGCGGTTTAACCTCTGCACCACTGGGGGCTCCTATTGACTTGATATTAATATTGAAATACAGTACAGGTAGTCCCCAAGTTAGGAACAAGATAGGTACTGTAGGTTTGTTCTGAGGATGAAATTGCATGTAAGTCAGAACAGAGACATTTTTCAAGGGATGTTCATTCGTTCAGTTGCTTCCGTCTCTTCATGACCTCATGGACCAGACCATGCCAGAGCTCCCTGTCGGCCGTCACCATCCCCAGCTCCTTCAAGGTCAAGCCAGTCGCTTCAAGGATACCATCCATCCAAGTGATACTCCAAATATGTAAGCTCTGGAAAACCCAAGGAAGGATCCACAGCCCTGTGGGGTTTGATTTGTTGTCTTTGTACCTGTTCAGAACTCAGGGACTGCCTGTAATTAAAAACAAATAAAGACAATTTTAATGTAACCACAGTTTTACTGTAGTATGAAAACAATTTTGTGAGTGCAGTATGTCATTTAAGCTATTTGGCCAAAAATGGAAATAATAGCACAGGATCATGTTTTGACAAATTGTAGATTTGTGTGAAGCCTAAAGGAGTGGATCGATGACAAATCGGATAAAGGAAATAAGTATGACATTTTAATATATTATCGAAGGCTTTCATGGCCGGAATCACTGAATTGTTTTAGGTTTTTCGGGCTATATGGCCATGTTCTAGAAGCATTTTCTCCAGACGTTTCACCTGCAACTATGGCAGGCATCCTCAGAGGTGGTGAGGTCTCAGAGGTTGTGAGGTCCCCTTAGACCTCACAACCTCTAAGGATGCTTGCCATAGATGCAGGCGAAGTGTCAGGAGAGAATGCTTCTAGAACATGGCCATATAGGCCGAAAAACCTACCACAACCCTATGACATTTTAGTTAAATGGCAATCAATAAACCTATTACTGGTTGCTTGAGAGTTCCAGTTAACTGAGAGTCTGCTATATGTGTCTATGTGCATAAATGCATTATGGCACATGTGTGTGCATGAATACATTTGTGTATACACATGTATGTGTGCACAAATGCGTTGGCAATATATACCTGTATGTGTGCCTCAATGCATTATCGCATATGTGCGCATGCATAAGAAACTACTATTTCTGGAGGTAGACTTTTAGGAAGAACACTAGGGACCAAGTCTGGACAAAAATAACTGGCTACTTACGGACTCCATTTTAATGAATGTAGCCGATCATGTTTATGGGTCCCTCACATTGTATTTTCTCTCCTATATGCAGAAATAAAAGGCCTTCGGTTGCAACCCTCTGTCCATTTACCTGGGACCAGCCCTCCTTAAACTCAATAGGACAGTTTGCTGATGTCCGGAATCGTTCCCATGTGTACAGCATTGAACAGTAATTATGGGAAAGAGCCAAATGATAGGGAGCGACTACTTATTTTAAGCTGCAAAAGCCCCAAACCACGATGTTCACAGTAACCATGTTGTTGTCTTGACACATCAACAGGACTAATGTCATCCAAGGGAGACATTGTAACCTATGGGCACATTATCTGCTTCCATTCACCAAGAGCTCAATTCTGTTTATGTCTGCTCAGAAATTAGTTCAGTGAAGAAAGTGAACAGAGTTGCAGATTTACCCATATGTTTGGATTTGCAATAGCCAAGAGGACTCTCTCTTTCTCTCCTGCTAAATAATCCCAGTGATTTTCAATTCCCTCCTTCTTTCTTCTCTTCTTGCCAAATCTGCTCAAAGAATGAAAACTTTTAGAAAGCATGAAAAAAAGTTGAGGGGGGTATGTAAAATATTGTGAAGCACATGGGTTTTTCTGCTTTCCCTGTGCCTTTTTGTTTCGGTCACACACACACACAAAACCAAGCGAGCGAGGGAAAGAAAAAGAAATTAACTAGGGAGAGATAAGGTCTGGAAAACAATCTGGACTTGCCAGGGTTGGTGGGAGCTCTGCAGGGCTGGCGTCAGGAAGTCTGCGCCGCCTTCTCTGACTGTTGATCCAGCTCTGTGCAGCTGCACGCCGCACAATTAGCTTGTAGAAACAATCCTGCTGTAGGCAGCCTTTCCCCTTCAAAGCCCTTTTCTGTACTGACCTCTATCCCCCCCTTGCCTTTTCCACACTCACTCTCTCACACACAACATCATGATGCTGGAAAGCTAGTCACAAGCCGATCACTGTTTGGGCAACATCATCTGTGGGAATTCATTAACTCCCCCCATCCCAGAGATGCAACAAGAGATTGTTTGTCCAGAACTCAACTTACTGCCTAATATTACGATGTAACCCATACAGGGGGGGAAAGAGAAGAAGAAAAAAATCCCCGGCTCTATAACAAGAAACACATTGTGCGTCCTCTCCCTTTTTTCCCTGGGAAAAAATAAAAATAAAAGGAAGAGGGTAAGGCGCAGTATAGTGGAAAGATGGTGTAGCTAGCTTTGACAATTTGGGCTGGTTCTACACTGTCAAATTCTGCAGTTGGAAGTGCGTTATATGGTCAGTATAGAACATATAGTATAGTAGAAGCCCCCGGTGGTGCAGTGGGTTAAACCACTGAGCTTCTGAACATGCTGACCAAAAAGTCGGCAGTTTGAATCCAGGGAGCAGGGTGAGCTCCTGCTGTTAGCCCCAACTTTCGCCAATCTAGCAGTTCAAAAACATGCAAATGTGAGCAGATAAATAGGTACCGCTCCAGCGGGAAGGTAACAGCGCTCCATGCGGTCATGCTTGCTATGTGACCTTGGAGGTGTCTACGAACAATGCCGGCTCTTCAGTTTAGAAATGAGGTGAGCATCCCCCCCCCCCCGAGTTGGACACAACTAGACTTAATGCCAAGGGGAAACCTTTATCTTTTTATAGACCCATATAATACAGTTCAAACAACATTATATGGCAGTTTAGAACAAGCCTTACACATCAAGTTTAACTAGTTTTTTAAAAAGAGGAATTGATGAGCGATGATTGTGAGACACTGTCAAGCTGCAGAACCAGGTCAGTAGGCCCTTGGTATCTGATGGGGATTAAAGTCATGTGAATTAAAACTTTCAGGTCATGGATGATGGGATCTGTGGATGCAGAATCTCCAGATTCAGAGGGCTGACTGTCCAAGGATTCATTTTCTCTCTCTTTTCTAGATGTGCACTGCAATCTCATTGACCAAATATTCCTCCCCTCTCTGTGTTCTCCTTTTCTAGATGCGCGCCGCAATCCCATTGACACCCGTCCCCCTCCAGTGTGAACTCTGAGATGCCGCTGACTCATTTCCTCTTTTTTTCCTCCCCCACCCTTTCTTCTTGCACCCTGGAGCTCAAGATGCTGAGGACTGATAGTGGCTGGAAAGGAGAAAAGAAAGGAAGGGAGCAGGCAGCAGCGGTGGCTGATGGTGCAAATGGCACCTCCTGGAGAAGGCGTCCTTCCTGCTGCTTGACTCTCTCTTGGCACACTGAAGCAGCAGTCACTACCCTGGTTTCTTTCCTCTCTCTCTCTCTCTCTCCACAGAACACCAGGCGCCGCTGTTGCGAGCTCTGGGCCACACGCCTGTCGCGTGCTGCTGTGCGTAAACTTTGTCGGGGACTCCAGTTCCAAAGCAGGGAGGGGATGCAGCACAGGCGAGATCTTTCCTCCAACACAAAGCAGCAGCATCCCAGCTTTGTCCCAGCTCAGACCAGGAGGCAGCTGAGGAAAGCGCCAGATGTGGCGTGTGAAGGCTCGTTTGCAAGGGATGTGATGTTTGCCCTTGGGTTGAAAGAAGAGTGAAAGAACCCTGGGAGAACAGGCTCTGGAGTAAGGAGGCGCCAAGGCCAGGCGCTTCGGGCTTTTGCTTCCTAAAGTGTTGGCCTCACCGTAACACAGTTCAAAGGAAGGCTTCCTTGTTGTTACAGGTTGACTATCTCATATCCGAAATGCTTGGGGCCAGAAGTGTTTTACATTTGTTTTTTCCCTCAATTTTGGAGTATTTGCATATAGGTACATGATCTTGGAGATGGCACCCAAGTCCAAACACGAAGTTTATTTATGTTCCATATGCACTTTACACACATAGCCTGAAGGTGATTTTATACATAATATTTTGTGCATCAAACAATCATATATCAGCAAGCAAAGATAACACTATCTAAGCCACCTGTGTAGACAATTCTGGAGTATATTGGAACTCTAGATAAAGGGTGCTCATCCTGTATTAGTACAGACATGTACCCAAGATGTGGTGTGTGGTTTCTGTGCTGTATGGCCATGTTGTAGCAGCATTTTCTCCTGACATTTCACCTGCATCTGTAGCTGGCATCTTCAGAGATCCTCTGAAGATGGCAACAACAGATGCAGGCGAAACATCAGGAGAAAATGCTGCTAGAGCACAGCCATACAGTTCCAAAACACACAACACCCCATTGATTCTGATCATGAAAGCCTCCAACAATACAATGTACCTAAGATGTTCCCTCTGGTGCTTGAAAATCCCACCCTCTTTTAACATTCTACAGCAGTGGTTCTCAACATGTGGGTCCTCAGATGTTTTGTCCTTCAACTCCCAGAAATCCTAACAGCTGGTAAACTGGTGGGGTTTTCTGGGAGTTGTAGGCCAAAACACCTGGGGACCCACAGGTTGAGAACCACTGTTATAAGGATCCTTTATTGTAGAACATGTCACTGACAGATTCGCACCTAGATATCAGTAATAGTTTCTCTCTCTCTGCCTTCAAGTTAATGGTTAATTTATGGAAACTCCATAAATTTTATAGGGTTTTCTAAAGGCTAAACTGCTGTGCTACAGAAAAATCCTGCTGATCGGAAAGTCAGCAGTTCGAGTGCAGCTTGGGGTGAGCAACCGCCGTTAGCTCCAGCTCACCTGCCTACCTAGCAGGTCAAAAACAGAAATGCGAGAAGATAAAATAGGTAACACTTTTAGTGGGGAGAAGTAGTAAAGGCACCCTTAAGAACATTAACTGGAGGAAAGCTTCTCAGCATGTAAGATGGAGTGACAGCATCCTTCTCCCTGTCATGGCTGAAGTCGAGCATAGCATCCAAGATGCCGGAAATAAGATGGGAAAAACTGCCTTTACCTCTTTTTGTGTTGTGTGTTCTTTGTGTTGTGTATCCTTGTTAAATGTACAATTGGCATTGAATGTTTGCCATTTGTGTGTTCTGTAAAGCCTCTCTGAGTCCCCTTTGGGGTGAGAAGGGCAGGGTATAAATACTGTAACTAACTAACGAAATAAATAAATAAATAAATAAATAAATGAGGAACACTCACTTCCTTCTTCTGAAATAGGGCCTACAGCCCCTAGGATTCCTTGACAGTTGCCCATCCAAGGACTAACTAGGACTGACTCTGCTTACTTCTAACCTCATTTGAATCCTGGTCATGTAAACTGGTAAAAATCTTTGGACCAGAAGTGTTCCATACTTAGGATTTCTTTTGGATTTTTTAAATGGTTGTATGTACAGGGTGGATGAAAAGTTACAAAGGGATTTCAATACTTAATTATTCCTTTTTTGTTTTTAATTTACTATACAATAGCATCATATACAGTACATATAGAAAATAAAATGGCATACATTATATGTCAAATATTTTTAATTCCTCCCTCCCCAACATTATTAAAACATCAGGCACCTTTATGACTTCTGGCTCACCCTGCACAGGATGTTATCTTGAGTTGGGACCCAGGACTAAACATTAAATTCATTGTTGTTTCATCTACACTTTATATACATAGCCTGTAGACAGTATTATACACAATATTTTTAACAATTTAGTATATGAAACAAAGTTTGTATATGCTGTACATTGAACCATCAGAAATCAAATGTGACACTATCTCAGCCACCCATGTAGATCATTTTGAATTTGGGAGGATTTGAGGATTCCAGATAAGGATTGTTCAACATGTACGAGACACCATGGCCAATGATTGGGATTCTGGAGATTGGAGGTGTCGTCCTTCCCTGTTGAAAACAGTGTGTGCTTTCAAGATGTTTCAGACTTAGGTTGACCCTGAGCGAGGGCCGGGTAAATGACCTTGGAGGGCCGTATCCGGCTCCTGGGCCTTAGTTTGAGGACCCCTGCTTTAGAGCCTTTTCCATGTGCCTGGCAGGTAGCAGTGCATCTCTTCGTTAGCCATAGTAAAGGGGATCCAGACTGCTTGCTTTAAATGATGCAGATGCTTGAAATAGTAAAGAAACACAGAAAGCTGTAATGTTAACATGTCATTAATTACATTATAATAGTAAAACAATTGAATTTATAGCAGTCTAAAAACTCATTGATTAAAAAGCTCCCATCTGTTGAAGCCTCCTTAGCAGCCAGTATGTTGCAGGAAGTCAGGAATGTTTCCTCTCCCTCTGATGTGTGTATGGGTGTAATTTTTGTGTTTGCATGAGTTTATGTAATATACTTCTTTTTTTGTTTCAGTACCAAGGTTTCTTTTTCTTTCTTTTTTGCTTTCAAGTAACTCCTTTAAATTTGGAAAATAAACAAATGGTTCTAGCCACAAGTTGCTATATTTTACAGCTACTTGAAACAAGGAGAAAGTGACCATAATAGAACAAGTCTTTACAATTAACGTCTTTTTATTATCTCAGAAATAGATGAACAGGAGTATTATTTGGAGATAATCCCCCCCCCCCCCCAGTATCTGCATAGTTTCTGTGGGTTCTGCATAGTTTTCCAGTATCTGCATAGTTTCTGGGGGTTCTGTGTGGGAGGTTTGGCCCAATTCCATCATTGTTTGAGTCCACAGTGCTCTCTGGATGTAGGTGAACTACAACTCCCAAACTCAAGGTCAATGCACACCAAACCCTTCCAGTGTGTTCTGTTGGTCATGGAAGTCCTGTATGCCATGTTTGGTTGAATTCCATCATTGGTGGAGTTCAGAATGCTCTTTGATTGTAGGTGAACTATAAATCCCAGTAAGTACAAATCCCACATGTCAAGGTCTATTTCCTCCAAACTCCATCTGTGTTCATATTTGGGCATATGGAATATTTGTGTCATGTTTGGTCCAGATCCATCATTGTTTGAGTCCACAGTGCTCTCTGGATGTAGGTGAACTATAACTCCCAAACTCAAGGTCAATGCCCACCAAACCCTTCCAGTGTGTTCTGTTGGTCATGGAAGTCCTGTATGCCATGTTTGGTTGAATTCCATCATTGGTGGAGTTCAGAATGCTCTTTGATTTTAGGTGAACTATAAATCCTAGCAACTACAACTCCCAAATGTTAAGGTCTATTTCCCTTAAACTCCATCTGTGTTCATATTTGGGCATATGGAATATTTGTGCCAAGTTTGGTCCAGATCCATCATTGTTTGAGTCCACAGTGTTCTCTGGATGTGAGTGAACTATAATTCCCAAACTCAAAGTCAATGTCCACCAAACCTTTCCAGTTTTTTCTGTTGGTCATGGGAGCCCTGTGTGCTAAGTTTGGCCCAATTCCATCATTGGTGGAGTTCAGAATGCTCTTTGATTGTAGGTAAACTATAAATCTCAGCAACGACAATTCCAAATGACAAAATCAATATTTTTGAGTGGAGGACATAAATTGGACTGTTAGGTGTCTTGTGTCCAAATTTGGTGTCAATTCCCCCAGTGGTTTTTGAGTCCTGATGGTAGCACGAACTAACATTACATTTTTATTTACATAGATTGTCTGGTGGCTTTTCTTGGATGTGTTTTTGCTCTCAGGTAGGAGTTTCCAAGTATTAAGGTAATTTTTGACATATGTTGTAGCTTAATTTTTATCTCTCCTCTTTCAGTGAAATAGTTCCATGAAAATCTATGTGGGGTGTCTTTATTTGGTATCCATCTTCTGTTGCATTCTGTTAGAATTTGGGCCATTGTATTATGATCACATCGGATATTTATGCTTCTATATTGGTTTGAATCCTTAAAATGCTCTCTGACTTGCATCTAATCGTTCTGACAAGAATAATCTAATGAGTCTGGTGTAAAATTGATTGCAGATTCTCTTTGGTGGAATTCAAGAGTGGGCTAACTTGAAAAGGATACCTGTTGACTTTTTCTTTGGCAAAGCCCCTTCCTGTTCTACAGCTGCATGGTAGATTTCAAGGGGCAAGACCCCAAGGAATAAGAACCATACAATGCAATTTTAATTTCATTGGAGAGGTTTGGGGTGGTGAATGGGAAATTGGGTTAGTAAGGATATCTTGACAATGTATTCCAGGTGACTGTTTGAGGGAGGTGGTAGTTTGACCTTTGTTAAAGCGGCAACATAACATAGTCTGGGGGTGGGTTACAACTGAGCTGTATAAGGTGCTATGCATTTTTATGTTACTGCAGTAATAATGTAGCTAAAGATTTTAAGGAGGCTTGAGATCTCCAGATTATGTATGAGCTAATTCTCAGCGAATTTGGAAGCTCACTGTGCTGTATTGCCTTGTGCCCCATTTTGATCCACTAAACCAGGAATGGGGAATAATGCAAAACAGATGCTTTCAGCAGGGTGACTTAACTGACACGACTATTACTGGTATTAGGGGAGTAACCATGGCCCTTATTATTGGTCATTTTCAGATATATAGCAGGACCCAGCTGTTGCTTGTAACAATCCTGTGCAATTTCCACAACCCTAGTTCACAGCAGCTTCCTTGCGTGGTTCAGGGCTACACTCTAGGAACCATTTCCCCTAGTTTGTTTTAAACATAGGCTACAAATTTGAAATAATCCCTGGTTTAGAGAAGCAGAATAATTGGAATGTTTGCATAAATCTAGCAATGAAGCAATTGCATTTTTTTTTACAGTTTGCCTCTCCAGGCTAGATCAATAGAAGCTGAAATCAATTCAGTATGGAAAATGTTGGTACTGGCAGGATATTTGGTTTTTGTTTGTTTGTTTTTAAACATGCCCAGCAGTTGCAGAAGATCGGGTCTGTCGCTGATGTCAGCATCATTTCACCATCCTAGGCTAGAAACATAGCATAGCTTTTCTCTCTCTCTAGAGAGGTGAAGTGGGCTGGAAGGAGTGATCAGAGCTTGAAGTGTAATTTTGTTTTCAAATTCTGCAAAGCAGCTTTCACCTGAGACAACAGTGGGATATATATTTGCTGTGCTGCAGCAAAGAATGCTTTTCTCAAACTGTCATCTAATTAAATAAGTGCCAGCTGATAAATCTAATTAGTTTCAGCCAGTTTAATAAATTGCATTTATTTTATTATCAATGACAATACTTATATTTCTCAATACAGTGTCCTTTGTTCTGGGCCAAATGAGGCAAGACATAGGCGATTAAACTCCATGGTGTCCACATAACACATGTAGCTGATTTCCCCTGCATGCCATGCCCTGTATTACCCTACAGTTGGTGGATGCCTTTGAGCAGTAAACAGTTGGGCTGTTTCTGATTTGGAACTGGTTACTGCTGTTTACATGGCCATCTTGCTTTCCTTTGGCTAGGGCAGGTTAAGGACAGAAGATGGCACTTGCTGTCCTGTCCCATAATAGTTGTGACTACAGGGTGTGAGTTGCTCATGATTGGCCAACGCACCAGGACAACTCAAGAGATGGGACAGGTGAAAGGGAGGGTGATCCCCCTAAGTCATGTTGGCACTTTGTCCATTGTCAGCAGTAGTGATGATTATGATTTTTTATTTGTATACTCTGCTTTTTCTCTCTAAAAGGAGACTCAAAGTGGCTTACAGTAAAATCGATACATTACAATTTTAAACATAAAGATATACAAACATTAAAATAAAATTTAATATTAACGATACTAAAAATAAACAGTTAAAACTCTTTAAACTGCTTAAAAACTTGTTCATAGTTAAAATCACAGCACCCTCTGTCGTGATATTAAAAACTTCCATCTTTACAAGCCTGCCTGAATAAGAAGGTGTTAGCCTGCCACTGGGAGGATAGCAGGGAGGGACCATTTTGGCTTCCTTGGAAAGAATGGAGTTCCAGAGTTGAGTGGCAGCCACAGAGAGAGAAGGGCCACCCTCTTGTTCCCACCAACCGAGCTTGAGATGGAGGTGGGACCAAGAGAAGGACCTCTCCTGAAGACCTCAGGGCTCAGGCAGGTTTGTACAAAGAGATGTGGTCAGCCAAATAGCCTGGACTTGAGCCGTATAGGGCTTTAAAGGTCATAACCAGCACTTGGAATTATGTCTGGAAACAAACTGGCAGCCAATGGAGCTGCTGCAACAAGTGGGTTGTCCGCTCCCTACAGCCAGCCTCGGTTAGCAACCTGGCTGCAGCTCTTTAGATCAAACACTTTTCAAAGGCAGCCCCACGTCGAGTGCATTACAGTAATCCAAACAGGACGTAACTAAGGCATTTACCATTGATGAGCAATGATGATGACCAATTGTGCACCTTGTGCTTATTGCTATGACAGGATAGTGACACTTATCTGTCACTGGTGGGCTCAGAACCTGGCTGTACAGACTCCCCTGGGTGATTCGGAGTACTCTACTCCAGATTAGCCCTGATATACAGATTTTGATATCCCTGAGGCATATAGATGTGCCCTAGGGATACCAAAATTTGTAATAATAATGATAATAATAAACTTCATTTATATCCCACTACCATCTCCCAAAAAGGACTCGGGGCTGCTTCCAAGGCACTCCAGATGCAATATAACATAAATGGTACATGAGTATAAAACAATATCACATATACAGTTATAAAACAACCGCTATCAACACATAAAATAAAATACAAAATTAAAAATGCAGACCATTTATAGTTAAAACTAGCTGCCATCAATTCACAACTAAAGTGTCAGAGTGTCAACATCATATGGGTCCATTTCAGCCTACTTGAGGCCAAAAGCCTATTTAAAGCCTTCTCGGTGGTGGCCCCGGGACTCTGGAACTCTCTCCTGCTTGAGGTCAGAACCGCCCCAACAATCCTGACATTCAGGAAACAGGTGATGTCGTGGTTGTGGAGACAGGCTTTTGAAGAATGAGACAACGATCTGGATGGAAGACGGTGTATATTCGATTTTAGAATGACGACTGACCACTGTAGTTTTTAAATATATGTGCTTTTCCAGTGTTTTATTGTAATTATGTACTTTGATATTTTACCAAATTTTACAGCCTTTGACTGTGTGGATCATAATAAATTGTGGCACGTTCTTGGTGGGATGGGCATACAAAGCCACCTTGTCTCTCTCCTGAGGAATCTGTACAAGGACCAAGTAGCAACAGTAAGAACTGACCACGGAACAACAGATTGGTTCAAGATTGGGAAAGGCGTACGGCAAGGCTGCATACTCTCACCCAACCTTTTTAACTTGTATGCAGAACACATCATGCAATGTGCGGGGCTTGATGAATGCAAAGCTGGGGTGAAAATTGCTGGAAGAAACATTAACAACCTCAGATATACAGATGACACCACTCTGATGGCCGAAAGCGAGGAGGAGCTGAGAAGCCTTCTAATCAAGATGAAAGAAGAAAACGCAAAAGCTGGGTTTCTGCTAAACATCAAAAAAACCAAGATTATGGCAACAAGAATGATTGACAACTGGAAAATAGAGGGAGAAAATGTGGAGGCCGTGACAGACTTTGTATTTCTAGGTGCAAAGATTACTGCAGATGCAGACTGTGGCCAGGAAATCAGAAGACGCTTACTTCTTGGGAGGAGAGCAATGTCCAGTCTCAATAAAATAGTAAAGAGTAGAGACATCAGACTGGCAACAAAGATCCGCCTAGTCAAAGCCATGGTATTCCCTGTCGTAACCTACGGATGTGAGAGCTGGACCTTAGGGAAGGCTGAGCGAAGGAAGATAGATGCTTTTGAGCTGTGGTGCTGGAGGAAAGTCCTGAGAGTGCCTTGGACTGCGAGAAGATCCAACCAGTCCATCCTCAGGAAATAAAGCCCGGCTGCTCACTGGAGGGAAGGATACTAGAGACAAAGTTGAAGTACTTTGGCCACATCATGAGGAGACAGCAAAGCCTAGAGAAGACAATGATGCTGGGAAAAGTGGAAGGCAAAAGGAAGAGGGGCCGACCAAGGGCAAGATGGATGGATGGCATCCTTGAAGTGACTGGACTGACTTTGAAGGAGCTGGGGGTGGTGACGGCTGACAGGGAGCTCTGGCGTGGGCTGGTCCATGAGGTCACGAAAAGTCGGAGACGACTGAACGATGAACAACAACAACAATGTGTTTTTATGGTTGGAAACCAGGCTGGGTCCCTCTAATGAGGTGAGAAGCTCAGTATATAAAACTTCGAAATAAATAAATAAATAAATAAATAAATAAATAAATCCATGTTTTTAGGATGGATTGGAAAGATTCAAGGGTGGGGGGGGGGAGCTAATCTAATATCTTTTGGGAGGGTATTCCAGAGCCGGGGAGCCACTACAGAGAAGGCCCTCTTTCTCATCCCCACCATCTGCACTTGAGACGGTGGGAGATGCTCAAGTCCCAGTCTATACATGTTAAAGTAGTGCCCCTTATATGAAGGTTTGTTTTTTGATTTCTTTTGAAGGAACAGGATATTTTCAAGCCATGGATGTTGGTATCCATGCATGCAGAATCCGTTGATGCAGAGGGCCAATTATATAATGTTGGCAGCAAGACCACTTACAGTGAAATTAAAGGTAACAACTTAAAATTTAAAAGAAAATTAACTTTCTAAAAGTATATCAAATTGTCTAAAAAGTTAAAACAGTTTAATGGCATGTATGGGTACAGATTACTCAAGTTGAAATCTAGAAATTTTAGTCACAACCCCCAAAATTGTGTTGACTTTTCCACAGGTCAAGGTAAACAGTACTGTACCTTTAACTCATATCAAAAAAGGAGAAATCACTTAGTAAAGTAATGAAAGAGGAGAACTGAAAAGAAGCACCAACCCCCTCTACTCTCCAATGTGGTGCCACTTCTAGCCTTTTTGAATGTTTGGGAAGATGGTGAGGCTGGACAGGGACATCTCTCCTCTGAGACAGTGTTGGCACTTTTCTCTCTGACAGAATAACCCCCAATTTACCATATCATATCAAAATCCATAATTTTGGCCCCCAAACCTGCCGTTGGCTTATACATGTGTATATATGCTATGTTCATAGGGATCAAAAACCTTCCTTTGACTTATGCATGCAGTCAACTTAGACATGAGTATGCTAGGTTCATAGGGATCACAATGGTTGTGGAGTGAATTTGGTGCCTCTGTTGGATAGTTATCTCAGGCCCTAGGAAACAATTCTTGGAGTATGAATTGAAAGAAGTGTCAAAGCAAACTAACTCAAATGACAGAATGAAAATTACCCTTGACAATGTTCAAAAGGCATTGCTTTGGTTTCTACATTCTAATTCAGAGCTTGAGAAGTGAGCAGTGGTAAAATGATGAGCCTGTCATGCTCATTCTCCTTAAGAGTAACTTTCCAGGTTCTGCAGTTTTGTGCTCATATGCTTGCACAGCATTATATGATATTTTGTTCTGAGTGTTTTGCTGCTGTTTTAACATTGCAAGCTATCACAAACTTTTTCCCTCAAAGACAAGGGAGTGTATTTTTAATTAACTAATGGTGAAGAAATCAGTTGGTCCAGATGCTTTCTCATAGTGCCCAGGTTAGACGTGCTGTGAATAAACCTCCAAAGGTAATAAAAGACAAAATCGTATGAAATCTAGTTTCAGTTAAGCCCTGCTGATACGCTGGACTCTGAGCTACTCCTTTGTATTTCTTCAGCTGACTGAATTTGGCCATTTTCCAGGAGTTCACAACATAGGCAGAACAGGGACATTAAAGTTGATGACTTTGCTTGTTGAGAAGCACATTATTGCTGAACAGGGTTTGGTCAGATGAATGGCAAAACATCAGTCCTCCAGAAGGTTCTGTGCACCCAGCTGCACAACAACTAAAGCTATTGGATATTGGTTTTTTTTTGTATGTAGGTGTAATATCCTACTTTTTGACAAAGCATGCAAACAACAATAATATAACACAATTAAACCAACTTTTATAAAGGGTGGCACAATTTGTGCCACTCCAGTTATTACAAGACTGTGACTCCCAAACCCCTCAATAGTGATCTCAGCCTAATGGCAGTTGCAATCTAGCAACCTCTGGAAGATCACCAACTATCTACCCTTGATCAAAAATGACAAAACGGAATCAGGAAAAGCTTCACTCTTACCCAGTGTAGAGACTTGCTGACAAATTTTGCTTCTTCACAGTTCAGTTTTCATTTGCACCATAACACTACAATGGGCCCTTGTTATCCACTGCAAATCCCACTGTAGACACCAACATCCACGGATGCTCATTTGCTACTTATATAATGGCATGGTTAAATGGTGACCTGTATATAACATGCTAAAATCAAGGTTTGCTTTTAGGAATTTGTTCTGAATATTTTCAAGCTGTAATTGGTTAAATCAATGGGTGAAGAATCTGTGGATGCAGAGGGTTGGCGGTACTGCTAATTCGGCCTGTGCGAGGGAGAAGACTTGCAATCTAATGTTGGCAGGGACAAAAAGAAATGTATGCGTGGTAAATGAATACAGGCAGTTCTGTGCCTGGAGAGACTGTGCACTGAACTTTAATAGGGCCTCAGGCTACATAAAGAATAGGTTAACTATTTTTCTTTGTCACAGTGTTAATGTATCTTGAGTCTAGAATTAGCAGATTATTAAGAATGTTATTGACATGGACATCTCTAAGTAGCTTGGGAACTCTGTCAAATTCATTTTCCTGATCTTAGGGGCTGTTCTGTTTGATAACCCTCAAACATGCTTTCCTGTTACGTGAATGTTGGCTATCTGTCTATCTATCTATATATGAATGCTCTACATGTAAGGGATGAGGCATATTGTTTGGAGATGCTCAAAGGAAACTGATTAAAAATTGCATTCTTTTACTTTGTGACATACATATGTGATATTGTGATCTCAGCGTGGCATTGGGATCTTGTGACAAAATATCTTTCCAAGAAATATCACTTGGCTGCTGTGGCTCAGTCATTTTGATAGGTACGCTTAGACTACCTCTACTCACAATGCTTTGCTCTGGTGATAGAAACTACTTCTAGCATAAGGGTTCATCCTTAATGTGAAGCATTGGGATGATGTAGTAAGAAAATCCTAAAACTACATCTACATCTCATTTTCTGTACCAACATTGAATATGGCATCCAGTGTCACTACCCTCTTTTCTTCTTTTGTTTTTCTTTTGTTCTGATATCCTCTTTTTGGATATTAGCCAGCATGTCAATATCTTAAATCAAGAAATAGCTTCCTAAGATCTACAGAGATACTCACAGGAACTCTTTACCAAACGAGAGTCCACAACGAGAGTCTCCTCAGTTGGAATGATGGCGGTATTTTGATTGCATGTAATATGTGACAGTGTTTTTGTTGATATCTTTATTTGCTCGCTAACTCTGCACAGTATAATTTGCAATATAAAACAATGCGCAATATACACAATGAAATGTAATTCGTTTTTACTGTATGGTTTGAAAGTTAAGCGAGGTAAATATATGATCTATGATCCATGCTTCCACCTCTCTGCTCTCTGCTCAGTATAGTTGGCTGTTTGGGACAGTTACGTTGCACAACTTGAAGCAAAAGTTCTTTGGGCTCTTTTGTTCAGCTCTACTGCAAACTTTACAGAAATGTGCAAGCACAGGATCACATGGGACAGACCAGTTCTCTGTGACTCAGCAGTTGTCATCTCAATGTTCAGGTGGTGCAATTACATCACGGGAAGTACACTTTTCTGAGTAATCTACTATGCAAGATCCATCTGTCCAGCACACCTGTGTGCATGTGTCTGCTGTTTCATGACTACCAGAGCATTTCCTTCCCACCTCTTAGTGACTTTGTTGGGTTTTTAAAGAAGACATTCTGGGCTCCTTAACCCTTACTAGTTCATGAGCCATTTGTATTTGAATTGTTATGTGATATGTGGGCTTAAATTAAAGCGCTGGCACTCATTTTTAGAGTTTTGAATGATTTAGGAACCAGTATCACAGATGATACCTAGAGAAATGCCCTAAAGGCACCAGATCTCATCTGATCTTGGAAGCTTGGAATCAGAGTTAGCTTGGAATCAGAGTTAGCCCTGGTTAGTAGTACTTGGAGAGCAACCACCAGGGAATGCCAGGTCTTCTAGAGTACCCTGTATATGTCTAATATTTTATTTAACCCCGCCCCTAAACTGTGTTGACTTACCCACAGTTCAGTGTGAGTAATGAACCTTAACTCTATAAAATAAAGAAACAACCCTGTTATTTGAGGAGAGTGTCGAAGGGAAACTTTGTCCATCCTGAGAAAACCTAAAAGAAGCACCAACTTCCTTGCTGTCTCTGCTATAGTGATGTTTCTGGCCTTCCTGAATGCCTGAGTGGGAAAATGGAGGCAGATGGGGTCAACTGGCCACTTGAGTTGGCATTAGTGCTTTCCTTTCTTTGCAGAATGGCCCTAGACTTATCCATGGATCATATTAAAATCATGAATTTTAGTCCCCAACTGAGATTTCTATGCATAGCACTACTTGCACTGCAAAGAGAGCTTCCCTTCCATCCCCATCCAGAAATGTACACAAACAGTAGGAACTGATCACAAGTGCCCACATGTTTGGGAACATGGTGTGCAACCTTGGAGAGGTCTGACCCAGTAAATCATGTCCCCAGTACTTTTGAATGTTTGGCTATCTTATATGGGGTGATGTAAAGAGAGCTGTGCTTCCACAGGCTAATCCCTATCACTTGTTGAGATGTTTGTGACTTGCAGACATCAAATAAATAAAGTATGCCTTTCGCTTAACCTTGATCAGTCCGAATTACATTTTTTTCTTCTTCTGCATCTTAAATACCGTATTAGCAGTGCAGAGGGGAGAAGAGAGACATTTGTTCACTCACAATTACAATGCAAAGCAATTTGTTGATAAATAACTCAATAGCTGTGTTCTTGCTTTCACTTTCAAAGTGCTTCTCAGCGGAGACTAAATCTGACGTACATAAGAATTGCATTTCAGAACTCTCTCTCTCATGAGGAAACATGAAGAGTTGTTATTTTTGAAAGTTTTGGGAGAGAAACCAAGCAAAAGGTCTGCGTTTTACTTATTGAAGCTTTATGGTCATGTAGCAGTACTGTTAACCATTATTGTAAAATAAAGCACATTGCTCACCCACTAAGCCAAAAAAGAAAAGGGGGCGGGAGGGGGGCGATCTGTTAGAATGGTTTGGGACAATTTTGGGGACTGAATAGGGTGAAAAGGCTGGGCTTGTTAGAGAGCGAAATACCTATGGAGGCCTTTTCTGTGAGCAATACCATGACTTCATTACCATGTCAATTCTGGGAAAGGGCTCTGATTGAGCACAGCAGTTGGCTGAATCCATATGGAGCTGATGAACCTCTGAATGAATAGTGAATGGAAAAACTGCTGGAATCTGCTTTCAGCTTTTTGTTCCCAGGATGACCAATGTAAAAGACCTAAGAGCTATACAGCACAGATGGTCTAAAGGAGAAAGAAATCTGCAGGCTTTTAAGTTTATTCCTTTATCCCTGTAGAATGTGCACACACATGTGTACATATATGAACTGAAACACATATCCCAGTATTCCTGTATTCTCTTTCCCTTGTTTCTGGGTTGAATCCAGCCATCATTTTACCAGTTGTCATAGTGGATGTGAGTAATATTTGACTCAATTTTAGGATTAATTTACTTGTCCACTTGATAAATTATCAATGGGCTATCAAATCCCTGAAGAAAAACTTGGTACTTACTAATGGCGTTAGTGGAAAAAGCTAGCTGATGGGAAAACATACTTTTGGGACTACAATACTGAGAATATGTATTGTCAAAGGCTTTCATGGCCGGAATCACTAGGTTGTTGTAGGTTTTTTCGGGCTATATGGCCATGTTCTAGAGGCATATTTTCTCCTGACGTTTTGCCTGCATCTATGGCAAGCATCCACAGAGGTAGTGAGGTCTGTTTGGAAGTAGGAAAATGGGTTTATATATCTGTGGAATATGTAAACCCTACTGCCTACTTCCAAACAGACCTCACTACCTCTGAGGATGCTTGCCATAGATGCAGGCGAAACGTCAGGAGAAAATTTGCCTCTAGAACATGGCCATATAGCTCGAAAAAACCTACAACAACCACCTAATACTGAGAATTCTTGGGCCATCCTGGCCACTTGCTCCTGCTGCCTTGAGGTTTCTGCGAGTTGTCCACGAAAGGAACTTTTCCAAGCCCTTGATAAAACAGCAATGCAAGTCCAGCACTAAACAGTTAAAACCATGCCTTTTACCCAACAGAGCAAGCTTGAAATTGTGATAGGTCATAAGAAAAGGCTGGCTCGAGGAGGCCTGGAATCCCTCCCATTCACTCTATGTGGTGGGAATATGCAGATGTTCCCATTGACACAGTCATCTACGTCCGGTAAGGTTACATGCTTTACGGGTTGGACATATCCCTGCAAATACCAATACAGTAAATCAAAAGGCTCGCTGGCATTATCTGGTTTCCTTTCTGGCTTGGAAAGTTAGAACAGATGTCACACAAGAGAAGACTTGACCCACCAAGAGGAGCTTTTCTGGCCGCTGTAAATGGGAAGCGCCTTGAAATGCTAATGGACGCAGTTTGTGTTGCCGAGTTTGCATACAGAGGGTGGGAAACAGCTCTGATCCCTAAGAGAAAGGAAGAGTGGGGGAAAAGAAATCTTTTGTCATGAATCAAGGAAATCTGCTTCTTCGGCAGCAAAGCACATTAAATGGTGTGAGGATCTTGGCAGTATAAAGATCTTGGAAGAAGTGTCTTGCACACACAAAGTGCAGTGAATGAGCATTTTGACAGGGGATGATGTGCACTGTAATGCAGTTCTGAATGTGCAGAGAGGTTTTCCCTACCCCACTTTCTGCAGTCTGGGTTTTGCACTGTGAAAACAGTACCGTGGGTTCCCCTCACGCCTTTCTTCTCAGTATTCCGGTTCTCTGCAATATTGTTTTTGCTCTCGCAGAGATCAGAGACTTCAGTACTGGGAAAATGCAGCTTATAGGCCAGGCTCGTATTTAAGTCACGACGAATGAATGAGAGGTTTCTTTAATTCTCTTGATAAAATCCATTTAAGACATTGCATTTGCTATCACGAGGCCATGTTTGGTGCTTTTCTACTCTAAGACATCAAAGCAATATCCCAAGAAGCCTGAACATCAATGGACATTTTGTTATGAACCTCAAAGACAGAAAATTTGGTTCTTCTCCATGATGTCTAAAATACATATTCTTTTAAAAAAATGAGTTAGATTCAGTTTGCTTTATCAGATGCATCAGTAAAGTTACAGGGAAAGCTACAGGAAGTTAAATTAAAACTGCACATCATACAATTCTGCCTCCCTTCAAAAGTATTGAAATGGTACACTTAATAAACCAGCTTCACACATTCAAGCTGGTAGACAAGGCATTGTCCCTATGCCCATTCATTTGGATGTACAGACTGACCCAACAACATCAGAACTTGGAAAAACCTGTGTTTTTGGATTGTATTGGTGTATGAAATGATAATCCAACATGGGTAATTTCTTCAAGCTTTGCCCAACATGCATGCCTACTGTGTGCATGGGCTTTATCTGTCCAGTGGGGATTTTACAAGGAGGCATTTATATCCCAAGTACTCCAAACCAGAACAATGTCTGTGAAGTTAACATCTCTATCTGTTGGCTCGTATTTTATATTCGGGAAACTTAGTGAATGGTGGAATGATTCATTTCCTATTTTTTCATGTCAGGAGTGACTTGAGAAACTTCAAGTTGCTTCTGGTGTTAGAGAACTGGCAAGGACATTGCCCAGGGGATGCCTGGATGTTTTACTGTCCTGTGGGAGGCTTCTCTCTTATCCCCACATAGGGTGCTGGAACTGACAGAGGGAGCTAATCCATGCTCTCCCTGGATTTTAATCTCCGACCTGTCAGTCTTCAGTCCTGCCGGCACAAGGGTTTAACGCATTGCACCACTGGGGACTCACATGATCACCCATAGAAAATCATGATAACCATATCTAAGAAACTAGAGCCAATTCAGTTTATCCAATGCCATTTTCTGAACCGGCGCCTCAAATAATTCCAGGAACGGGCCTGAAAACCAAGATACGAAGACACCATTTTGGGTTTGGGCTGTGTTCTCTCCCTTTTTCTCAGCATTGTCTGGCAAAGATGGTAGGAAGCACTCAGCACTGCTAAAATACAGTGGGCAAGAATATGAAAAATACTGATAGCTTCAGCTGAAATCATGCACTCCATGAGAGTCTTTGAGGACTGTAGGATCTTGGTGCTTCAACCATTGCACAATCAAACGTTACCATGATTTCCCAAACTAGACATGGCAGGTTTTAATTTTTTCTTAACACAATGTCTCTGTTCAACAAGTTGATAACAGCTGTGGTTAAATTTTCTAAGAAGATCATGTGGCGTTGTTTCAACAGAAGAGAGAGAATGACTTCGTGTACATTCTCTATTAGGATGTGGTTAGGTATATTTGTCTCAGATAAACCGTACCTATTTCTGGAAATGTTGGTTTAATACTTTTTCCTCTAGCAGCTAGAATGTTTTCTAAAGACATTCTCAGGGGTATTTGAGAAAAATGCAGCCAGATTTCTGTATCCACAAGTTCTATATATCCATGGATTCCACCAGCCATGTCTTAACATTTAATTTTTTTTAAAAAAAGGAAATGTTGCAATTTTCTATAAGGGGCGTCATTTTACTATGGTCCACCAAATACCATGGGCCTATTGTATGTCCTAGAGATATTGCAGGTACACAGCATCTTTCTTGAGTGACAGAAATAAGCACAAAGCAGATATTTGACCGGGTGAAATCAAATACATTGGTAATGTTTGTTTTGTGCTTCTTTAGTGCAAATAGGGAAGTATTTAGTAAATGCCCAAACACTAATATTCAAAAGAGACTACTTTGCTTTGACTGAGATTAGCTGAAAGTATTATATTGATCTAGGGGCGAGACTGATCTATTTGAATTTGTTCAGTTTAGATTCAAAGTATTCAATAAAGTCACACTGACAGTACAAATCATAGCATTATTGGTGACAGATAGATGCAGAAAAGAGAAATGCCAGCAGAGAAAATGTTCTCACATTTCTAACACAGTCCCAAATATAGATGATCTCTAAGTCCCCATCTAGGTTTTCCCCTGACATTAAGTCCAGTTGTGTCTGACTCTGGGGGTTGGTGCTCATCTCCATTTCTAAGCTGAAGAGCCAGCGTTGTCCATAGACACCTCCAAGGTCATGTGGTCAGCATGACTGCATGGAGCACTGTTACCTTCCCGTCAGAGTGGTACCTATTGATCTACTCACATTTGCATGCTTTGGAACTGCTAGGTTGGCAGAAGCTGGGGTTGACAGTGGGAGCTCACGCTGCTCCCTGGATTCGAACCTGCAGTTTTTTGGTCAACAGGTTTAGCAGCTCAGCAGTTTAACCCACAGCGCCATATACATTGCCATTATAATGCAGATTGAACTGCATTATTTGGTCAGTGCACTCATATAACACAATTCAATGCAATCAATATGAATCTTTACTGACCATATAATGCAGTTCAATCTGCATTATAATAGCAGTGTAGATGGGGCCAATGCCTGCATGCTAGGTGTTACATTGATATCTTAACTCCAGGTGGGCTTTCTTACTTTTTGGCAAGAGACAGGAACTTCCCCTTCCCAAGACTGAGATGAACCAAATCCCTTCCTCATGGGGGTTACATTTTCTGGCCATGTTTCCAAAAGCTTAATGATATCGATTTTGGGAGATATAACCCACCTTCACATTTCCCTCCTGAGCCTGAGGAAGGAGGAAGCTTTCTTCTTCAAGGGAGTTTATCAGCACCATATCTGACAAGGACAATACTGGTTGCTTCTCTGGTTACTTTACTAAGTAGCTTGTACAAAGTCCAAGGAATCTATGGAAACTTAGCAAAACGGAATCCCGATTGGGGCTTAAATGGATGATCTGGAGAGATACTCCAGTCATTACTCTGAAATTCCCAGCAAACTAAACAGGACCATCCTTCTCATGTCTCTCTTCATTCTTCCTAAAGTGTGCACTAGCACCACCCATTCCTCTTATCTGCATCTTTCACAATAAACAGGGATTGGTCTTTGGCTGATCTTCCTGTTTCACAAAGACACATGCCCGACAGCACCCATAAGCTCATCAACCCACATTCTCACTCTTTTGTCCCAATCGCCTGACCCATCAAGACATCCTGGCACCATAATCAAGGATTGCTGTTGGAGTGATATCCCTAGGGATAAGCCATCAAGCATCCCATTGTCTACATAACACAACTGTTATTCCTTTTCCAACTATTGACAGTTCATTGAAATTCCTGCCAGACCTCTCTGCCAATCAGCAGCCAGGAGTGGGCGTCCTCTGTAGATCCTGAAACCTTAGCATTCATCATACTTTCTCATGACATATAATGCCTGTAAATGTCTATAAAATGTCCATACTTGTGGCTGCCCATACATGTCATATCTGGGATCACCTTGTTCCTAACATCTGCTCTGGCCATCTGTGAATAATGATCTCTGTTTCTGCTGCCATCTTTGCATGCCTTCCTTGGGTCAGTCAGAATTTGGTACAGCAGACTGAACTCTGAAATTTTGGACAGCAGAAACATGTAGGAAGTTAGTATATCTAGGGATGTGTGTGCATGTGCTTTCAATTTGCCTATAGACGCATGGTGACCCCATGAATTTAATAGCATTCCTAGAGCAGGAGTAGTTACAAGGGGTTTGCCAGTTCCTTCTTCTGAAATATAATCTTCAGCAACCTGGTATTTTTTGGTTGTCTCTCACATGTAAGCATGTTATAAGTGTGCATATGTATGGATGTAAACCAACATGTTTTAGTGGTTTGAGCCTTAGACTACAACTCTGGAGACTTGGACTCAGCTATGGAAACTCACTGTGACCTTGGGCAAGTCACTCTCTGAGTTTCGGAAGAAAAGATAAACAACCCCCCTCTGAACAAATTGCCATAATTCAGAATGCCTTGAAGACGCACAACAACAACAACAACAACAACAAAAAGGTATGGATGAGAAACCAATTACTAAAACCTTCTTGCTGATTATTGACAAATGCAATCCTTGATAGGAATCTATACAAAAAATTCAGAAATGCTATGGCTACATTACAGTCCTTGACCACTGTTATCGTTTTCTGTATTATTATTATTATTATTATTATTATTATTATTATTATTATTATTATTATTATTTTACCATTCCAGGGCTATGTGGAAGGTATGCATTTAAAATTAGTGTTGCCAACAATTTCAGAAACAGCGAATGGGCCCGAAAAACAAACAAGCAAACAAGCAAGTAAGCATATAATTGAAAAAATAATTAAAATAATTAAATAAGTAAGATCCAAGTGAGGTGGTTTCCATATGCTTCATTTTCTCCGCAAAAGCCCTGCTCAGCAAAGAAAGGAGTGTATTTTACCCAGCTATTCCATTTCCACAAACAAGCTTAAGCGGAGGCCACATGGTGAAGAACCATAGCCAGAATTCTAGCTCAGAAAGGCTAAAGCTCTGCTACCCAGATACACTGCTAATCCCTGCTATAGCTTCTTAATAAAGAGTTGTGTAATTCACTTGGGCAATGTGTGAAATCCGCTAATAGCTGAATTACAAAGAGGCTAGCAGCTGGCTCTCACAGGCTGCCAGCTTTCCTCCGTGGTTTCAGGTAAATCCATGATGTACTACCACTGAAGGCATATACAGGCCAAACACTGAATTGGAAGGAGTTTGCTAAAGGAATCCTATCAAACCGCTACTTTAAATCAAGGTGTGCTGATGCCTAGAAGCATCCTGACTGTGGTAGAGGCAACCTTTCCTTGAAAAACTTGCAAGATGCAAAAATAAAAATAAAGAGGAGCAGACCTGTTTATTGTGGAGGAATACTGGGCCCCAATGGTAAGTTTGTGCACTCCCATATTTGCCAAAATGTTGAAGGAAGTCTCAAGACAAAGAAGGAAATCAGGGAGGCTTCTAAAGACAAGGTGGAGGATTTTGTGAAGGTTGTAACACTCCCTGAAGGAGTTGAGGGAGATTTAGCAGCTGGACTCCCCATTCAATTCCAGCCTATTACATAGACTCACACCCCATCTACACTGCCATCTATCTAAATAAAAATGTAATGTTCGTTTGTGGGATTAACAGAACTCAAAAACCACTAGACGAATTGACACCAAATTTGGACACAAGACACTTAACAAATCAATGTATGTCCTTCACTCAAAAAATTGATTCTGTCATTTGGGAGTTGTAGTTGCTGGGATTTGTAGTTCACCTATATCCAGGGAACACTGTGGACTCAAACAATGATGGATCTGGACCAAACTCTACACAAATACTCAATATGCCCAAATGTGAATACTGGTGGAGTTTGGGGAAAATAAAATCTTGACATTTGGGAGTTGTAGTTGCTGGGATGTGTAGTTCACCTACAATCACAGAGCATTCTGAACCCCACCAACGATAGAAGTGGGCCAAACCTCCCACACAGAACCCCCATGACCACCAGAGTGGGCCACAGCAACGCGTGGCAGGGGACGGCTAGTATGATTATATGGGGAATGATGTATGGGACCAAAGACATCATTCCCCAACTAGGTCTACTCCAGTTTTTAGTCCTAACCAGAGTAGAATCAATGGAATTGTTTCTAAAGTATTGATTTACCGAGTTTTCATAGATTCCATGGATGCTATCCAAGTTGGGACTATACCTTGGACGTAGGCCTAAGACTACAAATAGTAGCCTTCTGGAAACATAATGATTGCCTCTATCATTTTTCATGCAAGAGCAATGAAGACTTTGCTGTCCAAAACTCATCCGCACTATGTAGATTTTAATCTTATTTTCTTCATGGGATGGCAGCGTTTTTGGATCTATATTTGATTTTTGCCTAATTGTATATTAAATGTTTTCTGTTATTATATTTTCTACCCACATACCTGGCTTCTGAAGAAAGAGGAATCTCATGGTATTGTAACTTGATTCTATTCTGTTTTTCCTCCTGTTTTTTTTTAATTTGGTGACACTTTTTTGGTTTCAATATGACAAAAAAAACCTCACTTTTTTTTTTTAGTATTGGATATTGAAGAAACGAGGGATTTTGTAGTAGTGTATTTTGTGTTAATTTCAGGTTAGGTCATACTCTGTCCTTGTCAATGAATTTGAAACATACAGATTGAGTATCTTATAACTGAAGTGCTTAGGTTCAGAAATATTTTGGTTTTGTCCTGGATTTTGGAATGGCTATATTTGCATATATGATATTTTGGGGATGTTCCCCTCGTCTAAGAATTCCATAATAATAATAATAATAATAATAATAATTTATTTGTAGCCCTCCCTATCTCCCCGGACAAACTACACTAGAGCTTTCCACACTGTGGGTTGCATCACTACACACTTGTGTGTAGGTGTATCATCCAACATAAGAAGAGTCAAATACTGGTAAAAATTACCACTAAAATGTGGAATCTTAAAAGTGCTTCATAACAAACATGAGAGTGTTTTATTATGTTCCACAAATATTCAAAGTCTGTGTTCATCCCATCAACCTCATGCATCTCAATAAAAAGTAATTATTTTATTAGTGTTATACTTTAATTTTTTTAAAAAAACTTTTGCACATAAATTTACTCATAAATATTTACTCATACTTACAAATCATATCTTACAAACCTATCTATCTATCTATCTATCTATCTATCTATCTATCTATCTATCTATCTATCTATCTATCTGTGAAAGCTTTTAAGGAAAGCTTAGAGAAGACAATGATGGTAGGGAAAATGGAAGGGCAAAGGAAGAGGGGCTGACCAAGGCACGATGGATGGATGGTATCCTTGAAGTGACTGGATTGACTCTGAAGGAGCTGGGGGTCGTGGCGTCCGACAGGGAGCTCTGGCGTGGGCTGGTCCATGAGGTCACAAAGAGTCGGAAGCGGCTGAATAAATAAACAACATGAAAGCTTTTAATGAGATATGTTGTGTCTGCATACACTTTGTTATTACAGTTTACACTAGTGAGAAGGTCCTGTTCTCAGTCCCACCTGCTTTGCAAGTGCAGTTGGTGGGGATGACAGACAGGGCCTTCTCAGTGGTGTTTCCTCAACTCAGGAATTCTCTCCCCAGTGAGATTAGATCAGTGCCCTCCCTCCTGGCATTCAGAAAGAGAACAAAGAAGGCATGGTTATGGGTCCAAGCTTTTGACTAGTAAGTAACGCAGTATAAGAAGTAAATATGGAATATATATAATTGACACTTGGATCCAGGAGTTTGGATCATGTGATTTTAATGTTTTTATTAAGTTTTTTTAAAATTTTATACATTATGTCTTAATATCTTATGGAGACTTTGTCCTATTGTATTTTATGCTTAGAGTCATATGTTGTTTGATTTATGATTTAGTTTATGTATGTAAGGCATTGAATTTTGCCATTATTTTGTAAACTGCTTTGAGTCCTCCCTGGGGTGAGAAAAGCGGTATATAAATACTGTAAATACATAAATGAATGAATATATGCACATATCTACTTAAAGGGTTTGAATAACCTCTGGCTTGCTAGCAAAACTGGATTACTGTGTCGCGAAATGAGGCATGTCTAAAAAAATGTAAAACAGAACTCATCATAAAAGACCTTTGAGTAAAAACCAAGGGCCAAAATATGCTTTAATTTGTACAGCATGGTTGAGAGATACTACAGCCCTAGATGCATTGGGGAAGAATTAATAAAAGTGAATGCCAGCACCCATGCTTTCTGGCTAGATGTGCATTCTACCTTTCCTTGCCTTCATGCTTGCCTGTCCCATGATATTAGGAAGAGTCAGGGCTGGGACATTGGGGCTGGCAAGTGCCTGGCACTTCTGACTTGATATTTGACCTGGTAGTTGATCTGCAGAACACGGCTACCCAAACAGTTGGCACCTTTCTAGTCATATCGAGGCACCTTCCCTGTGAAGAGAAGCTTGACTTGGGTCTGGTTATTTTAGGAAGGGGGGAGGCCCTATGTTCTGAATGGGCCCCACAGCAGCCCCCTCCCCAGAGCAGCTGGCACATTCAGGGTCCTGCTGAGCAGCCTGAATAGGCCAGATGTTTTCTTTTGTCCACCGGTGCTCCTCCAGAACTTAATCTCTTTTGCACAATGAGTTGACCAGCTAAAAATGGCAAGTCCTTTTTAATTCAAGTTAGGGGTATAAAGAAGGTAGCTTTGACTGCCATGCATTTTTTTTGATTTGCTGGTGTGCAAAATGAGAGATTGTTGCATACTGGACAAGAGAATGGTCACTCTACACAAAGGAACAGTGCATTGATGAATTTAGTTTCTAACCAATGTAAGAGGTTGCTCACTCACATTAAAAATTATTAGGGCCTTTCTAATATAGTCTAATAATTGCTCTCTGTTTGTCCATCTGCAACAAACCTTAAAGCCCTGCTTGGGGAATATGTAATTTAACAGTATGGTGCAACAGTTTGAGTGTTGGGCTACAGTGCTGGAGACAAGGGTTTGAATCCCCACTTGTCCATGAAAAACCTACTGAGGACCGTTTTACATTACCATGTAATCCGATTATCAAGATAGATAATCCACATTATCTGCTTTGAACTGGATTACCTGAGTCTACACTGCCATATAATCCAGTTCAAAGCAGATAACTGGATTTTATACAGTTGTAGAATGAGTGACCATAAATAAATTATATTGTTTCAGCATTAGAGGAAGGCAAAGACAAACCCCCTCTTGCCAAGGAAACCTTTCATATCTTTTAACTTTAGAGTTGCCATAATTCTTTGAAGGCACACAAAAACAACAAATTAAGTTGCTTTCTCTAATTTTGTTTTATTTTATTTTTTTATTGATGCTCACAATGTGCTGGACCATATAACAGCTGATGCGATATACAAATGTGCACTCATGTAGATTTCTTATTATCTTTCCTCATCCTCCTGCTGCATCTACGTTTCCCCTCTTAAACCCCGCTTCCCTTTGGAGGTCATTTGGCTGCCATGCTGGTACCCATGGTATACCTTTCAAACTCTGTTTAATTCCATAAATATGAGAACAAAGGAATGGTTGCAGAGAGTTCTCACAGGAATTGCTTTCCATTTGTGCTTCCATTTATTCACCTGTCTATTCATTGCTCCATCTTTTTACAGCCCTTGTCAGCTGTTTTGGGATTTTAAAATGTGCACATGCACTGAAGTAGTCTACACCAGCATATGGCAACAAAGTCCCATGTTTTTCTTGAGTGTAGAGATATACAGTTATGAAATATGCACATTTTTGGCCAAGCTTGGATTTTAAGCATACCTTTTTAACCCATGTTTTTCAGCTGATGATGTGATTCAGCGCACACTTTTGACAAGCATAATCCAGCTACCCCTCCCTTTTATCCCAGTTTCTCTTGAATCTTAGGGCCGGTGTAGAAGGGTCCTGTGTTTTCAGCAAGATCTTCAAAGCAGCTTAATCTGTTTCCTAGATATGAGCTGAATGGGGTTACACTTTGCAGTAGCATGTCCACAATGGTCAGAGGCAGTGCCAATTAAACCTCTGTTTTCCTACTTTTATCTGGGATTTAAATACCCTAAAGACACCAAAGACTAGGTTTTGTATTTGTGTGGGAGACCGCCAGTGTTTACCAGGTGCTATATTTTAGTAGAAGGAACAAGCAAAACCACCTCTTAATATTTCTTGCCTAAGATAATGTAAATTAAATTCATGGAGTCACCATAAGTTGACAGGTAACATGAAGCCAGCTACCACACACACATATCCCCTTTTGCAGCTTTTAAAAAAAAGTCCCATCCTCTTTCTCCCTGTTCGCCTCCTCCTCCTTTCTTTTCCTGGCTCATATCTTCCTTTCTCAACATTTAATTGTGGGAACTTTGTGCCCACCAAAGTTAGGCTTTGCTATGCTGTTTTTCCACTAAGGAGGAGACATTGCCTGAGGGACACTGAGTGAAAGGGACAGTTGTCACAGAGTCCTCTTTCCCTTGGTTCCTTCTTTCCTTGAAATTGGGTGGGCACAGGTCTTCTGGTTTTGCTGCAAGTGAGGCTCCTGCAAGCCAAACACCAAAATCAGAGCTCATCACACAATACTAGGTTGAAAAGGGGAAGGTCAGTACAGGCAGTCCCAAGTTATGAACAACATAGGTTTTATAGGTTTGTTCTTAAGTTGAATTTGTATGTAAGTTGGAAGTGTAATTGCAGCCTATCTATCATCTATCTATCTATCTATCTATCTATCTATCTATCTATCTATCTATCTATCTATCTATCTATCTATCTATCTATCTATCTATCTATCTATCTATCTATCTATCTATCTATGTAAGCTTTGGATATCATAGAGGTTAACAGTATCCCCATGGTGTTTGTTTGCTTTCCTGTTTGTGCCCCAATTCAGAAGATTTAACTTTGTGTCCCTGTGATAATTAGATTTTGAGAAAACGTGGTTTGTTGTGGAAACAAGGATTGGAGAGAAAGCTTTAGTAGAGACACCTTTCCCCCATGATAACTCTTTCAGGTGAGAATTTCCCTTTCAAGGGGCAGACTTTTCTCACTTCCTATTGTCTCCCCCCTCTTAACTATGTATCATTTGTAAGTTGGATGTTTTAACATGGGGACACTCAATCAGTGGCTGACTCCCCCCTGGGCACACAGAAGACTGGGCGACTTGGAAGGCGCTGAGCAGACTGCGCTCTGGCACCACGAGATGCAGAGCCAACCTTAAGAAATGGGGCTACAAAGTGGAGTCCACAACATGCGAGTGTGGAGAAGAACAAACCACAGACCACCTAATACAATGTGGCCTGAGCCCTGCCACATGCACAATGGAGGACCTTTTTACAGAGACACTAGAGGCACTCGCAAGTGATCAGCTTCTGGTCAAAGGACATTTAGTATAATGCCAAGCTTGTCTCTTTGTGGTTTTCTATACATTATAACTGTATTATCAATTTGCTTCTGACACAATAATTAAAATAACGTGGCGGCTGCCTGTACAGAGAAATTATAGGAGAAGAACCAGGAGACTTATAGCCACCATAGTTTGGCTTGGAAGGTCAGTGGGGGAAGTGAGGTTGTGTCTCACATCTTTAAAAAAAAATAGTCAAGAGGCTCTTAGAAAAATATGAGTTGGGGAGGAAACTATGCTGAGTGTCAGTATAATAATGAAACAAAATAAATACATCAAGACATATAGAGCTAAAACAGTAATAAAAGTAAATGTGGGGGGACCATTGTGCAATCTTAATGGATGCTTGATGGGTATCTCAAACTGTAAACTACATTAGAACATAAAAAAGATATGGAAGACGGAGGATGAGCCTTGAGTGTATATCTGTTATTTCCTCACAAACTTTTTCCATTCCACATCTCCCACCTTGACACCAGAAATGTCTGCTGCAGATAACACCTTGCATGTTGCTAGGATTTCAGCTCAGAACATGGCCTCGCAAGCCCTGCGGACACAGAGCTGCTGGAGAACAGATTGGTAAAAATAAGTGCCTGTGTTCTCACAAAACCTGAGAAAATGGCACCTTCGCTCTTGCTCCTCCTCTTCTTTTTTAAATGTCTGTTTTCTGCCACTCTGGTAATCGCTTCATAACTGGTGGGATAGCAGAACATATGTTCCCGAAACAGCAAAGAGCAGAGAAGTCTTCGGTACTTCTGCTCCACAAGAGAAAACAAGAGAGAGAAATCCCTTTGCACTCGGTTGTCTTTAAAATCAGTGCCAAAGGATTTCTCTAAAAGGCAACAGAGATGTGTTATGTAAAGGTGCAGGGATAAAATGAAGTCTATACGGTACTATAGGTTTTTCGAGCTATATGGCCACACAACCTCTGAGGATGCTATGCCATAGATGCAGGCAGAATGTCAGGAGAGAATGCTTCTAGAACATGGCCATATAGCCCGCAAAACCTACAACAACCCAGTAATTCCAGCCATGAAAGCCTTGGATGGTACTAAAATGCTTATGTGGGCAGTGCTCCAATTGTCCCTATTTGCCCAGGGCAGTCTTGTCCGGAATGAGCCCTGGGAGGAGAGGATGCAGAGACTTTTTGGAAATGCTATAGTGCACACATTCAGACAGCTGTCTAGGTATAGCAAGTGGCAGGAGTGGGGGGAGGGGGAGATGCTAATATTTTAGAAGACAGTGAAGGCACAAAAAACATGATGTTCCACTGTGCTTTTTATTAATCAGTTCACAAGATAATTTTGGCCTCTCCAGTCATGCCGGCCACATGACCTTGGAGGTGTCTATGGACAACACTGGCTCTTCGGCTCAGAAATGGAGATTAGCACCACCCCCCAGAGTTGGACATGACTGGACTTAATGTCAGGGGAAAACCTTTACCTTTAGTCATAATTCAATATCTGGTTCTTGCACTCTGCCATTATCCCTGCCCTGTAAGTTGTATTGCTCAAATTGACTTGATCCTTCTATCCAAAACTTATCACCTGGCTTTTGCACTTTCCCACCAGCCCTGTCCTTGTAACTGTTTTGCACAAGCCCCTGCCTCACCCCTTAGCTCAGTATATGGCCACTATGTTAGGCTGCTGGTTATGTTTTGTGATGTTTGTATTTGTGGATTTTTACTGTGTTATATTTTAATCTGTGGTTGACTGGGGCTTGCACCCATGTAAGCTGGCCCGCATCCCTTCAGGGAGATGGTGGCGGGATACAAAAATAAAGTTGTTGTTGTTACTATTATTCTATCTGTATGTAATCTGTATGTGTTAATTGACCTGTAGAGCTATGCAGTTAGACGTGATTATACTACTTTCATTTGAAATACATCATGCCATTCCTTACCTTTTTGAAGAAGACTATAACCTGCCTTTACGCTCACCTTTTTCCTTGTGCTAATCCTTGAGGCACATCTTCAAGGCCCTTGCTCTCTTGTCTTGCTCTAGATAGAACAATCTGTTCTGGTGTCCAATCTTTTGGCTTCCCTGGGCCACAATGGAAGTACGTCACACACAGCTGTAAAACTGAAGCCTTGAATTTGTACAAATAGCCAGAACGTACAGTGTGAGGCAGTCCTTGACAAGTACAGAATACACACTTGAATCCTTTTTTACAGTTCATTTTTTGCGACATTGCAAAACGGCCCTCTTGCTCTTTATTTGATGAGTTAATTTTAATACTTCCCCCCATTCCCCCCCCCCCCCCCAATTTCTTCTGGGAATCATAATGAAAATTACAGATAATACTCTGATATTGCTGAACTGATTTTCCATTCCACTACAAACTTTGCATTGAGCCTTGGCAATTAAAGTGGCATCAGACCGTATTAATTCCACAATGTAGATCAAGAGTCCTCAAACATTTTAAGTGGAGGACAAGTTTGTGGTCCCTCAGACTGCTGGGGGGGGGGGGGGAGGAGGCAGACACAATCCAAGCACCCCACACAGATGACCATCCAGCCCTTGCTTAACAACAACAACAATAAAAATAATATAATAATAGAATCTTATAGTTGGAAGAGACCCCAGGGGTCATCTAATTCTCTTCTACCATGCAGGAAAAGCACAACCAAAACACCCCAGACAAATGACCACCCGCCCCCTGTTTAACAACAACAACTAAGAATAGAAACATAGAATTCTAGTTGGAAGAGACTCCAGGGGCTATCCAGTCCTTCTGCCATGCAGGAAAAGCACAACCAAAGCTCCCCAGACAGTGGTAGCAGTAGATAATAATAATAATAATAATAATAATAATAATAATAATAATAATAATAATACAACCCCTGAGGATGCTTGCCATCTGCAGGTGAAACGTCAGGAGAGACTGCCTCTAGAACATGGCCATATAGCCCGAAAAAACCTACAACAACCCAGTGATTCCAGCCATGAAAGCCTTTGATGATGATGATGATGATGATGATGATGATGATGATGATGATAGCCAGACTAAATGAGTCCTCTTTCTGGGCCTTCTGAGGCTGGCAGGGGCTTTTGCTTTCTCCCTCCTCCCTGTGGCTGACCGGACTGGACTTTGCCCACAGGCCAGAGTTTGGGTAACCCTAAGCTGCAATATGCTCTCCTTAAACTTTTTGGCTTAGTACCTTTGCTACAGAGCCCCCAGTGGCACAGCAGGTTAAACCACTGAGCTGCTGAATTTTCTGACTGAAAGGTCAGGGTGAGCTCCTGCTGTTAGTCCCAGCTTCTGTCAACCTAGCAGTTTGGAAACATACAAACGGGAGTAGATCAATAGGTACTACTTTGGCAGGAAGGTAAAGGCACTCCATGCAGTCATGCCAGCCACATGACTGGAGGCATCTGTGGACAACTCCGGCTCTTCGGCTTAGAAATTGAGATGAGCACCACCTCCCAGAGTCAGACACGACTAGACTTCATGTCAAAGGGAAACCTTTATCTTTACCTTTTACCTTTGCTACAAGCAGCTCGCCAAAGTAAAAACCATCTTTAGTTACTTACGTGTGTACTATGCCAGGCCAGTACAAAAGCTATTGTCTATCAAAGCCATTTTGTGTGGACCTTGAACGTCATTGAATATAACACTCCTGATTTTCTGATCCAGTCATTTGCATGTAAACCTCCTTTTGGATATAAATCTATTATGAAAATGAGAAGGTATACCCTTTAGAGTAAAAACTAGGAATATGAAGACTGTAGTCCTCGTTTGGAGGAAACACCTCCTCTGCTAACAGGAGGGTTAATATATTTTTTTTACAAAGCCTATCAGTTAAATCTCTTTGAGTGTCAGTTCAGTGCTGAATTGTTTTGCCCTTGTTAGCAAATGGAGAGCAGTGCTAGTATACAAGGACTCTCCACAAGGACAGGCCTTTGTGCGGACCGCAAGGCACACAACAAACACAAGTGTCTTCCTTGCTTGCTTGCTTACTGAGTGAGCAGCTCTTTTCACACTAACCTTTTGGTCAGCAAATATTAGGTAGCTGAGAATTTACAGAAAGATCTAGTGCAGACAATAGATGGGACACAACTATTGCCTACATGGCCAAGAGAAGAAAAATAGTTCTATAGGAATAGAGGGCAATTCAACTGATTGTTGACAAAATGTTTTTTTAATATATAGAATGGCCTTGGATGCTGGAAGGAGAAAAAGCAGGGTCACTGTTCTTTAGGGTAAGATTTAAAATCTGCACACTGGGTTGCTGTGAGATTTCTGGGCTGTATGGCCATGATCCAGAAGCATTCTCTTCTGATGTTTCGCCCACATCTATGGCAGGTCACAGCTCACAACCTCTGAGGATACCTGCCATAGATGTGGGCAAAATGTCAGGAGAGAATGCTTCTGGATCATGGCCATACAGCCCAGAAATCTCACAGGAACCCAGTGATTCCGGCCATAAAAGCCTCTGACAACACAAAATCTGTACAGTTTGTTTGGTTGCAAAAGTAAAATTTCATTACCAGCTTTAGTGTGTTTATTTTTTTTAATTATTAGTTTAATGTTATTTTTAAAGTAACAGAACCAGTAGACCAGGTTCTGTTACTTTCTGTTACCAGCACTCTGCACCATTTTTGTTATTATGTTCATTCTCACTCTGATCCTGTTGTAGGATTATCTGGATAGATTTATTCAGAGGAGATTTGCCATTGGCTTCCACTTATACTTGCGGTGCATCTACATAGTATGATTAATGCAGTTTGACACCACTTTAATTGCCATAGTTCAATGCTATAAAATCCCGAGATTTCGCATAGAAGGTTCAAGACTGTAAAACTAAGACTCCCAGGATTTCATAGCATTGAGCCAAGGAAATTAAAGTGGCACCAAACTGCATTAATTCTACCATGTAGAATATGGTTTGCCCATAGTCACCCAACAGGTTTTCACAGAGGAGTGGAGATTTGAATCTTGGTCTGTTGGAGTTCTAGGGCCCTTCCAGGCAGACCCTATATTCCAGGATCTGATCCCAGGTTTTCTGTTTATCCCAGATTATCTGGCAGTGCAGACTCATATAACCCAGTTTAAAGTAGAAAACCTGGGATCAGATCCTGGGATATAGGGCTGTCTCATACTCAAACCACTGTGCCAGGCTAGCTCTAGGATGTCACATTACCAACATATGTAAACATTATGGGCTAGTCAGGCATTGGCAAACTTTGGCCCTCCAAGTGTTTTGGACTTCAACTCCAACAATTCCTAACAGCCAGTAAGCTGGCTAGGATTTCTGGGGACCCTTCCACATAGTCGTATATCCCAGCAAATCAAGGCGGAAAATCCCGCTTTATCTGAGTGTGGACTCAGATAACCCACTTCAAAGCAGATATTGTGAGATTTTATGCCTTGATATGCTGGGATATAGGGCTGTGTGGAAGGACACTGGGAGTTGAAATCAATGGGAGCTATCGCTACTTACAAGTGCCACTGACTACAATTCAATATACTCATTCAAATATTATAAAATCTATAAGTAAAGTAAAACTAGTGAAGAGAAGACGGCATTGAAGACGGTTCTTCACCTGAGGCAGTACTCATCTAAAGGATAGCCCCGAGTACAGTTAGTGTTTTTAGAGGGGCTTAGACATAACTTGGGAAGCTGCCATATTGGCCTGAAGAATACTGAAAATTGTCCCAAAAGTAACTTTTCAAACTACTCACTCAAGAGAGATATACATATCTTCAGACTAAAGGATGCAAATTGGCTTTTTCTGATCAAACTGCAGCTTGGAAACCAAACTGAATGACTCTTTTCAGTGTACATGTGGGTCCTTATGTGTTCATGGCATGTACCCTCAAATAAAACTTTATAACTATAGTTATCCATTTTGTTCAAACTGGCAAACCAGTTACCAGTAATCAGAGACTTCTTGTTCAAAAAAGAGGAATGAAGTAAGCAGGCTAAAGGATTAATTCATATTTTGATTTGTTATGAAATGCAGTGATCCAAATCAGCCAGAACTCGGAAAAGTTATTTGTGGTGCTGCCACTCCAGAATCCCAGAGTTGGGGAAGTACCAATGTTCTGACCGCGTAGAAGGCAGTGAGCTGTCATGCAGTTAAATCTGACTGTACTGTGCCCATTATTGGGAATTTCAGCCTCTGAGTATTTTCTTTAAAATGCCGTTGTACTTTTATGACAGTTCACCTAATTGACATTAATGCAAATAATGTGCAGAGATGTCTGTAAAATGTCTCCAAGTAGCTGCAGAGAGAATAGCTCTGCATGTGGTTGTGATTATATGAATATTTAAATGTTTATATAGTGGTAGCTTGTAGATGTCAAATGAAATTATTATGCATAAGGTATTTTTAAAACATTGAAATGTACCCTTTACTACTGCAAAATAATTTCAGATGAAAACGGGTTGGATTACATACTTGAAAATGAGTTGGACCGCATGCTGGGCCATTAAGATTGTGTGGGGAGGGATAAAAAGCATGTAGAACAGGGCTGCCTTCGGCGTCCATTTAACACTTCCTTTGTTGGATAACTGTATATGAACTCAGTTCACTCCACTCCTCCTTTGGTAACTGGTGCTTTAGTACCATTGGGTCAGACTTAATAAAAATATTGCCCCCGCCCCCACAATAAGAATTCTGCTCTCCAATGAAATATCTTTGTGTTCCCCAAACTTCTAGCACTGCAAACACTGGACTATTGATTGGAGTGTTCTCAGTCACTTTGCGTATACTTTCATATGAATGCCTAAACCGTATTTCTAAATGCCCATCTTAAACTTTAAACTACTACATTTTATGGAGGGGGGGGGGGCAGAATTCTTATGCCTTCATCTCTTCCCCTGTGCTGGCACGATTGAAGACTGACAGGTCACAGGTTCGAATCCGGGGAGAGGCGGATGAGCTTCCTCTATCAGCTCCAGCTCCTCATGCGGGGACATGAGAGAAGCCTCCCACAAGGATGATAAAACATCAAATCATCCAGGCGTCCCCTGGGCAATGTCCTTGCAGATGGCCAATTCTCTCACACCAGAAGCGACTTGCAGTTTCTCAGGTCGCTCCTGACATGACAAAAAAACAACAACACTCTTCCCCCTGCTTGCTTACTATTTCTGTACTTGAGAGAAACCTTTATGGATGCTCAGGTGGGCTGGTGAAGGTTTCCAATTTACAAATCTTCCTGATGGTAAGAGCTATTTGGCAGTGGAATCTGCTGCCTTGGAACGTGGTGGAGTCTCTTTCTCTGGAGTTTTTAAAGTAGAGGCTGGATGGCCATCTGCTGAGGGTGGTTTGATTCTGTGTTCCTGCATGGCCAAAGGGGGTTGGACTGGATGGCCCTTGTGGTTTCTTACAACTATGATTCTAATTCTAAGGACCTCATCACATGAGAATTTTTTAGCATCCTGGGACGGTTCTGTCATGGGACAGATGGGCATGCAGCCCATCACACGATGTTCCTCAACTTCTGGTGGAAGCCGCGTTCCGAGCCAGTGTGGAAGGGTCCTAGTACACTTCCTCATCAATACGGAAAGGCTCCCATATTGTGCTGATTCCAATGGAGCCAGCACACTTCTGTCCCTGTTGAGCGGCCCTTCCTTCATGTAATGGGGGAAGCGCCACATGTCTGTTGTTTTACCATGCATGCTGGCGAAATGGAATGATAAGGTTGGAAGAGGTTTGAGTACTAAAGAGAAACATGGAAAAATGTTGAGCTATAATGTGAAGTATTGTAAAGAACAACTTCTGAAGACTCTATATAACTTGAGTGAGTGAGGTGAAGCAATGGTGTGATAAAAGCTTCATCTGAACCAGTCCAAGGCAACTTCTGTAGTCTAAAGCAGTGCTATACACAGTGGTGCAGGTCCATGAACATTGGGCAGCTGAACTACAGCAGGTTTCCAGAAAAGAAAGAAATAGTTCTTGCCCATGGGCACAAATGTGGTATTGGTCCAATGGTACAGCATATAACTTAAGAAGTACTACTCATATAAGGTTAGTTGTGCATCCATCCCTTGATCCAGACCAAGGTGTTTAAATGCACACAGGTAATTCATCCCAGGATTTATATGTACTACAGTGTCAAGATAGATCTACCTGCAGGTCAGGATGGGCAGATATTATGGGCTATACCATCTCACAATCAGACTTGGTCAGAATTCTACTTTCAGTTCCCCAAAAAACAAAACAAAACGAGGTATACTTTGTTTTAAAAGAAAATACTGCTTTCTGTAAACTGACAGGAATGCAATTCCCCTTCTATAGTAGCAAGTTAGACCTCTTCTGGCCATTTCAGGACACCCTAGTTCAAGAAGGATGGCGATAAGCTAAAATGTGTCCGGAGAAGAATGACAAAGGTGATTAAAAGCCTGGACACCAAGCCATATGAGGAATACCAGAAGAAGCTAGGTATGTTTTGCTTCGAGAAAACAGAGAGGTGATATGATAGCTTATCTTAAAATACCTGAAGGGAAGTCATGTAGGTTGTTTTCTCTTGCTCAAGAGACGAGAGCATGAAGCAATAGATTCAAATTACAAGAATTCTAAAATAGATGTTCTACAGTAAAGCAGAGGTTGGGTGGGCATCTCTTAGGAGTGTTTTGCATTTTCTTGCATAGCAGGGGATTGGACTGGATGGCTCATGTGGTCTCTTCTCACTCTAACAACCTCATCAGATGGGGTGAATTTAGCATCTAAGAATGCTTTCATGCCATCTAATGGACAGAGCCCCACACTGGACATCGTACAATGTTGTGTGACTTCTGGTAGAGGCCCTGCCCCCAACTGGGGTGAAAGCATTGCTGGACGCTTCCCCCCCAACATGGGAGGCTTCCCATGTTGTGCTGGCTCCGATGGATGAGATCCTAAGAGTCTAACATGTATAATACTAAGTTTAAAAGGGAGGCAGTGGGAGGTCTTTAGGATTTCAGGGTTTTACATGCAACATGAAGGTCACATATTGCTACCCCAGTTGTGGCAGTATGCAAGCAGCAGGATCTTTGAGACTCTAAGCCTGATGTGAATCCAGATTCTTATTTCGGAGAATCCCTGCTCTTTGATTGGTTCATGGAGTCCAAATGAGAGTCAGCACCATATGTGAGACTGCAGAATATGTTTCCTGCTAATATGGGATGGCATTTAAGTGAGTATCAAGCTCAGGATGGATGCCTGGCATCTTCAGCCAACAGCCAGGGTCTCCAACTCCCTAACAAGGCTCATGAGTGCAGCTCTGGACTGGGTGGTTTTGGGTTGTCATTAACATTATCCACAACACTACTCCTCGATATTATGAAGAAATTAAAATGACAGCCATGTGTGCTGCCACTAGTTTAAATCAATAAAAGGGTATGTATTTATGGATGGGTAGCATAGGGCTGAAGCATGGAGGGCTCCATTCAGGCATGGAGGCAGGGTTGGTAGTGCCTTAGCTTAACACGTCTGCGCTTTTGTATGGATTTGTTAGTGCCTTAATTCTCCTGTTAAAGAAATCGCCAAGGAATGTGGAATTAGATGTTCTTTAGGACATGAAGACCTTTGATCATTCTCTTTACCTGCATGTTTACATACCATTGTCTTTCTTTCCAATCTAAGATAAACCTCTGAGTAAGTCTAACGCTGTTTTGTGTGTGAGAGATTAGTTGTTGCTGGCCTATTCTTTGCGAAGCTTTCACATTCTTTCAGAATCTCCGATTATGCTGATAAAAGTTTGGACGAACAATGTGGAAATTAACACAAGGCCGCTTGAAAACCAGGGCCAAATCCAACCCAAATATGTGCTTTTCACAGTGTGTGTGTGTGTTGTGTTAACTCTGAGCATTTACCTGGCTGCTTGGGAGGGAAGTCACTTGATCTTTCACTCCAGGATGGAGACCAGGATTATTCCTTTCTACTTCCTGCTTTCTGTTAGTCTTTGTTCTTGGAAAACTTCAATAAGGCTAGACATACTTTGAAAAAGCATATAGCATGAAGGGACCTTTTACACAGCCCTATATTCCAGAACATCAAAGCAGAAAATCCCACAATATCTGCTTTGAACTGGGTTATCTGAGTCCACATTCAGATAATGTGGGGTTTTCTGCCTTAATATTCTGGGATATAGGGCTGTGTGGAAGAGCCCAAAGCACTTTCAGATTTCAGGTGGTTGATTGAGTACCCTCCTAAATTGCTGTTGTTTCTCCAATCATCTTCATGGAAAGTTGGCTAGCTCCAAATTTGAGGTTCTCCTGGGCAAAATAATACTTGGCTCCCTATTTTCCCTGTCATTGGGCCTGACCAGACTAGGGTAGTCTTAGGGCCCTTCCACACAGCCCTATATCCCAGAATATCAAGGCTGAAAATCCTACATTATCTGAATGTGGACTGGGTTATTTGAGTCTACACTCAGATAATGTGGGATTTTCTGCCTTGATATTCTGGGATATAGGGCTGTGTGGAAGAGCCTAAAGCAATTTCACATTTCAGGTGGTTGGTTGACAACCCTCCTAAATTGTTGTTTTTTCTCAAATCATCCTTATGGAAAGTTGGCTAGCTCCAAGATTGAGGTTCTCCTGGGCAAAATAACACCTCGCTTTCCCTTTCCCCTGTCATTGGCCCTGACCAGACTAGGGTAGTCTTAGGGCCCTTCCATGCAGCCCTATATGCCAGAATATTAAGGCAGAAAATCCCACATTATCTGCTTTGAACTGAGTTATCTGAGTCCACTCTTAGATAATGTGGGATTTTCTGCCTTGATATTCGGGGATATAGGGCTGGGTGGAAGGGCCCTTAGGTAGGCAATGGCTTTGCAGAATCTATCTCTCTGTCATTGTATGCTTGTCAGCTGAAACTTCCAAGCAGATTCTTGTGCAATAGAGGAGCGCATGGAACAAAAACATTTCTGAGCAGAGAATTAGTTTTGAGAGCCAGGTGCAGAACTGACCAAAGTTCACCGCCCTTAAGCACAGCAATCTGCTTCTGGTTCATTTCAGGATTATTATTTGGGGCAGGACAGAAGTCATACCATTGCCAATTCTTAACAACTGAGTCAAGCATCCTTGCTGATCTCCTCTGAATCATCCGCAGATCTACCAGTAGATATGTATTTGCCTTCTGTCCAGCCTTGGCTTAAGAGCTTTGATATTTGTATTGTCTAACTTATGAATAACATAATGTTTGAAGAGGATACAATTGGACTGGACTTCCGTTGGGTTTTTCCAGTTCACAAGATTTTGGAACTCTGTATTACATTAATAGCATCTTACCACTTTTAACTCAAGCCAACTACGGACATCGACCAGCTGTGAAGAGTTCTGGAATGTGGAAGCTCAATATGTGGTTTTCAGCAGCATTGATTTTTTGAGCTAGCTGTGAGCAAGTGGAGTGTCTGGGGATGAGCCTTCCATCCGTTTGAGGAATTTATATGGAAATTATCAAATGTACTTGTAAGGGAGTACTAATGTACACATCTATGTTGTCTTTGTTGCTATAAAGAAGAAAAAGTAAACCCTTTGATGGCATCCGGGAAAGATGAAAAAACTTTCATTTTGGTGACTATTAAACTGGATTTCTAGATTGTGATCTGAATCTTATGACCATGCTTTAAAGCAAAGCTTTTCAAACTGTGTGTTGGGATGTATGTCAGCTGTAGTGTGTAGGTGTGTCGAGCAAATGTAATATGAAACCTCTGAGTCTATGTGAAATAAGCTATCAATCATATATTTAAAAATATAGATGAAAGGTTTTCATGAGCTATGCTGTGTCCCCATACATTTCATTATTATGATTGATATATGTGTTGTATATCTTATTAAGGGGTTGGTTTAACGTCTGGTTTGCTGGTAAAACCAAATTACTGTGTCACAAAACGATGCATGTCTCAAAAGTGTGTCAGCAACATGAAATGTTTGGAATTCCCCGCCTGTGGAATTCACTCCCCGGTGAAATTAGATTATCGACGTCCTTCCTTTCCTTTAGAAAGAAGTTAAAAACATGGATGTGAGACCAGGTCTTCGGATAATCTTGCTGACATGACAGTGACAATGATGACAATTACTATGGAAATGGACTATGGACATGCTTGATGGAGTCTCCAACTTCAGAATTCAGCTCAGATAAGGCCACCAGGCTATTATTGAAACAGATTTTAATTAATTAATGTGATTTAATGATTTAAATGTATGTAATTATTGGATTTTATTATGTATTTTATTATGTGTACATTGGAGGCATCAAATTGTTGCCGGCTGGAAGCCGCCTTGAGTGCTGTCTCCCTCCCCCCCCCCCCCCCGGGGGGTTGAGAAGAGCGGGGTACAAATACCTGATATAAAATAAATAAATAAAATGTAAAAACAGCCAAAGAAGTGGGATGTCAGGACTGTCTCTCCAAAACAGTGGAAACATATCCTGTAGCATTTGGGTGTAAGTCAATGAGTGAAACTCTCAAAATCGCTCTGTAATTTTTTAACTGGATTGTTGGCTGAACTCAGTTGCAAACCTTATCAGGGTTACCACTGTGTTTAGCGGCACGTGATTTCAGAACTTTGCATTCAACGTGCAAAATTGGAATGTACTTCTGTGTGTTCAGGACATTGGAGAGCAAGACTTATGTGTACACTCACATCCCAAAGCCTGGTTTTAGATCAACATGTGTTCAGATGAATGCATGAGGAGAGTTTAAGCTTTGGTGGCTGTTAAAAGTACATGGGATAAAACGGGGAGGTTACAAATGAAAGACAATGATATTGGGACAATATATAACACTCCATGAATGAAGAAAGGGAGCATCTCTATTCTGTATCTACTCGAATCTAATGCTCATCTTTTTTTAGCTAAATCACCTTGCCAAAATTAGGGTGTGCATTAGATTAGCGTAATATTTATTTGAATTGTGCTTGGTAGCAGACTAGCAGCCAGCAGAGTTGACACAACAGGAGGGAAGTCCTCTCTCTGTAGGCTGCTCTGGTGAGCAGCCTGTCTGCCGCCCGTTGCACTTCTTGAAGCTTCAGATCAGTCTTCAAAGGCAACCCCCCATAGAATGCATTGCAGTAGTCTATTTGGGATGTAACAAGAGCATGGTAATCTTATTGTTGAACCAAAGCAAGGAGGAGATGTCATCTGTAATTTAATTGTCGTAGCTGAATGCTATGTAATCCTGGGATTTATAGTTTGGCGAGGAATCCACACTATTTGGCAGAAAAGACTCAAGGATGATTATACACAATTAATGCAGTTTGACATCATTTTAACTGCCATGTCTCAATACTATGGACTTTTGTAGTTTGTTGAGGCACCATCTCTCTCTGACAGAGAATAGCTAAAGACCTTGTGAAACTACAATTCCTAAAGACCTTGTGAAACGACTACAGCATCGAGCCATGGCCACTGAAGTGGAGTCAAACTGCATTATTTCCTTAGTTATTGGTCAATTTTTAAAAATCATTTAGAAGTGTTCGTAGTGGCATTTTTGGGGAGGAGAGGTTTCATTTTAGATTCATTTTAGTTAAGCAGTACCTTGAAAATATTTTTAACAAATTAAGTACATATTAAAATTATGTTGTTCACTAAATGTGTGTTGCATAGAACTGTGCCCTGATTTTTTCACCTATAGATGAATTTTGGCACAGAAATAGGATTCCTATATGCCCATTAATTAGACGGAAAATAAACAACAAAACAACTGCCAGAATTCGTTATTTCACTTGTGCTTTGCTATCTTGAATCCGGGGACACGAGAGAAGCCCCCCACAAATATGATAAAACATCAAAACATCCAGGTGTCCCCTGGGCAACGTCCTTGCAGACGACCAATTCTCTCACACCAGAAGCAACTTGCAGTTTCTCAGGTCGCTCCTGACATGACAAAAAAACAACAACACTCTTCCCCCTGCTTGCTTACTATTTCTGTACTTGAGAGAAACCTTTATGGATGCTCAGGTGGGCTGGTGAAGGTTTCTCAAGTCGCTCCTGACATGGAAAAAAAAATCTTTGTTTAAGATATTATAAGAGCAATCAGGAAAACAGCCACCCTTGACTTCAATGGTGTTTTGAGATGGAGTGAAATTCAAGTTCTTGCTGGAAACCATGACAGTGTCAAAAGAATATTGACAAGTGGTATTGATGAGATTTGGCAGGATGCTTTGGCAAACAGGGAGAATGAGGGACTTATAATTGGGGGTCTGCAAGATTTTAGCTGTACTTCTAGGTCTTCATTGTCATCTAGCAAACCTTGAATGGTTGCATGTTGTTTGCTCTCTCTTTCTCTCTGAAAGCAAAATACTCTGAAGAGTATCACGGTAGCAAGACGTTTGTGCATTTTTGATCCCAGTACACAAGTGTCCCAACACATTTAGAAGAGAACGTTCCCCTCTTTGCAATACTCCTATTAAAAGAAATCATATGCCTTTAAGAATTTAATACGTTTTTTTTAAAAGAAGGGTATTTTCAAAAAGTTTTTAATTGTACTGTTGTTGTTTTTAAAGCTATAGAGTTTAAACTGTGCTGTCAACAGTTTAGTTGCATTTTAATGTTAATTCAGTTCTATTTATTTTACTTTAGGATCTGCCTTGAGTGCTTGTTTATAAATATTAAGAAGAGCAAGCATTCCTTGCAAACTTTAGCAACCTTCACTCTAAATTGTTGGATTAGATGTTAGGCCAGGAAGATTTGCTCCTTCACACCGCATTCCTACTGCACTCAACAACGCGCCACAAAGTTTTCACATTTGCCGTGGCATATTTCCACACCGGTGTTTTCCCAGTGAATGAAAGCCTTCATCTGTCAGTAGAAATGTGTATTCATCTCTTGGGTAAAATAGAGAGCATTTAGGAAGAGAAGAGAGTAATTTATTACCAGTGTTTGGAACCAAGCCACCATACTGAGATTAAAATCACTAATCTTGCAAAAGGTGCCTTGGGATTTTTAAATGACCACAGATGATCAGCTCATCAACTTTTCAGCCTAAAATTCTCCTCTGCAACGTGCACTTTCTAGTAATAATTAGATTGCTATTCAGGTAATCACGGCAGAGTTGTCTTTAATTGGGTTAAGTTCTCCTGCTGATTTCCCAATGAGGTGTTTCTCTCTCGTTGAGAATCTTTATTTGTGACTCTGCTTACATCAAGATAAATAGACAGGACAATCAATTTATCCCTCCGTGTCAGTGACTGCTGAACCATACACACTAAAGAATTATAATGCTATCATTCTGCCTTAACTGTCATGGTAATAACCCATGGAGTGTTGGGATTTGCAGTGTATTTGCCACTTCTTAGTCAGAGAGCTCCTCTAGCAACTCACCAACCTGCCAATCCATAGGATGCAGCGATGGCAATTAAAGAGGAATCCTAGTACTATCATTGCGCAGCGGTATAATTTCAGTGGCAAAGTTTAAGAAGAATAGCACTATAAACAACAGATGATGTAATAACACCAACAAGTATTCCTATAGTATCTCTGGGAATCCCATTGCCATTGCCATGTACCAATAAGATGCTACTCATGAATAATGTCTCTACGTTTGCCATTCATAGTAAAGGTAAAGATTTCCCCTTGACATTAAGGGGAAACCTTAATGTGTGTCTTTGAGGAATGAACAACAAATCCCTGTACCTTGACCAACTCAGTACAAAATGCCGTTTGATGCACTTCATCTCACCCTTCAGTGAAATTAAACCTCATTGTTTGTCCCATCTGAAACTCCCACCGGATACATTACCGTACTCATCCATCTCACCCAAGGTTTTAAAATCCTATCCGTTGTACTTGGCTCTGCCCACTCAGCTCAATTTTTTGTTATGTATGTTATAGTCTGTGTTTATTTTGTATTGTTTTCTTTTGATATATTTTATTGTGTTTTATTTGATGTATTATTGTATGATTGTATGTTGTATTCTTTTTGCCTTGTTGTAATTGTTGGGATTGGATTCATGTTAGCCGCCTTGAGTCTCCTTGGGGAGCTGGTGGTGGGGTATAAATAAAATTTTATTATTATTATTTGAAACACAACAAGATGAGTCCACAGCAGACACTCTGCTGGCTGTTGAATTGGATCACACGTCAGACACTTCCCAAGTGTCTAGGACTGTGTGATGTATCGGTGAATAATGCGTGCAGATCCCAGTAAGGTGGCCTTCTGAAGCTGGCAGATGGTAATTTTGTCAGCATCTGTTGTGTTTAAGTGCAAGTCTTTAGACACTGCACCCAGTGTGCCGATCACCACTGGGACCATTATTATTATTATTATTATTATTATTATTATTATTATTATTATTAGTCAAGGCCAACTCTGTGGGGTGGTGCTCATCTCCATTTCTAAGCCAAAGAGCCAGTTTTGACTGTAGACTCCTCTTAGGTCATATGGCTGGCATGGCTGCATGGAACAGGTTCAAATCCAGGGAGCAGGGTTAGCTCCCGCTGTTACCCCAGCTTATGCCAACCTAGCACTTCAAAACATGCAAATGTCAGTAGATCAATAGGTACCACTCCGGCGGGAAGGTAACAGTGCTCAATGCAGACAGCGGACAAAGAGTCAGTACAAGAAAACTGCACTCCAAACCAGAGCTGACACAACAAAGCCTTACATGGGCAGTTCCTTGAAAAGATTGAAGGAAAAGTTGACAAGAAGAAGACCTGGTTATGGCTCATGAATGGAACCCTGAAGAAGGAGACAGAAGGCCTGGAGCAAGCCATCTTGCAGACCAGGAGCAAGCCATCAGAACCAATGCAATTAAGGCCAGGATTGAAAAATCAGTGGATGACCCTAAATGCAGACTGTGCAAGGAAGCTGATGAAACCAAGGATCGTATCCTCAGCTGTTGCAAGAAAATTGCACAGAGGGACTACAAACAAATCTGTGGCGCAGATGATTCACTGGAACTTATGTCACAAGTACCACCTGCCAGCAGTAAAGAACTGGTGGGATCATAAACCCGCAAAGGTCGTGGAAAATGAACATGCAAAAATACTGTGGGACTTTCGAATCCAGACTGACAACGTTTTGGAACACAATACACCAAACATGACAATTGTGGAAAAGAAAAAAGTCTGGATTATTGATATCGCCATACCGGGTGACAGTCGCATTGAGGAAAAACAACAGGAAAAACTCAGCCGCTATCAAGACCTCAAAATCGAACTGCAAAGGCTCTGGCATAAACCAGTACAGGTCATCAGTGCACTGGGTGCCATGCCAAAAGATCTCAGCCAGCATTTGGAAACAATAAACATCGACAAAATCACGATCTGTCAACTGCAAAAGGCCACCTTACTTGGATCTGCACGCATCACTTGAAAATACATCACACAGTCCTAGACGCTTGGGAAGTGTTCGACTTGTGATTTTGTGATATGAAATCCAGCATATAGATCTCGTTTGCTGTGACATACTGTGCTTTTGTGTCAATAATAATAATAATAATAATAATAATAATAATAATATATTTATATCCCACCACCACCTCCTCAAAGGGACTTGGGGTGGCTCAGAAAAGCACTCAATAGTGCAAACATATAAAATCCAGACAAAATGTCAGAAAAATATGCTTCTCACTGCAGGTGTGAACATGTATACACAATCTGACCAAGAAGAGGAGAAAAGTAAAATGTTTTCCTACTGTCCAAATGTGTGAGAATCACCATGATTTCATTTCAGAAAGTAACAAGTTTAGCTGGGAACTACAAAGGGAAGGAGCCAGGGAGAGGAGAGCAAAAGAGAGAGAAGAAAATAGTATTATGGTTCCTTGTTTGCCTGCTAACCTTCACTTCTAAATTGATCTATGGGAATTTCTCATAGTGTAACATACTGTATCCAATTCCATAGTTATTACTGTAAACCTATTAGTGCCACCTGGGTTTGCATATCTGCGGCCCTGTCCAACTGAAGACAGATTAGCTCTCTCACATGCTATGCCCGAGGGAGGGACGGGCTCATGAGGAGCCGGCTGCCTTCCGGCGGAGGGGGATGCTCAGATCTTGAACGGGAATGCAGTGCTTTTATAATAGCGCTTGGTGACCAAGAGATTTTCTTTTGAATTAAACTGAGAGCCTTGCAGAATGCAGCCTGTATAATGATATCTTGCTCTCTGTGTATTCAGTTGCTGTACAGAAATCAATGGTTTCAGAGTGTTTCCATGATACTATCCAATTTTTAAAAATGATAAAAAATTACAGAAAATGGCATTTCTCTAGATGGCATTACATTGAGCCTTTCACATAGAGACCAAGGCAAGTATTTGGAATAAATTAAAGGTTATGATGGAATATTATATAGGAACAAAGGAACTCAGGAGCCCCTGGTGGTGCAGTGAGTTAAACCACTGAGCTGCTAAACTTGCTAACCAAAAGGTTGCAGGTTCAAATCCGGGGAGCAGTGTGAACTCCTGCTGTTAGCTTCAGCTTCTGCCAACCTAGCAGTTTGAAAACGTGCAAATATGAGTAGATCAATAGGTACCGTTCCAGTGGGAAGGTAACGATGCTTCATGCAGTCATGCTGGCCACATGACCTTGGAGGTGTCTATGGACAATGCCGGTTCTTTGGCTTAGAAATGAAGATGAGCACCAACCCCCAGAGTCGGATATAACTGGGACTTAATGTCAGGGGGAAACCTTTATCTTTACCTAAAGGAACTCATTACAAAGGCATATGGATTCACCGTGGTGGGGTGTGTGGAATACCTGTTGCTCTACACAACTTACCTTTGCCCCGATCCCATGCAGTGAAGCATTGCCACCCAGCTTTCCCCCATGGCTGGTAAGGCAACATGGGAAGGCTCCATTTACTCTCCCCTTTCCCAATGAAGCCTGGCTGGAAGTTCTTGCGGGTTATGTAATGGGCTCCGTTCTGAAAGGGGAGAACACGTGGTGTACGATGGGCCAAGTAGCCCGTCTGATGAGGTAGTAGGAGAAAGACTCTGTTATGTTTACATATGACACTGTCAAGATAGCTCCCTTGAATAATGCAAAAATTGATCCATCACTGTCAATGTCATTAGGTGGGCATTTACGTTTTAAAACTACCATAGCATTACATGTTATACGGGTAATCACAACAACAACAACAACAACTTTATTTTTATACCCCACCTCCATCTCCCCAAAGTGACTCGAGGTGGCTTACATGGCAACAGGCCCAACAGAACAGTTAAAATGTAACACATTAAAATGCATATCATCAAAAAGAAAACAAAAAACAATATAACAAAACAAAACAACAACATTAAACAGTATGTAAAACAAACATCAAACTAACAACCAATAGCAAGTTCGATGTCTCGTTGTGGGTGGGCGGACTGGTGCCACAACATTAGAGGATAGAGCTAAAGAGCAAGTGAAGATATCATATAACAGCGATGAGATTAAGAATGATTTACCAATAAGGATTTGGATATAACCATCAGAAAGTGCTTGAAGACAAGATTTTTGGATCCTAACTGGGATATTTAAGTCCTTGCGGAAGGTGGACAGGGAGAGTACTAGCCTGATCTCCCTGGGGTGGGAGATATATCCTAGCCTTGTTAATATAGGCTGGTCCTATATATATGTTTAAAGTAGTTCACTCCCAATAAGTGTGCATAGAATCCTAGCCCTTGAATATGCCCAACTTTGCAATGCCTGCATGATGGCTTCAGGTGGTTTTCTCTTTTCCACATAAACTCTCATGAGGTGCTGGCACCTTTCTGGATAGGTCTGCTGGGCCTTCAACAGGTTTGATGTGGGAAGAAATTCCCCTGCAATAGCATCCCCATTCAACCCTTTCATATTGGAAGAGGGTGTAAACCACAAAAGCTGTGGATGTGAGCCTTGCCTTCTGAAACAGTATCCAGACCCTCTCTGGAACTGGCATTAATTTGGGCATTAATCTGGAGAGATTTCAAATCCTGTAGACTATCCACAAGAGTACCACAGTCAATTGGATAATTAACCATTTATTTTAATTTAGAAAATAGCAACAGTATTACCCACTCAAGCTTTAATTTAGTTCTTGGTAATGATGTTAGGTGAGATCATTAGCTGCCCATCCCTTTCAGGGGGAGAACAATGTGTAAGAAGGAAGAATTGAAATAATAAAATCTTATCTTAAAAACTTTACAAAATGACATTCAGACAGGATATGGCTATCCAGTTGGTTGCCATTGGGTTCCCCATAACAAATCTTTCAACGAAAATATGGCTCTGAGGTAAGAGGATGGGAAAAAGTATATTTTCTGAGAGATAGCTTATTATTTTTGGGGAGACTAAGAATACATTGTATAAATGCACGAGAATAAAAATTCCCAACAGTGAACAAGCAATTCCAATCTATTATATTGCTGCCCTCCTCCAAACAAAATGTTTGAAAAGGCATGGAATTTGATGTATTTTTATTTTTTTTCTCTGCAGATACTGTTGATACACTTTTACTTTGTGCCAAAGAAATGTTATTAAGCCATGGCAACTCCCCTCTCCCCCCCCAAATATTTATAGATCATCAAGAAACTCCAAGCAAGTTATATTATTTTTTCTTTATTATTAAACCATTTTCCATGGCTCCAAAGATGCTAAATGCCAAAGCACTAGAGATGCCGCAACAGATCTAACAGCAGCTGTACCCTAAAACCTCTGTCATATCTAACCCTTTAATAAAATGTATCAATTTGGTTATTTTTATATTACTTGCATTTTTAATATGCGGTATCAATTCCTAAATGTATACATGTATAAACTATATCAAATGAAATGTATCAAAATGTATCTAAAAGCAGCGGCCTCTCCATGCCCCCCGTTTGCATAATCCCATGGGAAAGGAAATCACAGCCAGGGTCCCTCCAGCTATTTCCCAAGCCAGATAAATATTAAAACCTTTGTGTGTATATGCAGATAGATGATCCTCTTTGTTACCAGGGTAAACTCAGGATGTTTGTTCATTCAGCTTGAGGCTGAGAGTATGCTGCTCCTGCAGATGAGGGGGCTCAGCAAATATGAATCAATTAACTCTATACAAGCAGCCAAGCCCTTGATTGTCTAGAATTGTCACCTTCATATTTTGGGTCTTGTATTTATAACAATAATAATAACACTTTATTTATACCCCGCTACCATCTCCCCAAGGGACTTGGTGCGGCTTATATGAGGCCGAGCCCAAAATACAACAATACAAGCAATTATTATTATTATTATTATTATTATTATTATTATTATTATTATTATTAACAATAACAATACAAGCAATTTCACACAGAATGGGTCTTTTGGGTCTTTTATTTCACACAGAACGGGACACGAGTTCATCAGGGACCCATCAGCATATCCATGTCACCATTTTCTCCTGGATTTGCCCTCCCAAAGGATGTCTTCCTTCCCACCACAGGAATCTCCTCGTGCAGGCTGTGATGCCAAGGGAACCCTTGGTCAATCTGGGTGCAGATCCTAGCTTGCCTCTATTTTCAGCTAACCAGGGAGGGAGAGGGGAGTCTGAATCACTGTCAGAACTGTATAAAATATCAGGTATTTTTCTATGCATTTGTGTTGGTACCTTTTGAAGCAAATTGCTTGTATCCTTTTTGACCAAATCGTAATAAACTTCTGTAGCTTTGCCTTCAACCTGGAGTACCTGTACTCTGTCCTGACTGATCATGGATCTCCTTATCTGTGGTGTTGGCTGAAATCACTACAAAAGGACAATATGGGCAAGTTTAAACATAGACAAAAACATATAATTTGGCTTTTGGATGTACTCCATGGAAAAAAGAGGTACTTTGCCTCTCTCTTTGTTGAGATGCTCATAAAGAAATGATTAGATACTTCTCGCATTCTATTCAAAATATGTAAGGAGGAGGAGGAGGAGGAGGAGGAGAAACAAATAGTGTAATGCTGACAGAGGGCACTTCCACATATTGCTAAAACCCATGCCGAAATGAGTAAAAGTAACCCACTTTGGTGTGGATTCTAGTTCCCACCCTTTAAGCCAAACCCTGCACTTTTCTTTGGGGAAAAGTAATCTTTCTCTAGGGCGAATGTAATCTTTCAAGTAAGATTGAAATCAGGATAGCATGAAGCCACCCACTTGCCCCGAAAACTTACTTGAAAGCAGGTTCCAGGCATGTAGCCTGCTTGTAAAGCTCTCCTGGCATGCTAAAATGGCATGTGAGGAGATGGGAGGTGGGACAAGGGAAATTCCTCTCACCCCTCCCCCCCGTGGTCTCCTCATGCACCATTTTAGTGTACCAGGAGGACTTTACAAGCAGGCTCCATACCTGGCAGCCGCTTTCAACTAAGTTATAGGAGCTAAATTTGGGGGTGAAGGGGAGGAAGTAGGTGCCTTCTCACATCTTTGGGCTCCAGGAGCCTAAAAGTGTCAGGTCTCTGTATGGATTGACCCCTGGCGTCACAGAACATGACCTTGGAAGTCAATCCCCACAGGCCCAGTACCTCATTAGACCTGGATCTTTCACTAAGTTATGGATATAATGAAGTAATTAATTAATGCGGAGTCAACTGACAAAGTATGATGTACTCTCTATTCATTTGTTTTTACTGGAAGCGTTATTTGGACACCTCTTGTAAAACCGAGATATGTCCCGCATTTTTGGCCAGTCTGAATGGGTTTGTGTAGGAGGAAAACACTGGGGTGTTTAATGATAATTTCTACATATAGAAAATGACCATACCTATAAATGTTTGAAGGACGGAGACTATAGATAATGATAGATCAGCTTTATCTATCAGAGATTTTCTTATTGGTATTCGTCTAGAGGGGAGTTGTCTTTGCCTTCCTCTGAGGCACCTTCCACACTTCCCCTGTATCCCAGGATCTGATCCCAGATTATCTTCTTATCCCAGATTATTTGACAGTGGTGACTCATATAATATGGTTTAAAGCAAATAATCTGGGAGCAGATTCTGGAATATAGGGCAATTTAGAAGAGGCCTGAGACTAAGAGACTGTAGCTTATCCAAAGCCACCTAATGGGCTTCCATAATTGAGTGTGGATTCAAACTCAGACTACTGCATCACACTGCCTCTTGTAGGTGAGACAGACTGGTTTTAATCTTCAGTTTTATTTTTACCACGATACTCACTAAATATGTTTTTAGTACTGAGATATGGGTGGGAGGAAAGGAAGTGGGGGACCTATTCACAAAGCCCTGGAAGCATGTGCAGATGGATAGCAAGCCTTCTACTCGCCTCTTACTTTTGGGGAATCTAAATTTGCTTGCCGATGTTAAGATGAGTAAAGCATGTGTCAAAGCGAACATTTCAAGGGTAGCTTATTTGCGGCGTGCACAGGAGGGAACAGATATCCGAAGAAGCGGATGTCTTTTAGTATAGGGCCGGGAACTTTTACGGCTTGCCTGTGGGGTTCAGCTGGGCTAAGCTTTCACTGCTTTGCATTTTGTGAGGTTATGCACACCTGTGCAAAGAAAGCAGTCGAATGTTACTGAAGCTGAATTATTTTGATTTGCATTTTTAATCTTTGACTTTGTGTATGTGTGTGTGTGTGTGCATATGAGAGAAAGACAGCCAAGTATTTAAAGTAACAAAATAAGCTGGGGGGCGAGGGAGAAAACAATGCTTCTGTAGCAAATGTTTTAGAGATGCGAACTTTCAGACTAGAATCTCATTTTCTGCTTCATTCCCCCCAAAATATGAGAGGTCCTATCTGGATGTCAGTATTTTTGAGAAAGCGATTGGCATGGATAACTGTGCATATGAGGAACCATGATCAGGTTTTTAAAAAGATAACAATGAATTCAATTCTCACTTCACCCTTTAGCTTCGGCCAAGATTCTTATAAATATTGGTGGCCTGGTTTTCATCACCTCCTTTAATTCTTCACCTCTAAAGTGGCATGGTTGGCCTATGACAAAGGACACAATTCATTACGCAAGGAATTAAAAACTTGGCTGTTCAGTTGTGCCTTTGATTAGGCAGTTCATCACAGAATTTCCCGACCTATCCATCTCCTGCACTTTAACATGGTCCCTTTCTGGCACTTCTAACACTTTAATAACCTAAGGACATTTGCCTCCTAGCTCAGCCCTCCAATTGTCGCACTTTCCTTGGCTCTCCTTAGGATTCATTGCACTTAGCTATTATGAACCAAACCCAGCACTTTATTTGCTCCGCCATGATAGCTTTTAATCGTTTTATAATGTCTGATTGTATGTTTATTAATATTGATATTGCTTGTTTTTCGATGCTTATTTTAATCTGTTTTGTTGGGCATGTCCCTCTGTAAGCTGCCCCAAGTCCCTTTGGGGAGATGGAGGCGGGGTATAAAAATAAAGTTATTATTATTATTCTTATTCTTATTATTATTATTATTATTATTCCCTCCAGTCCCAAAATACATGTATCTGGCAACTGTGTTTCTCTTGAACACTAGTGTTGTGACTGTGTGGTCCACACTACCCAAGGACAGCAGAATAGTTGGGGATGTTTGTTCACAGTTGGCACACTCAGTTGTGTCTTTCAAAAGAGTAGTGTGGTTTAGGGGCTCATGAAGAAAGCCTGGGGACCTCTGCTGTTTCCAAGCGATTGGCTCACTCTAAATAATAACTTCTGTAGTGGCGATGAGCAAGTCAGTTACCTTCAATTTTCTGCTCCTAGGTGCATCTAGGGACCATATGGACCAACAAAGGTGCCATTAAACAAACAAAAACAAAGACAAATAAGAAATGGATTGGAAGGTTGTTGTTTATTTGTTCAGTCACTTCTGATTCTGACCTCATGGACCAGCCTGCACCAGAGCTCCCTGTGGTCCGTCACCACCCCCAGCTCCTTCAGAGTCAAGCCAGTCACTTGGTCGGCCCCTCTTCCTTTTTCCTTCCATTTTTCCCAGCATCATTGTCTTCTCTTTTCATTATGTGGCCAAAGTACTTCATCTTTACCTCTAATATCCTTTGCAATCAGCAGTCGGGCTTAATTTCCTGAAGAAATGAGGTGAGAAATGGTGAGGTTCTCCTGAGCAATATTTTCCCCCAAGAGTTTTTGAATTCCCACATTATTTGAAGTCAAAACTATGTCAAATAGCTGAGATTTTTTTATTTTGGCTCATATCATTTGTTACAGGCCACCCAACAGATAATTTTCAAAGTGATAACCACTTTGATTCGCATGAAAATGGAAGGAAAAAGTAAAATCTTTAAGTAATCTTTAAAATTGACCCAGCAGATCACAAAAGCTGATGCTGAAACTGGCTAGTTTTAAAGATGCTACAAGTACAGGCACTAGGGTTTAGAGTTTCTACTTTGTAAGGCAGAGAGCAGGGAATGATAGGTGTGTTTCAAGTCTCCTTGACTTAACAACTTCCAGATATGACAGACAGGAACTCCTATTATCCCTGTGCATTATGACCATGCCAACTGGGAATTTTGGATTAACATATCTTGGAAGTGCTGGATGGAAAAGACTGAACTTTGCTAGGAAAAAAACTGAATTTTGGCTGGCTCTGCACTGTAGAATTAATGCATTTTGACACCACTTTAATTGTCATGGAATACTAGAATTTGTTGTTTAGTGAGGCACCAGCACTCTTTGACACAGAAGGGTAAAAATACATCTCCCACAAATCCATAGCATTGAGCCATGGCAGATAAAGTGGTGTTAAACTGCATTAACTCTTCTGTATAGAGATATCCTTAGATGTACTTTATTTTTTTATTCAAATGACCTTTTCTTAAAACTGTCATAGACTAATCAATAAAGATGGAGAGGTGACATAGTAACTTTGGACAAAACTAGAGGTCAACTTTGGATTTTCTCAAATCAAAAATGGAATGAAAAAGGAATAGTACTGACGATGATGGGACCATGCCTTCATTTTGCCTTTCTTCTGATTTAAAAACCTTCCCAGCCAACAAGTGACATTTTTGCTACATGTATAGTAGAGGTATTTGTTGCTGTCTTCCACTGTGGGGTTTACGGTACCTATGGATTTCTCACAGAGTTAGAACATTTTACACTTTTGGGTGACAGTCGCTAACCAGCATGGCCACCATTCTGGCTGGGAGGGAACTCTGAGTACTATAGTAAAAAAAAAAAAAAAAAAAAAAAAAAAAAAAAAAAAAAAAAACGATTTCCAAACACAGAATTTCTTCTGAGCAGGAGACAGCTATTTTGCTTTGGGTCAATGGAAAAAATGACCGTTTTTGAATAACAGCACAATTAACGTATTGTCGAAGGCTTTCTTGGCTGGAATAATTGGGTTGTTGTAGATTTTTCAGGCTGTATGGCCATGTTCTAGAAGCATTCTCTCCTGACGTATCACCTGCATCTAAGGCAGAGGATGCCTGCCATAGATGCAGGCAAAGTGTCAGGAGAGAATGCTTCTAGAACACGGCCATACAGCCCGAAAAATCTACAACAACCCAGCACAATTAATGTTCACATTGTGCATGAGTTTAAAAGCTGCTTATACGAGCCATACATTGAAAACCCTCTTGAGTTCCATCTGCTGTACTATTTTATGTTTCAGTTCTAGAAGTCCAAGGAACTTTGCTACTATCTTTCCAATTGATAGTGTGATGGTACAGCTCTAGGGATGTACTGGAATCACCAGTTAAGCCCATATTGGGTTGTTGTAGGTTTTTAGGGCTGTATGGCCATGTTCTAGAAGCATTCTCTCCAGACATTTCGCCAGCATCTATGGCAGGCACCCTAAGAGGTTGTCAGACCTCTTGGGATCAGATCTTATTTGCCAAATAGTCACTGTTGAATGTTTTTACATTGAATGTTTTTATATCGTGTAAATGCTATTTTAGACTGTAAGTCGCTCGGAGCACCTTGGTGGAGAGCGACTAATAAAGAAATAAAGTGAAGTGAAGTGAAGGATGCCTGCCATAGATGCAGGCAAAACGTCAGGAGAGAATGCTTCTAGAACATGGCCATACATCCCAAAAAACCTACAACAACACAGTGATTCCAGCCATGAAAGCCTTCAACAATACTTTGCCATATTGTTTGGACACCTTTGGGTGGGATTTTTCAGCTGAAATAATGGAACTTGGACGAACTACATGGCTATTCTGGCTGGCGATCTCTGAAAGTTGTAGCCCAAAAGCATTAAATTTCCAAGTCCTTTGCTGCTTCCATTCTGAAGTCTCTCAGAGGATTGGGCCATAACAAGTTAAATTTACTCACATGCTTTCTTTGAGATCTTTCTTCTTCCTTGTACAATTATTTCCTCCCACGCAACAACTGAGCTAAAAACATATAAAGGCAAAGCTTCATTACTTAGACAACACCATATGCCAAGACAACTGGACAAAACCTGAAACGTTTGCTCTCATCTTTTGAAAAAAAAGGTTGTCTTAAGGTATTAAGCTATTAGCTCGTCTAATTTTTCAAACAGCTTTTCTTGTAGCATTGATATATTTCTCTAATTTTTTTGGAACTCATCAGTAGTTCCAAATTTTTTGCAACACACAATGCTTTTCAGGTTACTATTGTGAAAACTTCCAAATGAGTAATTCAGAATTAGTGGTGGAAGGCTGCTTTAAGACCTCGGTTCTGTTTCGACTTGAATGTCTATGATATCTCATCGGCTGCAGCAAGTAATCCGTTATCATGGTGTTCTTGTCTAAGCCCTATTATCAGGCCTGCAGATTCCTACACATGACTTGTCCTCGGCAGTGAACAAAAATGGCATCTAAATCCCGAATGACACTCTTAAGCACTTGGCAGCAGAAGGGCTCTTCTGAGGAAGATTAAGTTAATGGAAGCGTTTGGGCAACATCTGCATGGCTCCATCCGAGGAGGCAAACTCACACTGCTGCGACACGTGATGGAGGCTTTATCACTTAAGGAGCTGACAGGCTCCAAGACGCGACTGGGTGGACGTTTTGGAGTGGGAGAGACATGGATATCTGTGCCTTCCTCCAGTAAGATAAATGTTACTTTACATCACATAGACAGTAGATAGGCACACCTGTAGAAAGTTACACTGTGTTGATTTCTGCATTGTATTAAGGAGTGGGTGTCTGTGTGGATCACATCACATGCTATTTCTTTTTAAATACAGTGTGGCATCTTTATCCACTCATTTGTTGTTCATAGCTTCACTTATCCTTGTTTGATGGTACCTTCCCAGGTCCTCCAGTTATGTTCTGTGATAATGGTTCTCAACTTCTGGGTTCCCAGATGTTTTGGCCTTCAACTCCCAGAAATCCTAACAGCTGGTAAACTGGCTGGGATGTCTGGGAGTTGTAGGCCAAAACACCTTGGGGACCCACAGGTTGAGAACCACTGCTCTATGATATGCTTTTGTCCTAATTATGGTCAAAAGATAGGATTCACTACTACCCATGAATTCAGATATTCATAAGGAAGGTGCCTTGGAATTTATCCCCAGTGGATATGAGAGTCATATTGTATTAATTTAGGCTGGCATTTATTACTATAGTTATAGATTCGTAATCTTGAGTTATGGATTTGTAACTGCTCTGTAAATGCCACCTTAGACCACCTAAAGAACTAGCAGCCAGACGGGGCAAAAGAGGTTAATTCAGCTTCTGATTGGGGCACAAGGAGGATGGTGGTTCCCCTCCAGCTGTGACTAGGACCCCTCCAACAAGTCCTTGTAGTATATTCACTCACTCCTGGGGAAGGGGTAGAAATGCCACCCTCCTTGCAACCTGTTTGGAAGCTGATCCAGTTGCTGTCTCCTAAGGTGGGTTCGAGGAAGTCAACCAGAAGACACTACTTAGTTAAGTAGCTGAAAGTAGCTGGAATGGAATAATTAACAAGAAGGACAATACTTGTGATTCTACTAGTGATAGCTGTTCTAGGAACAATACCCAATACTGAGTGAAAATACCATAAATAGAATCACAATAGCAAAATTGCAATAAAATAAAATAAAATAGAGCTGCTTGGAATGCGTCAATTTATTTATTTATTTATTTTGGGAATTCCTATTCTGCTTTTCTCCCAGCAAACCCAGGGCAGCTCACAATATCATTAAAATATACAAAGTAATAGAAAACCATAAAACCATTAGCTAAAACAGACCATAAGGTTGCATAACACTCCATGGCATCATCCATCTTGTAAACAGTTAAATTAAATTACATTAAAATTCTGCTAAATTATCCAACAAGACTTTGCTGAAGCCTAGTATCTTGGGTATAATGCCAGCCCTGAATAGTCCAAATAGCACCTGATGAACTGTGAACCTAAAATAATAATACATATTTTCAATAAAAATGGCTTTCAGAATAGCTATCAAAGATTAAGAATTCAGGCTGGATTACTGTAACACACTCTACATGGGGCTGCCTTTGAAGACGACCCGGAAAGTGCAGTTGGTCCAAAGATCTGCAGCTAGGTTGATAACGGGAAGATGAGATCGCGAAAATAGGTGGATCCCGAACTGTTTAGGGCTTTGTTGGTGATAACCTGCACCTTGAATTCAGGCCAGAAACTTATTGCAAGCCAGTGGAGTTGTTTAAACTGGGAACTTGACCGCTCCCTGTTTAAACAACTCCACTGGTTTTCAATAAGTTTCTGGCCCAAATTCAAGGTGCAGGTTATCACCATCAAAGCCCTAAACAGTTTGGGATCTGCTTATTTTCGCGATCGCATATTCCCCTACGAACCAGCATGTACCCTAAGATCATATGTAGAGGTTCTTCTCTTGCTTCCACCATTGTCTCAAGCACAGCTGGTGGGGACAAGGGAGAGGGTCTTCTTGGTAGTGGCCCCCTGGCTCTGGAACTGCTTCCCTAAGATCAGACAAGTACCTACCCTTTCCATTTTCCACTAGGACTTAAAAACTTGGATGTTGTGTTGTGCCTTTGATTAGGCAGTTCACCAGAGAACCTGCTGACACCTAGCTAAGCTCTTGCACTTTAGTTCGGCCTACCTCCAAATAATCTAGACACTTTATGGTCAAAGGTATTCCCTCTAGCTTGGCACATTTGAATTTTTGCATTTCCCTCATCTCTACTTAGGAATTCACTGCACTTACTTGAGCACAGACCCAGCTCAGATTCTGTTTTCAGCCATGATATTGTTTTTATGATGTTGTTGTGATTTGTGTTATGTTTTTATGATTGATTTTAATGAGGTTGTTTTTATCTGTAATTTTTGGGCTTGTCCCCTTGTAAGCTGCTCTGAGTCAGATGGTGGCAAGGTATAAAAAAGTTGTTGTTGTTGTTGTTGTTATTATTATTATTATTGGACAGTCTCTGCTTCCAGTCTTGCAGTAGAATCATAGAGTTGGAAGAGACTTCATGGGCCATCCAGTCCAACCCCCTGCCAAGAAGCAGGAATATTGCATTCAAAGCACCCCTGACAGATGGCCACCCAGCCTCTGTTTAAAAGCTTGCAAAGAAGGAGCCTGCATCACACTCCGGGGCAGAGAGTTCCACTGCTGAACGGCTCTCACAGTCAAGAAGTTCTTCCTAATGTTCAGATGGACTCTCCTTTCTTGTAGTTTGAAGCCATTGTATAAAAATATCAGTCAGATATATGGATACACTGGCAGTGTGCCTATGATCAGGACCACTGTTGAAACTTTCTTTGCTATTATGTTTTTATAGAACAGTCCCAGGGTCATATACCAGAGACTTTGTTTGCTACTTCTGTAAATTTATTTTGCGTATGTGCCAGGGAGAATCCCAAACCAATTATGCAATTCAGGTTAATATGTTTGTCCACAGTAACAACAACCATAATTGTTGAATAGCTGTTCATTCTCTTAGATGCCATTTTCTGCACAATCCAGTATTTCATTAAATATTCTCCAAATGAATAAACAACATATAGCCCTCCATGCACCAGCCTAGCTGAGCCGATGACATCCTTGTATACAACACTGGCACTCAAACATCTGTACCAATCTTAGGGAAAAGGGTAAAATCTTAATTTATTCTCAAAGGAGAACCAGAAAATCCTGGGATATTTTGAACAACAATAACAACAGACACAAGCACAAACTAACCGTGTTTCCCTCTGGATCAAATGCCAGATGGTGTCATTAACTGGTCTGCCTTTACACCCAGTTGGGCTGAGGTTCCCAAGCGAAACATAAGTAGGTTAGTCATGTGGCTTGACAGATGTTATCACAAGGACTGTATGTCCACTAAAACAAGCAACCTTTGTCAAGAGAAGGGTTTCTTCAGTGTACCGAATTAAGCAAATCAATCTAGGTTTTTCAAATCTTAGCAAACTAAAAGATGGTCAAAGCCACTAAAAAGCTTACATCAGCCTTTGGTAAACAGTTTGGAGCGGAACTTGGAAAAATGATCCTTTCAGACTACAGCTCCCACTATGCTCTGATAGGCATGCCATACTATGGGGGGATTCTGGGAGTAAGTTTTCCCAAAGTGGTCTGTTTTGGAAATATAAGACAATATTTAGTACTCTGCAACAATGTGTCAAACAAAATGAACCTCATAATCACATGCATGTGGAGGATGAGATCATGCCATGTGGTTCTTGGTTGTACATGCCAATTGGGGATTGTGGCCTTTAGCAAGCATTTTGTGCACAGGGTTGTTGTAGGTTTTTCGGGCTATATGACCATGTTCTAGAAGCATTCTCTCCTGATGTTTCGCCTGCATCTATGGCAAGCATCCTCAGAGGTTGTGACTACACAACCTCTGAGGATGCTTGCCATAGATGCAGGCAAAACATCAGGAGAAAATGCTTTTAGAGCATGGCCATATAGTCCGAAAAACCTACTACCACCCAGTGCTTCCGGCCATTAAAGCCTTCAACAATACATTTTGTGCACAGCTTGTAATTGTATCACTTCATTCTTTCATGTTCAGAAGGGGATGAGATGATGGCCCAAGGAAGATCCTTCTCTAGAAGTTTGCTGGCAAATGGCGTTGCTTTTGCATATGGAATCACCCATCCGTTCTCTAGCTTTTAAAGATCATTCAGCTTTGAAGGAAGCCATAAATATTTCGGTTGTTTTATTATACACAGTCTGCTTTGGTTGTCTCACCTTCACTACTGTGGTACGCTTGATGCTGGGGCTGGCGATGATTGTGGCGATAGTGATAACATTGATTTACCTCTGTGAGGCAAGTAGTAGATCAGAGACTTCAGGCACGATTCTCTTTTAACAGTGACTTTGCGGTACAAATCTAAGCTGACAGTTTTATAAGATCCTTTCTGGCTCAATTTGAAGGGAATAAGTTACAGCTTGTGTTGTAGTAATTTTGCTTAAGGTTGGCATTTCAAAAGCATTTTAAGGAGTCTGAAATCTTTCCCAAGGTTTAGTTTTTGACTATGAGTATTATTTTTTCAAAATGTTTCAACAAAGGTGCTGAAATCCCCAAGGAACCACATATGCACTTACATACACATTCTTGGAGAAAATCCCTGACTGCAAATGGTTTACCTTTGGGTGTTAATTCAAAAACTGGGCCAGAAATCTTATTTTCCATTGGCAACCCAGTTTTGTTCTGATATGAAGGAACCTGATCTGCTTTTGTTATCAGATTCATTACCTTTGGTCCAAAGTGTGCATGCAAGAAGTATTTGAATGGAGTTGATTTGATATCCTGTCCTCCTACATGCCTGGTGTCCAAAAACATTGGCTCCTTCTCCAGAAACTTGAAAGAACAAAGGGCCCTTCCACACAGCCATATAACCCAGAATATTAAGGCGGAAAACCCCACAATATCTGCTTTGAACTGGAATATCTGAGTCCATATATCCCAGTTCAAAGCAGATAATGTGGGATTTTATTCAGCTATGTGGAAGGGATTGTAATGATTAAAGGTATGGACATCTTGGACGAGAGCCTGGATGGTGTAATAGTCTAAATGTTGGGTTACAATTCCAGGAGACTGGGGGCCCTTCCACACAGCTTGATAACCCAGAATATATGGCAGAAAATCCCACAATATCTATTTTGAAATTGGTTATATGAGTCCACACTACCATATATTCCAGTTCAAAGCAGAAAATTTGGGATTTTATTCAGGTGTGTAAGTGGCCTGGGGTTCAAATCCTTGCCTGAATCCCATTCTTTAACCTTGGGTAAGTCGCGTACTCTTAACCTCAGAAGAAGGCATTGCAAAATCTGCTCTGAATAAATCTTGCCAAGAAAACTCTAGGTTAGGTTTGCCAAACTCATTTTCATCAAGGGCCACATTATTATGATTGCCTTCATGGGGCTCTTGGATCCATGGCCAGATAATCTGTGGATACAATTATATATATTTACATAGTTTTTTTTTTCATGTCAGGAGTGATTTGAGAAACTGCAAGTCACTTCTGGTGTGAGAGAATTGGCCATCTGTAAGGATGCTGCCCAGGTGATGCCCAGATGTTTTACCATCCTGTGGGAGGCTTCTCTCATGTTCCCACATGAAAAGCTGGAGCTGAGAGTCAGGAGCTCACCCCACTCCCTGGATTCAAATCGCCAACCTTTCAGTCAGCAGTCCTGCCAGCAAAAGGGTTCCTCGTCCCCACCAATCGTGCTTGTGATTTAAGCAAGAGTTATCTTTGAAAAATGTGCGGCTTAGCACTAGTTGAGGGAGTTTAACTTATCTAAAAGAAACATTTTCAGTACCTTTTTACAGTCTTGTCCTTCTGAGAAAAAAGCTCCATGCACGTGAGGGAGATACACAATGCTATGCATGTATAGACACGTTCAAGGTTTTCTCCTTGTGTGCATCTAAACTGTAGGATTAATTCAGTTTGACAATATTTAGGCTATCATGGCTTAATGCTATGGAAGAACAGGAGTTTAGTTTTCCAAGGTCTTCAGCCAAGGAGTGCAGGTTCCTCAGCAAACTACAGTTGGCTCCAACTGTCAAGCAAAATACTCTATATTTCAGACAGAATGTGAGAGAATTATTTTTTAGAGCTATAGCTTGAAGAGCCTCCCAGTTAACATGGTTTTGGGGTGTTGTAGTTCAAAAAAGGAACTTCTCCAAGTTTCATGGAAGTGTGTGACTAGTTCTCCTCCTGTCACTTCCTTCTGAAGGTTCAAGGGACATACTAAATTTGATTCGGGGGGGGGGGGGGGGCTGAGTCTGAGTGAAAGAGGGTCTACCCTAGCAAACCTTTTGTATCGTTACCCCAATACACCCATGCATATGGGATATATTGAGTATGGTGATCAGATCATGATATGAATAAACATAACAGTTTAAATAATGTACCAGCAAGGCCTTCTTGAGGACCACCATGAGAAATTTTCACTAGCAATACCCCCCCCCCCCCCCCTGGCTACATGCCTGCTGCCTGAAGATTCTCAGAACTGTAGTCCAAAGAGGTAACTAAAGAAGGCTACGCGTGAACAGAAGATCTTTGATGTGAAGACAGGAAGGGGGTTTGAGAAGAGAGATGGAGAGTCTCTGGTGAGCTTATTTATAAATGTCCTTTGTTCCTTTAACACGCAGGAGAAGTGAATAAAGTACACATGGTTAGACTCAACATATAATCCTTGTTGAAAGTTTTGCATAGTTTGATATCAAATCATATTTTCCATACAATTTGCAAAGAATTTGCTGGTGTGAATTAATGAGTTTTGTTTCGAGAAGGCAAAACACAGCTGGAATGACTTCTTTAGAATGTTCTTCTTTCCCTTCAAGACTCATTTAACTGGTTTAATTACAAAGCAACCGTTAACAAAAGGCACCCAATACAATAGGCCCCCAACATTCTATTTAAGGAACCCACTGGTTCCAGATGGATCTGCTGATATTTTTCCGCGCTTGCTCCCACATCCCCAAGTCAGGGATCTGGGAGTAGACTGTACAAGATAAACTGAAAATGCTAGAGATGAGTGGCATTGACTGACTGAGACAGCATTCTGTAGAACAGTTTATGTGTATATGTGTGCATTAGGGCTGTGCGATCAATGAAAACAATGCTTCAAAACTCATTACAAAATTAGGAGGTGCTGACGTTTCATTTCTAAAGCGTTTCTAAAGTATTGCTAGTGAAAATTTCATTACTATAGCGAGAATAAAGAAATTTCATTACTTTTTCCTTTTAGTAATTGTGCAAACGGAGAAACTTCAGGGGCTCCTTTATCCCTTAATTTACAGTGATTGGGATGAAACTTGCTACAATGATAGAACACATTTGCCACTGTTATCCCATCAAGTTTCAGAACATTTCACTTATCCACAGAGTTTTGGGGAATTTCCAATTATTTTTATAAACAACATTTTTTTAAAAAAAACTACAAGAGTTGTCTCCTTGAATTTTGCACACAATGACAGAAGATAACAGGGGATCATTCCTCCCAACTTTCAGAAATAGTCATATGTCTACTGATTTTAGGGATTTTTTTAAAAAAACTTTTTATTTATTGCAAATTTTACATATTCAGTGTTTAAATATTCTTATACTTATCACTTGTCCTTAACAAATTATGTACAAAACATATATGCCTTAATTCCAGAATAATGATCCCATAGCACCTTGTCCTCCAAAGCACTTGTTTTAGGTCTGCTTGTATGTTTCCACAAACCGCCCCATCACTTTTTTGCCCATGTCCAGCATTATTTTTTAATTTTAATTACATTTGGCCTACCCATAGATTTTAAAGTGTGTTGTCCTACTGATAATGTTTATGTTATTGTTTTGTTGTTTTTAAATTGCTTGTATTGTTGTTGTTATTGCTTGTATTGTCATATTTTGGGCTCGACCTCATGTAAGCCGCACTGAGTCCCTTGGGGAGATGGTAGCGGGGTATAAATAAAGTATTATTATTATTATATGTCTTAATACCTATAATATTTCATCTTTCCACTTTATTACATGTTGTCCAATCACCTAGTGCTAATTTTAGGGGTTTTAAAAAAAGCTTTGACAAAAACTTTTTTTAAAAGCCGCAACCGCTATCTCATTGAATGTCTCTCATATTAACCAATAGAACTTCCACTTAAGGATTTCTTCCCAGCCCAGTACAGAGATTTACTCACTAGAAGTATCAGTCAGTCCTCCTCTTTGCAGATTCAACAATGTATTGGAACTCTAGCCGGCTGCTGCTATGGAGGGACAGATGCTGAGCAGAATTCTGGGAAATGTAGTTTAGGGCAGGGTCTTTTGAATTCTTTGGCATAGGGCTCCTCACCTTCCCAAACTACATTTGCCAGTATTCAGTGCTTTCTCAGTCTCTTTTCCAGTGAACTCTGCTTTCTCCCTGCTGTTTCTTTCTACTAATGCTGAGAGGCCTTTAATTTAAAGAGGAATAGCAGCTTTTTTCGGCTTTGCTTGGCGTGCTTACACTGAAAATAAAACTGACTTTGGGAAGCTTTCAAGGTTTACAAAATTCAAATAAAAGAGTATTGGGTATGTTTTAATTCTTAAGTTTTTGGAGCAGGCCACACCCATGTGTCGGATATTGCATTGCAAGTATGAATTTAAGCAATTTGATCTGACTTACGAAAACTAGCAATAATTTTGTACAGTCCTAGTGTGCATGCTCATTTCAATGCAACATTGATACAGTTAGATCTAAAATTTAATTATGCTGGCAATTAAAATTTTGGCAAAATATGACCTCTCCTTACTTGTCCATTCTCACACTATACTGCACCTCCTTGGTCACATGATACTATTTCTACACCTATACTAAAATACCTTTCTCACACTCACCTTTCCTTATGCACACCACGCTACCCCTCCTTGCACACACAATACTACTTCTCTTACACAAATTCTTCTGCATCTCCTTGCTCATACTATACTATTTCTCCTTATATGTACTATACTACAACTCCTTGCTTCCACTATTCTATATCTCCTTGCTCCAACTACACTACTTCTCCAATCACAAAAGAGTGTTCTCTCTCAAACACTTTGTGCATAGCATGGCAGGTAGTTGAGAATGTGATGTCTGATAATGAAATATGCATTTCAAACCAAATGCAAAATACCTCTGTATGTTCCTTCCATTTCATGTTTTAAAAGCCCCCTTGCCAACACTATTCATGCATGGAGTAAATGGAAAATTGCTATACCTTCACAAATGTGCAATCCAGTTCAAATAAGATAGTGTGGATTATCTGATTTGATAATCTGGATTATATGGCAGTATAGAAGGGGCCTCATATAATCCAGTTCAAAGCAGATAATCTGGGATCAGATACTGGGTTATAAGGCAGTGTAGATCCAGTGATATAACCCAGTTCAAAGCAGATAGCGTGGAATTTTTTATACAGCTGTATAGAAGGGTCCTGAAAAGCATGGCCTGCCCAAGGTAATTCAGTGGGTTTCTATGGCTGAGCAGTGATTCAAACACTGATCCCATGGAGTTGTATGTCAACACTTTACAATGCTGTCAAAAGTACAAAAAGTTGAAATAAAATTTACTTTAAAATGACTTAGGGTGCATCTATGCTGTAGAATTAATGCAATTTAATTGCTCAACACTATAGAATCCTGAAATATGTAACTGTGAGTGATGGTGCAAATTAGGAAACTTTCTACACTGCCATATAACATCCAGATTATGTGCTTTGAACTGGATTATATCGCAGTGTGGAAGGGACCTAGAGCTCTTGGGATTCCATAACATTGAGTCATGGTGGTTAAAGTGGTACCACACTGCATAATTCTGCAGCATAGATACTTTCAGTCTTCTAACTTTCTCTTCCAAGATCTGAATGTCCCACTTTTTAAAATAGGCTTTTTAAAAATTCTTAATTTAGTCATTATGGTTCCTCCATGTTTTAGTAACTTTCTGTAGTCCAACCTTGACTACCTGTGCCATCCAGATATTGTTGGACACAGGCCCGTAGCCAGGATTTCGTTTCGGGGGGGGGGGGGTAAAAATTTTCAGGGGGGGTTTCGGGGGGGGGGTGAGTTTCGGGGGGGGGCTGAGTCTGAGTGAAAGAGGGTCTAGCCTAGCAAACCTTTTGTATCATTACCCCAATACCCCCATACATATGGGATATATTGAGAATGGTGATCAAATCATGATATTAATAAACATAACAGTTTAAATAATGCACCAGTAAGGCCTTTTCGCGAACCACCATGAGAATTTCGGGGGGGGGGGGCTGAAGCCCCCCGAGCCCCCCCCCCCCCTGGCTACATGCCTGGTTGGACATGATTTTGTGTCATATTGATGGCCATGCTGGTTGGAGGTGGTGGGAGTGGAAATCTAGCATCTGCCTGGGGAAATCTGGTCTGAAGGCAAACCAAAGGATGTCAAACACAAGACCTGTGGGCCATATAGTTACATTTATACAGTGTTGCAATTACACATGGCCCTTTGAAGACAACCATACGGCGGATGTGGTCCTCGGTGAAAATGAGCTCGACACTGCTGCAGTAGAATATTTGTCTTTTTTTTATTGTAGCTGCTGATGCTGAATTTATTAAAAAGAGCAAATTGGAACATAGGAATATCAGAAAGAAAGTTCTACTTAAGCAGAGTACTGAAACGCAATGATCAAGATCTACGTTCCATGAGATAGTTCACATTTTAGATGGAATCTTTTTTTAAATAATCAGTTGACTTTCTGTCTCAGCGCCTTCTGGATGGATTTTGAATAATAATGATTTCTTAAAAAATAATAATGTGAGGATGGATACATTTAACATTTTTTTGAGATGACTGGGCATCTTAAGAAGCACAGATTAATGAAGAGGGGGAAGAATTGTGGAGGGGGTTGATGATAGATGAATGTTAGCATTCTTGCAAGCAATGGAAGGAGCTCAAAGTGACGTCTGAAATTGTGGAGTGGTGTTTTGGGCTTTGAAGTACAGTCAGCTCTCTTCCTTGTCCATGAAGAAGAAAACAAAGATCACCGTGGGTGGGTAGGACAGATGTCCATGTGAATAAGACAGATACTTTCTAAGATGATAGCGGCGTCTAAATATCAAGTTGTTTTCTGCTCAATTTCAAGCCCACTTGAATGCTGTGAAGTTCACTTGTGAGTAAAAATACTGCATTATGCTTGAAGATCAGATGAGTGATGATGCACGGTTCAAGCTGCCGTGCAGGTGGGTTAGCAGACCTTCAGAGGGCTTGCTGGGGGTCCTAAGAACCAGCTGGCTTTTCCCAGATAGACTAGATCTTGGGCTATATTAACTAGACTTGCCAAGTCTGAAAAAAAGGCTTTCTTGCCATCTATTTTCTCATGAGTGTCCTTGGTCAACAGCTTGCCTTTTCAGGGTCATTTTAAGTTCAAGGCAAAACCATGTAATTTGTTTGTCTGCCAAAGCCAATATGCTCTTGCTGAGATTGGTATGAAGGTGGTTTCACATTAAGATACTTATGCACATTGCACCTAAAATTTGGAGACTTGGAGATGGAGGCTGCTGGTATAAGTCTCTGCCCAACCCTGTATATTCTTGAGTTTCATGCTTTAAGTGTTTTCCCCTTCCTCTTATCAGTGGATCTTTCCCCTTCATTTTGGGAACAAAATCAGTGTTCTCTAGAAAGCCCAGCTCCTCAAAATGTTGGATAACAGGAAGCAGTTATCTCAGAAACCCATCAGATACTTGATATCAGACCTCACAACCTCTGAGGATGCCTGCCATAGATGCAGGTGAAATGTCAAGAGAGAATGCTTCTGGAACATGGCCATACAGCCCGAAAAACTTACAACAACCTAGGGATTCCGACCATGAAAGCCTTCAACAATATTGATATCAGCTTTTAAAGGCATCATAAATCAAAACATTTCTTCAGATATTTGCTCCCATATGCAGCTACAGAGAAAAGGAGCTTGTAAGTTTTGAAAAATTGGAAATGATTATCTATATGGGCAACTGTGAAAGGTTTGAGGGTCACATTGATCCCTAAGGAGACCTTGGGCGGTTAGCAATCCCCACTGCAGCCACACAAACATGCAAGCAAACAAATACCATAAATAAAAAGTGTGTCTCCAAACACTCCTCCAGAGCACAGGAAACCTTTCCACTATGTTTTGGACATTTTCTAGGCCAGCCAACTCTCTGATCAGAGCTTTTAGGACCTCATCCCATGAGGTGAGAGAAAGTGGAGAAAAGCAGGGAGAACAATTTTGTTTTGTTCCCTACCTCCAAAGTCCGTCTTCTGGCATGGCCAGCTATCCTATGTCCTTTCGCTGATTTCTCCCATTTTTTCCCCTTTTGGAGTCGGGTAACACCTGACTCCTGAAGACTTCATCTGGGCTCCTTTTCCATGCACTGCGGAAACGTAATCCTACAGGAAGTGCCCTTATGTCATGTTAAGTGCATGGTAATGGAACTCAGGGCCCTTCCACACAGCCCTATATCCCAGAATATCAAGGCAGAAAATCCCACAATATCTACTTTGAATTGGGTTATCTGAGTCCACACTCAGATAATGTGGGATTTTCTGTCTTGAAATTCCGGGATATAAGGCTGTGTGGAAGGGCCACCAGATTGTGTGTGAATAGGGTTGAAAGTTACTTTTTGAGTTACTTGGTATCACGGTATATGATTCTGTTGTCTGTTTTTAACAGGGTTTAATTGTATTTAACTTTTGTATGAGATAGTTTTAACTGATGTAAAATGCCTTGAGTTTCCCACTGGGATAAGTGCAGGATATAAATAACAAGAAAAACTTTCCCCAGCTTCGTCTGGACTACTCTGAAAATCCCTGGCTTGCTCTCAACCTTGCCACTCACTTTGTGAGTATAAAGCAAGGGTATTTCCTCCAACACTGGCATAGCAGGGGGCCGCATTGCCATCCTTTACCTTCCTTCCAATGGCTCTAGGCAGCACCTCTGACTTGGGTTGGCCTGTGGCTGCCTGGCATAGTGTTCCTGTGCAGCGTGAATGATTATAATATTTCTAAAAGAGGGATGACAGCCCTCGTGGGTGGCCATGGCACCTAACCAACTATGTCAAGTGCTGATGCCCGGCTTGTACACAATGTATCCCAGAAAACAATGACTGGTTCTATGTTGCATAGAAGTAATGAGAGAGAGAGAGAATGAATGATGGTGAGAGAAAAGATAAGTGTGATCTCCACATTACAAGTTCAGAACCTTTCAGGTAGGCTGTAACCATTAATCATCCATTCTACTAAAGCAGAGGTTACCAACCTTTTTTTGACCAGGGACCACTTTGATCCGGTACCACTCTCCAACATTACTACCAAAAGAGTTACTAATCAGTTTTTGATCAAGTTTAGATTTGATTAGCTTGGGATGCTAATTCAGAAAATTGCATTGGATAGGCCACAGAACATAGGCCATCCAGTACTCGCCACCTTCTCACCTACAGAAAACCCTATTTAATAAGTCTTGGCATTATAAGGGGGTTTCGCAAGACTAGTAGCTCTCATTGCAACGGTGAGGCCATGGACCATATTTTAGTTCTTGTGGACCACTCGTGGTCTATGAACCACAGGTTGGAAACCACTGTACTACTGCAACATTTTCATGACTATCTGCTCTCTAAGCAGTCAATTTCCATTTTGGAAGTTAGTCCTGCTCTAGATTTAATGACTGTAGTATCTTAATTTTGGACTTTTTCTTTTTTTTCTCCCCTAATTTTTGTACCATCTTGTTCAATGAAGAGTTTTTGTGAATCCAGAAACTTGCGTACACCTTCTATATTTTGGATAGCCCTAATAAAAACATTATTTATGCCTAATTCTTGTTTTCACTCATGAGCAACATGCTTAGTTCAAGCCAGCTTTGAGCTATAGAGGCCCTATAAATGATGGACCTCCATTAACTGCCTTGCTCTGGTCTTACAAAATCAGGGCAGTGGCATCCTTCATTAAATCAGTCAGACTGTAGTGTGCCCTTCCTCTTTTCCTATTGCCTTCCATTTTATCAAAATATAATGTTTTTCTAATAAGTCATTTCCTTCTGCAATGGATCCTAGGTATGTTAACTTCAGTTTTATCATTTTAACTTCTAAATAGAGCTCAGACTTGGTTTACTGAAGAATGTATTCATTTTTTTTCTAGGTTCATGGTATTTGCAGAATTCTTCACTGGCACCAGATTTCAAACGAGGTCAGCTTTGAAAGCAAGGGAGGCTTGGGAAGAATTAATCAGAGAGAGTAACTGATTAATGTTATCACATTTCAAGGCTTACTCCTGTTCCTTCCACCAAACCTCAGTGTCTTCCTTTCACTGTGGACCTGAATCAACTGATTCTGTGAACTTTTGCAAAAAAGAACTGACATCCTAGAAAAATAATTGCATATATCCCCCTCCTTTTTCCAGGGATCATTAGTTGGTATTGGACAAATAAAGGAAGCGACAGAAAGAAGGGAAGAATGGGCAAAGGTAGATCAGCCTTCCAAGTGTTAGTGGAGGAGCCCAGATGGCTGTCTCCAAATAATCGGAGCTCTGGCTCGAGCTGTGATAATAACATTAATCAGTTACTCTCTCTAATTAATTCTTCCAGGCCTCCTTTGCTTTCCAGCCTCATTGCGATTAGCCCCATCTCATGTTTCTTTGGACAGCATGAATCATAATTTTTGAATATCTGGGGTTACCAGCAATATTGGAAATAGACTTGCCAGTGTCCAGAGACAAATGTAGTTCAGCAAAGTGCCCCTTTTTTGGAATACAACTTCCAGAATCCCCATGTGAAGACTTGTGGAAAATAAATATTAATTTAGAATTGGATCCATAGCTTGAATGCAACTACGTGAGATATACATTTCATAGAATCATAGAGTTGGAAGAGTCCTCGTGGGCCATCCAGTCCAACCCCCTGCCAAGAAGCAGGAAAATCACATTCAAAGTACCCCCGACAGATGGCCATTTTATTAAGAGTTGTAGAGAGGCACAGGCTGGAAAATCTGATTCACACTTAGACTCAAACTACATATAAACTGCTGAGCTACTGAACTTGCTGACCGAAAAGTTTATGGTTCAAATCCAGGGAGCGGGGTGAGCTCCCATCGTTAGCCCTAGCTTCTGCCAACCTATCAGTTTGAAAACATGGAAATGTGAGTAGATCAATAGGTTCCGCTTCAGCGGGAAGGTAATAATGCTCCATGCAGTCATGCTGGCCGCATGACCTTGGAGGTGTCTACGGCTCTTCAGCTTAGAAATGGTGATGAGCACCAACCCCCAGAGTCGGACATGACTAGACTTAATGTCAGGGGAAAACCTTTACTTTTACCTACATGTAACACATATTGTATTAACAAAGTTTTTATTGTTTCAGAAATCTGTAATATCCATAATTCATTATATTTATACAGGAGAAGAACTGGCATCGCTTGCATAAATTCTACAGTTACAAGAGACACACATATCTAGTGGTACTATAGTTTGACAGTTCCTCGCTGGATTAATTAATTAATTATGTGCTGTGTTTTGCAAAAAATAAAATCTTTTCCCTTAAAAATGGTGAAGGGTATGGATGTGAACAGTATATTTTGTATGCAATCTTAAAGAATGTGTTCATATGAAGAAATATCCCAAAGAGGCCTAAGGCCTGAGCTTCTTTATGACTGCGGTATGTTCTGTCATGTAATTCTAACCAAAACAAAAAGTAATTAGTGCCACACAAATTACTCCTTCCCTCACAAAATATAACGGCATAATTGACAACTCTTTCTCTTGCCGACTTAGTTTTTACATACTTTGGAGATGTAAAAAGGAAATCATGATGGGTTACACTTATATGCTGCAAGAAAAAATATATATTCCAGTACCCAAAGAAGGAACCTATGCTCTGCAGGTATCCATGAAAGATATTTTCCTTTTTTGTCATGAGAGCCAGGAAGGGGAATTCAACCGAGTCCTGTACTTCCTCAGAACAGCAATGAAGCCTCGAGTGGGCGGCTTCCCTTCTGAACTGAGCAATCCTTGTGTCGAGTCTATTTGTCTTTCCTCCTGTATATTTTAAACACCTTTATACAAGCAATTGTAATTCTGAAGCCAGGGAGCATCTGTTGATTTACGCTTGTTGAGGAGTGGTGTATTTTGTTAGTTTAGTGGATATACAAAAAAGGAACCAACGTGACACAAAGATCTAAAACAGGAACTTTGCACACATTAATCAAGTGGAAAGTCTGGATACTTTCGGTAAACTGAGTGATTTGCCAACAGGTAGGGAAGAGCTTTTCAACCTTGTTAACTATATAGGCATAGAGCCTTTTCCTGAGTCAGATCATTGACCCATCATCAACTCATGTTGACAGCATTGGCTTTCCAGTGTTTTCATCTGGATTCTTTTCTGGTTAAGGTCCCTGGTCTTGCTTGATGGGTCCCTCATTTGTATCTTCTCCAGCTCTGACCAAGTTTATCCTTTCAAATCAGATAAGAAGAGGTCCCAGTAGATATTTACTTCGAAATATATGGACCCATTCAGCCACACAAACAGAAGACCCAGTTACCAGTTTCTGACTCGTACCTGTAGGCTTCCTGAAACTCTGAGAGTTGGTTTTATAGCCCCTATTTTTTCCCCCTAAACCATCCCCTTGGCAGAGCTGTGGGAAGCATTATTCCACTTTCCATTTTAGGATTGGGAAAGGTCATTTTCTCTAACAAGAAGTTGATTCTTCTGAGCTTAAAATGGCCCAAAGCAGGCTAAAATGTGATAAATATTCATATCTGTTAGGCAGCATTTAGAAATTAGAGGCATTTCCCCCAAACTTTTGTTAGTAGTTGTGGGATTGGGAATTAGAGTCCACCAACATTTTCCGGGTGGGATATAGCTCTGTAACCTTAACAGTTGCCAACTCCAACTAAAAATGGATGGAATATCTGGAAGAAAGCTAAAAAAAAGTGTAGGTCTGAATAACTTCTGTTCAAGTTTGACAAATATTGTTCTGTGATTGATTGATTGATATATTTTTTGCATTTTAATTCTGCTTTTCAGACAAAAGTGGCTTAGAATTACTTATGTACAGTCAAGTAAAAGATGCAGCCAAGTTTGGAGTATAGAATAGGCTTTGGGATCCTACAGTTCAGGGGGAAGGTTAGAGACTCTTAGTAACTGGGATGTCTTGTGTCACGGAGCAGTGAAACTAATGTAGCTTCTTCCTCCATATCTCCAAAGAGCTCCCCAAGGTGTTGAACCTATGCATGAAATAAGCCCAATACCTTAGAGAGCTCCTTTACAGTTTGGTTCGAAACCTGGAATGAATTCACCAACCCACTAACATAGGAACTTCCAGCAGTTGCTGCTAGAGGTCATGACTGCTCAATGGCCTTATGGTAGAATAAGACTTCCATAACAATAAAAGCAACAGCAACATTTAAGTGCCCATAAAACACCAACATGACTGGGAGAATGTGAAGTTAGATCTCTTTTGCTTGTCATGTGAGCCATGCAGGGGCAGATCCCTCAGCCGAAATGTCAAATAGTACAATCTGGGATGGGAAAGACTATGTCGTATTTCTGGACATGTTCTTGTCCCATGGTACAAGGCCCTAAATATGCTATTTACATCTCCATAAGCAAACCATTCCTCTTAATTTCTGCTCCTTCCCCTGGAACTATGTACTGTTCCTTCCCCCACAACTATTTAAATGCTGTTTTTGTCTTGCTTTGAACAAGGCACATTCTCTCTGACTCCTTCTCAAATCTACCTTGCCAAATTTGTAATTCATGTTATTCTCTGTGAATCATTTGATTGACACTACTCTACAAATATTGTTATATACATATGCTGCATGTAGTCATATATCACATACTATAAAGGGAGATGGATTTATTTAATGCAAACAAAAATTGTGAAGGGAGGATGCAATCGACGTTTTATTGGATATAATAAATATTGCTTCGAAGGAGAAGAAAAGTGGGGGAGAGAAGCCAAAGGAAAATAAAGCACATTCGTTGCCAGAATGCAGGAAACATCATTCAAGGACGGCTTATCCTTGTAAAAAATATACCTTCACCATTGCTTTCATGCTTGCAAGTATGTTTGCAATCATTTCAGAATACCGACTTTGCTTTTGCCATTTAGTTTTAATTTGTTTTGGCTGCTGGTGTTCAAACTGCATTCCTAACAAATGGCATAGAGTGCTTTCCCGTTATTTCTATTATGTTTCTCAGCAGAATGTGGTTATATTGCTCTTGAGTCTGTCTTTAACGCTGAACTGTGAGGGAACATTGAAGGTCTGGCATTGAACTGGCATTTTGTAAAACTGCAGCAGTCGCCGATTCCGTATCATTGGTTGCTTTTCGCTTGAAAGGAAGAGGAAACCTTGACCTCCTTTTTACAAAATGCTTCTCCCAGTCCTGCATCTTACATCATGGCTTGGGTTGTCATAGTTTTAAAATAAGGAGATGGGCAACCTCTGTGCTTCCAAAGTGTTTGCAAATATAAACATTATAATGGAATCCCTGGTGGCGCAATGGGTTAAACCCTTGTGCTGGCAGGACTGCTGACCAGGGAGAGTGGGTTGAGCTCCCTCTGTCAGCTTCAGCTCCCCATGTGGGGACATGAGAGAAGCCTTCCACAAGGATGATAAAACATCAAATATCTGGGCATTCCCTAGGCAATGTCCTTGTAAATGGCCAATTCTCTCACACCAGAAGCAAGTTGCTCCTGACACAGAAAAAAACCCATCATAATTTCTTACCATTTGTCCTACTGGTGAGGCTGATGGGAGGTGTGGGCTCCAAACTTTGGAGACCAAATTTAAGTCTTATTTATTTATTTATTATTATTTCAAACATTTGTACCCCGTCCTTCTCAACCCCTGAGGGGGGACTCAGGGCGGCTTACAATGGTAACAATTCGATGCCAACACATACAAAAATACAATCCAACATGACATAACAAAGTAGATAAAAACATTAGGTTAAAATCCATTTAAAACATTATTATCAACCATGTTGCCATATCTGAGTCTGATTCAGCGACAAACATCCCAGTCCAAAGCCTGACCATAATCTGTTCTAAAACATTGCGATTGCTGTCAGGCCTGTTACCCAAATGCCTGGTCCCAAAACCATATTTTGAGCTTCTTCCTAAAGGAAAGGAGGGATGGGGCTGGCCTAATTTCACTTGGAAGCATATACCACAGGCGGGGCGCCACAACTGAGAAGGCCCTGTCTCTCGTCCCTGCCAAATGCGTTTGCAAAGAAGGAAGGATCGAGAGCAGGACCTCCCCAGGCAATCTTAAACTCTGAAGTGGGAGGTAGAGGGAGATACATTTGGACAAGTAAGCTGAGTTGGAACCTGATAGGACTTTAATGAGATTAGATCTGCCCCCTCCCTCATGACCTTCCAGAAACAGCTCAAACCCTGGTTATGGGATCAAGTGTTTGCAGGATAGATGGTTTTAATGGACCATTTTTAAATGGATGGCAATGGATTGAAAATATTCAGAATATAACAAGGGCATGGACCACTGTGGTCAGATCAGACTTCCCAAGGTACGGGCGCAGCTGGTGCAGTAGCTTTAACTGTGGAAAAGCTCTTCTGGCCACCGCCGAGACCTGGGGTTCCAGGCTCAGCGATGAATCCAGGATCACTTCCAAGCTGTGAATCTGTGTCTTCAGGGGGAGTGTAACCCCATCCAGCAAAGGCTGTAACCCTATGCCCTGTTTGGCCTTTCAACTGACCAGGAGGACCTCTGTTTTGTCTGGATTCAGTTTCAATTTGTTAGCCCTCATCCAGTCTGACACAGCTACCAAGCACCGGTTCATGGTCTGAACAGCCTCCTCAATCTTCCCAAGTGCTCCTGTATGGTGCTAGTCATACCTACTGATATCTTGGATGTGACATGTTCCACTTACCTGCTTTGAATTCCTGTGGTGTTTCTACCTACAAAAGCTACCATATAATGAGTTAGTGCTAAGCACAGAGGTGCTTTTCCTCCATCCCATTCCCTGGCTGCAATAGAAACCGATTGCACATAAAAGTATAAAGGTCTGAGATTGGCCTTGCAATTCTGGAGTGAGTGAAGATGGAGTGGGGAGTGGGAAATGCAGTCCGATATTACGGAACAAGTTTAAGCTTTTATGATCGGAGTGGGGAATGATATAATTGCTGTACAGACTAATCATTTTCTGCGGGTAACCTTTAGTTTAATATGTTATCTGCAGAAAGGGTTAGCATAAGGCCAGGTTTTATTGCTCATCCCCCGCTTGCCTTTTAACAGCTCCAACTTGAAGACTGCCTGCTTGTCTGCACTCCTTTCTCACCTGACTATAAACCAGTAACAAGGAGCAACGGGGAACACGAAACATTTTATCTTGCAATGGGTGTAGGTTTACTTTTGACTTTAAGTGTATTTAGCGAAGATGTATTTTTGGTTTGCAAGCCTGGCCTGTGGCACTCGTAGGAGCAGCCTATGCTGAAAATATGAAAGCAATAAAACCGGCAAGCAATACGTAACACACTAGCAACGCTTTAGAAAAAGAGCAAACAACCATTTCCAGCCTGTCTACTTTTGTAATGGGGTTTATAACTCACTCTCCAGCTGATTATTGTTAACTCTTGACATCTGGTATCACCACATCTATGTTAAAATCTGAGGCAGACTTAGTCTTTCAAGCCTCAGTGTTTTAGGACTGATGGGATCCAGTTGCTAACAGGGGCTTTTCACCACATTCTCTCTCTGTCTCTCTTTTCCACTCCCTTTGTGCCCCACATACTCCTTTCCTCCACTTACTCATCCGTCCTACTTAAGGCTGCATCGAAACAGATGTAATGGCTTCGTCAGGGGAGATATGCAGGAGACTGAGAAGGTCCCCCATGGCTCTTTCCTCTTAATAGCTGATCCTGAGTCAGCACCATATGCATGGTTGGTTGAAGAGAAGTGCAGTCGGAAGAACTCCCATTCTCTCCAAAAGGCAGCATCGGAGGAAATAAACATACATAAGGTCTCTAATCATGCTGTAGTTTTCCCCTAATGCAAAATGGATGCTGATGCATCACAATGTTCTACACAAATCGAATTCATCTCGGAGAGTTCTCAAAAGACCGGGAGTAAAGATAGGGAAAGGACTTTTATTGGTCAACCCTTTAAACCCTCATGCTTTCAGAAAAGCTAACTTAGTTCTGGTTTTTATTCTCTCGCTCCAATGAGAATTCTAGTGCACCGTGGGACATATTGTGTTTATATGTCTGAAAGAGTGTTCCATCTAAATACGCACAAACCAAGTGCACTACTTGAAAACAGTCAAAATCTCTTGGATAGACAGGCAGACAAATGTCAGCGTGCTAGAAGAAGCAAAGACCACTAGCACTGAAGCGATGCTCCTACGCCATCAACTCCACTGGTATGGCCACATTGTCCATCCAAATACGCACAAATCATGTGCGCGAGTTGAAAACAGTGAAGTGAAATCAGATGAATTAGAAGTCAGTTTCTGATACTGTGGTCTAATTCTTCCTCCCACTTCTTTTACAAATAATTTCCTGTCTGCAGTGGTCTCCTCAATGGATGAAATGTACATCACAAAAAGTTAGCCATTTCCATTTCCTTGGCAGCCATCTCTCCACAAAAGTCAGTACTGACACTGTGGAGAGGTGGAAATACAACACTGCCTGAGCTCTGCGAGTGCAGCATTTTTCTGAATGAAGCAGAGAGTGTTTGAGAACCAGGACATCCATAGGGAGACCAAGATGCTTGTTTATAAAGCTATTGTCCTCACAACCCTGTTAAACGTCTGTGAAGCATGGACCGTCTACAGACGTCACACTCAACTCCTGGAATGATTCCATCAGTGTTGCCTCTGGAAAATCCTGCAAATCTCTTGGGAAGACAGGCGGACAAATGTCAGCATGCTGGAAGAAGCAAAGACCACTAGCATTGAAGCGATGCTCCTATGCCATCAACTCTGCTGGTATGGCCACATTGTCCAAATGCCTGATCACCATCTTCCAAAGCAGTTCCTCTGCTCCCAAAACCAGAATTGAAAACTGAATGTTGGTGGTCAGGTTAAGAGATTTAAAGGTGGGCTTAAAGCTAACCTTAAAAACTGTGGCATAGACACCGAGAACAGGGAAGTTCTGGCCCTTGAGCATTCTAACTGGAGGTCAGCCGTGACCAGCAGTGCTGTGAAATTTGAGGAGACATGAATGGAAGGCAAAAGGGAGAAACATGCCAGGAGGAAGGTGCAAAACGTCAATCCTGACTGGAGCCACCTTCTACCTGGAACATGTGTGTCAAGAATATGGTTCCACAGTCACCTATATTTCCACTGCCAACACACTTGGAAGGCCATCATATGCAGACAACAAGGGATTGCCTAAACGTGGACAAAATATCTCTTTTACGGAATGCCCTTTTGAGTCAAAGTGACTTCTAGGAGGGGGAAATGTGTATCTTTCTTTACTAATTTTAATTTGAATTAAAATGGGTATGTTTGAGGTTAGCAGGATCAAAATGATGGGAATAATGCCCACTGGAGATAAGATTTAGCTCTCATGTAAATTCAGCTCAATATGAAGTTTAATACTAATGTGAATTCAGCCCAAGTACCAAAAGACACAAAGGAATGCCATGCTATTCAAGAGAAAAGACAGATCATGAGCAAAATAGATGGCAATGCCATATATTTGAAGTTTGGGCTCTCAAACAAGCATTGAGTGAGGGGGATAATATCTATGACTTCAAAAGAAAACAAATGGGCTGGAAGTGCAATTTGACATGTTGCTGGTTCCAAAAGAAAATGTTAAGCTGTCAATAGTAGAGAAAAATACAATTCCTAATATGGTATGCTGATTTTAATCTCTTTAGAGGAAGAACATGAAAAAGAAAGGTAAGGTAAAGGTAATTTTTTTCCCTTGACGTTAAGACTGGGGTGGTGGTGCTCATCTCTATTTCTATGCTGAGCTGGCATTGTCTGTAGACACCTCCAAGGTCATGTGGCTGGCATGACTGCACGGAGCCGAAGCGGTACCTATTGATCTACTCACACTTGCATGTTTTCAAACTGCTTGGTTGGCAGAAGCTGGAGCTAACAGCGGGAGCTCACCCCACTCCCTGGACTTGAACCAGCGATGTTTCAGTCAGCAAGTTCAGCAGCTCAGTGATTTATTCCACTGCACCACTGGTGGCTCCAAAAAGAAAGGACAAGTATGTAATTTTAGAGGAGAATGTTCTGTGTACATGATGCAAAAGCATTTGCCCAGAACATGGCCAGAAGCTTCAGATCCGTTTGCGATGGAGCTTGACATTCAGATTCAACTTTGGTGCTGCTTCCACGTTTGCACCTCCACTTCCTCAGAACCCCAACTTTGCATAGTATGATGATGCTGTTATGCTAATGCATGCTGCCCCAGCCAAAAAGCAAGTTGGAACAGAATAATGGACAACACAATGGCATCATGCATTGCACTGTGCAATGAAAGTTTTCCGAGGAAGATGGCAAAGAGGAGGTTTGGAAACGTAGTCTTTGTCTCTGTGGTTCCATAGATATTGACTGCATCAAACTCGTGGCTTTTTCAGTTAAGCCCCACTGTCAACCCTTGTCACGTACCGGCACATTCACATCCTGTTTTGTAATGGAATGCTGAGTGAAACTGTTTCTTCAGAAGTGGGAATGGAGTTTTTTTCTTCTTCCCAGGGCTTGAATACCTTTATTAATACAAGTGACCTTTACTGCTTCAGGATTATTTTGGCCATCGATGAAAAATTCCTAACACAGAGGCAAACTTGACTTTCATCCACTTTGCTCCTTCAACTGCCAAAATGTTAATTTGCCTAACACTTAAGAGAGAGAAAGGAGATTCAAAGCATTTCCAGGTGACCAAGCTGCAAGATTAAAGCAAACAGAATAAACGATCCTTTTCGCTTCAATTAATCCCTTTATCTTGGGCTGGGTTACTTCCTATGTGGATGTGGCTACTGGCATCTTGCCCCGCAATGTAGACATTGCTTTCAGCAGGAAAAAGGACTCTTGTCAGATGAGCGGTGTCACTTACTTGGAGAACAGTTGTCCTTCTGAAGTGACAGATGATTTATATTGCTCAAAGACCGGAAACATTCTTGCTTCAAACTGATGCAGTTTAAAAGAAAATGAATTTCCAGTGGTAGATGAAACATTTTTAGATGTGATGTTTTATACTGAAGAGATATTATTATTATTATTATTATTATTATTATTATTATTGAGCTCCCGGTGGCACAGTGGGTTAAACTCTTGTGCCGGCAGGACTGAAGACCAACAAGTCTCACGTTCAAATCCAGGGAGAGTGCGGATTAGTTCCCTGTGTCAGCTCCAGCTCCCCATGCATGGACATGAGAGAAGCTTCCCACAAGGATGGCAAACCATCCGGGCAACCCCTCAGCAACATCCTTGCAGACAGCCAATTCTCTCACACCAGAAGCGACTTGCAGTTTCTCAAGTTGCTCCTGACATGAATAAATAAATAAATAAATAAATAAACATATTATCTGCATTTCTATACCACTTTTCTCACCCGGGGGGGGGGGGGGGGACGGGACGGGACGGGACGATGACGACGACTCAAAGCAGTTTACAACATAATAAATGGCAAATTTAATGCCTCACACATATATATATAAATATCACATATCTAAATCAACAATCACCTATAGATTAAAACAATTAAAACTATAAAAACATCAAACATAGACATAAGCATGAAGCACATTATTGCTGCAATTAACAACGTAGACCCCTTTCTCATGACATGTAAGTGGGTAAGTAGGAACTATACCAGAGATTGGAAAATTTATTTTTGGTCAAATTACAGCTTCTAGAATCTCCCAGTTGGCAGAGACACCTGCTACATTGGTTGGTAGATTTCAAGTCTGTAGTCCAACCCATCCTCCAAAGACTTGACAAGTAGTAAGTCAGAATCCTGTTGGTGCATTACATTTCCAAGACCACCTTGTTTGGATAAGAGGAAGCAGACAACCTCTTTGAGTTCCAACCAGCCTATATCTCCAGTGACTGGCTTCCTTTATGGTTGCAGTGAATAACCTTTCTTCTTTTGTTGCCACTGTCCACTGCCTATCCGGATGTCCACTGGAGTGTTGCATCAATGTGATTGAATATGGCAGACAAACATCGGTCTTATAATTTGAACACTGAACACTGCAGTCAGGCATGTAGCCGGGGGGGGGGGGGGGGGGCTTCATCCCTCCCCAAAATTCTCATGGTGGTCCGCAAGAAGGCCTTACTGGTACATTATTTAAACTGTTATGTTATTTATATCATGATCTGATCACCATACTCAATATATCCCATATGCATGGGGGTATTGGAGTAACGATACAAAAGGTTTGCTTGGGTAGACCCTCTTTCACGCAGACTCAGCCCCCCCCCCCATCAAACTCAGCTCCCCCCGAAACAAAGTCCTGGCTACGGGCCCGACTGAAGTAGAGCTAGACAGATTTAACAGTAAAATACTACTGTTATTAACACCATTACCACCCTGAAGGTAATTATACCTTTTTTCCTCAACTGATTTTCTGTAGGAACAAATATCCAAATAAGGTAGAAGTAAAGTAAAAGTAAAGGTTTCCCCTGACATTAAGCCTAGTCATGTCTGACTCTGGGTGGTGGTGCTCATCTCCATTTCTAAGCTGAAGAGCCAGTCAGCATTGTCCATAGATGCCTCCAAGGTCATTTAGACAGCATGACTGCATGGGGCACTGTTACCTTCCTGTATGTTTTCGAACTGCTAGGTTGACAGAAGCTGGGGCTAACAATGGGAGCTCACCCAACTCCCCAGATTTGAACTGCTGACCTTTTGGTCAGCAAGTTCAACAGCTCAGCGGTTTAATCCCCTGAGCTATTGGGGGTGGAAGTAGTTGCGAAAAACACAAGTGAGCTACAAATGGAAAATAGTATTGACTGGACCCACAATAAAGTACTATGAATGTGGTGTTGGGGTATAGTAAAAGCTTCATTTGGAAGCACCCAGTTATGTTTCAGAAGTCAGATCTGAAAGACAACACATTTCTATCCCCCTAAACATTAGGAAAAACTTACTTATGGCAAGAGGGTGATGGATTCTTCTTCCTTGGATGATATTCAGGGGTGATTCAGCTATCTATTTCCACACAGGTGGATATTAGAATATATCAGTGGCTCCCAACCTCTGGCCTTCCAAGAACTCACCTCCCAGAAGACATCAGCCACCTTAACCAACTGTTGGGAATTCAGTAAACTGAAGTCCAAAATACCTGGAAAATCAAAGGTCTTCATCCACTGATGTGGATGATCCTTGTGGCCCCTTCCAATACTAAAATTCTGTAGCTTGTGTTCAACTTGGGCTGTATAATATACTTATTTCTTTCATATAATAGTAAAAAAAAACTCGCCTGTCCTTGATATATCAGAAAATCTCAGATTATAACCAAAATATTTAAACATTCAAAAATAATAAATCAATCACTTCATTTTGAAATAAATTAAAATAAAAGCTGCACCATGATAGATCAAGCACTAAACCATAGTCTCATCACACCACAGTTATGTATGTGAACCACCCAGCTTTGATTTGATTCAAAATGAGCCTGATTTCAGTGGCAACCAGGTCCACCAAGAGGAGGGCTTTCCCAACTTGGAAGGTTTGGTGAGTGGTTTACATTTAAAAATAAACCTTTCAGCATATTGTTCTGTTTTTGAAGCTGATTCTAGAAGACAGAACAGGAGAGAAGAGGCTAGAAAAGAATTATAGTAGGATCTTCACTTTTGCAGGAGTTAGAGTTATGTGGACTCCATGAATGTAGAAAAATCCACAGAAATGCTTTTTTAAACCCATGAAAATACTTATTCTCTTGGAATCTCTTGGTGTCCGCAGTGGTTCTTAACCTGGGTTCCCCAGGTGTTTTAGCCTACAACTCCCAGAAATCCCAGCCAGTTTACCAGCTGTTAGGATTTCTGGGAGTTGGAGGCCAAAAACATCTGGGGACCCCAGGTTGAGAACCACTGTGTTACAGGGTGACTCTGTGGCCAACCAAACAATCATCCTGGAGCCTCTAGAACAGTGGTCCCCAGGTGTTTTGACCTGCAACTACCAGAAATCCTAGTCAGTTTACCAGCTGTTAGGATTTCTGGCAATTGAAGGCCAAAACATCTGGGGACCCACAGGTTGGGAATTACTGCTCTAGAAATTCCTAGAAAGAATGTATTCAAAGCTGTAAAACAATCAGATCTACAAAAGTTAAACTCACCTGAACCAAAACATGGTGGATATACTCCCACTTTTATGTCAAAATCACACTTATATTCCATCCTTCTTCCAGAAAACCTAGGGTAAAATGCTTTTCCTCCTCCATTTTTTCCTCACAGCACTCCCCAAAAGCACTTCATATAGAGAGTGAGTGAGTGATTGACCAAGGTCATTTTATTAAGTTTCAGGGCTCGAGGGGTAACTAGAAATTGGAGACATCTTGAGTTCTTGGGAGGGAAAGGCAGGAGAGTGAACCTGAATTTCCTACCTCTTGGTCCAGCACTAACTGTTTACCACACTGGAATTACTTTTGCCTACATCAGTGGGCAAAAGTAATTCATTACTTCATTACTAATTCAATACATCATTACTTTTGCCTTTATTTGACCAGAAACCACTTGGCCAGAGACTACTTAAACAAGAACCACTCTCCAACATGAGTACCAAAAGGGTTACAAATTAGTTTTTTGGTCAACTTTAGATTAGGTTTGGTTAGTTGGGGTGCTGATTCAGAAAATTGCATTGGATAGACCACATCAGCTTTGGTTTCTGATACAGAACATATGCCATGCAGTAGGCGTCATCTGTCACCCACAGAAAACCATATTTAATAATCTAGGGCTGGGTAGTCTTTTGTAGGTAATCAGCCTCTTCCCTTCCAACATCCCTGTTGCTTTGATACTATAAGGGGGTTTCACGAGAACAGTCACTCCCATTACCACATGGTTTCGAGGGAACGGTGTTGCAATGAGGAGGCTGCAGTCGCAGAACATATTTTTGTTCATGGGGATCACTGGTGGTCCACACACCACAGGTTGGCAACCACTAGCCTAGATCATAGTCAGTTCAAGGTAAAAACAAACCAACATGGAAGCTGCTGCAGATCAGAGTTCAACTCCACAGCTGGTTAAGACCACCAGGTTGAGCCAAGATGACGTGAAGTAAGAAAAATGCAACCAAGTATTTTCTTTTCTCTGAATAGCTGGCTACAAGTAATAGCTTCTGCAGTCTTTTCCAACCTGTGGTATGTCAGATATGATGGACTGCAGATCCCAGAATCCCCTAGCCAGCAAAGCTAATCTTGACTGCATGAATCTCAGATTTGTAGTGCAATGCATCTGGAGGCTTGGGGAACATTGTCGAGATTGTGCTGCTTCTATCTTTGGCGAGGCTTTTTCTTCTATGTATCTTTTAATCTTTTCGACAGGATGCATGTGAGGGGGCGAAACCAACACAGCTTCTACCATATCTAAGAGGGCAAAGATTTCCAAAGGATGGTTTATGGAAGATTCACACACATCACTTCTGTTGGGCAATGTCAAAACACCAGGTGCATTGCTGGCGGATAGAATTTCCATTGGCTTTTATTTTGTAGCTGCTAACGTCATATGCAGGTAGAAGAAGGTTCTTTCCAAACCACGAAGGAATGTATATATACATATGTCTGTGTGTGTGCTTCAGAGAGACAGAGTGAAAAAGAGTCAGGGGAAGGAGAGATTCACACATAATCCCAGACTCACTGCAACTGAACATGTTATCTTGTTAAGAAAATCTCCAGTTGCAGGTGTGTTTCAGAGTCAACTCATTCAGGTAGTGAGAGAGCTGAATAAGCCATTCCGGCAGCGGTGACTTGTGCAAATTGTGCTTCAGCTGTTTGTCCCACCAATGACTTTTGCAGTTCACTTGCCCTTGTTAATCTTTAACCTCGCCTTCTCTGTGTGAGGTCTGATGGCAATAAAAACCAATCTGTTCTCCCAGCCCTCGCCTCCAAGGCTCCTGTCTGGCATTGAGGGACCTTTGTGGACTATCACATGGCATTCTAACCTGGGTTTCTCAAGTCTTGTAGCTTAAACATACTTCTCACCTTTCGATGTGTGTTAAAATAAAAGTTCTCTTTCATACGCTGCCTCCTGGCCACACACTTTGTCAATAAGTATTGTAGTTATGGAAGAAGTGTCAAAAGAGGACGTTGCCTCTTCAAATCAGATTTTTGCCTCTCCAAAGGAAATTTTACTCCATTTTCCAACGGTCTAGCTTTGCAGTGACATTTCAAATCATGACATTTCAAATCGTTCCCATCCAAAACTCTTAGATTTCCAGTAATAATAATAATAATAATAATAATCATCATCATCATCATCATCATCATTTGTACCTCACCACCATCTCCCTAAAGGGACTCAGGGCGGCTCACAGAAGTACTCCAAGTGCCACATGCCCAGAAAACAATACATAAGCATAAATATAATGACATAAGTATAATCAACAGTGCATAAAAACTCATTAATAAAATTATGCAAATTTGAAAATTATAAAGGTTCACATTCCCTTGGGAACTTTGCTTGCTTCCCCTTTTTGCATGCTTAAACTGCACAGTGATATCTTAAGAATTTAATTCATTCCGTGATCAAGCTCTTAGCTCAAAACACCATTCTTATGTCAAAGCAAAACTAGGTCCGAACGACAACTCTTAATTCAAAACGCTCGTAAGTTGGGACACTCTTAAGTTGAGGTTCCACTGTATTTCCAAATGCCTAGTTAAAACTTTAAGTTAGAGCAATGTTAATAACTTACGGAGTGGAAGTCAGTTTTACTGGGGTCAAAATTCATATCCCTATTCTCTCTTTCTATGTCTCTAACCTTATTTTGTCATTCATAAGCACATTTAGTCAAGATGCTAGTTCATTCCTCCTCAGTTGTTGCTTTGCTTATGTATAAAGCAATGAGTCTAAATAGGAGTAGATCTCAACAGGAATCAGAACATAGGAAACATAGGAGTTTCCTTTGTAAACTTGATGCTAAATGGCTGGTGTTATCTCTAAAGATTTGTTTCCACTTGGTCCCTCTGTGTCTATTCTCCAGCATAAATGAATGTCCACTTCCCCACCAAAGTACGAAGAAATAAATTATCAAAAAACCTCTCTATTTGGGCACTAATAGACCAAGATTCTGCCCAAAGGACTTTTAGGTGCTCTGTTATCTCCAGTGATAGAATGAATTTTCCTTGAGGTCCTTAGAAAAGGGGGAAATTTTAATCTGTTTTTGCTGTGGTGATGCCCCCGGTGGTGCAGCGGGTTAAACTGATGAGCTGCTGAACTTGCTGACCAAAAGGTCAGTGGTTTGAATCCGTGGAACAGTGAGCTCCCAATGTTAGCCCCAGCTTCTGCCAACATAGCAGTTCGAAAATATGCACATGTGAGTAGATCAATAAGTACCACTTCAGCAGGAAGGTAATGGGGGTCTGGCAGGAAGGTAATGGCGCTCCATGCAGTCATGCCAGCCACATGACCTTGGAAGTTTCTATGGACAACACTGGCTCTTCGGCTTAGAAATGGAGATGAGCACCACCACCCCAGAGTTGGACATGGCTAGACTTAGTGACAAGGGGAAACCTTTATCTTCACTTACTGCTCTGGGACACATAACTGTTAAGTGTTTTCCATATCATCTTGAACAAATTCTCTTTTATTTCTCTTCTCTATAATCTTATTTTGAATATTCATAGCAGTTATAAACCGCTCTTAGATGAGGTGAAATTCTGGATGAATCACTAGGGAAAGATATAACTACTGTTAATAAAATTAGACAACTGAGTAGAGGATTTTCAGGGAAGTAGTTTGTAAATGTCTATGACTTGGGGAGGGGAGGAGAGGAGGATGAGATAAAACAAAATGTTAGATGATTATTTATTCCTTTACATAAGATATACAATATTCATTCACTATACTGTTTATACTGCAAAAATGTAATAAAAATGAAATTTTAAAAAAAGAAAAAAAAGGATTTTTTTAAAATGGCAAGAGTAGATTTATGCACTGTTGACCCTTTGGATTCTGATTTTTACTACCTGTTTTACTCAAGTATAAATATGCCATTGAAAGTGATGAGTAACTCAGTTTTGAAGGTGTGCATTGCAAAAAAAGGGGTCACTTATGCGGTTCGATGTAATGTGAGATAGTGGCAGCCGTGAAAAGACTGGTGGGAAGCTATGGTCTTCCCACCATTCTTTTTGTAGCCACCATCAGCTTCCCACCAGCCTTTTCCCAGCCTTCGTTGCCCCCCTCCCCAGCTAGGATCTCTTCTTCAACCACACAGAGGGATTTAGGTGTACAATTCGAATGACAAGCTGGAATGTGTCCAGAGGAGGGCGACTAAAATGATCAAGGGTCTGGAGAACAAGCCCTATGAGGAGTGGCTTAAGGAGCTGAGCATGTTTAGCCTGAAGAAGAGAAGGCTGAGAGGAGATATGATAGCCATGTATAAATATGTGAGATGAAGCCACAAGGAGGAGGGAGCAAGCTTGTTTTCTGCTTCCTTGCAGACTAGGATGCGGAACAATGGCTTCAAACTACAAGAGAGGAGATTCCACCTGAACATGAGGAAGAACTTCCTGACTGTGAGAGCCATTCAGCAGTGGAACTCTCTGCCCCGGAGTGTGGTGGAGGCTCCTTCTTTGGAAGCTTTTAAGCAGAGGCTGGATGGCCATTTGTCAGGGGTGCTTTGAATGCAATATTCCTGCTTCTTGGCAGGGGGTTGGACTGGATGGCCCATGAGGTCTCTTCCAACTCTTTGGTTCTATGATTCTATGATTCTATGCACCATCAAATTTAATGCACACCTCAATTATAGCAATGTAATTTAGCCAAAAAAGGTGAGCATTAGACTTGAGAAAATATGGTACTTCCAGACTGAAAAGAACTGATGTGAATTGGATTTTAGACACACCTGAGAGTCACAGTTTCCCCAGTCCTGATACAGGCAGCAGAACGAGACCAGACAGCAACAGTTTCCAGCCACACCTTAGAACTGGAAGTCGGGTTACACTGAAGGAATAGAGTCCAAGGTGAGGACAAGGCAAGAAGTTATGCAAACAGGCTCAGCTTTTTCAGTGGCATGTCGAAGCAAAATAAACAGTAATATAGGACAGAGGGGAGAGGATGTGAGCAACAGATCTCAGAAACACAGGTTTCTGTCTCAAAGTTTGCTACAAGGAGTGGCATAGGTTGGTAGTTTTAGATGCTGGACACACTGGTCTTATATGATGGTTGTATACTACTTTTCTTCCTTCAGGCTGTAGGAAGGCTACTCTGCTCCATGAGTCGCCAGCTCCTTATCATCCTTGTCAGCACCAAGGTCTCTCATTCCACCATTACCCCACAGAAGTGCTTTGCCGCCATATTCTTTGCAATGACACTCCAAGTATTCCCAACTTCTGAGAACAGAATGATGTTTAGATGAGTGGGAAAAAAATGATTTCATCTGTGACAGAGTGAGGCATTTTAGGCTATTACAAAAGGCTCCATGTAGTGTTTTAAAATTCTCTCAACTTCACCTTCGGAATGATAAGCATTTTGCTAATTGGCTGTAGACTGTAGTCAATACATTTTGTAAATGATACATGGTAGGAATTTTTATTGATCCAGCTGATAGATTTGATTGATATCCAAACTTTCTCCCAAGGTGACTTGTAATAATACTAAACAAGTACAGTAATATCTTGACTGAAGAGTTTAATTTGTTCTGTGACTGAGTTCTTAACTCAAATCACTCTTATCTCAAAGCAATCCCCCCCATTGAAATGCTATTAATCTGTTCTGGCCCCCCAAGCCCCCTCCCCAATTTTTGTTGTTTTTTAAAAAAGAAAAAAAGAAAATGTACTTTATAAATAACAAATAATGTATAAATAAATAAACATTCACATGGAACAATGAAAAAAGAAAGAACCACAAAACTGGGGCAAGGAAGCACATTTGAGGAAACAAAATGTGTGTTGGCCACTGTAACAGCAAGGCAAAACCTGCACATTCACATGGAACAATAAAAAAAGATAAACTTTAGAAGGTAGAATGGTAGAAGCACAAAGTTGCGGCAAGGAAGCACAAAGTGAAGAGGCAGAAGCATTGTTTTCTTCATACTGTACTCATTTCATTCTTCCTTCCTCTCTTGCTCTCCTTCCCTTCCTCTCCACATGAAGCCAAACATATCTGGAATAAAAACCACACAAAATCATCTAATGCAAAGTTCCTCAAAGCAGACGAGCAAAGCAGACAGTAAACTCCCAAAGCGAACAAGAGCATGAGGCACAGAGGCTGCTCCCTTGAAGCTCTAAAGCCCTGTACTCTCATGCTCGTACTCCCAGCATTCACTCTGGTGCTAGCTCTTAACTTAAAACACTGCTAGTATGTCAAAGCAAAACCAGGGCTGAATGGCAGCTCTTATTTCAAAATGCTCTTAAGTTGGGACACTCTTAAGTCAAGGTTCCACTTTACCTATAGATGCATAATGTTATGATGTAAAACAATATGGAAACCTCTTCAATAACAATGCGTAAACATACAGAGGATGGAAAAGTTTGGTCCCATGGTATTAAGGTCTCGTCCAGTACCATTTTTTCTCTTCCCTATTTTCCCCTTTGCATTAAAAAAAGACTCAAAACACAATTCCTGATGGGTTTTCAAGGTAGTCCAAGGTATGGCCTTTCTCTCTGCTCCTGCCCTGTCCCGAATTTCCTAGTTGCTAGCTGCTTTGATCAAATTCAAAATGTGGTGCTTTTCTACATAGGAAAAGCAGTTCGGAAAATGCCCAGGAAATATTCGTAGGTAACATAAGATGGACACCCTATCCCTGTCAGGAGATCCAAAGCTCTTAGGAAATCCAAGGTTGCCCATCATGACATGCTTTATTTTCTTGGTAAATGAGTGGAGTTGTGAGTTGCACTCATGCATTGATAGGAGCAAAAATCTTTTTTCACCCTCCTGTCCATCATTTCTGAAAGGCTAACCTTTACTACACAAAATAAGCTATCTCTACAGTTATCAATAGGGCAGCGTATACAAATGCATACCTTCCCCTTCTGTTTTACCATTTTCTTCTTCATTTTTGACTGGATTTCGCTAAGTAATTCTTAAAAACAATTTCTTGTAGGTTCCGGGTTTGAAAAGCAACCTATTCCTGGTTTTTGGACAACACTAAAAAGGTAACTTGTTATTATTGCTTTCTTGTGTTGCTCATTATTTCCCTATTACCTCTCCTTTTTGTGATAGAGAAAATACCACATTGCTGAAAACAATTCTTGTCTACAGGATTCTAAAAACCTTTTTTTTAAAAAAAGATATTGATAGCATATACTTTGAAAGTGAAGTGTTTTCAGCCATCAAGACCTTTCTCTTCATTCCTCCAAGTCTTTTGCTTTCTCTCTTTGATGGGAGAGTGAACTTTTGAGTTTCTGAAGTTTGAGGAGAAAGCAATAAGTTGCTTGTGATCTGCCTCAAAGCCCCATCATTCCAGATCAATGGCTTTTATGTTGTACATTGTTGTTTGCTGTTATTCTCTGCAGCAAATAATTTCTTATAAAAAATGAAAGTTACGTGACTGACGTAGAGGAAGAAGTTGGCGGCAGTGGAAAAAAAGTCCCTTTTGACACACCACATCAGACCGGAAGGATGTTTAGGTTTCATGACAACATGCAACAAGGTGTCCTAATTCAGTACCTAGGCCAATATCCTGCCAAATGTTATTTTGATGTGAATTTTGCAGGGCTGATGGGGAGTGTTACTAATCACATTCAGCAGTTTATACTGTCTGGGAATGAGCACTGGAAGAACCCCAGAATATGTTCGAAAGGCACACAACTTGGTTCTGTTGCTAAAGTGATGCAGCTCTGACTCAGTTAAACAGTAACTTTGGAAGAGTGTCTGGGAAATATATGCAAATTTCATAAAAGCAAAAAAGGTTTAAACAAAACTCAAATATGGCTAAAAATATTTGAAAAAAAAACGGTTTTAGTTCCAAGGCTCCTAAAAGTATTTAGCTAATATTGTATTGCTAGTTTTAAATAGAAAAATTTTACTTCCTCATATTTTGATGTAAGTTAGTTGCATCTACAGTATAATATAGAATTAATGCAGTTTGACAGCACTTTAACTGTCATGCTATAGAATCATGGGAGTTGTAGTTCTACAAGGCCTTTAGCCAGTGCCAAAAAGTACTGGTTCCTCATCAAACTATAGTTCCCAGGCTTCCATAGTATTAATTATGACAGTTAGTGGCCATGTATTAATTCCACAGTGTTGTTTTTCATTTTAGTTAGTTAAAAAAGGAGCCGCAGTGGTGCAATGGGTTAAATCCTTGTGCTGACTGAACTGCTGATCTAAAGGTTGGAGGTTTGGATCCGTGAGATGGGGTGAGCTTCTATCTGTTAGCCTCAGTTTCCTATTCAGGGACATGAGAGAAGCCTTCCACAGGATGGTAACACATCCAGGCGTGCCCTGGGCAACGTCTCTGCAGGCGGCCAATTTTCTCACACCAGAAGTGACCTGCAGTTTCTCAAATCGCTCTGACACAATTTTAAAAAAGTTAGTTTAAAGGCCTGGTGGATGCTTCAATGGGGAAATGTCAAAGAACAGCAGGTGCAGTAGGCTATATCTCAGAGAAAGGCGATGGCAAACCTACACTGAATACCCCTTGCCTAAGGAAACCCTGCGAATTTGATTGGGTCACTATTGGAGAACACACACACAGAGGCATTTTCTTTACATCTAAATAATCCTTATGGAGGGGAAGGCGAAATAATAATAATAATAATAATAATAATAATAATAATAATAAGTGTTCGACTTGTGGTTTTGTAATACGAAATCCAGCATATATATCTCGTTTGCTGTGTCATACTGCGTTTTTTTTCCCTGAGGATCTGATGGTGGTAAAGATATATATACAATATGTGTGTGTATATTGTGTCGCCTGTGAATTTTTTTAATGTGTGGAGGTCAGTACACAACTGATCAACCCCCATCTTCACAGAGTGAGGTTCCACTGATAGTGTAGTGGCTTCTCAGTCTGTTGCAGCCTTCTTCTGCCTTCACAGCTGTTGTAACATGTATCATGTTATCCTCTGCCTGCTCCGACATTGAGGTCTTTGGGTCTTTGGACTGTGCTTGGACTGGAACCTCCCCTGCGGCCACTCCTGGGAGTGCACGACTCCAGTCATTGTGCCCGCAGGTTCATTGAAACACGCAAGCCCCCTCACCATAAGGTGACAGTCCATTGAGGGGGAAGCCCTGGCCCTTGAGCACTCCAGCTGGAGGTCAGCTGTGACCAGCAGTGCTGCAGAATTTGAAGTGCCACGAATGGAGGGGAAAAGAGAGAAATGTGCCAAGAGGAAGGCACGTCAAGCCAACCCTGATCGAGACCGCCTTCCACCTGGAAACCAATGCCCTCACTGCGGAAAAAGATGCAGATCAAGAACAGGGCTCCACAGCCACCTACAGGCTCACAAGAATTCTGATCCTGGAAGACTATCCTACTTGGCCAACAAGGGATCGCCTAAGTAAGTAAGTAAGTATATTGTGTGTGTGTGTATAGTAAGTGGCTGACCACTCTGTGATATGAAACACATCACTGTGGGATTGTTTCAAAACATAAAGCACAAGGCCCAGAATGAGCCAGCACTGAGTCATGTAGTATTCCTCCTTTATCATTTGGTGAGGCCACACTTTATAACTTTAAGAAGTAATTAACAGTTACAATGACAGTGATAACATCCTAAATAACAGTGTAGTACTGTTATGCTTTTTTTTTTAAAAAAAGAAGAATAAATTATATGATTTGGTTCCAGGGATTGGGTTCCAGGACCCCCCATGAATTCCAAAATCCACAAATGCTCAAATCCCATTATATACAATGGCAAAAAAAATGTGGAGCTACATTTTTTTTTACTCGTTGGATAGTTGTACCCAAGGATACAGAATCTATGGATATGGAGGACTGATTGTCACTAGCTGCTTTCAAGATCATGATCTGAATGAAAGGAAACATTAACAGTGCAACCCAATGCTAATTATTATTGGGGTTCAATTTTACTGAGTTATTTCCAGGTATATGGATATAATATAGCAGCTAGAAAATGGTGGATGTTTTGCTACATAGAAACACACTACTTTTTTGTTTGTGCTTACGCCAAACTCCCAGCATGATTTGCTGCCTCGCTAGGATTATACACTGAATTTTATGCTTAATTCTATTTTCAGTAATATTTACGTGCCCCCCAAAAGCGCAGTTCACAGACAGCATCTGATTTTCTGCAAGGTCCTGACTTTCTTTAAATTGTCATTAGGAGGAGGAAGGAAGAAATAGGAGATTATTGCTTGTAAATATTTACACTTTGCTTCGAGACTAATGAATCTTTGCAAAATAAAGCAAGAGATAGGTTTTTTCTTGTTTTTGCTTTTTGTGGTAGATGAAAGGGATAATTAGTTGTGAAAGAGCTGGAATCATACATGGTAGAATTCCCAACTGCCACTGTATGCCGCTGTGCTTAAATATATACATTGCTTTTAAAACTAAACATTATTGTCTGATGGTGTTTTTTAAAATAGTTACCAGAGATGGAAAGAATATTTTAAAATACTTAAAAGTGGCCAAAAACATATTTTTGAATGTTGGAAAATCCTGATGAGAAAAATCTTGGAGTGATAAGCATCTTTTCAGTTCAAAATTTATTCTGCTCAAAATCACATATATGGTTGTTTTGTGCAGAAAGCAGTATTTTCTACATAGTAAACAAAATTTCCATGAAGAATATATTTCAATGCAGAAAACAATGCAAACAGCATTAGAAAATGGTGTGGTTTTTAGAGACTTTCTCACAGCAGGATTTTTTTTTTTTGCTTAAATTACTCATTGCTGTCTTTGAGAAGAACCATAGTGAAGAATTTCATATCCATTTAAAGCACGGCTGGGGAACTCTTCCTCTCCAACACTGTCACATTCCATCTTCTACCAGAACTAGCCAGAATGATTCATTGTTGAGGTTTGTAGGAATTCTAGCTCAATGACATCTGTAGAAGTTTATCTACATGGGCACAAATACCTGAGATAGCTTGAATCTGTTCCTTGCTGTTTCTGTGATGCACAATCATTTTTTTATCGTGTCAGAGGTGAATTGTGAATATACTGCAAGTCGCTTCTGGTGTGAGAGAATTGGCTGTCTGCAAGGATGTTGCCCAGGGGATGCCTGAATGTATTACCATCTTGTGGGAGGCTTCTCTCATGTCCCTGCATGGGAAGCTGGGGATGACAGATGGGAGCTCATCCTGTCTCGTGGATTCAAACCGCCAACCTTCAGGTCTTCAGGTCAGCAGTTCATCCAGCACAAGGGTTTAACCCATTGCTTCACCACAGCTCCATGCATGTTCGGCGAGTAATGCAGAATTTCTGTCCTTAACCCGATTTTGCTCTGCTTTAGGTAATGTTGAGAGATACCTCAGAGGTTCTAGAAAACTCTGAAGTATCCATGGGTTTTGTAGCAATCTGGGCAGCAGGATTGGATCTGTTTTGGCCTGATCTATTGTCCAGATGGATATCATCACTATCACCCTTTTCCTGTGTTGATCAACGCTGATCAATGCTTCTTTCCTGGATTACCTTACTATTACCTCTTATAAGCCATGGAGCTCCCTGTCATGTCTGCTGAAGTCAGAATGGGGTATCCACATGATCAGAAAGTAGAAGGGAGACCTTGCTTTTCTGGTTGCTTGGGTGCCCTGTTATGACATCAACAAATGTGACAGGGAGCTCAGTAGCCAGGGGTAGTGGTGGCATTGACATGGAGGGCAAGAAGACAGCCCAGTGGGACTGAAGTGGTCTTGGGCCAGCTTGAATGTCCGAACAGCAATGTGTCTGCACACCAAGTTTGGCCTGGTGCAACTAGCCATGACATCTTTCTGGGATTATGTGGTCAATGTAGATGCCCCCTAGATCTTTAGGCTCCTTTCCCCTCTGCTGGAGAAATTACATAAAATATATGAAGAGAGCTCTATCTGCTTTTTTTTTTAAAGTGTCCATACAGATGCTTTTAGCAAATCCAGAAAGAAGTAGTAGCTCTAATTCATTTTTTTTTGCCAGCAGCTGGTGTTCAGGGACATAACTCCTTTTCAATGTGGAACTGTTTCCCTTAGGCAACCATGGCAAGCAGCCATTGATAGGCCCATCCCTTATAAATTTGTTTAGTTTCTTTTTAAAAAAACAAAACACAACACAACTTTCTGACTGGTCACCTTTACCTTTTCCCATGGGACAATATAATCCGTAAGTTAATTATGGGTTCTAGGAGGTACTTTCTTATATTTGCCCTGGGTTTACTGTCACTCATCTTGACTTCAAATGACACTGTGTATTTGTTTAATTTATATCCTATCCTCCTTTTAAAGTTTAAATAAATGTATGCCATTGTCTCCTCTCTGTTTTACCTTCCTTGTTATCCTGTGCGGTTTTTGAGAGACGGCAAATGAGTGACCGAGAGAAGATGCGTCACTTTAAAAATCTAGATATTTATATTTCACTTTTCAAGGCTCAAGCCTCCCTGAAGATGTTCATAATTTCATACCAATACAATTTTGAAGCAATGAGGATCTAATGAGGAGACAGACATATATTCATAGAATCATAGAATCATTGAGTTGGAAGAGACCTCGCAAGCCATCCAGTCCAACCCCCTGTCAATCAAAATAAAAGCAGCAGAAAGAACTGAAGGAACTAGAGTGATAAAAAAAACTCACCAAAATATGTCTCAATGCTTTGCTGAAAAGGCAAAAAGCTTTTGCTATAATCACAGCACAAGTTAAGGAAGAATCAAATCCAAGTTCTTGGGCCAGAAAACTCTACCGACAGCTAGGCCTTTTACCCTTCAAATTGTTTGCACTACAGTTCCCAGAATTTCTTACATTGTTATCTGGATCTTCTGGAAGCTGGAATATGAAATGTCTTGAAGTCTCAAGGTCCATCCCTGGCCCCAGGGGAGAAAAAAAAAACTAACTCATGAGTTGTCAACAACACTAACACCAAAATGGTGATACATGGAAGAGGGTTATGAGCTGCTCTCAATGGATAGGGAAATTCATATGAGAGGAGATAGTCTTTCTGTAGATTTTCCCCATAACAAAGGTCAAGAAACATCATGGAAATTGTAACTTCTTTTATGCATTTTTGACATGTTTTGCATATTAAGTAGCCATTCAAATGTACTTTTGCCTGCTTGAGTGTCAGCACCGCTGCATTGTTTTAAAATAATGCTGCTTTATGTGTTCAGGGTTTTGTTTAGATTCTGACTCATTGCTTGAACTTCTGTTGTACAAAATGTTGGATGTTGTGATATTTTGGCCAGAATACAACATAAAAGTTGGGAAGTACACAGTATGATTGTGTTGAGAAAGACAGGTTGGCCTTGACAGCGATAAAACACTGACTAGTCATTGTACCTATATATATAGAGAGAGAGAGGGATGGGGGGAGGGAGGAGATAGTTAATGTCAAGATGGATTTGTTAAGTTGTGTTATAAGTCATTGCATTGCCAAGGTGGTAGAGGGGATTATGGGATATGACTTTTATAATAGGGAATGGACTGTAAATGAATCGGTACAGCACTATACTATTATATGATGCTCTCCTGTTATGTCTGTGGATGACCAAAGGATTGAGTTGTTGTTTATTCGTTCAGTTGCTTCCAACTCTTTGTGACCTCATGGACCAGCCCACGCTGGAGCTCCCTGTAAGCTATTGCCACCCACAGCTCCTTCAGAGTCAAGCCAGTCACTTCAAGGATACCATCCATCCATCTTGCCCTTGGTCGGCCCCTCTTCCTTTTCCCTTCCATTTTACCCCAGCATCATTGTCTTCTCTGAGCTTTCGTTTCTTCTCATGATGTGGCCAACGTACTTCATCTTTGCCCCTAACATCCTTCCCTACAATGAGCAGTCAGGCTTTATTTCCTGAAGTATGGACTGGTTGGATCTTCTCGCGATCCAAGGCACCCTCAGGATTTTCCTCCAACACCACAGTTCAAAAGCAGCTATCTTCCTTCGCTCAGCCTTCCTTATGGTCCAGCTCTCACATCTATAGGTTACTACGGGGAATGTCATTGCTTTAACTATGTGAATATTCGTTGCCAGTGTGATGTCTCTTCTCTTCACTATTTTATCGAGATTATTGAGTAGCCCCCCTATTACAAAAGCATCAGTTGGCTGTCCCTCTTAATGAGAGCTCAGCATCCATATCAAGTGAACATCCACCCTAGGCATATACTAACCACCTAATCATGGAGGTGGTTATAATGGCAGCTAGGAGAAAGAGAGTTGTGCACCTGCAATGGGAAGCATAGCCCTCTCATTACCTTCTTAATAGTAGCAATAGCAAGACTGTTCCATCTTGCACCACCATCAAATTCTCCTAGGATTATTGCTATGGCGTGGAAAGGTCTACATCCCTGTCAGTGGCTGCCAAGAATGTCCAGTGGATAGTTTATATGCTTCAGTTTCCAGTTTATGGAGACCCTAAGGCAAATTTGTCAGGGGGTTTTCTTGGCAAGATTTGTTCATAGGGGGGTTGCTTTTGCCTTCCTCCGAGAGTGTAAGAGTCTGCCTTTCCCAAGGTCACCTACTGGGTTTCCATGGGTGAGAAGGGAATTGAATACTAAAGTCACTAAACCATGCTGGCTCCCAGTGGATAATATTTGCAGACAGTTCCTATGTTTTACTATCATAGGCGATCACTCATGTCTTATTGTCACTTATTGTCTTCCAAAACATCCCATTTTTGTACTTGAGGTGACTGCTTTGGGAGATGGTGATTGGGCATTTGGAAAGTATGACCAGTCCAGCAAAGTTGATGGTGAAGATTTCAGTGCTGGTGGCATTTCCTTCTTCTAGAACACTGATATTTGTCCACTTCTGAAAAATCAAGAGATTTGCAGATATTTTCAGAGGCAATGATGATGGAATCTTTTCAGAAGTTGAGAGGTTTTTTTTGTCGTGTCAGGAGTGACTCCTGGTGTGAGAAAATTGGCCGTCTGCAAGGACGTTGCCCAGGGGACGCCTGGATGATTTTGATGTTTTTATCATCCTTGTAGGAGGCTTCTCTCATGTCCCCGCATGAGGAGCTGGAGTTGATAGAGGGAGCTCATCTGCCTCTCCCCGGATTCGAACCTGCGACCTGTTGGTCTTCAGTCCTGCCGGCACAGGGGTTTAACACACTGTGCCACCGGGGGCAGAAGTTGAGAGTGATGTTTGTAGATGGTGCGTGTTTTGCAGGTGTACAGTAGTCAGAAGGACAATAGCTTTTTAAATGAGCATATTGGTATGTCAAGAACCCTAAACACTCTGTTTCATTTGAAAAAATGATGCACTTGCAGAGCTTAGACAGTGGAAAGTTGGCTGACTAGGTAGAGGAAATGATCAATATTTCCTAGCTTCACACCGTTAAACTTTATTCTTGGCATTACAGAGAGATTGGTTGGCACCTGCTGGTAGGGCACTTTGGTTTTCTTGATGTTCAGTGAGAGGCCATTTTTTCCTATGCTTCTGTGAAGATGTTTCAAGTGGCTTGTAGGTCTTCCTCTAAAAGAGCACAGACTACATTATTATCAGCATACTGCGTTCTATAATAGAAGTTGTTGTGACCTTACTTTTGGCTTTTAGTGTACTGAAGTTGAAGAGCTTGCCATCTGTCCGATATGTGATTTCCACACCGTTGGGAAACTTCCTGTCAACAAGAGGCATTATCATTGCTATGAAGATGGAAAATAAGGTCGTGGCAATAGCACACCCCTGTTTGATACCTGAACCCATCTTAAATGGGTCACTTTGGAATTGTTTCTGTTCAAGACTATTATCATTCGACCTTTGGTTTTATTATAATGATCTAGTGTTACTGTTTGGCAAAAATTAGGCATTTCTATCATGTTAAAGTTCATTCAAGGCACCAATGCAGGTTAATCTACCGCTGGAGTGTGTCGAGTGTAGGTTCATAAGTCTGCATTTCTGAATTTTCCCGAAAGCTCTGATCCAGCCTTAGATCTTAATCAACACAAGATTTTCTATTGGATCCAGTTGGAGCTGGATCTGTTTTTTAGAGCAGGGCTGTGAGATAATTTGCATTTAATGCCTTAAAGAAGTAGTGTCCCTTGAAATGATTAGAAGTAGACAAAACAAGGGGAGAAATTTCTTTTGGTGGAAGAATGTATCCAGATTACATAAGTGAACTTTTCCAACTCTAGCATATCTATGTTTATGGCTTTTGGAATACATTTCCTAAATATTATAGGATATATTTTGCACATAGATCAGAAATCCAATATTTTGTGGAAGGTTTTTTAAAAAAAAAACAGTCAGAAAGAGTACGATGATCTCTCCTCAACACACACGTGAAAGTGATATCTTTTACAGTGAAATTCATTATTAGAAGCAATTTCTATTTAAAATACACCGGAGTCTGACAGCTAAGATCCGACATAACATAATTAATACTAGTTTGAAGTTACAGATACAACCCATGTTGAAAGAGGAGGGATTTGGATTTTGGCCCTCATCTTTTCATTATCAAAATAAAAAAAAAATTCATCACTTCGATATGTGAGTTCATTTAGGTTAAGGGTAAAGGTTTTTCCCTGATATTAAATCCAGTCATGTCCAACTCTGGGGGCTGGCGCTCATCTCCATATCTAAGCCAAAGAGCAGGCATTGTCCGTAAACACATCCAAAGTCATGTGGCCGGCATGACTGCATGGAGTGCCATTACCTTCCCACCCAGAGCGATACCTATTGATCTACTCACATTTGCATGTTTTCAAACTGCTAGGTTGGCAGAAGTGAGTTCATCTAAACTGGTCAAATACATTGGGAGAGTGTGGTTTTTACTCCTGTTTTTATTGCTTCTGTTTTTGAGATTCAAACAATGTATTGGTGATTTCTTAAAGATCTTAGAACCTAATTAGGGTCAGCCCTGGTTAGTACTTGGATGTGATATCACCTATAAACACCAGGTGCCGTAGGCTGTATTGTGGTTACTCAACATCCATGGGTTCTCCATTCATACATTTGCCTTACCATGGCTTGAAGACATTTTTAAAAAATCCCCAAACCATACCTTGATTTTTGACATGCAGAAATAATTTGCTCCCACCATTTCATAGATCCTCAAACTCTCTTCAGCACTTGTTTGAGTTGTTCACTACTTTATATCAGGAATGCTATTGTATATAATGTGACTTGAACATTCATGAATTTATTCACAGGGTGCAGTGGGGAGGAACTGGAATTAAACTCCAGAAGGTGTTACAAATGGCCACTTTATTTCAGAGTAAACATTCAGGAGTAGCTGTGCCACCCATGCAGTAAAATACAGCGGAATCAAAAACCCACAAAACGATGATACTTTTATTATCCCAGCTAAAATGCACAATCAAGTATAACTGTTTTGAGAATTCCAAAGGAAGGCAAAATTACATGTGAATATTCATTGCCTAAGAAAAACCTATGGAATTTGCTGAGTCACCACAAATTGGACGGTAACTTGAAGGCACATGCAGTAAGAGCTCTGTTTGTGCTGCAATCTGTTGCTGGCTGGACTGGCAGTATATGAAACTGTATATATGACTTTTTTTATTGTGTCAGGAGCGACTTGAGAGACTGCAAGTCACTTCTGGTGTGAGAGAATTGGCTGTCTGCAAGAACGTTGCCCAGGGGACACCCGGATGTTTTTGATTTTTCCCATTCTTGTGGGAGGCTTTTTTCATGTTCCTGCATGGGGAGCTGTAGCTCACAGAGGGAGCTCAACCCACTCTCCCTGGATCCGACCTGTTTGTCTTCAGTCCTGCTGGCACAAGGTTTAACCCATTGTGCCACCGGGGCCCCAATATATGTATATGTGACTGAATAACTATTAAATCACCTCATGTCCAGCCTCAGCATACTATGAGGTTGGATTGGAGCACCTAGGGATTCCTGGGAATTGGCTTGGTATTTCAATGCAATTCTACCATACCTTCTGGGGGAATTATACCATAGAATCATCTGGAGGACCTAGCAAATTACTAAAGAGACCATTCTTTCTCCAAGTCTAGGTAAGAGAAACCATGGATGTGGGTTGTGTTGTTACTGAACACAATTCCATGAAGTTTCAGGCTTTCCTCTCTACTTTCTGGAGTTCCCCCCACCCTACCAGCAAGCCCCTACCCCCAATCCATTTTACCTTCTTCTGCTCACATTAAGTTGGCTCTGCAGTCTGAAAGAGAAAAAAGAGTGCAGAAAAAAATTACCCAGAGACCTCACAACCTCTGAGGATGCTTGTCATAGATGCAGGCAAAATGTCAGGAGAGAATGCTTCTAGAACATGACCATATAGCCTGAAAAACCTACAAAAATCCAATTACCTAGACTGATGGTTCAGCCAAAGGTACCAGAAGAAATTTCCATTGCATGGGTGTGGAGTGATTTGGTTCAGCCCAATAATTAATATGAAAGAGGATATTATTTATTTATTTATTTATTTATTTATTTATTTAAAAAGGGTGTGTGTGTGTGTGTGTGGCTGTAGCAATGGGAAGCAGCAAGCCCAAGCCCAAATTGGGGTTAAATTTAGCTGTTTGCAGTTTCCCATTCCATGATAGGGAGCAAGACCAACTGAACACAGCTTTATTTGCAAGTAAACATTGTATAGGATTACACTGCATGGCTTTAGTCCAAGTAAAATATATCTAGAGGGATGTAAATCCAGGTTTACCCAATGGTTTTTACTTATATAATCATTATAGAGTTGGAAGAGACCTTGTGGGCCATCCAGTCCAACCCCCTGCCAAGAAGCTGGAAAATCGCATTAAAAGCACCCTTGACAGATGGCTACCCATCTGCTTAAAAGCCTCCAAAGAAGGAGCCGCCACCACACTCCGGGGCAGAGAGTTCCACTGCTGAACAGCTCTCACAGTCAGGAAGTTCTTCCTAATGTTCAAGTAGAATCTCTTTTCCTGTAGTTTGAAGCCATTGTTCTGCATCCTAGTCTCCAGGGCAGCAGAAAACAAGCTTGCTCCCTCCTCATGACTTCCCCTCACATATTTATACACAAGGGGAAGTCATAGGGAGGAGGGAACAAGCTTGTTTTCTGCTGCCCTGGAGAATAGGACTTATAAAAAGCTATGCGAAGGATTGCCTTGTAAGTCATTGACATATGCTTGCAGCCTTTTCATGAAAGCCTAATCCATCTGCTTACTGTTTGACACTTTCCCTCCATTCCAGTGGTTTGGTCAAGGGAGCCAACACCAGTATGTTGCTCTTTTATCCTGGCAACATATTTGTTATTGGGAAACTAAGTTGTGTGGATTCCCACAATCATACTCTAACTTGGCAGAGGATGAAAACTGATGGAACTTCTAGACCAACATATCTAGTGGGAACCAGGTTGGGAATGTCTCACATGTACCACACAGTGTAAATCAATGCTTGGAAATCTTATTGCTTTGGATTATATCTCATTTAGTCATACTGGGTAGGAGAATCTGGGTGTTGTAATCCAGAAGAGTTGCTCTTTCAGACTTTGATAGGAAAATAGTTGAAAATGCTTTGCAATGACATTATTCTTCCCCACAATGAATCCTGGTGCCCTCCAGGTGTGCTGGACTACATTTCCCATAATCCCAGACAGCATGGGATACTTGCCTTGCTGTGAATGGTAGATATAGGGGTAATATATGGAAGAAGGCTGAATTATGCACTCTTTCTTTTGATGTTATCATATAGTTGAGGTAAATAGGTTTTGTGGGTTTTGGATAAGAAATACAAAAGATATGAGCCAAAATATGTGCATACTGTGAGTTGGGATTTCGCTTTCATACTGTTTATACCCCTGGAAAGATGCCTCTGTATATTTCCTCTTAGTCCTTTCTGCCTCTTACGCCTAAGGGAGAAGAAATAGAGATGACTGCCATTCTTCAGATTATGGGGGTGCATTTATACTACAGAATTAATGGAGTTGACAACACTTTAACAGTGATGACTCAATGCTATGTGCAATAAAGGAAGCTTACTACTACTACTACTACTACTACTACTAGGAACGACAGGTATGGTCAGCCAAGGCCATGAGGGACAAGAGACACACACACCCTCACACAAGGCAGGACAGTGGGATGCTACCACTGAATATTATATTTTTATTTGCTGCCACCAAATATTTAATAAAATTTATTTTGCTGCCACCTTCTATTATTTCACAGGCCACCTCCTTGCCAGAATGTTTAAGAAAACAACACAAACTCTTCAGGTGAAACAAAACAAGAATATGTTGTTTTATTTTGGTTCTTGAACAGTAAAGATGCGTAGTGGTTTCAATAAAATGTTGGGCTTTACTTTACAGAGAATGGTCTTTTAATTTGAGTTCCTTAAAAACAATGTTCCACACACAGGAATGCAAACAGGTTATTCTGAACCTTTTGTATCCTCTCTCCACACGAGCCCTCTAACACTATAGAGGTCTAACTATTTTCCTTAAAGGGGCATCTTTTAACAACAGTTCCCAAAACTCTTTCTTCCTCCCTCCCTCCCTCCCTCCCTCCCTCCCTCCCTCCCTCCCTCCCTCCCATTCCTTCCTTCCTTCCTCTTCAAAACTCCTAACTAACTCTTTAAACACCCAACTCTTCATTCCAAACTCCCAACTGACTAGTATGGCTGTCTTAGCTCCTTCCTTTCCCTTTGGCTCTGCCCATCTCCAGTTGTTTAGCAACTCCTTCCAATTTTATTAACCAATCAGATTGCACTTCCAGCTGATCACTCCATCCCCCTGCTAGGCCTGTTTACTGCTTTTTACACCAACTCTGTAAGGTTGGCCATTCTGTTATACTATCAAATCCTGGAGTTTATAGTTTGGTGATGCATCAGCGCTCTTTGGCAGAAGAGGCTAAAACCTTGTAAAATTATAACTCCATTGCATTGAGCCACACCAGTTAAAGGGGTGTCAAGCTGCATTTGTTGTACAGCATAGATGCACCCTAAGAACTTGTTTTAGTAAAAGTCTCAGGACTATCATGTTTGTGGGTCCCCAAATCTTGAGGGCTTCCCACAGCACCAGACAATCCTAGGTCTGGATGCACCCCAGTATTGTGTCTGTTTTCAGATTCTGATATACAAATAGCATTGATACAGGGACACAAATATGTCTTAAGTGGGAGGGGGCAATTGCTTCTGCTGCTGATTCAGCACATTAGTTCTGTGTGAAGCGATGTAATGATCCCAGGCAACCAGATAGAAGCCAAAGCCCTTGAGGTGGAATTCTCCCTTCTTGACTCAGAGTCCAATCAGATGGGCTCCTGTTCTCCCAGACTGACTGGAGGGACGGGTCAAACACTGCATACCTCTGTGTTGAGCCAAAAGGCTTTGCATAACAGCAGTAGCAGCAATGTGACAGGCATTTGCACATTTCCCCATTCAGCTGATTGTGGGTGCTATTCTATTTTAAACCCATGTGGAAGTACACTTTTTTCTTCTTCTTCTTCTTCTTCAGGCCCATCTGCTACCGGCCCTAACCCAGATGATAGAGAGCCTACCCACAGCATCCTTTCCTCCTTCAGACAGTTCCAGGAACAAGCCGTGAGTCAGCTGTGCAGCTGAGCTCGTATTTAGCTAACCCTGCTGCCCTGCCTGTTCCCGGTGCAGGATGTGCAGCTCTGCGACAGCCGCCTTCCAGGTGTGAAGCCTTTTGTCATTTTTCATGATCAAAATGGGACCTTGCTTGGGAAGGCAGTGACTTGGGCAAAAGGCACCGCCGTGCACCAACTGTTCTGGTCGCAGGGAATGTTGTGAAATCCAAAACGGCTTGGCAGCAGCTTGCAAATTTACATTATTTCTTTTAAAAAAATCTATGCAACCTCCGGGTCACAGGGCCTCCCTTTCAGCAAGCAACGAAGCGTTGCTATGTAAAAACCATGTCCTACTTTAGCTTTCTCTGTCTACAATTAAGATAAAGAGTTGTACCTTTTAATATTTGACTGGAAGCAGCCTCCACATTCTCTCTGTGTAAAAGGAATAGAGTTGCTGCCTTCAGTCCATGATGCTGGAAACTTCTTACACAGCCCCCTCAAATCTTGGTGTGTTGATACTTAAGGTAGTTCCTGAAGTTATTTGGGGTGCTGATTCTGAAAATTGCTTTGGATGGACGACATCAGCTCTAATTTTCAGATATGGTTATCGATGGGCAAGCAGATGAAGACTGGTATATGGGATATGTTCTGTATCTCAGACACTAGAGGTGATAGGGGAAAACTGGTGCCATTTTTGGAATCAAATATACCCAGAAACAGATCTAATATTTGAGGCAGCAAAATGTATGTTGGCCAGTGCTATAATTTTAATATAATACAACCACTATTGGGTTGTTGTAGGTTTTTTGGGCTGTATGGCCATGTTCTAGAAGCATTCTCTCCTGACATTTCACCTGCATCTATGGCAGGCATCCTCAGAGGTTGTGACGTTTCACTTGCATCTATGGTAGGCATCCTCAGAGGTTGTGACGTTTCACTTGCATCTATGGCAGGCATCCTCAGAGGTTGTGACCTCACAACCTCTGAGGATGCCTGTCATAGATGCAGGTGAAACGTCAGGAGAGAATGCTTCTAGAGCACGGCCATATAACCCAAAAACCTACAACAGCCCAGTGATTCTGGCCATGAAAGCCTTCGACAATACAATGACCACTATTTCTTTTAAAAGACAATTTTACAGACTACAGAATTAATCATGAAGACCTACACTCAGAAGCCTGCTAAATTCTGAATTTTGCTTGGAGATTCGGGACCATTCCAGGCCTTAAACTGGAATAAATACCAGATACCTTGCTCTGAGTTCCTTGAAGAGGATGAGGAATGTGGCATGACTCATTTCTGTCTTTTTTGTTCTTGTGGGTCTGAGGAGGAGGCTAATAGCAAGACATTATATTTCCCTGGTGAACTCTGGAAATTTTAGCATTTGCCGCTGCTGTTGCAATGTTCCTTCAAGTCATTTGTGACTAATGGCAATCCCAAGGTGAGGCTATCATGGAGTTTTCCTGACATAATTTGTTCAGAGGGGGCTTTCTATTTGCCTTCATAGAATCATAAAATAATAGAGTTGGAAGAGATTACATGGGCCAATCCCCTGCCATGCAGGAGAAGCACAATCAAAGTATCCCTGACAGATGGCCACCCAGCCTCTATTTAAAAGTTTCCAAGGAAGGAGCTTCCGCCACACTCTGAAGCAGAGAGTTCCATTGTTGAACAACTTGTACAGCCAGGAAGTCCATTGCTCCAAGTCCTAGTTTCAAGGGCAGCAGAAAACAAACATAATCCCTCTTCCTTATGACACCTTTTTACATATTTATAAATGGCTATCGTGTATCCTCTCAACCTTCTCTTTTGCAGGCTAAACATACCCAGTTCTTTAAGATGCTCCTCATAGGGCCTGGTCTCCAGACCTTTGATCCTTTTAGTCACCCTCCTCTGGACACCTTCTAGCTGAAGGTGATGTGTCCTGGGTCACTCACAAGGTTTCCTTTGTGAATATTAAAACCTGGTTTCCAAAACCTTAGTCCACCTCACTAGGCTGGCTCTCTATTTCACCAATTTTACCATGCTATAATTCCTGGTGTGGGAGTTACAGAGGCATAAAAAGGTTATAGCCATTATTAGAGTAGGTAGCATCTCTGCTCTAATAATGAATATTAGAGTAGGGATATTATCTACTCTAATACCCATATATTACAGTAGGCACATGGGTTGCTTTATATGTTGGTATTGTGACTTATATGGTTGATCCCTCTAGTCTGTCACCATTCATTTTCCAGGTTTTGAATTATCTTGATAGAATACTTGAGTGAGGCAAAGCTTTCTCATACCATTCATTTCCAAAACTCATTTCCAAAATGGAACCCGTTCTGAAATTGTATTTGTTTATTTGATCTGTTTTATTTAGCTTTCTCCCAGCATGGGATTTAATACAATTGCAAGTTTTATTTTTTTTTTCTTGAAGATGTAAGAGGCCATGCGCTGTTTCACTATTGATTGTATTTTCTGTACAGAAGTATACAGGCAGTCCTCAAGATAGATTCTGCTATCTATCTATCTATCTATCTATCTATCTATCTATCTATCTACCTATCTCTATATCTATAAAGGTTTTGAATAGCAGTGGTGTTTGTTTTGCTGTTTGTGCAAATTCAGAAGATTTCACCTCACTTTCTGTCTCCGTGATAATTGTATTTTGAAAAATTTGGCTTGTTGTGAAACAAGGATTGGTGATAACGCTTCAGTTGGGACACCTTTCCCCATGATAGTATCTCTTTCAGGAGTGAATTTCCCTTCCTAGGGGTATATTTCTCTCACTCCCTGTTGTCTCACCACATTCTTAACTATGAGTTATTTGTAAGTCAGATGTTTGTAACTCAGGGACTGCCTGTATTTGTCTTTTTTTCCAGTCAAGAAAGGCATCATTCAAATAGAGCTGCCAACAGACCAGAAGACAGCTGACTTCTCTGGATAGTATTCTTGTTGTAGTTCTTGTCAAACTGTATGCGTGAATTGCAATGCCAAAAATTTTGATTGATTGGCATTTTTTTAAAAAAAACAAAACAAAACCGTTCTGCTGCTCCCCCACTTACATGGAGGTTAGAGGTGCGGGTTCCCTACAAAAGTGGAAAAATATGGATATAAATAAAACCCATGATTGTTCCTTTTTTAACTTGCAAGAACACTTCTTTAGATATTACTCTCCTGTAACACAATTATGTGCGTAACCCACAGTCATGGAGGTTGACATGCAAATAAAACCAGTGATTATCAGCTTAGTGCATATGATAGAACTCTGTAGTTGACACATCCATATCATAAACGAGATCTGAATTTTGACAAAGTGTAGTATTTTATATGTTGCTGCATAGGATTATGGTCACTCTCTCTATAGTTCTTTCTCTTCCTTTTCCCATATTTTCTTGGGCTGTGGGAAACAGTGGATGGCACCCACATTGTTTTCCTTATATGGCCCTGCCCTTTGGTGACACTTAGCACTGATAATATTATAAATTAAAAGTTAACATCTATAACATTTACATGGTATTCAGATTTACTTCATGTTTATGAGATGGAGCTTGAAGTCTCCACTAAAGACTTCTTCTCCACTAGATCCTTCTACATTTCTGGACTTCTTGCTCATAGATGGATTTGGAGGGCTACACAGTTTCTATCCCTTACAATACATCATATTCTCAGCACTCATTGAAAAAGAATAGAGATTAGCAAGCGCAGAGCTTGGCCTATGCCCTGCCTCTCACTTGTGAATAAGGAAGTAATTCTTTGAATAAATTTCTTCTTAAAGGTAGCAGCGGATTATTTCAGAACTTTTCTTCTTGCTGTGAGAAAATCTTAGAAAACATAACTTTCACAATATGGGAGTTTTTTGTGTGAAAAATGTGCAGTTTTTGTGTGAAAAATGTGCACTTGCTGTTTTGTGCAGAAAACATTTTATGCACAGAAAACAGCATTTCTGCATACAAAACAGCTTTTTTTGCATGAAAAATAATGTTTAAATGCAGAAATCTATCTGGTAGCTGCTTCTTTCTACCACAGAAGAGATCCACATTCCTTCCCAATTTATACATAGCAATCCTTGGGACCTCATGATATTTGTATGGGCTGCTTCTACAGTCCATGAGTGCAATCTTTTGGAAGCTGTTCACGTCACTAGGGCCTTGGAATGTGTATCACTGGAAAGAGCAAAACCCAGGTCTGCTCTGGGTCAGCCAGAGTACAAATACTATAGATGCTCTGCTGCACTCTGGCTGACACCCAGACCAAACCCAGATCAGCTGGGTTGTGTTGAAAGTGTAGTTTAGCAGCTCACTTGGACAGCACTGTACAAGGCAGTGCCTGGCCCTGTTGACCTTCAGCCAGTCCATGAAAATCGATTCTGTGAGAATATAACATCCTTCTAATTATACGTGTTGTGGCCTGTGATGTGTATTGCCCTGCATACTTTCATTTGACCTTAAAACAGGGGTCTCCAAACTAAGTCCAGTGGCCTGATGCAGCCCTCCAAGGTCATTTACCCGGCCCCTGTCCTAAATTTTAGGCTTAGGATCACCCGAAATGTGAAATGAAGACACACAACAACAACAATTCTATTTAACTTGAGTCATCAGTCAAAAGTAGGCCTACACTTCTCATTGAAATACTGGTAAGTTTATGTTTGTTAAATTTGGGTAGCTGTGTAGCTGGCGTTGCCCAGGTTATTTGAAATAGTTGGTTTTTTAATTGTACAAAATGCATAAGGTTGTGGATTAACTACATCTGACATAATGTCAGGTTAATTCCGAGAAACTCCATCAGCACTTAAAGTTTGTTATGTTGGGCAAGTTTGCTCTAGATGCATCACTAGTGGAGTTCAGTGTGCTCTCTGGCTGTAGGTGAACTACAATTCCCCCAAATCAAGGTGGATTTCCTCTAAAGACATCTAGTATTTTTTGCTTGTCATGGGGGTGCTATGTGACAAGTTTGGTTCAATTCCATCTTTGGTGGAGTTCAGAGTACTCATTGATTGCTGGTGAACTATAAATCCCAGCAACTACAACTTCAAAATGTCCAGGCCAACTCTCCTCAAAACCCACCAGTATTCAAATTTGGGCATATCGGGTATGCATGCCAAGTTTAGTCCAGATCCACCATTGTTTGAGTTCATAGTGTGCTCTGGATATAGGTGAACTACAACTTCTATAATTTCCTCCAAAGATTTCCAATATTTTTTGTTGGCCATGGGGGTTCTGTGTGCCAAGTTAGTTTCAGGTCCATCATTGGTGGAGTTCAGAATGCTCTTAGATTGCAGGTGAACTATACATCCCAATACCTACACCTCCTATAAATCATGGTGAATTCTTCCCAAACCTCTCTCGTATGTTCAGCTGCTGATCAATTCCTCTGTTTGTTGTGTGCCATAAAAAAGAACAGGAAAGGGTTAGGAGGGAGGCAGTGGGCAGGGTCATGCAAATTCCACACCAATGGAGAGAGTTAGAAACACTGGGATGTCTGTGGTGGAGGAAAGACAGAAAATCTAGGCTAAAGCCTTCACTTGGATGGTGGGCTGTATGGTTTTGTGGAGGACATTGGCAGGACTCTTATACATGCTTATAGTACTCTCTCTAACCTCAATGCCATTGGAGGGATGATGTTCGGTGTCTCCTGAGCAGTGTGAGCTATAGCTGTTTGTGAAAGCGGGAGCTCTTCTGTGTAAGTTGATACCCCAGCCACATACACACATACATATTTTCACTTTTATTGTGTGTATAGCTAGATTAGAGATAGATAGATAAATAGATAGATAGATAGATAGATATAGATATAGATATTGCATTGCTCTTTCATTTTTGGCAGTACAAATAAGGTATGTGGAGTATGCCTAGGAATCCATTCATTTTTTTTTCAAACGACAGTCCATCAACTCAAGAGTCTGAAGGACTCTGAACCGGCCCTTAGCTTAAAAAATTTAAGGACCCTTGCCTTAGGAAGTTCATTAGTACAGGAAAGAGTAGTTATGACCCCTCTGGGATTAGCTTTGTATTTGTTGTTGATATTATTGCTATTGTTATTAGATCCAGTATCCATGGACCAGTATCTGTAGTTTCCTTTTACCACATGCAACAAAATATGCCCTCTTTAGGCATTTTAATATCCTCCAGGATAACTCTATGGGCCAGTGGTTCTCCATTTCAATGGGGTTCACTGTTATTTATGGTTTTGCTTATCTGTATGAGGTCTGGGAATGTATCCCCTGCAGATACAGAGCTCATACTGTATTGCTCAGACCTCACGACCTCTGAGGATGCTTGCCATAGATGCAGGCAAAACATCAGGAGAGAATGCCTCTAGAACATGGCCATATAGCCCGAAAAAACCTACAACAACCCATGATTCCAGCCATGAAAGCCTTCTACAATGTATTGCTATTGTTTGCTAGAACTCTAGTAGATCCTCCAATAGTTTACAGATGGAAATAGATGACCAAGGAACCTCAAGATGTAGTCAGATGTTATTACTGAGCTGTGGGAGTCGTTCTCCATAAATTGAGAACAAAGAGGCATGCCAATGGGCTGATTACATATACAAGCAATGTCCTCGAAGCCTGTGTGCATTCTTTTGTAACTAACATTTTAAAAAGAAGAAGGAGCCAAAGCAAGGCCTTTGCCCCAGAGGTTTTCATGGGGAGAAGCTTGTTTTGCTCAATGGGGATTCCAAGAAGTACTTTGAGCCCTGCTTGCTTGCCGTCTCTCTTTCACATGACTCTGAATTTGCTGCAGTTCTCTTGTGACAGGCAGCCTTTATCCTCCTTAACAGCAACATCCGCAGCTGTACCACAGCAAGCGCTGGGCTTCTGGGAGTTACTTCATCACCGCTTGACAGCTGTGTCCCCTGACCATTATCTGGCGGCTGCATACTTCAAGTAGCACAGCAAATGTACTGCCTGCGCTCCTCTATGGGACAGCCTGACAGTGCTGCTTCCTCTCCCAGAGTATATCTTCTACTGCTACTTGGCCTCCTACAGTTTATCTGTGGTCAGCTTTCTTACCCATTTCCTGCCAGCTGCTACTGGTCTTTCAGTCACATCACACAGGCATGCAAGCAGTAAAGCTTTGGCTACACCACTTATGCACTGAAATGCTGCCCATGCACAGGACTTCCTCATGCAGTGCAGCACATCACTCTCCAATTCTATCAATGCCCCCCCCCCCCCGGCAAATCAAGGGAACATGGTCCCCCCTCTTTTATTATTTTACCTTTCTAAAAATAATTTCTGTACAAGATTAGGATCATTCAAGAGCCTAGCACAGTGCTTCTCAACTTTCCTAATGCTGCGGCCCTTCTTATAGTTCTTCATGTTGTGGTGACCCCCAACCATAACATTATTTTCATTGCTACTTCGTAACTGTGATTTTGCTACGGTTATGAATCATAATGTAAATATCTGATATGCAGGATGCATTTTCATTCGCTTGAATGAATCTGGCACAAATACCTGATACACTCAAATTTAAATACTGGTGTATTCAAATTTGGGTTGGGGGCAGATTGATTTTGTCATTTCGGAGTTGTAGTTACTAGGATTTATAGTTAACTTACAATCAAAGAGCATTCTGAACTCCACTACAATGGGATTGAACCAAACTTGGCACACAGAACTCCCATGAACAACAGAAAATACTGGAAGGATTTGGTGGGCATTAATCTTGAGTTTTGGAGTTGTAGTTCACATACATCCAGAGAGCATTGCGGATTCAAACAATGATGAATCTGGACCAAACTTGGCATGAATATTCAATATGCCTAAATATGAACATTGGTGGAGTTTGAGGAAAATAGATCTTGATATTTTGGAGTTGGAGTTGTTGGGATGTATAGTTCACCTACAATCAAAGAACATTCTGAACCCCACCACTGTTAGAATTGGGCCAGATTTCCCACACAGAACCCCCATTACCAACAGAAAATACTGTGTTTTCTGATGGTCTCTGGTGACCCCTCTGACACCCCCTTGTGATTCCCCCAGGGTCCTGACTCCCAGGTTGAGAAAGGCTGCAATAGATGAATATCATTGAGCCTAGCTTTTCTATCACTGTCTCTATGTAAGTCACCTTCCCCGACACTGTTACTGGTGCTGTTGCTGGGCTTTGATGCTACTGGCTACAAAAGTCATCATTTGATGGTCTTTGGCGACCACTCGGACATCCCCTTGTGACCCCCCTCCTCCAGGGATCCCAACCCCCAGGTTGAGAAACACTGGCCTAGTAGCACTGGGTCTTTGGATGTGTCAAATCTCATAGGATTTTCTACCCTACTTGCCCCCATTTCTCAGGGGTGTAGTAATGGGGTTAGGCAATAAGAATTCTGCCTCCCCAAATGAAATTTTCTCTCAGTTCACATTTCAATCAGATCAAATTTCTAGCATTGTAGTAAAATAAATCTTGACCTGAATGTTTAAAAACACAGCTAAGCCACCCAAACAATGTGCAAATGTTCAAAAGGAACATGAATTTGGATAATATGATTGTTTGGAGATCAAATAATTTTCAATGCCTCACTCTTTGCAATGTTGGGGATTTGTGAATGAAAGCAAAATTTAATTTCAAGAATCAGAACTTTTGTTTGGAGAGGCAATGCCCTCATTTAGCCCCCCCCCCCCACAATAACTACCCACATTTGTATTCTGCTGTCCTTTTGTTCATGCATGAGCTTCTGGACCTTAAATTAATATTGAAGAATGCTGCAAGAAAGAATTACCTTCCTAAGTTTCTAATGTGATTACTTGTCTAGAGTTCCGATTCAATAATATTTGCAGGTTTCAGAGTGCTAGTGTTGTTTGCACATAGGCAGTTGGCAAGTTTGTGCCTTTTAATGTAAAGGGTGAAAAAATATTCACATACTCTCTCTGGATGTGACTAGGAAGGCATCATTCTGGGGTTTTCTAATCCCCCATAAGGTTGTGCTAATGGGTGGGTGGCATCATAGTTGAAGGAACAGAAGTATTAATGGGAGAAAGATTCTTTGAATGCTCTCCCTGACCCCTATTGCCATGCCTTACAAAGCTGCCTTACACAGTGTGATTGTGTGAGGTCTGCTGAACCCATGATTGTCTACTTTTATCAGCAGCTTTTTAGGGCGTCGGACAATAATCTTTCACAGCATTTCTTAACAATTCTGTGTTTTGTACATGGTTTTTTTTTTGCATTACAACAATGTAGATCTACCACTGAGAGGTTATAGTTTTAAAGAAATTGCATGCTTAAGTATTGTTTTCCTGATTCCAAATTGTACTGGAGGAGGACCAGAAGGGAGAAAAACAACTGGAGTAGTGAACTGATGATGTAAAGCAACCTTGCCCTCTCTCTTACCTTCTTTTTATTCCATTAAGTGAGGTGAAGCATTTTTTTTTGTCGTGTCAGGAGCGACTTGAGAAACTGCAAGTCGCTTCTGGTGTGAGAGGATTGGCCATCTACAAGGATGTTGCCCAGGGGACGCCTGGATGATTTTGATGTGGTGAATCATTGGGAATATAATATAGATAAACTGGTGATGATAAAGTGCAGGTTCCTGGTCCTAACCCAGTGTTCCTCAATCTGAGGATCAAGATCCCTGGGGGGTTGCAAAGGGGGTGTCAGAGGGGTTGGCAAAGACCATCAGAAAATTCAATATTTTCTGTTGCTCATGGGGGTTCTGTGTGGGAAGTTTGGCCCAATTCGGTCATTGGTGGGGTTCAGAATGCTCTTTGATTGTAGGTGAACTATAAATCCCAGCAACTCCAACTCCCAAATGTCAAGGTCTATTTTCCCCAAACTCAACCAGTGTTCACATTTGGGCATATTGAGTATCTGTGCCAAGTTTGGTCCAGATCCATCATTTTCATTTACACTACGATTCATAACGGTAGCAAAATGACAGTTCTGAAGTAGCAATGAAAATAATGTTATGGTTGGGGGTCACCACAACATGAAGAACTGTATTAAGGGGTTGTGGCATTAGGAAGGTTGAGAATCACTGTCCTAAACTGTAGTTTGCAGACATGCTTTGTCTGCCACAAGTCTTTCAAAAGTGGAAAGTGTTCAAAACCTGCTGGTCAGTCTTTACCTGCTGGTTGCAGGTAAAAGGTTGCAGTTGGCAACATTACAGTTCAGCTGTAAAAATCACTGGGCCATGCTATGAATTCTCAACTTGTGATACAGTCCTAGCATGGAAAAATGCCAAGCTTCATTGCCAGGTGGCTGTTACGTACACCAGAGCCCTGTGAGAGAAAATGTGGCAACATGTTAAGGAATTGTTGTTTGTGCATTGAATCTAGGTAACCATTAATTGGGCTCTGTAATAAACTGGGCAGGCTCCTTGTATGTAGACTTGTGGCAGTGGCTGGAAGAACACCATAAGCCCAGCACGCCACTCTTCCCTCCTTCTTAGTAATATACTTTGATTTGCTGGAGTTCATTCCCCTCCGCAGTCTGCTTTTTGTAGATAACATAAAGCACTTGCCAGAGTGGTTGATAACTGAATGTACGAAGCATGGCATTTCCCTAGATATATAGTGCACTACATGAACACTTTCCTTTCCTATCAGAACCCATGCACTGGAGTTCAGTAAGGGCAAATGACTCGCACGGCTCCTCAAGGAAGGCAGCCAAGGAAGATTTCTGGTGGTCTGCCCTCTAAGCTGAAGGAAGGCATGCTGAACAGAGCCAGATAGATGAACCAGAGCGGGGTACAAACAACTGTAGTGATTTTTTTAGCATGTCAGGAGTGACTTGAGAAACTGCAAGTCACTTCTGGTGTGAGAGAATTGACCGTCTACAAGGATGTTGCCCAGGGGATGCCTGGATGTTTTACTGTCCTGTGGGAGGCTTCTCTCATGTCCCTGCATGGGAAGCTGGAGCTGACAGATGGGAGTTCACCCCGCTCCCTGGACTCGAACTGCCAATCTTTCGGTCAGCAGTCCTTCCAGCACAAGAGTTTAACCCATTGTGCTACTGGGGGCTATAGTGGTAGTTGTGATGATGGTGAAAAAGAAACCACAGTACTGGTCCGCATAGGAACAGCATGTTTTAGAAAAATGGTAAACAGTGGGTTGTTGTAAGTTTTTCGGGTTGTATGGCCATGTTCTAGAAGCATTCACTCCTGATGTTTCACTTGCATCTGTGGCAAGCATCCTCAGAGGTAATGAGGTCTGTTGGAAACTAGGAAAATTGGGTTTATATATGCAGGCGAAACATCAGGAGGGAATGCTTCTAGAACATGGCCATACAACCCAAAAAACCTACAACAATCCAGTGATTCCGCCATGAAAACCTTCAACAATAAATGGTGAACAGTGTGCTGTTTTCTTTTTGGCTCTTGAGATTCCCGTGTCTCTGCTTTTTTTTCTGGCCAGAAAAAGTAGTAGGTTGATTCTCCTGGAAGCTTTCAGGAGCAGCAATGTACTGTTTTGCATTTTTAAATATGCATTTTTTTAAAATTTGAAGTGAACCTGTAGTTCTTCTGTTTTTTTTTAATAGGGGGCATTTCTAGCAGATTTTCAGAAGATCCCAAGGCTAGATAATTAGCTGTTGCCTACCTTTGCTTTAAAGCAATGCGTGATATGGATTTAGGAAGCTATGGACAGTTTTGAGGGCATGCATAAGCATTTGCACAACCAGTTCCTAATGTGTAGGTGATTGGCTCTGAGGTGCTGGTATTTTATATTTTCACCCTTGTTAATAAATAGCCCACCTCCTCTTTGAAGTAATCTCTTGGGGATTTAATGCCAATACTGCGGCTTAATTTTGCCATTTAGTTTGTAGGCATTTGTGTATGAAATGTTCTTGGAATCTTGATTAAAATTAAGCTAGATTTTCCTCTGGAAAATTCTGAAGCAGAGCATCGAGTGGGAAAGGACATTATGGTAGAGATATAGGCAACCATTTCCCTTCATCTGACTCCTAATATATTTATTTATTACTAGCTGTGCCCGCTATGTGTTGTTGTGGCCAACCTTCCCTCCCTCATTCTCTCCCCCTTTCTTTCTCTCCTTCCTTCCCTCCCCCTTTTTCTTTCATTTCCTTCTCTTCCTCTTTCCTTCCTCCCCCCCTTCCCCTTCCTCTTCCCCTTTCTTCTTTCTCTACCTATACTTGGACTGCAACTCCCAGCAGTCCTCCTGATCGACCTACCTACCTATCTCTATCTAATCTATCTATCTGGAGGATTGCTGGGAATTGCAGTCCAGGAATAGGAAATTGTAAATATGCAAGGATTGGGATGCTCCCAAAGAAATCGAAGGAGAAGAAAGCTTGCAGCTTGGAAGCAGAGCATTTGGATCATCCTCCTCTCCTAAAGGGCCTGGTCTAGGGGATGCTGGGAGCTGTAGTCCGGAAGAGAGTGTAGATATGCTATTGTGTGTTTTGTTTGCCAGGGGGAGTTGTTTTGTGCATGCGCTGTAGTGTCTTTGTGCTTTTTTTGGTTGCTTTTTAAGTCCCTTCTGCTGTGTTTTTCAGTGTTTTTATGAGTGATGGTCACTCATTGGCCTTGTAAGTGTATTGTGTCCAAATTTTGTGTCAATTCATTCAGTGGTTTTTTGAGTTATTTTAATATCACAAACGAACATTGCATTTTTATTTATATAGATTTATTTACAGTATTTATATACCGCTTTTCTCACTCTGGGGGGACTCAATGTGGATTACAAAAAAATAATGGCAAAATTCAATGCCTTACATACATAAACCAAATCATAAATCAAACAGCATATGACTAACCATAAAATACAACAGGACAAATATAATCTCTGTAAGAATAAAGTAAGGATGGGGGGCACAGTTACATTACTAAATCAGTAGTATTATCTTTGGTATAGGAAATGGGAATTAATTGCAAGTAGTTTCAGAAGCAATTGTACAATACAACATTGTCTCTTGCCCATTTAGAGATCTTTGTTACAAAACTATATATTCCATATGAAGTGAAAATAGGATGTTGAGTGATTTTTGCGCTGCACTGAAGGAAAGCATTGTTCAAGGGAAACACTGTAACTATGATATTGCAAGGATTATCTTGTCCCACACAAACCTGCCTTAGATTGCAAAAACGTCTCTCCCAAGAGTTCTGATTGACCAACTAACTACATTATCACACCAGGAATTAAAAAAAAAACCTTTATTTATATACCGCTCTATCTCCCCGAGGGGACTCAGAGCAGTTTCCAAGTAATATCATCAATACATACAGAGTAAACAACATAACCATAAGATTAACAAAACAATATAAGCATAAAAATTGTTGCCATAACACATATATATTAAAAGTAATCCTGCCTGTTCAAGACAATTTAAAAGGCCGGGCCAAGATTAGTGCAAGCTCAAAATTTCTAGGGCCCCCGGGAATTAAGTGCAGTGCTATAGCAGGCAACAATAGATATGGGTCTATGTTCATTTCCAGGGCCTATTAGAGGAAGTGACCTGGGTAATTGGTAGGAAGAATAAGGCCATATTCAACAATGTCTAGGGATGAGCTAGAACTAGTCATGGCATGTTGAAACCACCAGGTCTTCAAGCTCTTATGAAAGGAGGGGAGGGATGGGGCCTCATTTCCCTGGGGAGGGCATTCCAGAGGTGGAGGGCCACCACTGAGAAGGCCCTTTTTCTCATGACCACAAACCATATTTGTGACAGTGGTGGGAGTGAAAGGAGGGCCTCCCCGGAAGATCTTAGAGTTCGCGCCGGTTCATAGAAGGAGATGCTATTGCAGAGATAGGTGGGGCCCGAACATTTAGGCCTTTATAGGGCATAACCTGCACCTTGAATTTGGCTTGGCAACTTATCGGCAGCCAATGAAGCTGTTTTAATAGGGGCGTTGTATGCTCCCTATAGTTTAAGCAGGCAACCCTGCATTTCTGCCCCCTGCAGAATTCTGGGAAATGTAGTTTGGGAAGGGAAGCACCTCTGTAGCTTAGAATTCAAAAGGCTCTCCCCTAGACTACATTTCCCAGAATTCTCCAGGCAGTAGAAATGTGGAGCTGCCTGGTTTAAAGCCCTTGTGTTAACATCATAAAACTGTCAAGGTTATTAAACTTGATTTCTGTTGGCAGTCCCAATTAGAACAGAGCCATTGAATTGTGGTTTTATCTGCACATTGGCATGCCACTCAGCATTCAGTTTGGCAGGTCTACTCTAATTGGGACTACCAATAGCAAAAGTGGACAATTGATAGAATATGGGGTGACCATGTTAACCCTCCATGGGATCTTGGACAACCACTTTCAACCAATATGTCAATATTTTTTGCACCATAGCACAGTTTTTCAACAGATTTTTTCCAGTGAATATTTATTTCCTTTTCTGTCTTATATTATTGAATGCACATTCTCTAGACAGATGTTTAATGCTTACACTGTGATCCACTGCTTTGAGAGTCTTTCTACTGAAACTCAAGACAGAAATATTTTAAGTCTAAATCTAACCCATTTTGTGTGTTTTATACACTAAATTTAAAGGAACTGGGATTATGGGAAGTGAAACTGGAACGAATGTTTATAAGTTTAACTACAGAGTAATATTGTGCTGCTGGCAAAGTTTCTCTTCTGCACAGATTATTCCTGCCTTTTTTTTGGGTAGGTAGTTCTGAAAATTCAGTTCCGTGATAGATACTGAAGGGAAAAGTCAAACCTTAGATTGCAAAAATGACTTTGCATTACAAGTTGAATTCCTGAAGTTTTGATAAGGCTACAGGGCTGTGAACGGGCAGGCTTATGTGAGAGATATGGATGCTGGAAGCGGAAAGGTAGAAATACTGTTTTATTGACTTTAGTACTCTGGCTTGATTAAAGTTGAGTAACAATGATGAGCTGAAAGGACTTAGAGTAAACCAATTTAAAGTGTAATTATGAAGGGTCTGAGATATACAGTGTGTAATTATTTTCTCTTGCTCATTCTGTGTCGCAAGTGATTTGTTCTGAAGAACAGAGAGAGAGGGAGGAAGGCAAACAAGGGAAGAATGGAAATCAATGGACTGTGCGAAGAGTGTTTTCTGAAAGGCGGAATTGTTTGGTATACCGTTATTACCGACTCAAACTGCAGAGCTGTTGGAAGAATCTCCATTTACACCCCACATCCCAAAATGCATTTGCATGAATCGCAAAGGAGAAGAAACAAAAGAGAAAATGCTAGAGTGAAAAACTGATTTTTTTTGTCTCTGTGGGAGGGAGTTGGAAAACTTGCATTTCATCCTTGAAAATGTGTTGTCGAAGGCTTTCATGGCCAGAATCACCGGGCTGCTGTAAGTTTTTTGGGCTGTATGGCCATATTCCAGAAGCATTCTCTCTTGACGTTTCGCCTGCATCTATAGCAGGCATCCTCAGAGGTTGTGAGGTCTTTTTAATCAGATTGGCACAATAAACTACAGTCGATCTTTCACATTTGTGGGTTTAAAGCCTGTATTGGATGGGATTACACTCCCCCTGAAGACACAGGTTCACAGCTTGGGAGTTCTCCTGGATTCATCACTGACCCTGGAACCCCAGGTCTCGGTGGTGGCCAGGAGAGCTTTTGGACAATTAAAACTTGTGTGCCATTTGCACCCATACCTTGAGATGCCAGAGTTGCCATGGTGGTCCACACTCTTGTTGCATCTAGAACAGACTACTGCAATGCTCTCTACGTGGGGTTACCTTTGAAGACTGTTTAGAAGCTTCAAGTGGTTCAACGGGTGACAGCCAGATTCCTTATCAGAGTGATGTACAGGGAGCATACAATTCCACTGTTATGTCAGCACCACTGGCTGCCAGTCTGCTACCAAGCACAATTCAAAGTGCTGGCTTTAGCCTATAAAGTCCTGAATGGTTCCTGCCTAGCCTACCTGTCCGAACGTATCTCCCTTTGTGAACTACCTTATGGGGAGGCCCTGTTCTCAGTTCCACCTCATCCGCAGGTGTGGTTGGTGGGGATGAGAGACAGGGCCTTCTCAGTGGTGGCTGTGGAATTCCCCCCCCCCCAGTGGAATCAGATAAGCTCCCTCCCTCCTGACATAAAAAGAAATTAAAAATGTGGCTGTGGGACCAAGCCTTTAAACAATAATTCAGTGCAATAACTGGATTCAGAAAAAATGCAGTTATGACTGGAATGGTCCCTGGACTATGATTTTGGATTGTGTGGTTTTAATTATTGGTTTTAATGTTTAGATTTTTTTTTGGTTTTTGATATATATGCTTTTTATTTGTATATCTGTTTATATGGCATTGAAATGTTGCCTATTTGTAAGCCGATCTGAGTCCCCTTTGGTGTGAAACAAGCGGGGTATAAATATAGTAAATAAATAAGTAACTAAATAAATCTAACTTTTACAGATTTGATTATTTGTGGACTTGACTCTATAGCCAACTTCTGCCAGATGATGAACATGGAGTTGTGCAAGAGAAACTTGGTTTCTCTGTGTTGGGTTGTATCAACATATTTAAAGCAAACAATACAATAAAGCCTGAGCCTGGAAAGAAAGGGATTTGTTTCCAGCTGATCTTACTGTAGCTGAGTGGATCTGCTTAAAACAGGCAAGGTAAACAGCAGTTGCCTCCAAAGTCTCTTACTAGTTCATAGCAATACAGACAGAAAAGGAGAGACCAGATATGCTACTTCTGCAGCTCCTCTTACTATGCTAAAAAACAAATGTTAACCAACAATCCAAAGATCTGCACATTCAAAAATTACTCCTAAATGCAATTTGGAAGAGCTTTCAGGTGACAACGAGAAGGTTCAAAATATTTTTGTCTAGTTATCCAAGGCTTACCAGAACTGGTTGTTTCATTTCACAGCTAGGAGCCTCCAGTGGCGCAATGGATTAAACTCTGGTGCCAGCAGCATTGCTGACCAACAGGTTGGCGGTTTGAATCCAAGGAGTGAGGTGAGCTGTGGAGTTGTATGCCGTCTCAGCTCTAGCTTCCTATGCCTTGACATGAGAAAAGCCTCCCACAGGATGGTAAAACATCAAAGATCCAGACATCCCCTGGGCAATGGTTCTGGCCCAGCTTACTTGCCCAAATGTATCTCCCTCTGTGATCCACCTTGGAGGTTACAATCATCGGGGGAGGTCCTGCTCTCAATCCTGCCACCTTTGCAAGTGCATTTGGCAGGAACGAGAGATAAGGTCTTCTCGGTGTTGGCCCCCATACGTGGAACACACTTCCTAACAAAATCGCACTTAGATGTTCAAGTGTGTTTTTATTATTGTTGTTGGCATTTAATGATTGCTGGTTGTAAGCTGCCCTTAGTCCCCATCCGGGGGTGAGAAGGATGGGATATAAATATCTGAAATAAATAAATAAATAAATAAACATCCTTGGAGAGGCCAATTCTCTCACACCAGAAGTGACTTGCAGTTTCTCAAGTCGCTCCTGGCACAGAAAAAAAAATCAGCTACATGGTTTGCCGTAGCACATTGAATTGGTGCTCCTTTTTGTGGTGTAGGAACCTATCTCTATTCTTTCCATGGTATTTCTGTCTGCGACACCAAATGTTTCTGTAAAGAAGTAATGTCCAGACATGCCTGTAATTAATGCCCTGGACCACGTAGAGGAGGCTGGTGAAGTCCATGTTAGTGGGGTGTGAATCTGTTATTCTCAACCCTATTCTCAACTGTTAACTATTATTTGAGAGAACCAGGTTCTAGTCCCCATTTGGTAAAACTGAGCTAATAACTCTTACTTAACCTAACCTACCTCCTACTTCTGTAATTGGGATAAAGTAGGTAGGAGGAGAAAGTAGGTAGGAGGAGAACCATAAATGCTGTGTTGAACTCAAGGAAGTAAAGGGAGGCTATAAATGTAACTGTAATAGAATAGTAATTTTAAAATGTAACAGTGCTAACTTTCCACTCATTATTATTGTGTTTTAAGGCAGTCTTCCCAAACCTGGGATCCCTCCGCCCTCATGTTGGACTGAAATTGCCATTATCCCCAGGCACAAAGATGACAGGTTTGATAAGGCTGTTGGAAAGTAACCCATGGGAAAATGGAAAAGGGATGCTGTTTTCTCCTGGTACAAGGTTGGGAGTGTTAAATGCCGGTAATCCTTTCTCCAACTGCCCTGTATTTCTGGCTCCTGTCCAGGCCAGGCCCGTGTTGCTGAAAATGGAGGTGATTAATCAGTTTGGCTATGAGCAGAGAGCACCCTACAGAAGCACAGTTAATGCACCTGTTATTTCAATAACCTGAGCTTTAGCTGTTCCACTTTACAAACTAATGAAGCAAACAATGATATGACTCACATGTAGGCAGCAAAAATATGACAGGGAAAGGCAATTAACCTCTGTACTAATGAAGTCTTTGCAACATTAATACAGTATTTGGCTATACTGTTGTGCCTCTGTCTTACAAATACCTGGGGAACAAAGGTTGTTTATAAATCCAGACTGATTATTCTCCTCCTTATAGCCATAGCCTGCTCTAGCAACCTCACTCACTGCCTTCCAAACATTTGCCTCGACTGGAGCACTAAATCCCCTTCGAGCTAATCAGATGAAAATATCCTCCCCAAAGTTCACTCGGCAATCATGGGAGGATGGAAAGGAGAACCATAGCCTAAAGGGTTTGCTGAATCATCACTTGATCCTAAGTTTACCCCATGATATTTATCGAGTCATTCAGGACTGGTGAACCCAAAGACATATTGGATTCACTTTTAAATAAAAAGTGGAACAGCCACAGTTTTGTCTGCCATACCTTTCCCTTTGCTTCTGGCTAGCATTCACCTACCTGCTGTTGTGCTCTGCTGCAAGCAGGGGGTGGTGGGCATTGATATGACTCAAGGGGAAAATATGTGGGAGAAGGAACAGCCACTTTGGCTCTTGATCCAAGCAAACTTTACAAAATACAAGGAGAATCTAAATTGTGGCCAGGAATCCTGTCGGGTTAAGATAAGGAACACTAAAGAGCTGGAAAAATTATTCTTATAAGAGATGTATTACAGATGAAATAGTTACTTTTAGTTTCTTTAAATTCTTTAAATTCCCGAGTGCTGTAATTGACGGCCTGTGCTATAAAAACCACTTTCCTCTCATCTACATCATCCACCTCACCCTAAGGCAGTGATTCTCAACCTGGGGTCCCCAGATGTTTTGGCCTTCAACTCCCAGAAATCCTAACAGCTGGTAAACTGGCTGGGATTTCTGGGAGTTGTAGGCCAAAAATATCTGGGGACCCCAGGTTGAGAACGACTGCCCTAAGGCATAACCCAGTTGGTACTTGAACCATGTGATATTCCACCTGTGCCATTTCATTGGGGCACACACTTTATTATGTAACTAAAAAGAACCTGAAATGTTACAGTCATAGCGGAAAAAGAGTGAAGTTGCCCTTCTTTTGATTCAGTTCGTGATATAATGTAGCAAGACTTCCATTATGAGGAAAAAGAATTAACTATAGAGAGCCAACGTGGTGTAGTGATTTGAGTGTTGGACTGGAGACATTTTCCCACCAGCATTATAGAATAGAGGCTACCATCTGCCAATCATCCAAGTGGCTCCAGCAGAATTCTGGGAAATGTAGTTCAGGACTGAGCATTTGGAATTCTCAGCTAGAGAGGTCCTCAGTTTCCCTAAATTACATTTCCCAGAATTCTGCAGTAATAGATTGGACAATTGGCCTCCGTTTTATAATGCTGGTGGGAAAACATCCTGAGACCAGGTTTTGAATGCTCACTTGGTCATGGAAACCCACTGAGTGACCTTGGGCAAAGGAATGCAAAGGCAAACCTCCTCTGAACACCCTGTGAGAGGTTCACTTTGGGTCACCATAAATTGGAAATATCCAAGCTGGTGCACACAACTTAATTAACACTCATCTTTGGAAAACATAGAGAACAGGAGAACTGAAGTGTTTTGAGAAGAAGGAGGAATAGATTTCAATAAAGGTTCCTGCTTGGAAATCTGAGTCACAAGGATATGAAGCAGGGGCAAGCTATTCTGGTCACACGCAAGGGCTGTGGGATGTTCATCTTCTTGACAGAACTACATCTGCAGCCAGTACAAACAAATTACTTCAATGGAAGAGAGGATCCAGCAACTCCAGGCCCAAATTGCCACACTTAAAGATATTAAGGAACTCGAGTTTTTCTTGGGCACAGCCAAGCGGACCATTCTAGATATACAACCCACATCAGATGAACATGCAAGGGAAGGCTATAGGGAGGTCACTTCAAATGTGGAGAATGCTGGTGCTTGGAAGAATATGACATTTAGAAAGAGGAAGAGGACCAGGCATCATTCTGTGAATCCTTCTGTTAATCTGGAATCCCACAATCAATTCCAAGTTCTCTCACCAGTAACAGATGATGAGGAAAGACAACACCTTGGGGAGGATGAGAGGTTCTTGGATACCACTGAATGGATCATCCTTCATCAATGCATGGGGAGTGTCTTTGGGGAGGAGGTTGAAAGGGGACATGATAGCTATGTTTAAATACTTGAAAGTATGTCATAAGGAAGAGTGAGCAGGCTTGTGTTCTGCTGCCTTGGAGACTAGGGGCATGTCCAGACAGTACATTTATTGTGGTAACTTCCGCAGTAAAGAAGGGGCTGTCCAGAAAATGTTCTGGACAGTTCTGAATTAATTTGCCACAAATCAGGAAAACCCTGGTTTATGGCGAATTATTTAGATAATGGATTTATTCTGCACCTTCTTGGAAGGCACAGAATAAATCCACTAATTCCGGTGTCTGGACTCTTGCAATAAAGAAGGGGCTGTCTGGACAACATTCTGGACAGTCCTGAATTAATTTGCCACAAACCTGGAAAACCCTGGTTTGTGGCGAATTATTTAGATAGTGGATTTATTCCGCATCTTCTTGGAAGGCACAGGATAAATCCACTTCTTCCAGTGTCTGGACTGCAGTCCAGACACCATTCTCAGAATTAGTCTGGAAAACTGTGAGAATACCCACCCCCTCCCACGCAGGCCCTAAATCCCTTTGAAATGTAAAATAAACTTGGAGCAGCTCTCCCCCTGCTCTCCTGGTACGTTATTTCTACGCTCCAGGAGAGCTGCTCCACGACTGTAATGGAGGCCGGTTAAGTTTATTTTACTTTTCAAAAGGGTCTGGGGGCTTTGGGAGAAGGGGGTAGGGCCTCCAGATATTCTCGTGGGCCAGTCCCACGAGAGCATCTGGACACCCAACCCAGAAGTGTGCACTTTCTGGGGTGTGTGTGAACAGGCCCCCAGGAAGATCTGTGTTTTTAAAACAATGCCTGTCTGGAACTGCCCTAGGACCCAGAGCAATGGATTCAAATTACAGGAAAGGAAATTCCACCTGAACATTAGAACTTCCAGACTGTATGAAGTGTTCAGTAGTGGAACTCTCTGGTTTGGAGTGTGGTGGAAGCTCCTTTCTTGGAGGCTTTTAAACAGTGGCTGGACGGCCACTTGTCATGGGTACCTTAATTGTGCTTTTCCTGCATGGCAGAAGGTTGGACTAGTTGGCCCATGTGCTCTCTTCCAACTCTATGATTTGAAGTTCTGGAGCATAAAAGTAGTCCAAATGGACTGAGTCAAAGGTCTATGCCATTTAGCAAATGACTTTGAGGAACCCATGAGCTATAAATCTGAGTAAAGACCTCGGATGCACCCTTTCACACTAGACAATTATAGCTGATTCCACTTCAGCTGCCATGGCTGCACACTTTGGAATTCTGATCTGGCTGTCTAGCTCTTATCCGGAGAACTCCTCAAAGTGCCTCACAATGGAATTTCAACCATGGTAGTTGAAGTGGAACCATAGGACAATAATTGCACAGTGTGAAAGACTAGTGGGTGGCATTGGTAGGTAATTATTCAATGCTTTTTTGACATCATCTAACGTGATTGTCATCAGTATATCTTTTGGGAACAAACCATACATATGGTTTACGCCTTGCATGAGCAAAACACTTCAGATCCCTTCCTCTGCTCTTTTAGCAATCACACCAGATTTCATTTATATTCAGTGTTACAGATAGAAGCTGGCAAAATGTTAGGTTGACAAAAAGCAATTTGCCCAAAGCCACTGCAAGAGCTTTGTAATGAGGTAAAGCCAGATTTCTGCAGAATCTATGTGGAAGGTTTATGGTGTGATTCTGTATTTGTCTCTTCAGTAACAGAGGTTTGTTTTGAAATTAAAACTCACAGCTACTGTCATGCCAGTGTTCCCCAGCTCAGGCCACTCAGCTCAAATTAGAGCCCTTCCAGACAGACCCTAGATTCCAGGATCTGATTCCAGGTTTTGTGTTTATCCCAAATTATCTGGCAGTGTAGACTCCCTTTCCCACCCTGGACATTCCACAGATATTTAAACCTCACTTGCCTAGTTTCTAACAAACCTCACAATCTCTGAGGATGCCTGCCATGGATGTGGGCAAAAGTCAGGAGAAAATGCTTCTGGAACATGGCCATACAGCCCAGAAAACTCACAGCAACTCAGTTTCAGAGGTGACCAGGAGTATTATAATGTTTAAATGCTTCAGTTCTTGCTTTGCTATATTGAGCTCCCCATAGTAAAGCCATAGCATCAGACTCTGGCCATATCTGCATGTAAAAAGAAAGCCAGGACAAAAAGAAGATCATTTCTGTTTATTGTAAACTTTAGTGGTGTGTTTGTGTATGCAATTTTAAAAAATATATCATCTCCTTGAGAGAGTGAGTAAAACTGATAAGGAAGGCATATACCATCGTGACAAATACAGGTTTGTTAATGGTTTGAGAAATCTAGTTTGTTTGAGAACCATAGCTCAGGATGCTGGGTTCTGGCATGATGATATATCTTCTTCTAATTGGTTCTATCTTCTCATATATTGGTGAGAAAAAAAGTTCACCAAATGGGTTGTGTTTTCTCATGTCATGCTCATTCAGAATAAACCAGGATGAAACCACAAATCCTGGCTTATCATTGTGTGCAAATACAGTCATGGTGACTTATGCAGTTTTAGAACTACAGTGTTCCATTGCTACTTCGCATTCGGTTTTAGCGGACTCGCTGTTTTGCGGGTTTTTGTAAATATTAATAAAAAATAAATATAATATATTTACATCCAGTGGAGGCCAGGGACCCCGGAACTGCGGTGGGCAGGGGTGCAGCGGGGAAGGTCTACTTCCCTGGCCTCCACAGAACCTGGAAGTGTGGTGGCCTGAGGTGCGGTGGGGAAGGTCTGTCTCCCTGGCCTCCACAGATCCTGGGAGTGTGGCGGCCTGAAGTGTGGCGGGGAAGGCCTGCCTCCCTGGCCTACTGCTGCCTGCATGGCTCCTGAGGCTCTGCAGGGGTCTGCGGAGGCCAGGGAGGCAGGAAGGTGTCTTTGGGATGGGCTGGGAGGCGGGTAAGGAAGCGCGGGTAAGAAAATAATATATGAAATAATATAGAAATATTAAAATTAATATGGCATCCCTACTTTTTGGATTTTCACTTATTGCGGGGAGTCCTGGAATGGAACCCCCACAATAAGTGAGGGAACCCTGTAAAGCTTTTCTCTTTTCAGCTGAGAAGGGCTGTCACCCACAGCACATACACCCTAATGCTCCTTGTATTTGTCACATCTGTTATGCAGTACTGAATCACCAATCTATTCAATTATGCTCTCAGTCATGTGTTAATGTGACTGAATTAATGCGGAAATTTGTGGCAGGCATCAACTGACTTTTGCCGAGCCTTCAACAAGCTGTGTCTCATGTTTGAAATCCCATTCAATGTGTTGAGTGCTTACTAAATCAATAGCAGCATTCCATAACCAACGAATGAATTGCCTTAATGGAAAGTAATAAAAAAGAACCAATATGAAAAGAACGAAGCAAAACTATGAGTTCTCTCCCAAGGCTTTGTTCTTCTTGAGCAAGGAGTCAGACTGATTGATGGTCTCATTGTATTTTTTTGCACATTGAAAACATATATCTTCACTTTAGTTATTTTTAAAACTTTTGTGTTAGGCAGGTTAGTGGCTTGGAAAATGTGTTTGGCAGTGTGTTAATTAAAGAGTGAAATTGAAATATAAAATGATAATTTTTGCACTCCTCATTTGTGGATTTCAGAGTTCTTTTTTGTGAGCATTAATTAAGACTCGTAACGTCCCACAGAGATATGTAAGTTAAGTGTTGTTATCTCTGTTCTGCAGGTGTGGTGGGCACCTCCGAGGGGGGAAGAAAGCCCTTCTGGGTCGAAGTCTGTAAATCAGGTGAAAGTTGCCGTGTGTTCAGCAGCTGCAGGAAATGACAGGAGGACCAGGTGATTTTGGATAGGGGCCGTCTCAGGATCAAAGCAAATCTCAGTTATGGGATTCTCTCAGAATGGATCTTAGTCATTTCCTCTCAGACTAATTAGCTTTGAAGGAGGTTTGTGAGAGAACGTAATGTAAGATAAGGGGAACCAAGCCTGAGAAATCACTCCAGACCATGAGAACCTTGAAAAGCAGGACAGAAGTCTAGTACTAGTAATAGCTTTTCCCCTATGATGGGGGAAAGCGACAGCCAAGGCCATTATTCCCTTTTAACTTGTAGCTTATCCATGAGAAGACAACCTCCATGAACAGGTAACAGATCCTACAGACAGCATGACATACTGAAGACTTTGCTGGATCAAAAAAGTAAGCACCTCCACTTTTTGAGGATCTTATTTGCAACCCTCTGATAATTTCAGCAAGAGCTTCCTGAACGAGGAAAACAAATTCAGGCCCCTTCCACACATCTGAATAAAATCCCACATTTTCCTCTTTGAACTTGAATATATGGCAGTGTGGACTCAGATAACCCAGCTTACCTGTCCAAACGTATCTCTCCTTATGAATCATCTAGGACCCTAAGATTTTCTGGGGAGGCCCTGCTCTCGGTCCCGCCTTCTTTACAAGACTCAGTTGGTGGGAACGAGGGACAGGGCCTTCTCAGCGGTGGCCCCTTGGCTATGGAACACCCTCCCTAGGGATATCAGATCGGCCCCCACCCTCCTGAAAAAAAGTTAAAACCTGGCTTTTTGAGCAAGCTTTCCCAATGCAGTGTAGCAGACAAACTCTGATCTTTGGAACAACTGGACAATGCGATTGGGTAATGATTTTAGTAATGAGACACTGTGGATTTATACTTTTATCAGTTTTATTTTGTTTTATCAAATGTTTTTTATCTTAAATGTTTTAATTATTCTTTGTTATTGTAGACATCGAATTGTGCCATTTGCAAACCACCCTGAGTTGCCCTCGGGCTGAGAAAGACATATATAAATATGGTTAATAAACAAATAAATAACCCAGCAGATATTGTGGGATTTTCTGCTTTGATATTCTGGGTTATATGGCTGTGTGGAAGGGCCCTTAGACATGTTTTTTTCACATCTCTTCAACACAAAAGAAGTCTTCCCCTAATAACGTTCTTATTGTGATTTGGTTACTTGCTGGCATGCAAATATAAAATACAATTAAATGGAATATTCCATGATTTATAGCAATAGTGGGACAAATTTAGCCTCTGGGTTACACACACTACACTACCTCCCAAGAGGCATTTTTCTCCTCTTCCTCTTGCTGGCCCAAATGAGAAAAGAAACAGAGAGAAAACTTTGACTACATACTCAAAGAAGCCTCACATTGTTGGCACCCTTAATTGTAATCTGTTCAGAATTTGGAAAAAAAAAAAACCTTCTCCAGGGCTTTAAGTTCTAGAGCCCCTCAATGGGCATGCCTGTTCTGAGAGTTATAGTCCAAACAATAATGTTTCCAAGCTCTATTTCTGTTTAGATGTCATCATATCATGAAAGTGCAACTTTTTAAAAAAACTTTTCTGCCTTGCATTGCAGGGTGACTTAGGGCCCATCCAGGCAGACATAAAAACTGGGACCTGTCTCGGTTTTACGTGAGGTGCACAAATGACGCCTCTGGTTAAACCAAATTAATTTGGAACAAAGCAGGGTTTTCTTGCTTTGTTTTGAATTAATTAAACACCCGGTAAGATCTGGATCTTAGGTAAGATGTGGGTCCAGTGTGGATTGGGTCCGGGGAATATGTTACATGATCCCTGGGCCCAATCCACACAGCGGATTTTTAACCCCCTCCCCATCTCCTGATGTCATTTTCTCATGCCAGGAGGGTGCGAGGAGAACCATAATGACAGCTAGGTAAGTTTTAAAAACTTTTTAGGGGTTCTTTTGGGGGGCTTTGGGGTGGCCATCTGCCATCCTGATAGTAATCAGGATTTATTTATATTTATTTATTTCATGCATTTCTACCCCACCCTTCTCCCCCGATGGCATGTAGACACCCCCCACCCAAGAAAGCCCATTTTTTGGGAGGGGGGTATGGGGATTTAAACCCATGTCGAAGCTTAAGTGATGTCTGGACGCACTCTTAGCTTGCTTTGAGTACTATACAATCTGATTCGGGAGCCATTTGTTTTTCTGCATCAGACTGCAAAATATCTTGGTCTGACCTTGATTTTAATTAAATACAATATTCCTTTCTGACTAACTGACATCTGTATACAGCAAATAACATTCAATGGTTTTGCCACTTATGGTGAGTCCCTCTGTTTTTCTTCCTTCTTGTTGGGGTTCAGCCTACTCTGTGTGAACCTGAGCCCCAATCTCTGTGTGAACCTGATTCTCTGATTGTATTTCCAACTGAGCAAGCCACTGAATATGTATCTCTCCCTGATAGTGTTAAAACCATTGTTGATGCTGAGGTCAGTGGTGAGGAAAGTGAAACTGAACAGCCTTATGAAAATGTTTTGGAATCCAGCCGTGATAGATTTCCAGAGGAAATCACACCTGGTTTTTTTTAATGAGGACCGAAGGGAACAGATAGCTAGAAACAGGAGTGATTCACAGTTTCTACGAAGGTCAAATAGATTACAGGAGAGACAGGCCCAGGCTTCAAAGTCAAGGGGCGTTTCAAGGAGTAGTTTCTTTGGTTTAAGGGGCCTCCTTCTGGGTGTCTCGTTAGATCAAGCAACGTTTTGGACTGCGGCTGTGCCTTGGCAGAATTCCTGTGTTCCATGGCTGGTAATCCCAGAGGCTTCTAGTTTTCAAGTACATAGTTAGTGAGATGCGAACAGGTTCCTGGTTTTTGTATTATGGTTTTTGGAATTTTGCTCAAGCTCAGAGATTTCCCTGACTGCTGTGTTTCTATTGTGGCTTTTTGACTTTGCATTTGCCTTTCTTTTGTAACCAATTTTTCATCAATAAAAAAGGATTGTTTTTCCTACAGTCCAGTGTGGTGGATTTAATCTTATGGTCTCGTTTCCTGATCTGGGATGCAACACTTCTTTCCACAGTAAATGGGATTTGTATAAGATCATTTTTGGTTTACAATCCTTGCAGGCTGTTACGTTTAAGCCAGACACTTTCATTATAGTTATGAATATCTAGACAGGTAAAGAAGGTGTTTTTTTTTGTATATACACAATTTTGTGTAGGTACTGAATGTACTGTGTGTTTTTCATATCATAAGAAACATGTCATTTTTATCCTTGTAATCCTTGTAGAATACAATTAAGAAGGGTGTAAAGAAAAGAAAGAGTGGAAAGCAGGATCCAAGATTCAAATAAATGTAGTGTTCCCCAGTTAGAGAGAAAGAAACTGAGAAGGAGGGAGGGAGGATGGGTAGATGAGTATGGGTATATTGACTCCTCATCCAGACAGAGAATGATATACACTAATTGATAGTATAGAAAAAAAACATGATGATTTTCATTCTTCTCTTTTGTATCTTGTGACCATGCCATTTCAGTGATCCTTGCATGAAATGCAACAGTAATATGTTGGCGGAAGCTATTTGCGTGATTCTCATATGGATGAAGCTGCTATTGTTATGGAACGTAGTAAAGATTTACCTTTGGCAGTGTAGTCATCTGTCTCTGTCTCTGGAGAGGTTAATGACACAGTTTTTGATGTGTTTGTTAAGATGGAAGCTGTCTTGCATAAGAATTACTCTTTGTGGAAGGAGTATGTATGGATTCTCCTTGTGTCTCTTTTTGCACTGATGGTGATCCCCTGTTGGTGGTGGACAAATGCTTATTAAACACACACACAAACACAAAAGCCAATAATTCATATTTTCATTTTGGCTTAGTCAAATGGCTTTCTCCTTTCTATTCCCACCCCACCTTATCTTACTCTGGGGAAATCCTATGTCTTTTAAATTTTATTGCTTCTGTGAGTCATATATTGTGAGATTGTAACCTCAAGGTTTGTAAGCAATCTGCCCTGGAAGGAGGAATAGCTGTGAAAAGAGATTATTCAACTGTTTAGTGGGAAAATTTAAAAGGCAGGAGTTTGCTCGGAATGTCTCAGTAGCATTTGTTCCAAAGAGAGTTCAAAATGATTGATCCCTCAACTTCGTTTCTCAAGATATTTGAATCTCAGCTCTCAGAATTCCTTAACATTGGCCAAGATGACTGGGGTTCCCGGGAATTGAAGTCCAAAACACCCAGAGGACCAAAGTTTGGGAACTGCTCCAAAACTATTAGACTAGGGCCTCTTCTACACTGTCCTATATCCCAGGATCCCTGTTTATTCTGTTTATTCCATATTACAATCCAATTCAAAGCAGATAATCTGGTATCAGATCCTGGGATATAGGGCAGTGTAGATCTAGCCTAGGAAAACTCATCCCTAGGAAAGCACAGGAAAGGGGTGGTAGTGGCTGCTACTGACATAGACTCAGCTTCTTCTTCTTCTTCTTCTTCTACTACTACTACTACTACTACTAACACAAATCACAGTATGCCACAGCAAATGAGATCTATATGCTGGATTTCGTATCACAAAATCACAAGTCGAACACTTTCCAAGCGTCTAGGACTGTGTGATGTATTTTCGAATGATGTGTGCAGATCCAAGTAAGGTGGCCTTTTGCAGTTGACAGATCGTGATTTTGTCAATGTTTATTGTTTCCAAATGCTGGCTGAGATCTTTGGGCACGGCACCCAGTGTGCCAATGACCACTGGGACCACCTGTACTGGTTTATGCCAGAACCTTTGCAGTTCAATTTTGAGTCCTGATAATAGCTGAGTTTTTCCTCAATGCGACTGTCACCCAGTATGGCGACATCAACAATCCAAACATTTTTCTTTTCCACAATCGTGATGTCTGGCGTATTGTGTTCCAAAACTTTGTCAGTCTGGATTCGAATGTCGCACAGTATTTTTGGGTGTTCATTTTCCACTATCTTTGCAGATTTATGATCCCACCAATTCTTTACTGCTGGTAGGTGGTACTTGTGACATAAACTACAGTTAATCATTTGGGCCACAGAGTTGTGCCTTTGTTTGTAGACCGTCTGTGCAATTTTCTTGAAGCAGCTGAGGATATGATCCATGGTTTCATCAGCCTCCTTGCACAGCCTGGATTTTGGGTCATCGGCTGATTTTTCAATCCTGGCCTTCATTGTATTTGTTGATGGCTTGCTCCTGGGTTGCAAGAATCAGGTCTTCTGTCTCCTTCTTCAGTGTTCCATTTGTGAGCTATAACCAGGCCTTCTCTCTGTCAAATTTTCCTTCAATTTTGTCAATAAAAAAGAGACTCAAAGCAGCTTGCAGCAAAACTGATACAATACAAATTTAAACCCGAAAACATACAAACATTAAAATAGAATTAAATAATAACAGTGTTAAAAAGTACAGTTAAAATCCTAAAATTTGATTTAAAACTAATTCAGAGCTTGAATGTTTACCATATCTGTTCATGGAAGCCATCCCAAGTCCCTTCGGAGAGAGAGGGTGGGATAACAACAGCAGCAGCAGCAGCAACAACAACAACCTCATCACCCCCTGACCTAATCTTTAAAACTCTTCTTCAAAAGCCTGCCTGAATAAAAAGGTCTTAGCCTGTCAATGGAATGGGAGGGGGATATTATGGCTTCCCTGGGAAGAAGGAAGTTCCAGATTTGAGGGGCAGCTATCGAAAAAAAACCCTGCTCTCTTGTTCCTTTCAACTGAGCTTGAGATGGAGGTGGGGCCAAGACGAGGTCCTGGGTCTTTAATCTTGCAAGTCTTTGACTGCACAACAACGTTGGAGCTTCTTGCAGGATTCCAACAAAGAGGCATCTAACTGTCCACTGAAATAAACCACTATATTTTGCTGAGCTGCATAGGCCTTGGATTAGATGCCATACCCTTAAATATTTCACAGATGAAATCAGGGACATATTTCATTATCACCACCAGGGCGTTGTGGTGGGTTCGAACTGCACCAGGTGACACCACCAGAAGGGATGGCACTAAAACGACTGTCTATAAAACCTTTGGGCAGTGTTTCAATATACATTTTTTATTTTAAATAAAAATGTAGTTAGACCACATAAACATTTTGTAAGTCCAGCTTACATGTATTGTAGCAATAGAGCTACAAGGCTAAAACTCAGTGCTGCTATTGAACCTTATAATGCGTAAATGCTCTAGTCAGAGCTCTCATTTTTATCTTATTACAATCACACCTGAAATCACATGGTTTTGTCAGCAAACATTCCACATTACAAGAACACACTGATGCTTTTCTTGCTGATTTGTTTAATAATCTTAGCTATGATATTGTTGTCTGATCTGGTACGGGAGGAGGCTCACGAAAGTGACTGCTCTTAGTGGCACCAACCCTAGTGACACTGGTAACATAGGTGACCAACTTCAGAATGCAATCAAGATGGCAAGAGTTATTAATGATGATGAATACAAAAACTAGGATAGGCTGTAGAAGTTAGTTTTGGCTTGAGCCTACAGGGAAAGGCACAGCTTTGCACTTAGAACTCAGTTTGCAGCAAATGAAATAAGCTAAGGACCAAGCGGGAAAGTGGGATAAAGAGAGATGAATTGGGACTTTTTAAAAGCATCTGAAAAAGTGTGAAGATAGAAGATAGATTGGGATTGTCCCTGCAAAATCAGGACAGTTGAAGTATGTGTGATGCTTACTTTTATATTTCATTTTATTGTGTGCATTATTTGTTTTATGCAATGTTTAATACTTGATACTTGAAAAACACATCATTCACTGTCAACCTGAAATGCCTGTACTTTTATTAAGACGTTACCACCTTTCTCAAATGGAACTTTAAAAAAATGTCCATGCTAGGAGTACAAAGAGCCTGTGCTATGTTACCTATGCTTCCACTGTGCAACCATGAAGGATGCTCTTCGTGCTTCTTATGAAATGAATTGCACAATAGTGAAGGAAATTGCACATAACTCTTAACACAATGTGGTGGTTCCCTAACACTTTTACTGTTAAGTGTCCACTGTTTTCTGGAACAAAATCTAGCCTGTAAGCAGCCCTTTCTTCCTTGATCCTTCTCCTGTGCTCTTTGCCCCCAAAAGTGCTTTGCAAGGCAGATGGGGCCATTGAAGATTTGCTGCTGATAGTTGTACTATAGTATCTTGTTTGCCTGACATGGCTATATGAAAGCTATGTGAAGGCTGAAACTATGGGCATGTTTAAAGTCCATTGTTATCTGTATCAATAGGAAATTGGCTCCAGAATCTCCTGAAGATACCAAAACTGGTAGATGATGACATCTCTTATAGAAAGGGCCTCTTTTCTTGTGGATTCAGCATAGTGAACATTAGGGTTTGTGTAGATTATTCATCTAAGTTAACGGTTATTGGATCAATACTGGAAAGATTCCTGACCACCACAGCTCTTCACTTGTCTCTCAAGGACTGGCATGGTCAATCACACACAGTGATGGAGCTCTAAAATGAGAGGGGATGCAAAAAATGAAGACAATACGAGAGAAAATTGAAAAAGAAGAGAGGAACCTTAAAAACGACCCAAAAAACAGAGAAACAATAAACAAATTAGCAAAATTACAAAAAGAAAGAGAATTCTTGGAACTGGAAGAGAAAGCAAAACAACTGAACTTTATAAAAGCAGAATACTTCCAAAATGCGAACAAACCTGGGGCCTGGCTTGCAAGAAAACTGAGAAAGAAGAAGGAAACAAGTTTCATAACAAAGATTAGAACGGAAGAAAAAACATACACAGACGAGACAGGAATAAAAAACCAATTCGAAAAATACTACAGAACATTATACCGAGATGAACAAGTAAAAAATGAAGATATCATGAAGTATCTAGAGAAGAGGAAAATTCAGAAAATATCAGAAGAGGAGAGAGAAGTATTAAACAAAGAAATAACAGAAAAAGAGATCACCCTGGCAATAAAAAAATTGAAAATGAACAAAGCTCCTGGACCCGATGGATACACGGCAGTCTTTTATAAGAAGTTACAAACAGAACTGACGCCATACTTAAAAAGAGTTATGAACGAAATTCGAGAAAAACAGGAAATCCCGACAACCTGGAAAGAAGCTAGCATCTGTGTAATCCCGAAACAAAACAAAAATCAAGAGAAAATAGAAAATTATAGACCGATATCCCTAGTAAATTTGGACTACAAATTATTCAGTGACATATTGGCAGAAAGGCTTAAAAAATGCATGATAAATTGGATAAAAGAAGAACAAGCAGGTTTTTTACCTGGTAGAAACCAGTGCGAGAATGTTAGAACAGTGGTAGATTTAATTGAATACTACGACAAAAAAATACAAAATGAAGTAATGTTCTTGGCTATCGACGCGGAAAAAGCGTTTGATAGAATTAATTGGAATTTTTTCAAATTATTGATCAATGAGATGGATATGGGTTACTATTTTCGGAATTCGGTCGAGGCAATATATAAAACACAAAATGCAAAAATTGTAGTGAATGGGCAAGAATCCCAAAAAATTGATATTAGAAAAGGCACAAGACAGGGGTGCCCACTGTCCCCATTAATATTTATATTAAGTATGGAAATCCTATTAAATAATATTAGAGATGATCCAGAACTAAAAGGAGCAAGGATAAATGGCCACTCTTATAAGTGTCGCGCATTCGCCGACGACATCATCTGCTTTATTGAAGAACCAAACAAAATGCTAAATAAATGGATGGATACGATCAACGAGTTTGGGAGGGTAGCAGGCTTCAAGCTAAATCTAGAAAAGACTGAGGCAATAACAAAAAATTTAACCAAAAAGAAAATTGAGCAGATAAAAGAGGTATGGAAAATCAAAATAGTGCCTAAAATAAAGTATCTAGGAATCACCATAACACCAAAAAATTCAAAGTTATTAGAAAACAACTACATGAAAACATGGAAGGAAATAAAACACGATTTAGACAATTGGAAACATCTAAAGATTTCGCTCCTGGGAAGGATATCCTGTATAAAAATGAACGTCTTGCCTCGCATGTTATTTTTATTCCAAAACCTCCCAATAATTAGAAGCCAAAAAGAAATAAATAAATGGAACAAGGACATAAAGAATTTTATTTGGCAAGGGAAAAAATCCAGAATAAGCTTTAAAAATTTAACAGATGATAAGGAAAGGGGAGGTCTATCACTGCCAAACTTAGCAATATACGCAGAAGCATGCGCTCTAGCCTGGATCTCAGATTGGATACAGTTAAAAAAAGAAAAAATATTGAACTTAGAAAGCTTTGATCTACGTAGGGGATGGCATGCGTACATATGGTACGAGAAAACTAAATTAGAGAAAAAATTTGGCAACCACTTTTTAAGAGCTGCTATTATAAAAGTATGGAACAAATATAAGAAAAGAATGTATAACAAGATACCAAAGTGGGTGTCTCCTCTAGAGTCATGTCAAAGAAAAGAAATTGGATGGATTAATTGGCCAAATTATAAAGAATTAACAATTGAGACCAATAAAGAAACACATTTGAAATCCCTAACAGATGTAAAAACAACATACAGAAACCTGACTTGGCTTCAATATAGGCAGATTCAAGATTACTTCAGGAATGATAAAAAAACAGGATTTGAGACAAAAGAAAATACTTGGGACAGAATTTGGGAGACTCAAAGAAAAAAATCTCTAAGATATATAGAGAACTATTGAAATGGAGTACTGAAGAGGAGGTGGTGAAAGGATGTATGGTGAACTGGGCAAGAAATATTGGAAGAACGATTGGCATGGAAGAATGGGAAGAAATTTGGAAGAAAAAATTAAGTACTTAAGAGCATATGATATGCAGGAAAATTGGATAAAGCTATTTAACAGATGGTATAGGACACCATGTAAACTAAGCAAATACTATAAAAATATGAACCCGAAGTGTTGGAAGTGCGAGACAGTGGACGGCACGCTGTACCATATGTGGTGGCAGTGCAAGAAAGCAAAGGAATTTTGGAAAGAAATACATGTTACATTACAAAAAGTCTTAAAGATCCAAATTCCATTAAAACCGGAAACATTTTTGCTAGGAATCACCATAAGAAAACTAGAAAGGAATAAAGACAAATTGTTATTTCTTGCCACTACCGCAGCGAGAATCTGCTACGCAAAGCTATGGAGAAGGAACGAAACGCCTACGATAGAAGACTGGAAAAAAAAGCTCCTAGAAGTAAGAAATATGGACAGACTAAGCCACCTGTTACAAAGGAGTAAAGGGATAGATGAGATAGAGACCGACTGGTCAAACTTTGCTGAATATTTAAAATAATAAAATAAAGAGAGAAACAAATAAGGATATAAGCTAGCTTAAGCAATTCTACAAAGAATTATAAAAGGAAAACATCAAGATACAAACGGAATTGACAATGTAACAGCAGAAGACTAAGACAAACAAAATGGGCCAAAGAAGGTTCTCCATAAGGAGAAATAGATTAAAGAAATGAAAAGGACTGCAAGAAAGAAGGAAAAGGAGAAGACCATCCTCGAAGATTCTTGGAAGTCAACTCGAAACATCTCTTTAATTTCTTTTAAGACTGTATTTCTCTCCTTTTAATCTTATACCCTACTACCCCTATACCCCTCACTACTACCCCCCCCCCCCATGCACAATACATAAATCCCCTCCCTTCAAACCTCCCCCATCTGACCTTTCTCCCCTCTTTCAACCCTGGCTTTTAAATTATGTACACTGTGAAAATTCAATAAAGATTTATATTATAAAATGAGAGGGGAGATCAAGGGTCACCTGGTCCCTTCCACCCTACTCCCCACCCCCCCCCCATACGCACATTGAAGAAAACTGCTGCTTGCAGACCAGAGCTGCAGCCTACCCTTCCCACCTCACCTTAACATCTGCTTTCCTGTTCCTCTTATTCTCTCTCTCACACCTCACCTCAGTGGTTCTTTGTGGTCAACAGAAGAGTGCTGCACAATAGCTTCTGTTTTGGTCTTCTCATGAGGCCACCAGGTAGAGGGGGGAAAGATGAGACATCCTGCAATGCTCTCTCTTCCCTCTCTCTCTCTCCCTCTCTCCCTCCCCCCATATATATATATATATATATATATATATATATATATATATATTTGTTTGATTCATAGTTGGTTGCATCTGTGGATGTGATACCCACTGATACAGAGGATACTTTAAAATTGTCTGAAGAGGACTCTCCTCTGTGGATGAATAAGGGATGTAGTTCTTTGCTAAAATAGCTATCAAGAAAAGCAACCCTTATAACCATTTTCTCCCCAATGTAAGAAAGTCTTCAAAACTGTGCAATTTTCAAAGACCATTTGTGATTTGCATTTCATTATGTGTAAAATTTGCTCATATCTTTTGCACAATTTTTGTGTGTGGCAGGAACAACTTTTTGTGCAGAAATACTATTTTTGATGCAGGAAGTGGTGCCTTTTTCTTGTGCAAAAAGTGTGATTCTTCACAGAATACTGTATTTTACCACATATTAGTTACATGTCCCCTCTTTCTCCTCTTTCAAAAGGGGGTGTAACTATTAAGCAGTGAAATATTGGAGGCCTACATGGCCTCCCTTGGCTGGCAGCTGAAGCCTGTGGGTCTTATTTGCTTGTGGACACCAGCCAGCAAATCTTATGGAGTCTCCCTCAGCTGTTGAAGGAGGCCCCATAGACCATGTCCATTGGTGTGCATAGGAAACCAAGAACAACGGGGCCTCCTTCACCCAGATATTCATCTGCTGGCCAGAGTTAGGAGGCGTTTTTTTGGCTGTCACATATCTCTGGCCAGTAGGTGTACAGATGGTTGAATCCCATAGTTCAATTGCACTTAAATAATGATTGGATTGTCTTTTTCCAACACCAATATTGTTACACAAATCTTCCTGTGTGATAATTTCCTTCTGCTGAAATCCTAGTTTTGCAAAATTGGTCAGGAATGACTTGAGAAACTGCAAGTTGCTTCTGGTGTGAGAAAATTGGCTTTTTGCAAGGATGCTCATGGGATGCCTGGATGTTTGATGTTTTATCATCATTGTGGGATGCTTCTCTCAAGTCCCCGCATGGGGAGCTGGAGCTTACAAAAGAAGCTCAACCCGCTCTCCCCGGATTTGAACCACTGACTATTGAAAATGTGCAATTCTGCAGTTGTTCTGAAATGAAAGAAAAAATGTTTTGGGTAGGGAAAACATTGGTCTGAAGCAATGTTATGTGGAAGACTGATAATGGGAATTTGCATCAGCATACTGCCAGCATCACACAATTGCACCAAGGTGCGAAAGAGATCATTTCAATATGTTTCCGTTTGTTTAAACAACAGAATTGTGACAAGACAACTGGTTAGTGTGATAAAGTCCTCAGAAGTAGAAACAGTGACACCCTTAGACTGCATGTGTGTTTTTGGCAGTTCCCATGTTGCTCTGGGATTGTCTAGATGCCCTCCATTCCCTCCCATTTTTAAAAGCTAAATTTGGTTGAGACATTATCATTTCAGAAAGATTAGCATTTTTAAAGATATTGGGCATAGAGGGCCTAATATTAAAACCAACTTTAATTTATGTTTGATACTAGTGGCTTGGAAGAGTGGCCATCTAGAGCTCTGGAGGAGGCCAAAATAGCACAATGTCTTGTCTTCTGCCTGCCCAGCCCTGCTTTGCATGGACTACAAACCACCTGAAGAGGCCTTGAATATGATATTCAATGTTTCTTTAAGTTCAACCATATCAAGAAGTGCAGCTTGTAGTAGGTGAAGCTGATAGCCATTTGGACTAGATGGGGAGGAACAGTTCAATTCCCTTTCTCCCCACTGCTGTCCTGAAGAAAACACCTCCATCGGAAGCAGCTCTTGGCAATGGCAGGCAAAATGTTAGAATTCCAACTGGAACTGTTCTCATTTTTCCACCATTTCAGCAATACAAAAACCACCCCTCTCAACAACCCATGTCTATTATTTTTTGATCCGCAAACACTGGTTGGTATTTGTGAAACTTCCAGCAACTTAACCTGCATTGCAATACTTCCAATGACCTTTTCTGAACTTCTTCTCCTAATTTGGCATCTCTTTTGTGAAGCTCATTCAAGCCTGCTAATACTGTCTGTGGACAAATGATCAATGAAGGGGAAAGGGTAAGGGAAATAGACTGATGCAGTTCTTTGCAGCATATGAATAATAAGAAAGGAAATTACCTTTCTTTTTTTAGGTGTGATAATCAGCGCTAGATGTAATGAGACTAACAGCAAAATAGGGTTTCCTACATGGATGGTAGTGGGGTAATCTAGTGGAGAGTCCTACCTCTTACCACTAGCTTTTAAAAAACAAAACAAAACACTGGGGTGATCAGCACTGTGCTATTGGAAAGCTAGATCAAACAGCCTGAAAGAACCAATCATTTTTTCAGACAGATATCATGTAGGCATCATGTTTTCCTTTGTATTTCCTGTGTAGTAGCTATCCTACTTTTGATCGAGTTCCAATGAAGTATGCTCCCACACCCACAAATTATATGTGCTGTACAGCGTATAGATCCAATCTTTCATAGTTGTGAGTTTATCTAGAGGCTGTTTTACTCCCACAGGCATAGCCAGGATGCATCCACAATATACTAAGAATGATAAGAAGGGAATTTATTTCTTTATGACCTTGTACTATGTTAGGCATATTTTTCAATTCCCATTAGTATAACTATCCCAACATGGCACTCTTCCCTTGTGTTTGGCTGTAATGGCCTTCATTTTCCCAAGATGCTCTGTTACCGGATTTGATGGTGACAATGGGCTCTGTAATCCAGCAATCTGGAGAGAAACAGATCATGTGGTACCTTGGAGACCGAGAAAATGCAATTGGTAGCATAAACTTTCATAGAGATAGAGCCTGTCCATACAGTGCCTTTATTGCGGGAACTCCAGCAGTCCCGCATTCTGGGCAGTCCCACATTTGTAGCGAATTAATTTGTTAGTGCATTTATTCTCGCCTTCTTGGAAGGCGCAAGATAAGCCCAGTAAACTGTGGGAATACCCAACCCTTCCCCCAAGCCACCAGACCCTTTAGAAAAGTAAAATAAAAACCAGCCTGCAGTATTCCCTCTGAGTAGCTAACCCGGCACATACAAATGACGCACAAAGAGAGCGGCGAGGGGGGGGGGATGGTTCTCCTGGCATGTCATTTCTACACACCAGGAGAGCTGTTCAGAGGGTATACTGCAGGCTGATAAGGTGTTTTTTTTTAACTTTTCTAAATGGTCTGGGAGTTTGGTGGGAGAGGGGTAGGGCTTCCACAAGTTATCTTGGGCTAGTCCCGAGAGAACCTGTGGACAACCCACCTCAGAAAGCGTGAGGTATGGGGTGGGTATGGACAGCCCTCGCAAAAATCTGCATTTTTAAAATACAGATGCTTTCGGGATAAAGGGCTGCCTGGAACCACCCTAAATCTACTTCTTCAAATGCAATTGATGAAGTAGAGAGAAGTCAACCTAAAGCTTACATTACAAACTTTATACTCTCAGTTATTCTCTTGTGTGATGCAAGCTCCCTTTGCATATTTATATTCCAGACTAACATGATAATGACTTTGAATGCTGACATTTGGAAGGAATCGGGTTATAGGAAGACTGTTCTACCACTTAATCAGACAGGCTGATTTGCTTGTCATACACTGCTTGCTCTCCACTTCCCACAGGTAATGGAAAGGTTCACACAATGCATGTGTACTTCTGGCAGGGCTCCATGCTGAAAGGAGAGAGCAAGCGGCGGCAACATGGAGGCTTCCTGTGTTGCTTTTGGATTAATGGGGGGAAGCTGGGTAGTGACGCTTCCACCTGTAGGATGGATTCCCAGGTAAGTCAGACGATGCGGGGCATGGAGCAACGGGTTCTCCACACCCCTCCCTCGGACGTATGCATGGTGAATCCAAACATTTGATTTTTCTTGATTTTGTAATAAGTGGAAAAGTGGGTAATATATCAAAAGAAGCATATACTAAAGAATAGAGAGTGCATATTTTGCTTTATTCAATTGGATGTATTCTTATATTCTTTGTTATTCAAGTTGTTAATAGCTAAAAATCAAATTATAATTAATGATAATCATTAGTTAATTAAACATAATTTGATTAAACATAAGTTAATTAAACATAAAGTGATTTAACAGATGTGTTCTTATTCTGGAGAATTCTATTCCAGTACTATTCATTACCCCTTTGTGATGAGGTTCCTAATAACATGTTTATGATGTTTTACAACCTCACAAAAAATGTTATACCATTCTTGACCACAATGGGTATTGTCTTGCTGAAGATCTTTTTAGGAATGTTTCACCAGCTGCAGTACAGTCTCGCTTACCCAACATAAACGGGCTAACAAAATGTTGAATAAGCAAAAATGTTAGATAATAAGGAGGGATTAAGGAAAATCCTATTAAATGTCAAATTACATTATGATTTTACAAATTAAGCACCAAAACATCATGTTTCCCAACAAATTGACAGAAAAAGCAGTAATGTTATATAGTAATTACTGTATTTATGAATTTAGCACCAAAACAGGCAAGGTTTCTTTCTTTCTCCCACCATGGACATTATTCCAGGCTCCCGCAGCCTGTGTTAGATAATATAGAATGTTGGATGAGCAAAGGTTGGATTAGCGAGACTCTACTGTATATATCAATAGCCATTATGCCAAAAAAAAAAAACCCAGAAAAAATGTGAAGATATATTTTATGATATTGGGTGACATTGTGCTTACTTTCCCTGCCTATCTGAACTATTTCTTTTCTTCTAGGTCTCTCTCTCTCTCTTTCCTCCCATCCCTGTCTCTCCCCCATGTTGTGAGGGTAGCCAAAGACACACCTGTTGGAGGCCTTCCTGGCTCTCTCTCTCTCTTTCTCTTTCTCTCTGTAACGCAAGACCTTCATGGCAACCACCCACTAAGCAACCAATATGCTGCCATGGAAGCCGAGTCTATAGCTGAGGGGAATCTGCTCTGCACCTGTTTAAGCACCAGAACAACAACAACAACAGCAAAAGGCACAGGAGGTACTTAGCAAATGCGGGGCACACCTGTGTGTGTTTGTTTGCATTGTGCGTGCATGTGCGCGTGTGTATATTAATAAAACCCTCTTATATTTAATCATGTGCTATAAGTCATTTTAGAACTGTCAGGCTGTTTTTCAGCTCCTTGTCACCATTGCTTGATGCATTTAATTAGCCCCGTCCTCCAGCTGACAAATATCAGCTGCTCCTAACTAAAAGACGGTTTCCCCCTTAAGTACATCCCTCTGGCAAAGTGAAATACTAATTATCACCCCTCCCTGCTTTATTCCATGATTATTCATGGGCACAAATGTCACTACAGGATGGAACTCATATCAGTTTACTGTCATAAAAGGCTCAAAAGTGTATGTGTGTGATTGTATTTAAAGCAAAGAACCTTGGAAGGAAAATGCAAGGCCTTGTCCCCATACACAAGCCTATTGTTTCAAATAATGCTTTGGGTGGTGCATCATAATCTGTAAAATTGCAGATACAATGGTCACACATTTAGCAGCCTGGGCATCAAACTGATGTCTTGCTACATGAAACTCATGAGATGACTTCCAACAGAGGGTGGGTGAGTTGGAAAGGAGGCTATTGCAACCAAGTCTTTTACCAGTGTCTCTTGATGCAGGATTTCAGCCATTATAAAGATAACAAAAATTGGGTTTTAGGTTTTTACTGCTTGTAATTCTAGAAATACATTACTACATAAACACAATATAAGGTGGAACAGCTTCTGTGTACGAACCCACACGATCTCTTCGATCATCTGGAGAGGCCCTGCTCATGCTCCCACCTCCTTCGCAGGCATGATTGGTGGGGACGAGGGAGAGGGCCTTCTCGGTGGTGACCCCTCGACTCTGGAATTCACTCCCTAAGGACATCAGACATACCCTAATGCTGGCAGTCTTTAGGAGGAGCCTGAAAATGTGGTTGTTCCAGTGTGCCTTCCCAGAATAAGGAAAACTCTTAGCAATATGTCCTCAAATGCACTTTAATATTGATTTAGGATTGTCTGCATGCCCTCATCTTTCTCTGAAAACGCTATCCTAGTTTGACCTACCTTGTTCATGCCCAGCATTTTTAATTTCTAAATTTTAATTATTACATTTGCTCAGCCATAGGTTTTAAATGCTATATGTTTTGATATTGTTTTTTGTTTATTGCCTATTGTGTATTTTCTGTTTTTGAGTTTATTTTAACTGTTTTGTATTGACTATTGTTATTGCTTTTGTTTATTAATGTGCTGTGGGCTTGGCCTCATGTAAGCCACACCGAGTCCCTTGGGGAGATGGTAGCGGGGTACAAATAAAGTTGTTTAATTATTATTGTTATTATTATTATTATTATTATTATTATTATTATTATTATATTATTATTATTATTATTATTATTATTATTATTATTATTATTATTATTATTCTGGACTGAACTAGCTTTAACTGAAATATATCTTTTAAAGCTATATTAAATTAATTATAATAAATGTGAGTAGGACCTGCCATGTGTCATGTGATGATGCATGGCAGATCCCGTCCAAGCCATGAAACAAAGTGGCAAAATGGGGCTAAAATGCCCTGTGTGAAGAGGTCTTAGGAGACCAGGCTCTGAATCCCTACTTAGCCCTAGCTACTGGGTAACCTTGGGCAAATCACATTTTCTCTCAAAATCAGAGAAAGGAAATACCAAAAAGTTTTGCCAATAAATTCCAGGAAAGGGTTGCCATAAGTCAGAGTCAGAATTAACTTGAAGGCATAAACAACAAATATAGACATTCAGTAAATCTAATTGTGGAGGACTAATGGAGAAGTGCAATAGTCTAACCACGTTCAACTGAATGCAGTTAGAATTCCTCTTCAGACCTTAGGCCCCATCTACAATGTCCTATAATGTAGTTGTGCTGTTTAACTGCATTGTGAAACTGCATTATATTGCAGTGTAGATGGGGTTTTAGTCATCTAGACAGGGATGCCAAGGATTAGGGAGGCTGAACTCGTGTTCCCCCTGTTCCATTTTTTGTTTGGCCAAAATCTGATTATGGCAGTGATTAAGAAGTATGATTAATAACATCTTTCTAATTGTGTGTATCTGCAAACCTCATGAATTGCATTTGTGACACAGAATCTGACTTTCCCTCACAGTACAGGGGAGAGGGTGTACTACTCAAGGAACACGGGAGAGAACAAGCACACAGGCAGACAAGCAAAATAAATGTTGCACACGAGTGCAGGATTGTTTTTGCATGCTACTTGTTTGGTTAACTAAACAGGAGCTCTTAAGAGGTGTGTGAGCCCAGGAATGTGGCAAACCCCTTTGCCTCCCTTCAATGAGCCACAGGCTATATAGGAGCTTAAGTCAGATTGAGAGACCTCTGTAACCTGCATAATTGTTCCCTGTAACTTTTTGCTATCGAAATTTCCTTATCCAGCCCCATGCCCATGTTGCCATAAAGAATTAGCATTTATATGATCTTCTAATTAAGCATGCCTTTTGGATGTGTCCCTAGCCACTTGGATGAATAAAACCATAATACTAATGATTGCTGCATTCGTTCTAATATTCCTCTGGGGACTCATCCGTGTCCATTATTTTGGGCTGCAGTTATAACACTGATGATGCACTGCCAGTTCCTATGGAGGCTCTTCACATGACTGAGCATTCAGTCATCAGTTTGAGAAGTAGCATGGTATTGGGGAGAAGCTATGACCCAAAGGTACAGCTGCGTGCCTGGAAAAGCTGAATTTTCCTAACGTATGCATGACAACTATGGAAGAAATGAACCCATCATTGGTTTTACACCCTTATTGCTGATGGTGTAACATGTGTCTTATGTTATTCATGTATACTGTAGATTGTATAGCACAATCAGGAAGGGATACCAAATGAAGCACTGAAAATGTGTAAAATATGGGCAGTATTCTATATCAGCTACTTAGTAAAACATACTTATGACTTCATTGCATGAACTGACTATTACACTACAGTTGTGTTGTCTCTGTTAGCATCCCAGGCTTAACACCTTTGACATTGCACCTTTGTTCATTCATGCGGTTGTCAATCTGAGGTCTCACAATCATTCTTCCTTGTAACCCTGCTCTTCTGCACTACTGCTAAGCCTTGATTTTATTTTAACATGGATGCACAATTCCAGCATTTTAAAACAAAGAGGGTCAAATATAAATGTAACATTAGAAAATAGAAGGAAAACAACCAGCTTCTAATATAGCAAGGAAGAAGGGAGAGAAGGGCAGTCCTTCTCCCTGATGTCATTTTACTTTTGGCATCCTGTCACAAAAGCAAAGGGTCCCATTGCACTAAGATATGTGATGGGAACATTGGAATCAAATGAAGGCTTTTACTCTATGGCCTTGTTGGACTTTATGGTGTAGAAACTGGAAGATGTTCTAGCATTGTCTTGTACCATAGACAGCCACCACAATTGCGACTGAATTTGCAGCAGCAAATTAAGTAGTGGCTGGAGATCAAGTAAGAGTGTGGTCTCCAGTGAGTTGTGGGAAGGCCAGTCTACCGACTCAAAGATGTTGCCCATCTTTTCTCCTGCCAAACATATTACAACACTTCTGAGATGTGTTCAAGTGTAGCTTTTGGTGAATATTCAAGATTTTTGGCTAGGTTCCATCTATTTGCAGCCGCCACCATGAATGGTCTTGCATTAGCATGTGGCATGTAGCCATGAAGAGTCTGTTTTAGCATTATAGTACTTGGCATGCCAAATATTCTTTGTAGAGTGCATTACAGTGATCCAAATGGGATGAAATCAAAGCATGTGTTGTTGTAGTCTGACTTAATGTTTAGAGCAGGGGTCCTCAAATTAAGGCCTGGGGGCTGGATATGGCCCTCCAAGATCATTTACTTGGCCCTCGCTCAGGGTCAGCCTAAGTCTGAAATGACTTGAAAGCACACAACAACAACAATCCTATCTCAGCAGCCATAAGCAGGCCCACACTTCCTATTGAAATACTAATCAGTTCATATTTGTTAAAATTGTTCTTCATTTTAATTATTGTATTGTTTTAAAGTGTTCTTTGCACTACAAATAAGATATGTGCAGTGTGCATAGGAATTCATTCATGCTTTTTCCCCAAATTATAATCTGGCCCTCCAACAGTTTGAGGGACTGTGACCTGGCCCTCTCTTTAAAAAGTTTGAGGACCCCTGGTTTAGAGGAATGGGCACAGCTGGCACACTAGTGTTAGGTGTGCAAATGCACTCTTCAACCATGGCTGAAACATCCAGCTGAGACCAGGAGTGTGGCCAAGCATCCAGTCTGAAATACAGGCTGATAGAGTTAAGATACCCTTCTTCCACTTCTGTAGTTCTGGTCAAAGTTGTTTTCATCTGCTGCTTTTTTCAAAAGACAAAAAAGAAAAATGGCTTGCTTGCCTTTTATTTATCTTGGCTGTAAGTCATGTTGATTTCAGTGGGGTTTAGCTGTGAGTGACTTTTGGTGCTGTTGAGCCATTACTCCTCAGTGGCCAAGATGGATGAGGTTGGTGAAAAAGAGAGCCCAACAACATCCTGAAGCTTGCAGGTTGACACCGTGGAATGTGTTGTTAGTCTCAGACTATAATAAGTTATTTCAATTGTTCCATGGCAGACCTTTTCTTGCACATTGAGCCCCTGGTGGTGCAATGCGTTAAACCTTTGTGCTGGCAGGACTGGAGACAAACAGGTTGGAGGTCTGAATCTGGGGAGAGCGCAGATGAGCTCCCTCTGTTAGCTCCAGCTCCCCGTGCGGGGATATGAGAGAAGCCTCCCACAAGGATGGTAAAACATCAAAACATCTGGGCATACCCTGAGCAATGTCCTTGCAGACTGCCAATTCTCTCACACCAGAAGCGACTTGGAGTTTCTCAAGTCACAACATCATGTAACAATTGGGTTTTTATTGTATGCTTTGGAATGACATTAACATAATTAGTTTAGGATCAAAAAGTCAGACAGTGTCAATGGCATCTTTCTTTTTCAGGTCTGTTCTTTACCATGCCATGCTCATGAGTGAATCCCCTAAGGATTAAGTGTATGAAAAGTATTGTTGTGAAAGCTGCATGACTCAAGACTGGATACCTGCCATGCATGTGCTGTTAGGGTCTTATATAACCTTGTATTGTGCTGTGTCTTGCAAATATAAAACTAATGAGGAGTGGTGGAGTGACATCATTTGACATGGGCTAGACATCACTGTTTCCTCTTCTCCCTTCCAGGCAGATACCTGCTTGCAATTCAGAGGGAGAGGGAAGCTCTGATTGAAAGTTACTGAGGTGAACCGAATCAGCATGAGCACTAAAGCTTCCAAACTGGCATACGTGGTGGGTATCCAATCATTCTAATTATTTCCAAGTAATTTAGCATATCTCTAATTATAATATGAGGTCATCTTAATTAGAATGACATAAAATAATGTTTAATTAGACACAATCCCCTCTTTCAGATACTCGTCATGGATTCTAGTAGGGAAAAAAGAAACCTTTGGCTCCTCTTGTGGAGAGCTTTTTATTCTTAATTTCCATTTTTTTCATAATTAATTTCTTTTTTAACAAACAAGGCAAACCAAGCCATTTGAATCTAATTAATGTTTCTTCCTCGGCTTGTCATTTTCTCCCTGCTCCTCCCTCCTTTTATCTCGAGGTCGCTCTAATTTATTCATGTTTGTTTGTGTAGTTCAAGGCTGGAGGGGGACCACCATGACAACAGCACAGGGAGCTCTGGAAGGACAGGGCCACCTGTCTTCTCTGCCCTATATATTTCATTGCATCAGATAGTTAAAAGGCAAAAAAGCAGGAGTAAGGAGAAAGAGCTAGATCTACCTTAATATGCAATTATTTATTAAGTCCAACATCTTCTCCCCACCCCGTATCCTCACATCAAACCTTTTGCTTAGGATAATAGAAGTGGATTTTTGCTCGAGTCACCACTGTTCACTTTTGATGCTCAAAGGATAGTCCTCGGATCAAAAGGTTTAATTCTGTGACATTTCTGCTATTTCCTAGTCAGAAGATCTTGGAGTAAATGTCATGGTAAATCTTGCAAAATTGAAATCTGGTCACCCCACGGCTGCCATTACTTACTCCACCACTTTTGAATACATTTCAGAATTTCTGTTGACTAAGCTATACTGTTAAAAGGAATATTTATTACCCTTCTGCATGTTTGATCTATTATCATAACAAGCAGAGCTAGTTAAAGGTCCTTACATTCTATCGGCAGCTTGAAATTTCAGACAATCTTCTTAAATATCAGTAAAAACTTAGGACCTCATCACATGGATGTCCTTAAGCTGGGGAAACAGGAAGAGAATCCATCCAGCAGGGGGGCAAATCCATTGGTCAGCAGGGGAAATTGGCATAATAATAATAATAATAATAATAATAATAATACAAACTGCAAAGACTCTGGCACAAACCAGTAAAGGTGGTCCCAGTGGTGATCGGCACACTGGGTGCAGTGCCTAAAGACCTTGGCCTGCACTTAAACACAATTGGCGCTGACAAAATTACTATCTGCCAGCTGCTGAAGGTCATCTTACTGGGATCTGCACGCATTATTCACCGATAACACAGTCCTAGACACTTGGGAAGTGTCCGACATGTGATCCAGTTCAACAGTCAGCAGAGTGTCTGCTGTGGACCCATCTTGTTGTGTTAATAATAATAATAATAATAATAATAAAAATAATAATAATAACCATCATCATCATAATCACCATTACCATCTTAATTTGTATACCTCCCTATCTCTCCAAAGGGAATCAGGGCAGTTTCCTAAAAGTCAAGTTAACATTCACATGCCGGACAGAAACCATATAGACAATTACACCAAGATAAAGACATTTGACAATATAATGAAATATAATCTAATTAATCTTAATAAACAAAAGAAACAACAAACTAAAAAACGGAGGGCTGCACAAACACAACAAGGACCAAGTACCAAAAGCACAATAATCCCAATTAAACAGCTCAAGGGAAGATCCCAGGGGCTCACATGTCTTTACACTAATGCACAGAGCATGGGAAATAAACAAGACGAACTCCAACTTCTAGCACAACACCACAAATATGATATCATAGCCATCACTGAAACCTGGTGGGATGACTCCTATCGCTGGAATGTAGATATCGAAGGGTATAACCTCTTTCACAGAAACCGAACAAAGGGGAGAGGAGGCGGAGTAGCTTTATATGTCAAAAACTCTTATGCTGCAGAATAAATTCAAGACAGCAACCTGGGAAACCAGCTTGAAATCATCTGGATAAGAATCAAGGGAACTGGGACTCAAAAAGATGTCGTTGTAGGCGTCTACTACAGACCCCCAAGCCAGGAGGAAGATCTTGATGAAGTCTTCTGCCAACAGTTGACCAAACAGGCACAGAAAAGAGATGTAGTAGTCATGGGCGATTTCAAGTATCCCGATATTTGCTGGAAAACAAACTCGGCCAAGAGTACAAGGTCCAACAAATTCCTCGCTTGCCTTGCAGACAATTTCATGGTCCAGAAGGTAGAAGAGGCAACAAGGGGATTGGCTACTCTTGATCTCATCCTAACAAATGCGGAGGACCTGATCGATGCGGTCGAAGTGGTAGGATCCTTAGGGGCAAGTGACCATGTGCTCCTGCAATTTGAGGTACAAAGGAAGGCCGAAACTAAGACAAGTCAAACCCGCATTTTGGACTTTAGGAGAGCTGATTTCCAAAAAATGAAGGAAACGCTGAGCAGCATTCCGTGGACACAGATACTAAAAGACAAGGGAGCTACGGATGGATGGGAATTTCTCAAGAGTGAAATACTCAAGGCGCAATTGCAAACCGTGCCAACAAAGAGAAAAAATAGGACAAGTGCAAAGAAGCCAGAATGGATGTCCAAAGAACTTCTAACTGTGCTAAGACACAAAAGGGACATGCACAAGAAGTGGAAAAAGGGAGAAATCACCAAAGAAGAATTCAAACAAATAGCCAACACCTGTAGGGAAAAGGTCCGCAAGGCTAAAGCAAAAAACAAGCTCAGACTTGCCAGAGACATTAAAAACAATAAAAAGGGCTTCTATTCTTATGTCAGTAGAAAAAGGAAAAACAAGGAGGCGATAGGACCTCTTCGAGGAGAAGATGGGGCAATGCTGACAGGGGATAGGGAAAAGGCAGAACTACTTAATGCCTTCTTTGCCTCGGTCTTCTCACAAAAAGAGAGTCTTCAACCTCAGCAAGATGGAGTGGATGAGGGATTGGAGGACATCCAACCCCAAATTGGGAAAGAAGTCGTCCAGGAATACCTGGCCGCTCTTAATGAATTCAAGTCCCCAGGGCCAGATCAACTACACCCAAGAGTATTGAAGGAACTAGCGGAAGTCATTTCGGAACCATTGGCAACCATCTTTGAGAGTTCTTGGAGAACGGGAGAAGTTCCAGCCGATTGGAGGAGGGCCAATGTGGTCCCAATCTTCAAGAAGGGAAAAAAGGACGACCCAAACAACTACCGTCCGGTCAGCCTCACGTCGATACCGGGCAAGATTCTGGAAAAGATTGTTAAGGAAGCGGTCTGCAAACACTTAGAAACAAATGCAGTCATCGCTAATAGTCAACATGGATTTATCAAAAACAAGTCATGCCAGACTAATCTGATCTCTTTCTTCGATAGAGCTACAAGCTGGGTAGATGCGGGGAATGCTGTGGATGTAGCGTACCTGGATTTCAGTAAAGCCTTCGACAAGGTCCCCCATGACCTTCTGGCAAGGAAACTAGTCCAATGTGGGCTAGGCAAAACTACGGTGAGGTGGATCTGTAATTGGTTAAGTGGACGAACACAGAGAGTGCTCACTAATGCTTCCTCTTCATCTTGGAAAGAAGTGACGAGCGGAGTGCCGCAGGGTTCCGTCCTGGGCCCGGTCCTGTTCAACATTTTTATTAATGACTTAGATGAAGGGCTAGAAGGCATGATCATCAAGTTTGCAGACGACACCAAATTGGGAGGGATAGCCAATAGTCCAGAGGACAGGAGCAGAATTCAAAACGATCTTGACAGATTAGAGAGATGGGCCAAAACTAACAAAATGAAGTTGAACAGTAACAAATGCAAGATACTCCACTTTGGCAGAAAAAATGAAATGCAAAGATACAGAATGGGGGACGCCTGGCTCGAGAGCAGTACGTGTGAAAAAGATCTTGGAGTCCTCGTGGACAACAAGTTAAACATGAGCCAACAATGTGATGTGGCGGCAAAAAAGCCAATGGGATTTTGGTCTGCATCAATAGGAGCATAGTGTCTAGATCTAAGGAAGTCATGCTACCCCTCTATTCTGCTTCGGTTAGACCACATCTGGAATATTGTGTCCAATTCTGGGCACCACAATTCAAGAGAGATATTGACAAGCTGGAATGTCTCCAGAGGAGGGCAACTAAAATGATCAAGGGTCTGGAGAACAAGCCCTATGAGGAGCGGCTTAGGGAACTGGGCATGTTTAGCCTGAAGAAGAGAAGGCTGAGAGGAGATATGATAGCCATGTATAAATATGTGAGAGGAAGCCACAGGGAGGAGGGAGCAAGCTTGTTTTCTGCTTCCTTGGAGACTAGGACGCGGAACAATGGCTTCAAACTACAAGAGAGGAGATTCCATCTGAACATGAAGAAGAACCTCCTGACTGTGAGAGCCGTTCAGCAGTGGAACTCTCTGCCCCGGAGTGTGGTGGAGGCTCCTTCTTTGGAAGCTTTTAAGCAGAGGCTGGATGGCCATTTGTCAGGGGTGATTTGAATGCAATATTCCTGCTTCTTGGCAGGGGGTTGGACTGGATGGCCCTTGAGGTCTCTTCCAACTCTTTGATTCTATGATTCTATGATTCTATAATAAAATACAAAAAATCTACTAAAACACAGCAAAGATAAAAATAGTAAAATTACATTTCATTGTAGCTCCTTCAGTAGAGATTCAGCTAGACCAGTGGCCAGGGTTACAAATGGATATGACCAACTGTAAAAAGGCTGGGCATGGGATAGTGCAAACTGCAAATCATAGGGCCTAGGGAGTGGATGAAGTGCAGGGCAGAGTGCTATCTGGCTACCTGGGAATTGGGCCTGGGATTAGTCATTCTCGAAAATTTACTGGAACATCCAGGTTTTCAAATCTCTGCGAAAGGAGGACAATGTGGGAGACAAAGTTCCAAAGTTGGGGGCTAACACTGAGAAAACCCTCTCCCTCATCCCCACCAACCACACTTGTTACGGTAATGGAAGAGAGAGGAGGGCCTCCCCAGGCTCGAACTGTTTAGGGCTTTGTAGGTCATAATCTGCACCTTAAATTGGGACCAGAAACTTATTGACAGCCTGACATTGCCCATATCACCCCCTCCCTCATCACACGGGGGAAACCGCCACTGCCCGGCTTCCCCCTGCTCTATTCCTGGTTTAGCTAATGTGAACAACTGTGCAAGAGGCTAACTGCATCATATTCCTGGCTGTTCATGGAATATGATAATGTCCAATGTAGACTACGTGTCTGCCAATATGCAGGTACATGCTAATGAATATGTGACCAATATTAAATCTTTTCTGCCACTGAATTTATTTGATAGTTCCAGCCTTTATACCCATTTTATTAATAACTTTATTTGGACTTTATTAAGACCTGTAGGCGAAAATGGATAAATCCATAGAATCTGCATACTACTGTTTTTTCTTTTCTTGTGTTATGTCCACCAGCTCCATAGATTGTAGAGTGCCATTTACAAAACAGTTCTAGCACTGTAGAAATGATCAGCACAAAATATATGAAGTGTAATGATATGTTTTGCGGAGTGGTAGGGATTACATAATTGACTCTAATTATGATGGAATTAAATTTATTTTGTGCTTTGCACATTCAGTTAGCTTGTGAATTCAGACTTTCTGTGAGATCCATATACATGTTTAAATTGGAAATGAAATATTCAAAAATGGATTTTTACAAGGACTGAGAGATATTTTGGCAACAAGATAAAATCAGCACTATGCAGCATACTCTACACATAAACAGCTGTCTGTGTGAAGCTTGGGTCTTATAACCAGAATAATATGGAATCGAAAGGCAGAATTGCCTGGCAATTGCTCATCCACAAGACAGAATCCACAGAAGGCAATATTTGCTTGTCTACAATGCAACCTTCCTAACTTGGTGGTCTCCATATCCTGGAGATTTGCCAAGTTGTTAGCTAGTTGTTAGCTAGTGGTCCAGGTAACAAGTGGTCATATACAAAATTGACTTCATGGAAGGCTGAGATAGGAATACTTTTGATTTTTGATGGTTCACTGCATACAAATGTCCCCCCCCCCCCCCACACACACACCAGGGCAAGAAAACGTAATCAAAGCCCTCTTGACAAAGAGCCATCCAGCCATAGATATAGATAGATAAATATGATTCACACACACAAACAGATATAATATCACAGATTTGAAAGGGATCCCTAAAGAAGGACAATTCTATGTTGCATATTCCAGAGTAGGCAAACCAGACAATCTCCACACCAACACTGACAAAGATACATAAAGAAATACTGTTTATCCACAAGCATATAGAAATTACATTTATTAGAAACCAACACTTTCTCATTACTTGATTTTCTAGATCACCAGACTGGGTCACAGCAACGTGTGGCAGGGGGCGGCTAGCGAATAAATAAATAAATAAATAAGTAACATCAAGTCACTTATTTCTAGTGTCATTTTATTCTGGGACAGAACTTGCCAGCATGTTTGGACATTACAGAAGGAACCTGCATCTTCCTCTTTGGTCATGATGACTCCCCTGATGAGTGCTCAAGGCAATGATGCCACATGTACATGCACATACACCAGCCATCTTGGTTCCTTCCTGAGTGGGAGTGGAAAGATTTTGCTCCAACCCCATTACCAGAAGTCCTGAGACAGACTGGTCTTTTTTTCATTGCTAGTAGCAGAAATAGCAGGAGTGGTGAGAAATCAATGAGGAGGGTCAGGTCAAGTTGGAAGAGGAGAACTACTCTTCTCAAGGCTTTGGTGGCTGGAAGTATAATCCAGGTTAGAGCCCTGCTATAGATCATTATATTTCTGTGCCCTTTCCCTCCCACAAAGATGGAAGCTAGATCAAGACCTGCCAAGGGAAGGAAACATCTGCCACATCATCATCATTTTGAGTAGCGGAGACACTGCTAAGTGACAGCATTCGTGCTTTCTGGAGATGACTCAGGCTCTCAAGACTTCTGATGGAGATGACACAAACACAGGCGACTTGCTAGAAGCAGAACTAATGAGCAGTGTCAGCCATGTGGCAATGGTTTGACAAAAGATGCGCATGGCAGCTGTGAAATATTTGGGTTTTTTTGTGTTATTTCATGCCAAAGCATGTAGATTACTCACTCCTTCAATCCTTGGAAATGCTTATGAAGTTTTTCAAAGTTCAGAACAGCAAAAACTGGAGGGTAGCACACAGGGGTTGCTGAGAATCCAAAAACAGTTGAATGGGTTGGTAAAAAAAATAGAGAACATTATTATTATTATTATTATTATTATTATTATTATTATTATTATTTATATAGTAGACTGTGACCCTTTATAGGAAATATATTATCAGGTAAATGATTGTGGAATATTAATAGATAGAAAGTATTGCACTGTAGGCAACAAACACTTGCAAATGTATGTCTACTTGAAGAAATAAATAAATAATAATAAAAATATTGAGGACTTATAAAACAATTCATGCATTTCGACACATATTGTTCACTGGATGAAAGTTGATTTTAAAAAGCAATGAAAATATGACATAGGTATCACCATAACCAGCTTTTGTGGATTACTGAACTTCATTTTAGAGACCTCATTTTAATAAATAGGCATTATTGGTGTTAAATAAACAAACAGGTGCCATTTGTTGACATTTATTGTGAACATTTTTTCTGATCCCCAAATCTATCCAGGCAGCAGAGATACAAAACAGGGCATAAGCAATTAATCCACTTATATTAATTTAACTGCAAAATATTTCCTAAACATTCTAATGAGTTGAATAATATTTCATAATTAAATTACTTAAAGTAAGCATGAAATAATGCAACTAATTAGTAGCATCTTTTAATCAATTTCTCGCAGTCATTGCTCAGACTGCAAGTGAACCTGGCTGAGTAAACAGAACGGAGAGGACTTGGGAGTGGGAGAAAGTCAGCATTCAGCCCTTCTTATAGGCATAAACAAGCCTGCATGTGAAGTCAAGTATAATCTATACAGGTCAACATTTCAAGCCGAGCTGAAAATTAAAGCCATTTTCAAATGCAAGGGTTTGTTTCCTTTGGCACCTGCTGTGCTCTTCTCTTGGGCTATATCAGCTTTTCATTGGAAGCTTCTTATGCCACATAAAAAGGAAACTGTTTGAGAACGAATCCATCTACTCACAGAATCATAGTGTTGGAAGGAGCCTTATGCTCCTGCCTATATCTGACACCTCTTCTGCAAGACAAACCACGGTCCCTGTCCTATTTCTGGTGCAAGCTAAATACATTCTGCTTGAAGATGAGGATGCATGTGTTCAAACAGCTATATTCAGTTTTTTTTTAAAAAAAAATCTAGAGCAAATGAGGCAAATATGTGATCTATAGCATGGATGCACTGCTCAACAGTGGAATATGAGCTGCCTCCTCCTCCTCATCACACTAAAGAATGAAGTCACTTTAAATCTAGTTTCTGCCTCCTGTAGAATTCTGGGGCTTTTAGTTAAGGGATGTTAACAGCCTCACTAGACTACAAACCCCAGAATTCTGCAGGAGGCAGAAACCGGATTTAAAGTGGATTCATTCTTGAGTGTGATGAAGTGTGTTGGAGTGAAGTGTTTTAACTAAGTGGGTAAGGCCACATCAATGCTTCTGAGAGAGGAAAGATACATTTTATGTTGCCACACATTGTCAGTCAAGTGAAATTTTCCTTTGTTGACAAGAAATAGAGGAAATAGAGATACTGAACTAACTTTTAGTTTGGTTCTTCATGTTTGAAATCACTTACACATTTTTTTAAAAAAACCAAACCTTGATGATTTATAGTATTGTGACACTGTTAGGGTGTGTGTGGGGCTATTTTTCCTGAGGTTTTCTAAAGCTGTTCTTGAGTGGGATGGGGTGAGCTGCCGTTGCTAGCTCCAGCTTTTGCCAATCTAGCATGACCTTGGAGGTGTCTACGGACAACACTGGTTCTTCAGCTTAGAAATGGAGATGAGCACCACCCCCCAGAGTCAGACTTGACTAGAATTAATGTGAAAGGAAAACCTTTACCTTTTACTCCTGAGCCAGGATGCAGCAGCTAAAATGCTGATGTGCACTGGATCGTGATATCACACCTGGCTTCATGGGGCTAAACAAGTTATGAATTAGTTGCTTGGCACATTCAAAGTTCTGCTTTTTGTGTGTATCAAGAGTGACTTGAGAAACTGCAAATCACTTCTGGTGTGTGAGAATTGGCCATCTGCAAGGACATTGCCCAGAGGATGCTGGGATATTTTGATGTTTTGCCATCCTTATGGGAGGCTTCTCTCATGTCCCCGCATGGAGAACTGGAGCTGACAGATGGAGCTCATCCATGCTCTCCCTGGATTTGAACCTGCGACCTGTCGGTCTTCAGTCCTGCTGGCACAAAGGTTTAACTCACTGTGCCACTGGGGTAAAGTTCTGCTGATGAAATTTAAGCCAACAATTTGACTTAGGGACCTTACAACTAGTGGGTCCCTAAATTGTATTAATTAATTAAGTTTAAGACAAATGACAAATTCATTGCCTGACTTACCGGGCAAAGCCTGTTGCGGCGGGGGGCGCCCTCCCACCGGACATGTCGGTAGCAGGGAGCTTCTCCTTTCCAGAAGCCCCCTGCGCGGTGGGAAGTTTTCCCGCTGCTTGGTCAGTGGGCCAATCAGCAACCCCACCCAGCACCTGGCATTGGCCAGGGGCCGGCCACTCCTTTCGCCCAGCAGCCTTAAATAGGCTGCGCAGGGCCGGGCAGGCACCAGGCCTGCTTCGAGTTGTCCTCCCACCCACGCTGCATGATTTATGTTTTTGTACAGTGTTGCAGTTGTTGTTCTTTATTTGTTCATCACAACTTCGGTTGGCATTTGGCATGGGCCCTGGATCTGGTTACTGCCCCTCCCGTACTGGCCAGGGAGGGAACATCCGGCGGTTCCCAGGGGTGCCATGTTTTGTTGCCCGGTATTGTGCCAGTGGGTCCCCTCTTGGACTCTTTAGGTCACAAGCGGGCTGATCGATCTTGATCCAGAACCCATGCCTGCCTGCCAACCCTTTGTTCCTGAAATCAATAAATTAAGTTGTGGCCAATTTTACTCCATCTATGTGTCTGTGTCATTCCTGGTTTTGTGGGTGGGAGGAGTGTCACCTATCCACACGCAATAATTAATTGACTTGACCTAAATGTCCTGGAAAAATGGCAGATCAGAACTTAATTGTCCACTGGTTTTCATCCTTCCCAAATAGTCTAATGTTATTCTTGGTTCAAATTATATATAATAACACAGAGACAAAATGCTCATTAAATAATCTTTTGAAAGAAAATACATTTAAGATGAATTTCATGCACATTGATTTGTAAAATGTAAATACTGAAGGCTAATGTGGAAATGATATTGAAATGGGACATAGGTAAACATGTAGACATAGGTAAATGTGACATAGGTAAACATAGAAAGGATGGATTGAAAATAAATGAAGGGATCTCCAGATGAGAAGCCCCAGGACCTTTCCCTATGCTCTGCTGTTTCTGCCACTTCCCAAGGAAGCGTGGATGAGGTCAAGGGAACTTCCTGGCTAAGAGATCTGCTCCTTGCCCCCATTGCCTCAGTTCATAATGTCCAAGTTGAGCCCATTTAGCCTAGTATGTAGCTCGACTTGCATTGCAATATAATTGGAGATTGCTAAGGTAGTTAAATTTATATTATAGAACTTTTGGGGGGCGCACTTCCTGGCATAACTATAATCATGCTTGCGTTTCCATTTGGAACAAAAGACCACAGAACCCATTGGCAAGGACACATATGAAGAAGAATCAAACACTTCTTTAAAATAGTTTTTAAAAAGAAGCTGTGTGTGTTTTTCTCCTTGGCATTCCAAAAAACAAAAATTGGGACAGATGGCAGAAACAGACTCAAATTTCCCATGGGATGAAGCAGAATTGCTACAGAAGATCGGGATCAAACCATACAGGTGATTCGGAAATCAAAGTATCTGAAAACTTAATTTGCAGTGGGCTGATAGAAACGCAAGACAAGGTGAGAAGCATTCCATCGTTTTAAACGAAGTTGCACATCAAATATAAAAACGACGGAAGAAAAGCAGGCATGATCTAGATAAGAAATAAGCAGAGGGGAAACTCATCTCCAGTATGTAAAACCTTTTATTTGAACAAGCAGACAATTCTGTAGCTAGCATTGCTGTCACAGGGAAAGAGACGTCAGATAATTCTGAAGTGTTCTTATGGCTGGGTCTGCTAAATGCTGGTGGCACAATGAGCTTATTAGGTTTCCAGCTGGGGTCCCTACAGGTTCAAACCTGGGTTTGATGCAGAATTTACACTGTGTTACTTGCTGCCCCTTGCACATTTGGTTGTATCTGATACACTTATTTGCAAATATGTTTTTCACCTTCATATTTTAGACATGCATTTGGAACACTTAGAAGCAGCATGTGCAAATTAGCCTTAAGTACAACAGGATGGCTAATGATAACTACCTTGTTACAAGATACTTCAACATTGAAGGCTTTCTGACTGCTTGGAAGACTACCATATTATTATTATTATTATTATTATTATTATTATTATTATTATTATTATTACTCCGCCCTTCTCACTCCTTTGGGGACTCAGGATGGCTTACAAACCATGGCAAATTTAAAGCCACATTACATAATTTTTGCAGTTTTTAATTTGCTTTGCAATTTTGGGTGCTTTTTTGTAGAGAATTATTTGTGCATTAGGCTTCTTTTTCTCATTCTGTTTTACATAGGACATCACCAGATGGTTTTAGAGCTCTGTACCCACGTTCTTGGGAGACGGAGCCTCACGGGAGTCCCACGGAGGCCATCAGACAATGTTGGAGCACTTCTGGTGGGACTCTGTGACGCTCTGTTTCTCGAGTGCATGGAAACAGAGCCTGAAGACCTCCATCAGCAGATGGGCGTCAATAGACTCATGAAAGAGAAAGGTGAGGAAGATGGTGAAAGGATGTGGGGTGGATGGCTATCCCAGAAGATGGGGAAAGGCAGAAGGGAAAGGTGTAAGATGTTTTTCTCCACATTCCCCAACCGCTTTATGAAGTCCATAATCAGTGCTCTCTCCTCCCTGCAAAAGATGTCATAGGGTGACTCTACACTGTAGAGTTAATGCAGCTTGACACCACTTTTAAATGCCATGGCTCAATGCTATGGAATTGTGGGAGTGATCGTTTTACAAGATCTTTAGCCTTCTCTGTCAAAGAGAGCTGGTACCTCACCAATCTAGAGTTACTTTTGAAAAAGTAGCACAAATGGGACAATTTTTTGTCATTATGATTTTCACTCAGTTGCAGGCTCCACCTAGTCATGAACATTTGGTAAAATTGGCATTCACCGTGACTTGGAACATCTTGGAAAATTAGGGAAGATGTTAAAAAGCTAAGATCTAATCATGGGATGAGATGGCAGTTTAAAGTATTTTGATATGGTTCATGCTCGATTATTCTTTAGACTAGATCCAAATAATATTGGACAAGTAGTATAAAGAGTGCCTTTTAAATTTTGCTGGAATGTCTTTGTTGCATGTCCAAGGGATGCAAAAAAATCTTTTTTTCTGTTTGTTCTGGGCATGAACGTGTGGTTAGATCTGTCAAAAAAGTGTGTCAACTACTGTGAAATTTCTCTTCCTTGTCTGAGAGCAAAATAAACTGTACCACATTAAAAGCTGAAGCATTTTTTTTAATTAACAGGTACAAAATACATTTGTTTGTAATAAAAAAAAATAAAGGGATATCATGTTTGGTTTTACACACAAAAATGTTTTCTAATCCCAACCAGAGCAGACCAATTCAATCCATTTTGGAATGTTTGGAATGGGTGTAAATCCCATTGATTCAATGGGATCATTCTAACCAGGATTTAGGACAGAGTTTAGACCCAGCATGGACAAACTTTGGCCCTCCAGATGTTTTGGATTTCAACTCTCACAATTCCTAACAGCTTACTGAAGTTTGACCATGCCCATGCTCAATGTTGTTCTGTACACAAATTTTCACAATTGTTTTTGGCAATTTTGTCCCCTGAAACATGAAAAATTACTTTAAGATGCTTCAGCGTTCCCATAGTCCTGCTTCTCCATCCAATGCTTTCCACAGTGAGCTACCAGAAGCAGCTATCAACAGTGCATGCTCATCACTGGCTTTGTTGCATGCCTTGGCCACTCTTCTTGGTCGCTTTGCAAACAAATAATTCCCTCCTGAGTAGGTCTTGAACTCTTATCCAAGGAGATCTCTGGACTCCTTTTGCTGGCCAACCACCAAAGATGATAGGTGTCTAGTGTGTAATGTAAAATTGCTTTCCTCCATCTCATGTGCTGTGCACATAAAAAAGGGTCATTGTGAACATCATAAAGAGTTCTCCAGAAAACTACTAGTAGTGAGTTCACAGATGACTCTGCACCGGGCTGATGTGTTGGAGGCCATTATGGGACAACTTGTGTGCAATGATGTCAGATGATGTGTTGGGAGTATTTTTTTTATTGTGTGCTTATTGGTTTCCTCTATGTGTGGGCAGCAAATTGGTGGGTGGTGGCACAGCTCTTATCTAATGGTTACTGGCAATTGCTTAAGGACTTCTTGGAATATTTCTCCATCTTTTTATCTTTCTATTTACAGTAGGCCTCGGTACTAAAGGAGTCTGTAGCCAGAGATTCACCCATCTACAGCTTGAAAAATATGTATTTACAATATATACAGGCAGTCGCCAAATTGTAATATCCGACTTATAAATGACTCATCGTTAAGAATGGGGAGAAACAACAAGAAGTAAGAGAAATTTGGCTCTAGGAAGGTAAATTCACTCCTGAAACTCCTGAAAGAATTATCATGGGGAAAAGGTGTCCCCACTGAAGCTTTATCACTAATCTTTGTTTCCAGAACAAGCCATCCCCCCCACCCCCACAAAATCCAATCATTACAGGGACAGAAAGTGAGGTGAAATCTTTTGTACTGTCTAGGGCTGGCTGGCAGTGTTTGCTCATAATGATAAATGCTTTTTATGCAGAGCTTGGAAATGTTTTCTTTTTAAAAGTCAGTTTAATGAACTTATTGACAATATGACAAAGTGATATAATGTAACTATTTCTTTTAACAAAACAAACAAGAAACTCACCAGGCATTGCATATTTCTGATTTTCAACAAAAGAAAGATTTTCAGGGTTTATATGAAATTGTTTGTTCATAGATTCACAGCATGAGAACATAACAATGAATTTACCATTCAACGAAAGCATCTCTCAGTAAGTCCAAATGTTATTGTGAAGGAGATGGAAACTCCCCACTGTCATTGATGGAATTAATAAAAACAAACAATGTTGAAAGGAAGGTTTCTTTCAATCATCCTGTACAGCTTATACATAAATGTAATTTCCCAGTTTTTAAATATATATACCAGGCTTATATATTAAAAAACTGGAAAATTACACTTATATTTATTTACACAAATTACACTATATATACCAGGCTTCAATGGGCCCCCTTGTGGTTCAGCAGTTTAAACTGTTGAGCTGTGGAACTTGCTGACTGAAAGGTTGGTGGTTCAAATCCAGGGAGTGGGGTGAGCTCCCGTTGTTCGCCCAAGCTTCTGCCAACTTAGCAGTTTGAAAACATGCAAATGTGTGTAGATCAATAGGTATGGTTTCTGTGGGAAAGTAACAGCACACCATTCAGTTATGTTGGCCACATGACCTTAGAGGCATCTATGGACAACAATGGCTCTTCGGCTTACAAATGAAGATGAGCACCATCCCCCAGAGTGACAAGACCAGACTTGATTTCAGAGGAAACCTTTACCTTTATCAACCAAGCTTCAATGGAGAGATGTTCCAGTTGCTGCAAAATATAGAGAGAAGTTTTATTCTTGGGTAGCAGAACTGCTTGGTTTGTAATTTGACATTTTCAGAAATATCTCTTGCTTGGGAAAAGTATTTTTTGACAATAGCCTTTGGATTCCCCTAGCCTGCATGACTAGCTAGTGCCATTATTTGGCTTTTTTCTGGCTTGAGATTCCGGGAGCTGTAGACTGCTTCCACCTCCAAGCTCTAGTTTTCTCATTTCTTGTTAAACGTGTTGTGCTTTGACACCTTTTGATCACATTTTTTTCAATTGAATTGTGTGCCCCCAAACTAACTTTCCTCAAGTTCTACTGAGGAAGAAGCAAAGAAAGCAAAGCTCACAACCTCAGGCTGTTTCACATCATGATGTCTTCTGTGCAAGAAGATTTAATGTGCCTGATCTCTGTGGTTAGCAGATGTCAGCATGTGCAGGGGATGTAAGGCAAAGAAAGAGCGAACCTTGAACCCAGCATTTCTCCTAAAGTTCATTCCAGGCCTTGCCTGCAAGACCCTGTTAGAAGCATCTGAAGTCAAAGTCCAGTAAAGTCAATGAGATTATTAGCATTATCCAAGATTAGTTGCCTGAGCGGAGGTTTGTGGGATCAGAGCCTAAATTTACCTCTAATCTCTCTCTGCAGAAAGATGTTCTTGATGATCTTGCAGATAACCTCCTGAACTGCTGTGGTCTTCTGTTCCTATGCTTTTGGCTGCTTTTCTCTTCACCTTAAGTATCCAAGAAAATAAATAGGTAGGTACATCATATCGATGTAGCATTGCAAACCTTAACTTTAAATAAAGTGCCCATTATTTAGGGGTAATAAAGCGGAACTAAATTTACATCCCTCTTTATTCTGTTGTTGTTAGAAGCAATTTGCATGTTATGCTGCTGGATCCTAAAGTGAAAGGAAATGCGCTTGACGCTAAAATTGGCTTCGTGGCTCCAGTTTCCTCAAGTCGGCACCACCTGCCTCTAATCAAACTGTCCAATTACTGGAAACAATTGTTTTCTTGCCTTCTGAGGAGTAAAGACATTCTACCATTAAATCCTGCTTTGGAAAATGTTGCTTTTTTAACTAAGTCACTTTCATAACTTAACAAGCATGGCAGCAGACTATAGACTGTAGTTAGGAATTTCATTAAAACCCAGTAGGATCAACAGCGTGGCTATCTGAGATGGGAAGGAGAGTTCAGAACTGTTTCTAACAACGGCAAAAATAGCCAGCGTATCCTGTCTAAAGCCAGAGCCAAAACATCAGGAGCTCTCTAGATGTACAACCAGCATCAGAGTGAAGCTCCAATTAGTCCTCATGCTAATAGGGATGATTAATACAGAAGGCACAGTTTTAAGGCTGCCTCGCTGTGAAAGGATAATCAGGGGCTCGCTTTGTACTGCAGATTTCATGCAGACTTTTTGTTCCCATTTCCAAAGGTGGAAAGTGCTATGAACAAAAATCTGTACATTTCCCCAGCTTACCTTTTTTGTCTAAAGTTCCGTAAAATGTTCATGCTGGTGTCTCTTTGTATGATAGAATTAAAAACTTTTCTGGCTTGGATGGTATTATGGAGGTAACATAATGGCATCTTAAATGGAATTATGAGAATGTTCATTTTTAGTGGTACTTGCCAAGTTTCTAGACTACTTGAACGCTGTTTGAAAATATTTTAGGAAAGATATGGGGCAAACAGGGAGAGTGAATTCCAGGTGAGTGCTTTTCAACTTTTCCGTTGCAACTTTCCTTCTTGCAAATTAAGCAGTGAGTGCCGTGAACATAGGATGCACCTGGGAATTTCACAGAAATGTTCTACCATCTCTGAGGTTTCTCTCCGGTGATTTTTTTTCTGCATCCACACAGGCTGGAAATGTCATCATGACCACCAAACAGTTTCAGATAATGAGTGATATGATAACTGTGATCAGTGCTTGGTTTATATGGCAGGATGAAAAGAGAGGAGCTTGAAAAAGTGCAAAAGTACTGGAACAGCAAGGAAATTTTGGAAGCAAACAGAGTTCAATACGTGGATCAAACTAGAGTTAAGAGATAAAGATACTCAGTGACAATTACAGTGCAATTCTGGAAAAGCTTAATGTTAATTCTCATGGGGAGTATAGGGTTAGCCTTGAATTCCATCTGTGGGTGCTTTAAAAGAAAGTCAGCAGATGTTATACCAGTCCAGAGGATTTATACCAGTGTTGCAGGTCTTACCCCTAGCCTCAGAGGAAAGCAATGGCAACATGTTTCTGAATAAATCTTGCCAAGAAAAACCCCACAATATATTTGTCTTGGGATGCAGAAGAGCTTGTGTGTCTTACGTTTTCTTTAGGCTCCCCAAGCTTTTGATTTTAAAGACCTGCAAGTACAACATCAATTGGTTAAAACTGGGAGGAGCCAAGTGATGGACCTTGAGGATAGCAGTAAGCTTCCATAAAGAAAACAGTTAACTGAGGGCCAATTCACAATATACAGTTATACTTTATGATTGTATTTTAGTCTGGAGAAGCATCTGAGGAGCTCTCTGGCTGAGAATTTGAAGCCCCCTTTCCAGAATGGCAAAGTCCAGGATGCCTTAAAACAATACTATAGAGATCAAATGGAATCACAGTATTATAATTGTCTATAAAAGCAATTTATTTATTTATTTTATTTACCATATTTACACCTTGCCCTTCTCACCCCGAAGGGGACTCAGAGCGGCCTTAAAAGTTGGCAACAATTTGATGCCATACAAATACATACAAATAAAATAGAGAAATACATTAAAAATCAAAAAGTTAAAAACAACAAACATTAAAACCACGCAGTTCAAAAACATAATCCATTCGTCATTGCACTATTTTGTATTCCCTTATTGCACTGATCAAAATTACTATCCAAAAGCTTGGTCCCATAGCCACGTTTTAATTTTTTCCCCTGAAGGTCAGGAGGGAGAGACCTGACCTAATTTCACTGGAGAGAGAATTCCATAGCCGAGGGGCCACCACTGAGAAGGCACTGTCTCTCGTCTCCAACAGCCATGCCTACGAAAGAGGTGGGACCAAAACCAGGGCTTCCCCAGAAGATCTAAACCTCTGAGGTGGTTCATAGAGGGAGATACACTCAGATAGGTAAGCTGGACCGGAACCATTTAGGACTTTATAGGCTAAAGCCAGCACTTTGGAATTGTGCTCGGTAGCAGACTGGCGGCCAGTGGAGCTGACATAACAGTGGAGTTGTATGCTCCACCTAAACATTTAGAATAAACTTGAAAGAACGATATATCACACAAATTACAGTATCTAACAGAATTTGAAAATTTTATATTCCTAGTTTGAAAGTGCTATTTCCTGTTTAACTGAGATACTTACTTTGAAATTAGTTGTTATACTCCAGAAACTTAATTTTTGTGGCTATCACAAACTATATTGAACTCTATGAGATATTCATTGAAAATCTATAGCAAAATGTGCCACAGGATGTCTCACAAAAACAAAGTTTTTGCAGTTTAATAAACTTTCCCCATGTTTTTATGATTGAATCATTTAGGAAATGACATTTATAACCCTGGAACAAGAATTGTGTTACATAGTGTTATACACAAAAAAGTAATGCAAATAACAATCCATTATTTTTATGACTTTTATAACATTTGAAAATAAATAAAAAAACATGATATCTTTATTAAGGCCTTCACTTTCTCAAGAGAATGATATGGTTCAGAGTCAAAAATACAGTACTGAAATGGTTCTACCAGTCTCACTGACCAACAATATATTACGTGACTACAGAAAATAATTTTATGCCCAATATAACAGTATAAGAAAAGAAGCATAAATTTGGAAGATATCACATGATTCGCCTAATCCAATCTTATTCTGCTATGTAGAATACACAATCAAGCACTCCCCGCAGATGGCCATTCAGCTTATGTTGAAAAAAAAAAAAACCTCCAGAGAAGGAGACTATTCCAGGACGAGGCAGCATGTTCCACTGCCAAACAGCCCTTTCACTCAGGAAATTATTCTAAATGTTTAGGAATTGTTTTTATAATAGTTGTATAATAATAGCTTGCAACTATAGCCCATGTTATCTGAGGAGCCTAGGTCTAGTCACCATATTTCATAACTGTGAAATCAGCACTGTTACAGCTATCATTGATGCAATTTCATATCGTAGCATTGAGCACAGAAATGATACTTACTCATTTAATGGCTACATTTGCAGGCCACACCAGCTGTGATAATCTCATATTGGGCACAGTGAGGCAGCCAATTCGCTATAGGGTTTTTAACCCAGACGAAAGGAGTTCTCCAAGTGCTGAATCCTATCCCCCTCTGTTACTTTCAAATTGCAATACACTGAAGAATGAAATCACCACTATTGTGGCTTGCAGCTGTAGATCAAAATCGGTTTTAATGTTCATGTATAATATAAAGCTCTGTGAGAAGGTCCCAAAGTAGTTACCAATCCCACCCAACAAACACCTGAATGAATAACTTTTATGAGAAATAATGGCCATGTATAAATATGTGAGGGGAAATCATAGGAAGGAGGGAGCAAGCTTGTTTTCTGCTGCCCTGGAGACTAGGATGCGGAACAAGGACTTCAAACCACAGGAAAGGAGATTCCACCTAAACTTGAGGAAGAGCTTCCTAACTGTGAGAGCTGTTCAGCAGTGGAACTCTCTGCCCCGCACTGTGGTGGAGGCTCCTTCTTTGGAAGCTATTAAGCAAAGGCTGGATGGCTATCTGTCGGGGGTGCTTTGAATGTGATTTTCCTACTTCTTGGAAGAGATTTGGACTGGTTGGCTCACAAGGTATCTTCCAACTCTAGGATTCTATGATTCTATGATTATTCTAAGCTAATAAGATAAGAAGCCATTAATTTTAAACAGCATTGGGTGGGGTCAATTTGATCCCTAGGACCAAGTGGAAAAGGACATTTGTAATTTGTGGTGGTCATTCTAAGCATCTCAACAAAGGAAATATTGATAATCAATTGCTAGAAAACTAAATTGAAGATGAACATGATTTGGTGGTGATAGTGGTGGTGGTGGTTTCCCTCTGAAACAGATTACCTGAAACAAGGAATTGTGGAAGACTGACACAAAACTTGAATGATTTGTTTTGATCAGGTTACTGTGATGTATTGATAGAAGGTTAGGGGCCTCCCTTACTTCAAACGGTGTGTAACACTAGCAGAAGTATTGGTTGAATAGTATCAACATTAGGATCGTTTTGAGGAACATCAACACGATCCAGAGTGTTCCCCTTATTTGGGAACATACCGGAAAAGAAGCAGAGTTTGGTCATAATTATGTACTTTTGAGGGGAAAAAAAAACAATCCTGCCCTCAATGGAAGCAAAATGTTAATAGCATCCAAAACACTTGCAGGGAGGACACTATGCCCCCATGTCTCCCTGCTCCACAATCCATGACAGTCCAATAGACTCAATAAGCAAAGAGGGACTACCAGGAGTATATAAACATAAGCAGATTATATGTCAAATTATGTGACATTGAGAAATGTAGCTCTGCTTTTATCTCTATTCTAGGAGCAGAAAAATGGAACTCGATAATGGGCCACAAGTATCCCTGCCAGTAAACAGGAAATTGTGATATTTGTTAGTGTGTGCTTCTCACACAAGTGCCAACACAGAAGTGACATGTGGTCTATTCTAAATTAAGATGAGCAAAAGGAGAAATAAAGGAAGATTTGAAAATCCATGGAAGCTGTTGATGAGCTGTATATGTAAATAGTAATGGTGAATTTAAACCATCAAACAACCAAGAAAAATTGTGGATGGACATTTAGTAAAACATATCACAACAATTATATGTAATGGATGAAGTTAAAATAATAAAAAGTAATAGCACCAATGGAGCTGTGTTTGTATAAAGTTATATGAATGATGGGGTGGGGTGGGGGAAGTAAGGAGCTGAGAATAGACAATGTAACGATTCAATTGTATTGTGTTGAATGTTTTAAATAATTAAACAAACAAACAAATAAATAAAATATGGTCTATTCTGAACATGATGTTCAGAATTGTTCCTTAGCATCATATTGCTTAACTCTTCCCTTTTTCCTTCCCTCTCTTTCTCTAAGGATTTACATTGCAATATAATCTAATTTCTGAATCTAAATTATCTGCTTTGAACTGGATTATAAGAGTAGACATTGCCATATAATCCAGTTAAAATCAGATGATCTGGATTCAGAAACCGAATTATATGGCAGCATAGATGGGGCCTTATTCTTCTACTGTAGTGTTATTGTTTATCAAGGCTTCATGGCAGTCCTGTCACCAATAACACAGTAGTTTGGTGAGATATGGGCACTGTTTGGCAGAAGAGGCTAAAGACCTTTTTTAAAGGTCTTTAGCCTGTTTAATCATGTCAGAAGGGAATAGAGAATATACTACAAGTCGCTTCTGGTGTTAGAGAATTGGCTGTTTACAAAGGGGATGGTCAGATGTGTTACCATCCTGTGGGAAGCTTCTCTCATGTCCCTGCATGGGAAGCTGGGGCTGACAGACGGGATTTCACCCTGTCTTGCAGATTTGAACCACAGACCTTCAGGTCAGCAGTTCAGTCGGCACAGGGGTTTAAAAACACTGTGCCACTGTGGCTCCTTGTAAAACTCCCAGAATTCCATAGCATTTAGCAATTATAGTTAAAGTAGTATCAAACTAAATTAATTTTACAGTGTGTATGTATGTTTGTGTATGTGTGTCTGTCTGTCTGTCTATCTATCTATCTATCTATCTATCTATCTATCTATCTATCTATACCTTTTCTGTATTGGGTGTGTGTCGGTGCCAAAGTCAACCAATTTATTTTGTGTTCCGCATGTGTCACTCCCCATTGCTTTCAGTAATATACAATAATGAATTAAATAATTTAAACTATTGTTTACTCCCATTGGCACTCCAAATCACCTGCCTGAAGGTGTTCTAACATTCTGCCAAATGGTTGGTTTAGACCTTTTTCTTTTATTTCTGACTCCCGAATTCATTGCACAACTCTGATCCTGGAGTTGATATTTCGGCTCTGACTCCCTGACGCAATCGGTCTTGACTCCAGTTTGGCCTTTGGTTCATAGTACATAGTTCGCCTCCTTACAAAAATAAAACCTAAAAACAAATAGTATGTCTTTTTAACAAGCAGAAAAATAAGGCTGGTGTGCGTCAGCAGGGCACACACCTGCATAAACTATGCTAGAAATATTAGTAGAATGTGCTGGACTTAATCACCAAGGAGGCATTAGGATTATGCAGTAGCAATGTGGCTGAAAATGATATGCATTGTATTCCACAAGGTTTTATCTTTATCCTTTCACTATTCCACCTCCACAGACCGATCCTTTCTGAAATCTAGAAAAATAGGGAAATAATGCCGGGGATTTGTGTGTGCCTGTTGACAAGGACAATCCGTTTCTGTTTATCTCTTGAGAGGGGAGAGGAATGTGGAGCTATATGCATCTTTCCATATATATCTGCTTTACATGGTTGCTCTTGAGTTCAGCCTTAAGAGAAAAAACAGTGCTTTCATTTTTAGGATTTAACATTATTTCATATATAGTACAGAAGTTTAAAAGTCAAAATAACAAAAAGTTCAGAAAGAACATCAAGGGCAAAGGGAGCATAAACAAGAAATTTAATTTTAGGAAAAAATAGAGAGACAATGTACAAACTATACAAAGAGAAAGAGCAAAACAGAATGAAGTGCAGACTCCATCACTTTGGACTACAAGAAGGAAGGTGTTTTTGATACCTCCCCCATGTGAGAAATTGTCTGCTTATAGTAAGCTAGTATATAAATAAAGATGTTAGCATAGACTGTCTTTACTAGTACCCACCTCTTTTCACAAGCAGACTATTTGGGTACAGCTTATTATCCTATCATGCAATTGGGACACTTCATGCATAATGGGTGATCTTTTTTTAAAAAGGAACAATTATGGGTGCATCTATCCTGCCGAATTAATGCAGTTTGGTGCCATTTCAACTGCCATTGTTTAATGCTGTGGAATCAGAGTTGTCGTTTGGTGAGCCCCCAGTGCTATTTGGCAGAGAGGGCTAAATACCATGTAGAACCACAACACCATAATTCCATAGTGTTGTGCCATAGCAGATGAAGTGGTGTCAAACAACATTAATTCTACAGTGTCAATCCATTCTCAGTGTCTCTTTGAGTACATATTTTGGTGCCCAAGGAGAAGAATAAAATGGCATGAACACACACACACACACACACACACACACACACACACACACCAGAGTTGTTCAGAGTTATAGTTGAATGTTACTTCAACAGTAGAAGGATATTACTCTTTCAGCCAGGGATGTTAGATCAGCTCCCTCCCTCCTGTACTTCCGTAAGAGAGTAAAAGCATGGCTCCTTTGGCCAAGCCTTTAGAGAACGTATACAATAGACAGATATAGAATTATGTGCAAGGACTATTGGAACCGCCCGGATTATGTGGCTTAACAGTGGTGATATTGGTTTAAATGCTTTAAAATGTTTTGATGTATTTTATAATTCTAATTAAAATCTTCATTTTAACTGTATATTGTTTTCAATGGCATCAAATAGCTGCCTATGTGTAAAGCCACTTTGAGTCCTCTCTGGGGTTGAGAAAGGTGGGGTAGAAATGTCATAGATAAATAAATAAATTAAAATAGAGGTGGTAAACATTTTCTACCACATATGATGACAGCAAGAGGGTGCAAAGCATGCTATATAGCACCCACGATTCTGCTACATCACTACTGTTCCTCATACTTAATGGTAGAGCCGTTACAAGGGGAAATAAGGTAGTGATACTTCAGACTGAAATGAATAATTATGCTTGGAACATGAGCTCATTTTGATGTATGATAAATGCCATAAAACACCTTGCATTACCATTTGAGAACTGGATGTGCTCTAAAAGGTGTTAAGTGAAGCTAATGAATGATATTTGGATACTTAAAGCAAATTCAGGGTCTCTCATGTGACATTTAGAGCAGTGGAGCCCCCAAAGAAAATCCAAACAAATGTATACACCTCACAGCCTCTCCTGCACTAGTCTCCAGTTAAATTTCCCAAATTCAGGTCTGTTTGGTCTATAAGGGATTTGTTATTTTTTTTCAAAATGTGTGACTAGTAGGTTTAATCTAGAGGGACTCCAGGTAGAATGGAAAAAGGTAATAGAGTCTTAGAAAGATTTCTGTAGGAAGGTGGGTGAACAGCCATATAGACAATGTTTCCAAGTTGATAAAAGTGACTGGCCACTAGCAGAAGGTGATCAGGACCTGCCCTGAGCATTTTTGGTGCATGTCACACTCAATTCCTATGTTCTCTCCCATCCATCTCTCCCCCTGCATTGCCTAGGTATATCATGAGATTTGTTATGTGAAGAAAAGGCTTCTTTTCTCCAAATTCAGTTAAGAAGCTTCCTGGATCAAAAATCCTCCCTTTGAGATAGGCCTCCCAGTCAATATTCAGGGTGGATATGTGTCCCACAGTTACAAAGGACAGTCCTGTATTTGGAAATGCAGCCAGAAGATACTGTCCAAGTCAAATGTAAAGACAGAGAACCAAAGAAATGTAGAAAGCAAGAACCTTGCAGTTCTTAAACAACTAAAACCTGGACTACAGACCAAAGATCAGGTGGATAGGTCACCTGGTCACAGCCTTCTCTAAGATGGTGACATGGACCATATTTCTATTTAAAATTCCATAATTAGAGCCTAAATACACTGAAGGCAGCACATTTCATCTGACCTTGGGAGTTGAACTAGGTCAGCCCTGTTTAGTACTTGGATGGGTGACCATTAATGAATACCAAGTGTTATATGTTATCTTTCAGAAGAAGAAACCAGCAAAAACATCTCTATTTTATTGATTGTTGTAGGTTTTCTCGGGCTATATGGCCATATTCTAGAAGCATTCTCTCCTGATGTTTCACCTGTATCTATGGCAACCATCCTCAGATGTTATGAGGTCAAGCATCCTCAGAGTTTATGAGGATGCTTGCCATAGATGCAGGCGAAACGTCAGGAGAGAATGCCTCTAGAACATGGCCATATAGCCTGAAAAAACCTACAACAACCCAGTGATTCCGGCCATGAAAGCCTTTGACAATACATCTCTATTTTATGCCTAAGAAAGGAGTCAACATAAATTGACAGGTGTCTGAAGGCACATTCATAGACATTTTTTTCTAAATGTGCATTATGTGCAAATATTTGAGTTTTTTGGGGATATTTCTTTTCTGTTATTTTACAATATGTAAGCAATTACTCTAGAATGGTCACTGGTCCTGAGCATTATCACATATTGCTCATTTACGTGAAGCATGGAATAGAGGAAAATTGTGGAAAATTCATTCAGTGGCTATTATATATAAAATTATTATTGCAGTATCTACAGAGATACTCGCAGGAACACCTCAGCAAGCAAGAGTCCAAAAGTGGCAGGCTAAAACTCTGAACCTCAATCAGTGGCTGAGACCGGATGAGAGACTCCCTCCTGGGTACACAGAAGACTGGGCAACCTGGAAAGTGCTGAACAGACGGCACTATGGCACCACGAGATGCAGAGCTAACCTTAAGAAATGGGACTACAAAGTGGAGTTCATGACATGCAAGTGTGGAGACCAACTAATACAATGCAGTCTGAGCCCCGCCACATGCACAATGGGGGATGTTCTCCCAGCGACATCAGAGGCACTCCAAATGGCCAGCTTCTGATCAAAGGAAATTTAGTATAATGCTAAGTTTTTAAACTTTGTTTATGATTTTTGTATGCATTATAACTGTAGTCAATTTGCTTCTGACACAATAAATAAAAATCATTGCAGTTACACTTCGCACAATTTGTGATCTGCCAACCTTGAAACCCCATCTCACCCTCCCATTAGGATTTTTTTTTTTGCATTACGAGACCCATAGAATAAACAGATTTTTATATTTGACATCAAAAGCAACATATTTAGTTGTGAGAGATAGTGGAAAGTACCACAGCCCTTATGGGGAAAGAAGAAGTGGCAGTGTCTGTATGAGCCAAGACCACAAGCTGTACAGGTTTTCAGTAAACTTTACATGGGCAACCAGGACAGAGAGAAAAGGCAAGCAGCACCGATATGAACTTTATTAAGTAGGCTTTTTGTGGTAACATGCAGGAAGTGAAACCGTTTTCAGGCTGAAAGTATTTCTCAATCATGTCATGCACCAGCAATCTTTAAAGCGCAAGGTTGTTGTTCCCCTTCCCCCGTCTCACTGAAGTGAAATAAAGCTGAGACACAAGGGGAAATAAAAAGAAATTTCCCCTGGAATCCACAAGCTTCTACTTTCCCTCCCTCCTGCTCAAATTCAGAATGAAAGTTTCAAACAGATACAATGCATCTAATCACTCCACAATTGGGTCCGCCGGCACTGTTATTGAGAGACCGGTTTGCATGCCACAAACCGAGCAACCATGTTCTTTCAAGATGGAATGTCACACAAAGTGATGGGAAGAGGACGCCACCTCTCACTCCTCCCCCTTGCGTGATGAGGTCCATGGTTTATTTATACTATATTTATTTATTTATTTAAAACATTTATATTCCACCCTTCTCACCCCAATGGGGACTCAGGGCAGAGCACAACATACCAATGGTAAACATTCAATGGCGGTACATAAATAGACTATACACATACATAAACATTAAACACGTTAACATTCAAATCCATCATTTCATCATCTCAATCATCCGGATCCAATCTAGTTGGCATGGTGAGCTTTCCTGTTGCTGCCTTATTGCACTGTCCCAAAAGCTTGGTCCCACAGTCAGGTTTTTACCATCCTTCTAAAGGACAGGAGGGAGGGGCTGATCTAATCTTGCCAGGGAGGGAGTTCCATAGCTGAGGGGCAATCACTGAGAAGGCCCTCTCTCTTGTGCCTGTGACAATGGCGGGATGGAAAGCAGAGCCTCCCTGGAGGATTTTAATCCCGTGATGGTTCATAGAGGGAGATGCGTTTGGACGGGTAAATTGGCCAGAGTCATTTAGGGCTTTATAGGCCAAAGCCAGCACTTTGAATTGTGCTTGGTAGCAAACTGGCAACATGTAGAGTTGGCATAACATGGGAGTTGTATGCTCCCTGTATGCCGCTCCAGTTATTAACCTGGCTGCCTCACATTGGACTATTTGAAGCTTTCGAACAGTCTTCAAAGGCAGCCCCATGTAGAGCGTGTTGCAGTAGTCTATCTTAGATGTGACGAGAGCATGGACCACCGTGGCCAACTCTTACTTCCCAAGGTACAGGCATTCTTCTCAAGGTACTGTACATTCTGGGCACAGGAATCAATATATTGCAATTATGAAGTACCAACCTATAATGAACAAACTTTGCAGTCCAAACTTACTTCATTGGTTTTCTCACTATCTATCACATGCTCAGTATACCTGCAACCAAGAGGACAGGCCAACCAAAACTCAATATCAGTGCAAAAATTCATGGACACTTTTTGAATTATTTCCTTTGGTTTTTATGGTACCCCAAATGTTGGCATTATACAAATTGTTCTCAATTAATGTCATGTCACTGGAACATTATTATTAATATTTAAACTTTAAAAATGATCATTTCCCCTTCTGCTCTGTAATTAACACTTACAAAAAGTTTGATGAGATAAATTATGAGCTTGTTGCAATATGAGACACAAAGCTAGTAATAAGGCAATGTGTATGTATGATGTGGTGTTCAGCTTAATTGCTGGTTGACAAAAAAAATACTCTGGTGTACTAAAGTGGAAAGATATGAACTGAGACAGAGGGGGACCTTAGGAAAAACATCAGAATTCAAGTGAATTATAAATCTGTAAAAATATTTACATAAAGCCTGAGTCAAAGGCAGTAACCGTATTTCCAGGTATCTGGAGATAAGATTCATTGAATTCAATATAACCTGTTTCCAAGTTGATATCTATATGACTGCCCTTTAAACAGTATTAGCTTGCATGTCAATGGGTTGGTAAAGCCACACTCAGTTTACTGCAGAATTTAAAACAAATGGCACAGGGTACTAAAACCCTGCCCCAAATTATGTCTAGCAGTATGGACAGCTCTGAGCTTTCTATAAAAGAGATGTTTTGTGTTTTCAAATATGTGTGTATGGGGACTCTAAACATGACAGGTGCCTCTTTTGATTTTCTGGTGCCCCTTGCCAGCCTGTTGCCCTCCAGATTGCCTATGTCTCCCAGAATCCTTGATCATTGGCTATATTAGTTGTGTCTGATGGGCACTGAAGGCCAAAACATCTAGGGAATGATGAGGGGCAGGTTTCACAAAACCTGCTAAATGATTTGTGATTGGGAGACCTATGCAAATTTATGTTGATTTACATATTCATTGTCATACTCTGCTGAAACATCCTCAGACCTGTTCTCTTTGTTTATGTTGCTCTGAAAAAGCCATATTGGTGGCAGAAAACGTTGGTATCAACAAAAATGCACATAAGAAAATTGAAGATAAATATTTTGGATAGCTTTATATCTCCCATCTGGTCTACCTGTGATGGACTAGCCAATATGACCAACGTGCAAACAGGCTGGGCAAGGATTCTGGGAGAAATAATTGAATAGACCTGAAAGTGGATACGGTTAGGGAAGGATAGCATTTATCCACAGTAAGCCTTATGCTACTGTTGTGTATCAATACTGATTGCTTCTATGATGTTCTATGGTTGTTCTTATTATGAAATTTACTATTATGTGGATAAGTCTACATAGGGACCACCAAACAGAGCACCTAAATGCAAATAATGGAACATAAAAGGCACTGCAGATTAATTCAACATGAGAAGTCAGCCATAGCAGAGGACCTCATGAACCAACCTGGACACAGCATATTATTTGAGAACGCAGAAATGCTGGACCACTCTAACAGTCGCCATGTCAGACTACACAGAGGAGCCATTGAAATCCACAAACATGTTGACAATTTCCACAGAAATGAGGAACCATGACAATGAACAAATTCTGGCTACCTCTAATATCAGAACAGCAAATAAAGAACAACACTCAAAAAGCAGGGAAATTCCAGACATGAACCAATCAGGGCCAGGTAACACCTCTCAACAAAGGATTCCCCCAGGCAGCAACCAGCCAGGCTTTGAAGCTGCAAGGCTATTAAATGCTGATCAAGGTGCCCATTTGCAACGTTCACACTTGCCTCAAGCAGACAAGAGTTCTTTCCCCCACTCTGGACATTCCACAGTTATATAAACCTCACTTGCCTACCTTCCAACAGACCTCACAACCTCTGAGGATGGCTGCCATAGATGTGGGAGAAACATCAGGAGAGAATGCTTCTGGAACATGGCCATACAACCCTGGAAAACTCAAAGCAACCCAGCCTACTTTGAAATTAATATGAAATGACCACTGGCATAGATTTTTCCCTTAGGAAAACAGATGGCACAAAACTTTTTTAAAATAATAAAATAATGTATCCCATGCTTCATTTCAATTTAAAATGTGTGTTTGTTAGGATCCTAGCAATCACTGAACAGCTTGATGTTGGGGAAAGTTCCTGTTTTGAATTGTAACTCCCAGAATCTAGCCAGTGTGATGAGGTTGCTGTCTGGGGGAGTCTGGGAGCTGTTGCCCAAAGAAGGATCTTTTCCAAGCACTAGGAATATCTCTTGCCAATGGAGAGGTTCTAAACGGGTGGATCACAATCTTTGCATCTGTGAAATATCACTGGATGTGATGTGTGATGTCAAACTCCAGGTCACTGGAGGTGAGTCGTTAGGAAATGTAGATGGGACAACATGATAGAAGTACAGCTTTTTGTGTCAACACTCTGGGTTAAAGAAGTCAAGAATATATACTTTCAACCTGCTCAGACTGATCAAGGGGACTGTCATGTTGCGAAGAAGTGGCTGCAATCAATAGAGCGGATCTGTAGGAAAAGTCTGCATCGTAGGGGAGAATGATATACAGCAGGGAGACCTTCTCACAGGTGGAAGTAAAGTGTTCAAAGGAAAGGTCTTTCAGCACCTGTTTTTCTTATCTAACCTTTGCGGTAACTAAGTTCCTGTTTATCCATCAGTGGCAATCGCCGGTGCTCCTTGAAGCAGCCGATTGTGAGAGGACTCTTGCATAAAGGCATGTCTCAATACATGGGCAATGGGCCCACAGATTTCATGACAGTGAGGATGTGTGTGCTTTACGTGGCAAGCTTTCTCTCTCTCCAACTCTTCTTAGCACCTCTTGCCCTCTTCCCTTTTTATGAGCTATTTTAAAAATTAACATTTTAAGCTTGAAAAAAAAAACAACCATCAAAGTATACAAAAAACAAAACAAAAACGAAGTTAAACAGATATACAAATGTACAGAAAATAACCCCAACAACCATGTATCCCTACACCTAAGCACAATGCAGTATATCTATGACACTGAACTAAATATCACTTCCAAACTTGCCAGGTCCCAATTATAATTCTGAACAGTGCCAGATTTAGGACAAATGAGGCCCTTTGCTAATTAAGTTATGTGGCTCTGGTATGCTTAAACTGCCTGCTTTGTGCCACACTCTCATAGACTATCAACTCTATCATTATGTTGGGAATTGCTCCAAAACAGAATGCCTTCAAATTTAGAATTGCACCTCATAACCAAAATCCATTTTTTGGGAGGAAGGTGGGCCCCCTGGCTTAAACATACTTTAGCACAATGGCAAATCCGACATTGATTCTTGAACTAACTCTACCTCTTTTATTATTATTCCCTCCCTCCTTTCTTGTGGTATGTTAGTACAGAAAAGCTGACCACTATAACTAGAATTTGGTAGTGTTTTTGGCTGCCTATTTTAGAAATTGAGCTCATAGCACCATCCCAGGAGACCTGTGTCAACTGAGACAAAACCAAGCCTAATACAAATAAGATCTCTGGGGATTTCTTCCTCTTGCTTCAGTGCTTTGAGCTTCTTGCTTAGCAGTCTCCTAGGGTGGTACACTGAGAAAGCATGATTGATGTGTGTGTGTGTAGGCTTGGAGCATAGCCAGCAGCAGTGTTCAGGAGCATGGTTAATAATGACTTCTGCTTGCTTAACTTTCACTCGCTTTCTTGCAACCTCGTTCAGGTAAAGGAATCTACATGTTTTGACATGTTTTGATGTGTGAATTCTGTGGGAGGCCTATTCCATGAACCCCAGCTGAGAAACATAGAGTGAAACCCAGGCAGAATGATCTATCTATGATCTATGTATCATCTATCTATCTATCTATCTATCTATCTATCTATCTATCTATCTATCTATCTATCTATCTATCTATCTATCTATCTAATCTGTACATGGGTTTGTTGGGATAAGCAAAAACACCACATTGACCTTCTCTTGGCACTCTTTTGCTTGGGATGTTTACTCACACTGAAGTCATCTTTTCCCCAGCTGTACAACTTCTGTGGTGACATCTGAGAATTGCTTGTCCCACACTTGCTCCACATATGAGCAAAATGACAACTCAAGGCTGACTCAGGGGCCTTTCTTTGAAAAAGTTGTATGAGAGAGAAGTGTTCTTATGTTTGTTTTTTCCTTTTAAAAAGGCAGCCCCAGTAATCCAATCTTTCCCTCTCTCACATGTTGGTGCAAGAGGGATGGCGCACAATGCAGAGAAGAGGAAACTCTTTGTTGACACAGGTGATTGGTGCTAAGTGGCCAAAATTGATAGAATAATATTAGTACTGAGCACATAGTTCTCCAGTTGCCAAGTTCAACCTACCACAGCGAGGCTGTTTTCTTCAGGTTTGTGTCCCACAGGAAGGTGACACTCCAGCTTCTTTCTTTTCCCCAGAGAGAGGAGTTTGTCTGGAGTTTTTTTTTTGTAAGCAAGTGACCTATATTCTTCATTAGTTCGCAGTTCCTCTCTGTAGGTAAGATGCTGCGCAGTGCAATGAGAGAGACAATATTCAGATCCAAACATTTTACAATTTGACAGTCTCTTGCAAGATGGACCATGAAGGCTTGCCCTGGCTGAATGTGTAAAAGTGCAATATGGTACAAGTTAAGGCTCATATTTATATGTCCTTCGAGCCATGTGCCTCCTCTATTCCCTGCTGCTTTGGAAAGCGGCAGGCATGTTAAAAAGGTTTCTGCTCCCATGATTCATCTCTGTTAGACAGCATACAGATGATACAGATTTGGCTGTCAACTCATTCCATATGAGTGGAGATTTTAAAACTTTCCAGGAACTTTGTGGGAGTAACTACTAATCTGTTTATTTACACTTTAAAAATTATTCCGCTTATCCATTAAAACAATGTTCATGGCACCCTGCAGCTTAATAAATTTGTCAAGATCACCACAAAAGAAAAAAAAAGTAATAGTAATCAGATAAGACACCTCAGCTAATGTGTCAAAGAAATTAAATTTAATGCCCCAACAGGCCAAATGCCACCTAGAAAATAAACATGTTTGCACTGCGGTTGAAGATCAGAGATGGGGTAGGAGATGAGACTTCCGTTGGAAGAAACTTTTAAAGTGTAGGTGTTGCCACAGAGAAGTTGCTATCTTGTTTCCCAACACAGCACAACCCATTTCTTGCAGGAGTTGAGAAGGAGAGCTTCATAAAGGATCTGAAAGTGCTGGGGAGCTTCTATAGAGCCCCAGGCTGACGGTTATAAAAAGTTAGAATGTTTCATGCTGAATTGGGCCCAGAAACGGTTAAGATATTGTTACAGCTGTGCTTATAAAAACAAATTACATGCTCCAAATGACCATCTATATAGATCAGAGCATTTGGAGATAGCTGACATTTCCAGACACTTTTCAGAGGCAGGTCCATTGCAGTACAGTAGGATCTCCTTAAATGCATAGTTCATACCCACATTTCTATGTAAGGGGAAAGATGTAGGCATTTTTCATATTTCATAGGTAATTCCATGGTATTCTTCATCTGGAAGTTACGGTAGAGTTGTTTGAGGGACCTAAAAATTCCTAGCGAGAATACCTTCTTCTCCCTTGTTGCCTCCCCCTACTTCCTGGTTTTATGGGTGCCTTTGTCTCTGCAGTAATTAAAAATATTAGTTCTACAATACCTTGTATTGAGGTGAGCTGTGCTTTGCGGGTAAGTCAAGATGTCGTTTAGAAGTGAGCTGTGCTTCGCAAATGGGAAAACTGCTATATGGGTGTGTTGTTGAAGGGTTTCATGATTGGAATCACTGGGTTGTTGTAGGTTTTTCGGGAAGTATGGCCATGTTCTAGATGCATTCTCGCCTGATGTTTCACCTGCATCTGTGGCAAGCATCCTCACAACCACTGAGGATGCTTGCCACAGATGCAGGTGAAACGTCAAGAGATAATGCTTCTAGAACACAGCCATACAACCCGAAAAACCTACAACAACCCTGCTATATGGGTGGCTTGCAGGCAAGCAGAGGTGCTGCACTGCTTCTTCTCTGGGAGAAACCATGCATAGAACGGAGGTAGGTTTTCTGTGCTTGAGAGGCAAATGTCAAACTTGTTACGAATTATATTTATGCTATTTTAGTATATTACATCTTTCACTCTGTGCAGGTGTCAACATGATTAAACAGTAATAAATGATTACATGATTAAAACAGTAATAGATCATCAAATTAAATAATGGCTAAACAGATAAGCAAAGTAGAAAGTGATGTAAAAGCACATTAGAAAAAAAGGAAAAGAGTACAGTGCCTTACATTAAAGTCCTTATGTTTAAAAGTGAGTCATAGTCACCAAAAGCCTACCCAAATCCAACCCCATTGCCTGTCTGATCCTGTCCTGTGCCAGTTTTTGCCCACTGGTGCAGTGAAGTCTCCAAGACCTTCCTCAATTGGGATGTAACCGTGGGCCAAACCATACTATTTACACTTGGTATACAAGTTATTATGCTAGAGAGGCTGGTTGTCTATCTCACTTGGCATAAACCTCTGCTTTAATTGTCCAAATTAAAAACAGAGAAGAGATGAATGTCCATATCAAATCTTCTAGACACCAGTCTGCACAAAGTTTATATGCCGAAAGTATAAGTTGAAGTGTCTCCAAAAAAGCCTGCCACACACTCTTAAAGCCAACTACTTTGTTAGCTTGTCACAAATTTTGTGTGGTAATGAACACTGTGGGATGAAAATATGTAGAATATACAGTGTCAAGGAGGGAAATTGTTTGTGGATTAACTAAAATAAGTTACAAAGGCCATGTAGGCAGGACGAAGTGGGCATATATGATATGATCCTCAGAGGATATGTTCTCCGACTTTGTGTGGATACACAAAACTGCAGATAATAGCAAACCCTATTAAAATGAGACTTCTGTCTCAAGAATACCATGGAGTAGCATTGGAGGACATTGGACAGATGAATGAGATTACAGGTACTAGGACTGTGGATATTGGGGGGAGGGGGAAGAGTCATACTATATTTATATCTTTATTTTATATCCATTAAAATAAACAAAAATCATAAGACTGTTTTGGAGCAGCTGTCTGGACATTGTTTCTTAGTCCCCTTTCACACTGTCCCTATATTCCAGGATCTGATCCCAGATTATGTTTATCCCAGGTTATCTGGCAGTGGGGACTCATATATCCCAGTTTAAAGCAGATAATCTGGGATCAGAATCTGGGATATAGAGCAATGTGAAAGGCGCCTTTGTAGACAGATTTGCTACTGAGTGACTGGCCTGCAATCCCCCATTAGTATCCACATTACATCGTTGCTTCATGGTCCAGACCACATTACTAATGCAGAGCTTATCAAAATGACTCATTCTGCAGCTTTTCTTGGGAAAGATGGTTATCGAAGACTCTCTTTTTTTTCTCCCCCATGGAGGGAAGGCTCTAGAGCTTTGAATCACTAGTTCTCTTTTGTGGTTGATCTACACATCCCCTGGGTTTAGCAAGTTATTATTTGCATGAGAATTTTTCATGATAAATATCATCAAGGAACTTTTTAACAGTGGGATTATTTGTACAGAACAGAATGGTATTTTCCCTTGTAGACGGATTTTTTTCTTGGAGAGTTAAGGGGTACCATGGGATATTTATCAGGCCATAAACAGAGACAATAAAAGAGGTGGAATAAAGCCCAACTTCAATCTCAATTGGGGTAGAGCATGTGAAGCTCAATTGTGGGTTAACATATCCCACGAGCTTCAGCCTTAGCCGGTAGTAACAGCTTATAGGTGCTACAGCCCATCAACATTTGGAAGGCCATGTATTTCCCACTTTAGGGGCAAGAGTGGGCAACTGGATAGGCGTGGGCAACTGGCACAATTGCTCCTGGATTGTTCAGAAGTGATGATCCAGTAGTTCAATTTCTGGGAATCACAGCCAAAGCACAGGCAATATTCATAAAGGTGGAGTGAAGAATTTGGCTGATGGGAAAGAGAGAGAGAGAGAGAGAGAGATATTCATATTTCTACAAAAGGCAATGGTATTTTTTTAAAAAAAATAGGATATGTGTGTTACACCTCTATCCTTCGAGTTTAGCTTTTTTTTTTTTAAAAAAAAACCATACTGTTATCAACGATTGATGCTTTAAAATGAGAGATAATTTAACTGTTTCTTTATTTATTTAGTGGTGATTTGTTGAGGGTTGGTGTCTTTACCAAAAATATGGAAAGAAAGTCTCAGAAGATGTCAAGTTGCTTCATGCATGGGCCATGAGACAAAACCCCCCAATTCTTCCCATTCTTTGTGAGGTACAGCTCATCTGTAGCTAGTGGTCCCCTTTTTAAGAAATGAAGATTGTGGCCTCAAAAGCCAAAATTCTCTTGTCTACACCATCTATATAGCCAGTATTTTAATTTTAGTGTCTTCCTGTCTCTATCCTTTGTTGGAAGAAATGATGAAAACAAAACCTATGCCTCAAATCCTTTCAGCCTCCTGCCCCAAGCTTCATAGTCAGAAGTTGTCTACTTAAAAGTGTTCTTGGCTGTGCCATTCATACCCACATGAGTAAGGCTGGTTTTGTGTTTTGGCAAGTCACCAGTGACATTTTGGATGTGTCAGGAAGACATCATGCCTCCTGATTCATCTTATCAGGCTGGTGCACAGATATATGTGCACTCCTGAGCAATGTATCACCAATCACCAGCACCTTTTTTCTTCTAGTTGTAGTTGGTGGTTACCTTGACTGCTTCCCTAACAAGTGGTATCCCTTGTTGCTTATTTCCTGACTATTTTAATTGCTCTCTCCTCTTGAAGATGTAGGAAGTGATTCCTTAGTTGGACAGATTCTGAATCCCTTCTCGATGACATTTCCCTGACAGTGACTTTTCTTCAGGATATCTTTCTCATGGTTGTAGGCATCTTTTCGCTAGCAATTTTTCCTGTTGGTTTTATAGGAACCATCCCCCCTCTATCCTGTCCAGGACGTCCTTTGGTTCTCTGATGCATTGAAGAGACACAACATATAGCTGTAGTACACTGATCTTCTCTTCCAAAAAAAGCTACCACTTCGCACTTACAGTAGGTATAGTTGGTAATGTCTTCTGGCCAGTTGGCAAACATTTCACACATATTGCAGCAAACACTTATGGATCCTTCTCTACACATCTCTGCAGTTATTTCTCTCCTCTTGCTCCCTTCTCTACAGACTTGCTTGGCTTCTCAGGTTTTCCCATATTACTTGAAATTTTCTTGCAAGGCGGCTTGGTTGTTTCCATGAAGTTTGGCAGTATTGACCCAATTGTTCCAGCACCACCTCTGCTTTAGGCAACAGTCTTCATGGCCATGCAGAGGGATGTACAGGTAGAGATTGCTGTTGTGAAGGGGCCAAGACAAGGTTGATCTCCCCTCATTTCTTCCGCTTCTGCCATCACCACCTCCTCCATCAATACAGGGTACTGTTGCTGTCTGCTACTACTCTGTATTGCTCCTCTTTCATGTCAGACATCAGCTGTGCTGACAATATTTCTTTGAGGGTAGCTCGATATTTGTGTTGCTCCACTTTTTTCCCCATCCAATACACTCATTGCCTTTCTTTATGGATCCCTTTGACTCCATTTCAGTGATTATTGCCATTCCATTCTTCCCTTTTCTACAGAGTTGCATTGCTTCTCGGCTTTTCCCATATTCCTTGAAAATCTTCCATCTGCTTCCAGTGAGCAGATGGGAGAGGTTATTTATAGCCCATTCCTCCTTCTCTTGTGGTAAATGAGAGCAAGTCCAGGGGTGGGGGTTGGAGGATGCAGCAGATCACCTGCACTCAGCATCAAAAGGTGCATCAGCAGAGCCCCCATCCAACTTCTGAAGAGATGCCTAGAAGTTCCTTAAGATCCTCTTAAATTCTGTTCCCTGGTTGCTCTTGTGCTCCCAAGTACTGCAGCTAGAGAATGACTAAATAGCTACTAGCCTTTGATAAAACTTAAGGATTTTTTTCCCTTTACTAGTTGCACAAACCCCTTTGAACCTTAGGTCTTGCATCAAATTTTCCTTAATCCTGTTAGCAATCAGCACAGTTTAGCAAGCAAAGCCCATTTGACGAGGCAAGCTTCCACATGTCCAGCTAGTAGAAGGTGTCTTCCTTTCCACATTGTGATCTTCAGCCAAATCCCACAAAACCTGATGTAGATATGACTGTCTATCCACCCCCATTTCCAGCACCAATAACACTGCACACTGAAGAAATAAATTAGACCAGCCTGGAATATTCTTTCTTTTTGAATTGAGCTCCTGAAATTGCTCAACCAACATGGCTAGTGTGGGATTCTAGAAGCTGTAGTCCATAAAGTAACTTTTCTAAGATATGTAATGGACAAGGATATGGACTTTTTATTATGTGCCAGGTAGTTAAGGAAAAGAGGCATTCCCTTTTGACTACTCTTGATGTTAGATCTGATTATAACTACTATTTTGTAATGGGGAGTTGTGCAATGTTTTCTGTGGATCAACTACTAGTTGGGATGTTAAATCACTTATTGTAATTGAAGATAATTAAAACAAGATTTTTTTAAATAAAAAATCCTTACATTACATCTTTATGGGAGACATCTAACACGTCTCTGAGTGAACCTATACATATGGATTAAAATCACAGCAATTCAATTGTTGTGGGGATGGATGAATGAATGTCTCCATCTCTCCCCACTTTGCTTTCAGTGCATGAACAAAGGGGGAATGTGAACACAACTAATCAGACCATTTCATGCAAACAGTGAGTTGAATCCCTTCAGTTTTTATTACTGGCCTGTAAACTGGCCAGGATCAGCCTTCAATTGAGACAGACAAACAAGGGACTTGATCCTGCATGGATATAGTGGGAGATATAGTTGAAGTCCTTTAAGAGAAGGAAAAAAGTATATAGAGTACCTTGTTGGCTGATTATGTAACCAAGGACATGGGTAATCTATATACAAAGCAATCTGTATTTTCTTTGTGTTTGAACCCATAGATTGATTTTTTTTTAATGTGCTGAACATGTTCTCAAAATCAAGGTACCAATCATCAACCTGGGCACCAGTAATATGAAGGGTTCCTCCCAGAAATGTTATTTGTTAAAGTAGGTGGAAATGACAACAGTCCGGCAGAGGAAAAGCCTACTCATATAATTATTGGAACATGTGTGCGAAGCAGGCCACCATTCAACAGCTTAAAAACCAGTTATGGGAGGGGCATCAGCCCTTCAGCTATAGTGTATGTGGCCATCAGTCTTGGTCACCTTTGGAACCACTGCAGGATTACAGCTCCCATTAGCTCCAAGGTCTTATTGCACACTATGCACTATCTCCTTCAATATTATCTCCACCCCATTTCATTCTTTGTTTTCTGTGAAGTGTGAAGAATGGAAGTAAGAAGAAAACACAAATGATTGGCATCCTGGCGTCACATCAATCAAAAGCCAGTTGGGGGCCCTCCTCACGTCGTTCCTTTCTCCCTATGTTTTGTATTCATGTCATTGTGGAATAATGCTCAGGGATCATTCCTGAATGGGAGAGGACAGCGGAAAGTCAGGAACCCCTGTTCCCTCTCTTGTGTTTCTCTTTCACTCCAGTCCTACAGCAGCATACATGAATGTGTGTGAGGGGAGAGAGAACGCTATGCCATTGTGGTAACAGACTTTGGAAAGGGGCTGAATCTCTCACCCAAAACTCATGCTCACTGACCACCCTCTTCCAGTTTGAATTGGCACAACAATGCAATTGAACCTTTCCATGGAACTCATAATATGACAGAATTAAGAAAGGAAGTCAATAATGATTTCCATCTCCAGCAATATGGCATGATCTGAGCTTGATTAAAATGCTACAGTTGCATGTTGCATTTTAGGGGGCAGCAACCTGGGCCTAGATATTCTATGCATCTGATTACTTCACACATTAGCACTATCATATTTATTTATTTATTTACTGAGTAGATCAATGGGTACCGCTTTGGAAGGAAGGTAAAGGCACTCCATGCAATCATGCCGGCCACATGACCTTGGAGCCATCTACGGACAACACTGGCTCTTTGGCTTAGAAATGGAGATGAACACCACCCACCAGAGTTGGACACGACTAGACTTAATGGTAAGGGGAAACCTTTATCTTTTATTTATGCATTCATAGGTCCTTGGTTTCCAAGATCTATAAGTGATAGCAGTTGATATAAGCCAAACTTCAAATCTCCCATTAGCATTATGACTCAGTATCAATGTTTTGGTTGCTAAGGTGGATAGCGATTGGTTTATCCACCTAACTCAACTACACCCTACAGAGCATCTAGTATGATGATTCTCAACCTGTGGGTTCCCAGATGTAGAGGTAAGCAATTTGTGGGAATCTCAACTTGCTGTTAAATTGTAACTTATCATCTCACACCACTTGCTGGCTAAGGGCCTTATTAGACAAAGCAGGTAAATCGTAATTGTATCTGGGTAATAGTGCCTTCTAGGCCTGGGTAACAACAGAAAAATTTGTTTCTAAAATCGATTCGTTTTTTGGGGGGTTTTGCATTTTGTTATTTAAAATAATTACAAAATTTTCCTTAAAAAAAGTTCAATATTTACGAAATTTCATAAATGGTAAAAAAATTACAAAACAATAACGAAACAATGACGAATCTATTCGTTAATGGCGGCCGCGATCGCGCAATACGCTAAAAAAACTTCTGAAGCTTCCCTCTCCCTCTGTTGTTGACTGTTGGTGTGATATTATAATTTTTTTTCACTAATTAAACAAAAAACAACTATAAAACTTTCCCCAGACATGCGGAAATAATAACGAAACAACCTCAAACCAATAACGAAACGAATACATAACGAAATACGAAGCATTTACAAAACGTATTTAAAAATTCGTTTCGTTTTTAAGTTGCTCCAGAATGGTTCGTTATCGCTTCGTTATTAAAAAATTAACGAATTTTTAATGAATTACGAATTAACGAAACCGCCCAGCCCTAGTGCCTTCTGTTGGGACTTACTGTATGACCTTGTCACTCTTCTATTGTTGTCCCATGGGAGATTGCTTAAAAATATTTTTTTTCCGTTAATAGTAGAAGCACAAAGTTGTGGCAAGGAAGCACAAAGTGAAAAGGCAGAAGCATCATTTTCTTCATACTGTATTCATTCCAGCCTCTCTTCCTCTCTCTCCATGAAGTCAAATATACCAAGAATAAAAACCACACAAAATCAGCTAAGAGCAAAGCAGATAGTAATCTCCCAAAGCAGAGAAGAGCATGAGGCACGGAGGCTGCTTCCTTGAAGCCCTAAAGCCCTGTATTCTGGTGCTAGCACTCCCCCTGCTGATAGCTCTTAACTCAAAATGCTGCTCATATGTCAAAGTGAAACCCTGACCAAGCAACTGCTCTTAACTCAAAATGCTTGTAAGTTCGGATGCTCTTAAATCAAGGTTCCACTATAACTGGACTACACCCTTCCAGCATTCCTCTGTAGTGTATATGCTGACTCAGATTTCTGGAAGTTGCAATCTAATAACATCTGGAGAGCTGCAGTTCTCAGTGGGAGAGCTAGCCTGTTGATCACAGGCAAGGCAGCATTGCATCATTGCTTTCCCTGCATCTTTTTCTCTTTCATAAAAAAAGTTTGTAAGCCATTTGGAGTCTTTAAAAGAAAAAAATATATAGAATAAACTGTTCAAGGGGAACTATTAAATCAGCTGCTGTTGCAAGTATTGAAACTACTGGAAGTGATTGAAACTGGAAGAGGATTTGGAACAGGTTGCTCAATAAACGGGTGCCTTTGTTTACATTGGCATCGTTTTATACAGTGGGAAACCCTGTTCCAAGAGGTGTTAGTCTGGGCATGGCCAACACTGGCATAGAGTTTACATAAAATGAAGATTTGGGAGATTACTGGGCACAAGAACAGGCTTTAAGAACATTAGAAATGTGAAAGTATTTAAGAATGTTAAGCCGGCAAGATTGCCGTTTGCTCTCGGCATTCTGAGCACCTCTTTGGGAACGCGAGCCTGGCATGTGCTTTGGAATGGCAGAGACAGTGTTTCATTGTCCCCAGGGACTGGGCTGAGAGGTGGCACACAGCCACGGATGATAACTCTTGGCAAATCCCTCTCTGGTTCTCAGAGACCAATTGAGTGTTGGGGCCCAACTTTGCTGCTGTTTAAACTGGAGGAAGAAAGAAATCCCATGTCAGCCCTTAGCTGTCATGCTTGAGCTAAATCTGTCTCACTTGCCTCCTTTGCCTGTCCTCTGCTGGCACAGAAGGCAAAATACATACATGATTAGCAATGCTGGCGTCTCCTTCCAACGTGATTCCTCTTCCACCCAGCCTCTGCCCAGTATCTTGCATATTTGCTTTGCAAGTAACTAGAATGCTACACCCTCCCTACATGCCACAGAACAATATTGGACTCTGGGCCAAGCAGAAAAAGTTATTAATGAGGAAATTCAGAGAGAAGAGGCTTCAGCATTTGGCCTGGTTCTGCTGGGAAGGAAAGATCGTGTCTCTTCCTCTCTCCTCTCCTCTGAGATATTAATTAATTGAATTAATTGAATGCAAAAAGCTTTGAACTGGGTCTGCAGCAGCTGGAGTAAGCTGAGGATAAACTGAGGACATGGAAGGAGGAGAGAGAAACAGGGACATTGAAAAGCCAATGAAAAGTGGGACTGCAGAGGATTAATTAGGATTGTCCCTACCAAATAGGGACAACTGAAAGGTATAGAATTCCCTATTTACGTATTCACACACAGTTTGTGCAGACTGTGACAAATACAAAACAAATTATTTAGAAAGGTTTTAAAATAATTTACCATGAGAGATAGTCTTATTTAAAGATAATTTACAATGATTTTTAAAATATGAAATATATGTTTCTTTTCATTAGTTATATCTCACTTTACTTCCATTTATCTAAGGCAGCATACATGCCTCTCCTACCACTTCACACAAAAAAAAATCCACTTATTTTCTCTAGTGTGACTATGTTCACAACATTCTTGTGAGGTACCTGAGGAGAGGAACTCAAGGTCATCCAGACAGTTTGATGACCCAGAGCACTTTAAACACTGTAACAGCATTTCTTCTATTGTTAGGACAAACATTTAAAAACCACTGCTACATCTAGTTCCCAGTTAGACTAGTGATATATACTACTGTCTTATCTCATTCAGTGAATATTCCTCTCCTATTGTTCAGATGCCAAAACAGAAATTCTTAAAGACTTGGACTAAGAAAAGGAGCCGAAAGGATGTGCTTCTTGGACTAGTACCCCCACCCCCCCAGTGAGAGCCTGTATGGTGTAAGGCAGGTATGGGCAAACCCAGGGCCGTATGTGGCTCCTTGGGCCTTTTTCTCACACCCTCCTCTCTATCACCATCCTATCCTTCCCTCCTTCTCTCTCTCCTTCCTCTTTCCTTCCGTCTTTCTCCTTCCCTTCCATCCTTTCGTCCTCCTTCCTTCCTCCCTTCCTCCTTCCCTCTCTTCTTTCCCTCCCTCTTTCTCCTTCCCCCCTTAAACCCTTTTGTCTTTCCTTCCTTCCCTCCCCCCTTTTGTCTTTCCTTCCTTCTCTCTTTCCTCCCTCCCCTCCTTCTTTCTCCCCCCTCCATTCCCTTCTATCCTCTCATCCTTCTTTCCTTCTTTCTTCCCTCTTCCCTTCCCTTCCCTTCCCTTCCCTTCCCTTCCCTTCCCTTCCCTTCCCTTCCCCCCTTTGTCCTTCCCTCCCTTTTGTCTTTCCTCCCTCCCCTCTCTCTCCTTCCATCATTCCTTTCCACCCTTTCCTCCTTCCTTTCTTCTCTCTTTCCTTTATCCTTTCCTCCCTCCCTCCCATCCATCCTGCTCTTCCTCCCTTCCTCCCTTCCCCCTTTCCTTCCTCCTTCCCTTCCTTAATGATTTTAATTTATAGTTATATGTTAGTATTTAGTTATTATTTTTTCTGTCTACATATATGTTGGCATTGTCATTTTTGTCATTTTTGTCATTAGTGCGTTGTAAACCACTATGAGCCCCCACCCCCCAGGGGTGAGAAAAGCAGTATGTAAATAAAATAAATAATAAATTCTTCCCTTCCATCTTTCCCTTCCAACCCTCTCATTCTTATTTCCACCCCACTTTCTTCTTCCCTCTCTCTCCTTCCATCCTTCCCTTCCTGTCTTTTGTCCTTCCTTCGTTCTTTCCATCTTTCCTTCCTCCTTCCATCCATCACCAGGCAGCCAGTCCTCCTAGCAGGGAATGTTAGCATGTGGCCCCCAATTTAGAACATTTGCCCATACCTGTTGTGGTGGTTTGCGTAGTGGACTAGGATACTGTAAAACTAGGGTCCAAATTCCCACCTGCCCATGGAAACTCACGGGATGACCTTGGGCAACTCAAACTATATCATGTGAACATTACTTTGACTATCTTGTATTAGTTATGTATTGATTTAATGTTAACAAGTTAAACTACCTCAGGAAGGCAAGGGTAAAGTCCCTCTGAACAAAATCTGCCAAGAAAAGCCCACCTTAGGATCACCATAAGTCAGAAGTGACATGAAGGCAAACAACCTGGTTTCTCATCCAAGATGTTTTGAGGAGAGTTGTTATTCCTAAATGGTAACTTCGCTATGAAGCATCCTCACACTGTAAAAGGTGCATCAGTATCAAGGCCAGGCTAATCTCTCTGAGGAGGGAGTCCCTGAGGTGGGACACCACTGCTGAAAAGGTTCGGTTCTAGGAATGGGGAACCACCATAATCAATTCTGAATTTGTGGGACCTGAAGAAGCTCTTGCTGTCAGAATAATAAGCCTTGGAAATATATTTTGAGGTATTATACAATCATACACAAAAATGTGGAGATAATATCATTTGAGAAAGTTAAAAACTGGTTTGCTGGGTTTAGTCAAGATTTAATCGTGGTTGCAATTATGCAGGACAACATTTTAATGTATCTTAATGTTCCAACAAGACTAGGAATAAGATAAAGATGCATTATTTAGCCTGTGTTGATGCAGACTAAGTAAGCAGTACAAGATTTCAGCCTCTGGTGTTTTAGCACAGAGCTATAGCTGCCACCAATGTGTTACATATTTTGAATCCAGGTACATAAATATACTAAGAAACTGGAAACCAGGAATTCTGTGAGACTACAAGAACTCTCTTTTGGACGTTACTCATGCCTATATGCCAGGGTCCTCATATATGCTATATGCAGAGGAAGTGAGATCTCTGTATATAACCTAAGCATTGCATTTTTTCCAACCACAGGTACCCACTGGAGGAATTGCTTATAGGATCTATTATACTGTATCATGGAGCATATATGCTGCAATTTGTCTCTTTAATAATCCTACAGAGTGAGCCATCAGCCTTGACCTATGTCCTGATTGCAGTTTGTTGGTGGATTACAGATTCCTTCTCCTTCCTTCTCTTATTCACAGATTTACACACACACACACACACACACCATGTCCCTGCCCCTCTTTTTGTGGCCATGATCTGGGAAATTGATTGATCTGGTTAATTGCTGTCAACCTCCCTCCCCAACTCTTGTTTAACTTCTCTTCTTTTGGCTGGTAGAGATACTGATGGTAGAATATACTGGATGCCCGGGCAAGCCTGATATTGTAAATACCATGTTTCTCTGCTGATGTCATCAACATGACCATTATATCAGGTAAGGGTCAGATCAAGTTTCTTAAAATGACACAAAATGTTTGGAGCCTAGAATTGTAAACATGATCAGACTGAAGGGAGAAATTGACCAGCCAGAATGATTGGGAGTTATAGTCCCAAAAAGTAGCTATCTTAAGTTCTGATTAGATCAGCATTTCTCAAACTGGGGGTTGGGACCCCTGGGGGGGTCATGAGGGGGTGTCAGAGGGGTCATCAAAGACTATCAGAAAACACATATTTCTGATGGCCTTAGGAATACAGTGCTCTCCAGAGGTAGGTGAAGTACATTGAGCCAACAATGTGATGTGGCGGCAAAAAAAGCCAATGGGATTTTGGCCTGCATCAATAGGAGCATAGTGTCTAGATCTAAGGAAGTAATGCTACCCCTCTATTCTGCTTTGGTTAGACCACATCTGGAATATTGTGTCCAATTCTGGGCACCACAATTCAAGAGAGATATTGACAAGCTGGAATGTGTCCAGAGGAGGGCGACTAAAATGATCAAGGGTCTGGAGAACAAGCCCTATGAGGAGCGGCTTAGGGAACTGGGCATGTTTAGCCTGAAGAAGAGAAGGCTGAGAGGAGATATGATAGCCATGTATAAATATGTGAGAGGAAGCCACAGGGAGGAGGGAGCAAGCTTGTTTTCTGCTTCCTTGGAGACTAGGACACGGAACAATGGCTTCAAACTACAAGAGAGGAGATTCCATCTGAACATTAGGAAGAACTTCCTGACTGTGAGAGCTGTTCAGCAGTGGAACTCTCTGCCCCGGAGTGTGGTGGAGGCTCCTTTTTTGGAAGCTTTTAAGCAGAGGCTGGATGGCCATCTGTCAGGGGAGATTTGAATGCAATATTCCTGCTTCTTGGCAGGGGGTTGGACTGGATGGCCCATGAGGTCTCTTCCAACTCTTTGATTCTATGATTCTATGATCTCACCTAAATCACTGTTAATTCCTCCCAAATCCTTCCAGTATTTTCTGTTGGTCATAAGGGTTCTGTGTGGGAGGTTTGACCCAATTCTATCATTGGTGGGGTTCAAGAAACTCTTTGATTGTAGGTGAACTATAAATCCCAGCAACTACAACTCCCAAATGCTGAGGTCTATTTTCCCCAAACTCCACTAATGTTCACATTTGGACATATTGAGTATTCGTGCCAAGTTTGGTCAAGATCCATCATTGTTTGAGTCCACAGTGCTCTCTAGATGTAAGTGAACTACAACTCCAAAACTCAAGGTCAATGTCTTCCAAACCCTTCCAGTATTTTCTGTTAGTCATGGGAGTTCTGTGTGCCAAGATTGGTTCAATTCCATTGTTGCTGGAGTTCAGAATGCTCTTTGATTGTAGGTGAACTATAAATCCCAGCAACTACAACTCTAATGACAAGATCAACCCCCCTCCCCAAACCACACCAGTATTCAAATTTAGGTGTATCATATATTTGTGTCAAATTTCATCCAGTGAATGAAAATACATCCTGCATATTAGATATTTACATTACGATTTATAACAATAGCAAAATTACAGTTATGAAGTAACAACAAAAATAATTTTACCGGTGGGGGTGACCACAGTATGAGGAACAGTATTATAGGGTCATGGCATTAGGAAGGTTGAGACCCACTGGTTTAGATTATGACCAAAGGAAATTATTACTATTCAATAGGTTGAGCACTGCCATACCTTGGACAGTTCATCTATATATATAAATTTGTTAGGGGCATCCAATGGAGAAACAAAACTCAAAACCCCCCCAACGAAACTTAACCAAAATTCCCATGCCCATAACACAACCCACAAGGTACAAACATATCTACTCAAAATGAAAAACAACACAACAACACACTCACAAAATGGCAAAACAACAAAACTCAAAAATCCCCCAACGAAACTTAACCAAAATCCCCGTGCCCATAACACAACCCACAAGGTACAAACATATCTACTCAAAATGAAAAACAACACAACAACACACTCACAAAACGGCAAAAGAACAAAACTCAAAAAAACCCCAACGAAACTTAACCAAAATTCCCATGCCCATAACACAACCCACAAGGTACAAACATATCTACTCAAAATGAAAAACAACACAACAACACACTCACAAAACGGCAAAACAACAAAACTCAAAAATCCCCCAACGAAACTTAACTAAAATCCCCGTGCCCATAAAACAACCCACAAGGTACAAACATATCTACTCAAAATGAAAAACAACACAGCAACACACTCACAAAACGGCAAAAGAACAAAACTCAAAAAACCCCCAATGAAACTTAACCAAAATTCCCATGCTCATAACACAACCCACAAGGTACAAACATATCTACTCAAAATGAAAAACAACACAACAACACACTCACAAAAGGGCAAAACAACTGAGCATGCGCATTGGCGCCCAGCTCCCTGGCGCGCGCACATGGCCTTCCAGCCAACGTTCCCTCTGCGGAAACCATGCCCACTCCAAGCCCCGCCGCGCTGCTTCCCGCACACACCCCCCCCCTGCCGCACACACACACGCAACCCCACGCTCCATCACTCCCCCCGCTGCCGCACACATACACGCAACCCCACACTCCATCACTCCCCCTGCCGCCGCACACACACACGCAACCCCACTCCCCCCGCCGCCGCACACACACACGCAACCCCACGCTCCATCACTCCCCCCGCCGCCGCACACACACACGCAACCCCACGCTCCATCAATCCCCCCGCCGCCACACACACACACACACAACCCCATGCTCCATCACTCCCCTGCCCCAATCTTATCTCCTTTTACTTCACGCCACCTCCAAACCCCACCCCGCCCCTTCCCGCCCTGTCAAAATCTAGGAAAGACAGGAAGGAAGGAAAGAAGGAAGAAAGAGAAAGGGAGGTAAAGAAAAAGGGGGAAGGAAGGAAAGTTAGAGGAAGAAGAAAAGGAAAGAAAAGGAAAGATGGAAGGAAAGAAAAGAGAGACAGCAGAAAAGAAAGAAAAAGGGGGAAGGAAGGAAAGAGATAGAGAAAGAAGAGGAGAAGGAAAGATGGGAAGGAAGGAAGGAGGGAAAGAAGGAGAGAAAGAGGGAAGATTGGCCACAGCAACACGTGGCGGGTAAAGGTTGTTATTTCTATGATTATTATGATGCTATTATTCCTATGAGACCCTTTTAGGGGGAATGGGAGAGGTGTCAGGTCCCAGAGGCAATGCATTGCATTATTGTTATTGTTATGATAGTGGTGAAATAAAAGGAAATAAAAAGTGAAAGAAGGAAGCAAACAGGGAGGGAAGAAAGGCAAAGGAAGAAAGGGGGAGGGAATGAAGGAAAGAGAGAAGGATGAAATCAAGTAGTGAAAGAAGGAAAGAAAGAAAGAGGTAGAGAAGGAAGAAAGGAGAGAAAGGGGGAGGAAAAGGGGGAAGGAATAAGTAGGGACCTCTCTTTCATAATAGTCCAGATATCTACCTCAACTTTGATAAGTTTTACTATAGGCCACAGCAACGCGTGGCAGGGCACAGCTAGTTCTATACAAAATCACGAGTGGATTTCCTGCCCTACTGACAGCTCACAGCCAGCATTGTTTGTTAATCACTGGTTGAAAAGACTGTTAATGGGCATTAAGTCAAAATGCTTTGGGAGATAACTTCTTTTCCAGAGGTTGGACTTGTTGACCTTTGAGGTCCTTTACATGCATATCTCCCAAACGTTTTTTTTTTTTTACAATCAAAGGAGTGGTTAATGTGAAAGGCACTGCAGTGCTTTTCCATTATGTGCAAGCACAGCAGTGAAACTAAGGTTTCCCATAGTAAAAACATTATCGTCAGGTTTCATATGCCACTGAGACCTTTATACTTCCACCTGTACATTATGGCTCTAATAAACACATTATCAGGTCATGAAAATGATGGCAGGCATGTGACTCAAGGATCTGATAAGTCAAAAGCAAAGATTATTGGGCCTTTTCCTCCCCTCCTTGCCTGAAAAGCTGCATGAGAATCCTTTATTGAAAACAATTGCAGCATGTGAATTTACTGCACTTAAATCATTACTGGCAATTAGTATGTGTCAGAAGGTTGCAGCTGGCTCCAATTACAGGTAAGATTTTAGAGATTTGAACTTAATTGTATGCGTGATAGTGGGAGGCTGGGGGAAGCATGCCGGGATAAATGTGATCACACCTCTTTGAAAATGGAACGTTATCATCTTTTATTATTTTCAGTTACTGTTGTCTTTCACAAGGGGGAGAATGGAAAACTATTGCCAAGGGCCCAGCACCATTTTCAACTATTCACTGAGAGCAACAGAACACCTACATGTTGTCATGTACCTTCAGGTTATTTTTGACTTATTTCCAACCTATTGTAAGGGTTTCTTGGTAAGATATTTTCAGGGAAGGTTTGCCAAAGGTCACCCAGAGGGCTTTCATGGCTAAGTGGGGATTCGGGCCACAGTTTTCTGGATTCCTAGCCCCAAAGACTCAGACCATCACACTTGAAAACATTTGCTAGGGTTTGTGGCACAGGACCCACACATAAGTAGAAAAAACATGAATAAATAGACACTATTTTACATGATATAATACTACTTTTGTTAGCGCTAGGTCCCCCAGTACAACTCTCTAGCAGAAATTGGCCATAGAGTCATGCTAGAGGACTTACAAATGCCTAGGGAAGTACCCTTTCTAGGAATCTCTAGGTCCATTTTGTTGTTGTTTATTTGTTCAGTCACTTCTGATTCTTTGTGGCCCCATGGACCAGCCCATGCCAGAGCTCCCTGTCGGCCATTACCACCCCCAGCTCCTTCAAAGTCAAGCCAGTCACTTCAAGGATACCATCCATCCATCTTGCCCTTGGTCAGCCCCTCTTCCTTTTTCCTTCCATTTTCTCAGTGCCGCTTTTTGGCCGAGGTTGACCATAGAGTTACTCTGGAAGACTGAGGGCCCTTCCACACAGCCATATAACCCAGAATATCAAGGAAGAAAATCCCACAATATCTGCTTTGAAATCGGTTATCTGAGTCTACACTGCCGTATATTCCAGTTCAAAGCAGAAAATGTGGGATTTTATTCAGTTGGGGCCTTAGAGATTCCTAGAGGGAAGATATTAAAGCCATAAATAAATCAAGTGAAAACTGCAAACATCTCTCTCCTCCAACCTCTCAGTATTTTCTGTCACCTACTTAGTTAAGTATATAACCAGGTCTCCATCTTCATGGCCACTGCATTATATGAGTCAGCACTGACCATATATTACAATGCACTTTCAAGCTGCATTATATGGCAGTGTAAATAAGGTCTCTCCTGGCCCAATTCCCCCAAATCTAGAATAAATGCTGTTTTTCCATGCTTCACTTGCCAGCACAATTGCTATCCTTCTCCTCTTGCAGCCAATTAGTAGGTTTGGAGTATGGTTACAATCATAGCAATAGTGTCACAGTTCTGACTAACTAGCAAGAGTGAATACAGAAGTGTCATGGATGAGAAAACCTAAGTAACCAAATATTGGCTGATAGAGAATATTGGCAGTTATATATGGATCTGAAAAATGTTTAAACGTTTGTAATTCTGTTTGCAATAATCATTTATAAATAGCTCATAGAACCCAAAAAAGTGGTATGTATGTACAAAATACATACATGCCTATCACATAGTCTGTATAGTTAGAGATACTGCTATATAAGAGAGTTTAATATTTGCTTTTGTTGCTGCAACTGCTGTAATATTTCAATAGGCACATAAACTATAAAACACTATGCATGTAGGCATGCATTTTGTTGATTTACATCTGGGTTTCTCCCAGTGTGGACCCCCAAATTAGATTAGTGGTTGGCAAACAGTAGTTTTGCAATTGATGTACAGTTGAATCAAAGAGGAACTTGGACATTCTCCACTGATATCCACAGTTTAGCCAGGAATGCACAAGTTTTTTTTTTTGAATTGTAATATTCTCATAGGTGGCAATCTCAGACTCATTAAGCAGAGTTTGGTGCCTACCTTGGGCAGTAGATATTAGAGATACTGGAGGGCGGGGGGGGGGGGGGGGGGAGAAGCCAAGTACTTGAGGATGAAGATATACAGCATATACCTCTCCTCTCCTGCTAAACAAACAGACTTACTTGCTCTGCGGAGGTGAAGTAGAAAGTATTGGTCCGTGACCAGCAAAAGTAGATAGGATTGCCCATCCAGCTGTTGCCTGCCTATGCAATGGGGGAAGGTTGCCATGTTGTCTTTGCTATGAGCCAGAAGACTATCTTAGGCTGGTCAGAGCTACATGAAGATAATTATGTTTCAGAGCTGCATCCCACAATAACATGCCAGAGCTACTGTAGAATTTAGCTTTCTCAGATACAAAGTCAAGTTAACTTTATTATGGTCAATGACCAGTTTGAGAGAAGGGGGACATAGTCCCATGTGGCACAGGGAAGGGAAGTCCAGTCAAACAGAGGATGAAGCAACATCTATACTATAATTAAAATATAGTGGAGTCTCACTTAGCCAACATAAAGAGGCTGGCAGAATGTTGGATAAGCGAAATGTTGGATAATAAGGAGGGATTCAGGAAAAGCCTATTAAACATCAAATTACATTATGATTTTACAAATTAAGCACCAAAACATCATGTTTTACAACAAATCGACAGAAAAAACAGTTCAATACACAATAACACTATGTAGTAATTACTGTATTTACAAATTTAGCACAAAACATTGCAATGTATTGAAACAGCTGTGGTTCTGGGCAGGAGGCAGACTGCGTTGGATAATACCGAATGTTGGATGAGTTAAGGTTGGATAAGTGAGACTACTGTACTGTAATCCCAATTTTCTGCTAGTATGAAGTCCTGGCTTGAACTAGCCATGAACTAGCTGTAAAACATGGAATTACAAGTACAGTACAAAAAACACTGATCATAAAATTTGGCAATTTGTTATGGAAGGGTCAGGAAGAAAGTCCCTGTAAAAATGAAGGTTCTTTTTCTGGTTACTTTTAGAGTTGATAGAACCCTTCCTGTCAGAGGTTCCGTGCATGTATCTAGCCTCCTTTCATGTATTTCCTCTGTAATGTCTCTCCAGGTTTAGGACAGGTAAATTGAGCACTCATTCTCACTCTGGCACAGATATTTGTTTTACCAATGGATTCCTTTTAAGCTCAATTAAAAAACTGGATTATTATAGTGTTAAAATCACATTAGTTTTAACTAAGCCCTGCCACCTAAACATGATCACATTGCATCTATGTAGCATAAGGCTCCACAAGTGACATCTCAGAATAGGGTGAGATGACAACATGAACTGTTAAAGTCTAGTTATATACCAGATACTATACTTCATAAAACATAGCATCTGTTTTATGCAGAATAACTAGTATGCTGTTTGTCACACTTTCATAATGGGGGCTAGTCATAGAGTTGGTGTTTGTATTTTCTTTGGACTCAGGTCTGGGGAGCTAGGGTATGGTATTGTCTATTCTGAAAATAATTGCTTTTAAAACCCACAGTTCAATCAAAAACAAACAACACATGTTCACAAAACATTTCCAAGCTCTGTTTCAAAATAGCTGATGTAATTGGTCAGGGAAAATCAGAACCTGATGTCAAGAGAAATTTTAATCTATAGGGTAAAGGTAAAGGTTTCCCCCTGACATTAAGTCTAGTCGTGTCCAACTCTGGAGGGTGGTGCTCATCTCCATTTCTAAGCCAAAGAGCCGGCATTGTCCATAGACACCTCTAAGGTCATGTGACTACATGGAGCACTGTTATCTTCCCTCCAGAGCTGTACATATCGATCTACTCAAATTTGCATGTTTTCAAACGGCAAGGTTGGCAGAAGCTGGGGCTAACATCGGGAGCTCACTCCGCTCCCCAGATTTGAACCACCAACCTTTCAATCAGCAAGTTCAGCAGCACAGCAGTTTAACCCGCTGCACTAGCGGGGGCTCCCATAGTGCTGTGTTTAATCTATAGTACTGTGTTTATATGCATTGTGTAATTTTACTTTAGTCCATGTGTTTGTGTGTGTTTCAGTCAGGCAATTTCACAAATCTGGAATGGGCATTAGGAACCCTGATTTGAGCAAGTTGCTACATTTTCCTCAGTGCCGCACAGTAGTTAAATGTGCAAAGAGAGCAGTCTTGTGCAAAACCATACCAAAGGCATCCCTGCAATCAGCAAAATTGTTTAATTCAATTATTTTTTATTAATTTATTGTCCAAGATACTTCAGAGTGAATCACTTTGATGTATGATATCCTAATCACACCCACAGGGCAGAGTGAAGCGCGAAGCATGTGTGAGTGTCTTGAATTCCCTAGTGGTATGCTAATATCTTTTTACTTCTATAAATAAATCAATTATTTAAGTCAAATACTTTGATCACCGGGAACTGCCAGTGAACGTCTCTGCTGAGCACTTTACGGAGAATATTTTTTGTCTGTAAGAGCAACAATCAGAGAGCTTGTAACTCTTCATTTCCATTTACCATTGTGGGTGAGCTTAGAAGCCATTGGCCAAAATAGACATACTTATCCAGAGCTGCTGAGAACGGGGCCCGTGCGGAATTTCCAAGAGATGCTTTCATTTGTCACAGGTTAAATATGTGTCATCCTTTTTTCTCATTAACTAATTGCTATTGTACAGGAAATGGATACAATGATTTCTGTGAATGAACTATGACCTCTGTTCATACACACACACACACACACACACACATTGTATCATGACAGCAATTATTTGCCAGTCTGGGTATAATAAACATTTTTGTGTCTCTGGGGAAGCAAGGTAAATTAGCATTTTATATCATATTAATGAAGTGTTAGTTGCCCTCTCTTTTGTGTTTGAGTACATTGAATGAGTTTCTGTTGACATTGTCAAGGAACGGCAGAATTACCTTGTAGCACATTGAATCTAGTGAGTTCACCGTAGAAAAATAGTGCTAATTATGAACTATAATTAATTGTTAGCAGCAGAGATCAGCAATATTATACCAGAAAGGATCTCTCATAAATTCTAACATTCACAAGACACATTCGTTTAAAAATATAGTCCAGTGTCTCCCACTCAACACATGCCTAACACATTAAATGTTAAAAATTAATGGTTGCTTCTAAACTAGCTATATTCTGAAGTGATTGCATCCAGAGAGAGAGGAGGCAAGTTACATATTGTAAGTGCTATGCGTTAACAATCCCTACTTTAGGGGATATACAGGGATCATGAAAGTTTCCCAAACTTTATTAGTAAGCATTCACTGGGATCACACTGTCCAGATTGTATTGTGATGTTGTGTGTTGAGGCCTCGGCCTGTGTAAGCTGCATCGAATCTTTCAGGAGATGCGAGCGGGGTACAAATAAAGTTTAATAATAATAATAATTAATAATAACTGGCCCACTGTTGAGAACTGGAGACCAATTTGCTGGGATGAGAAGGAGAGAACAGACTTTAAACTACCCCCCTCCCCTTTCAGTGATACTGATAAAGAGATCACAGCTGGAGCAGGGAAAACAGTAGTCTAGCTGAAAACAACTGTTTGGAAGTGGGTAGGGATTTGTGCACATATCTATATATGTATGCATATGTACCTGCTCCTAATTCATTTCCAATGCTTCATGTGACAAAAGAATGCCTACTCCAAATTTAGACTTTTATTACATCTCACTGGCATGTTATTGGCCCATTTCACTGGCCACATCTGTCTCTGGTGTTTCCCCCAGTATCTTTTAACTTGTGGTGCCATTGATTTAATACATCATATTTGTAGACAGGATGTCTATGCCCTACACCACTGGAGAAATGATACTGTTTGGCCAGTATTGCACCACCTGACATCTGTTGGGAAGTAGCAGTCAATATTGAAAGGACCAAGGCAGTGACATCTCCAGCTTATCCCCTGTTCAGGTATCAGCCAGTATGCCAAAGCCTTAAATCAAAAAATAGGTTTTAAAGATCTACAGAGATACTCATAGGAACACCTCAGCAAGCGAGAGTCCAAAAGTGGCAGGCTAAAACCCGGAACCTCAATCAGTGGCTGATACCGGATGAGAAACTCCCTCCTGGGCACATAGAAGACTAGGCGACTTGGAAGGTGCTGGACAGACTGTGCTCTGGCACCATGAGATGCAGAGCCAACCTGAAGAAATGGGGCCATAAAGTGGTCTCTGCTTTCTCTTCAGATTGTATAAATCTTTTGCCTTTTACAAAGTGGAGTCCACAACATACGAGTGTGAAGGAGACCAAACCACAGACCATCTATTACAATACAGTCTGAGCCCTGTCCCATGTACAATGGAGGACCTTCTTATAGCAACACCAGAGGTAGTTCAAGTGGCCAGCTACTGGTCAAAGGACATTTAGTATAATGTCAAGTTTTTAAACTTTGTTTGTGTTTTTAAATACATTACAACTATATTCTCGGTTCGTTTCTGATACGACAAATAAAATAAAGAAACACATACATATATACTTTTATACAAGCTGAATTTTGATATCTGCATAGAGGGGAAAGTGTCAGTGCCGTCTCAGGGTGTCAGATGCACCTTCTAGCCACTGCCATAACATACTTTTCACCATGTTTTTTAAAAAAGAGTTAAGATGCAGTATTAACTCTTATAGAAAAACTAACCATCCCTTTCTTGGAGTAGTGTGGTGGAAGTCAAAAGCTTTGTCCATCCTGAGAGAAGCTAAAAAAAAGTTCCAGCCTTCTTTACTCTTTCTATGGTGCCACTATTTCTAACCCTTTTGAATGCCTTGGTGGGAAAATGGCAGTGACGCTTGTTGGCACTTCCTCTCAAATGAGCACTGAGAAAGTAGAAGGGGGTCGAGGCTTATTTCAGGTTCTTCTGGGAAGGACTAAGCTCTCCCCTTTCACCACTCTACTCAGAGAAAGCACTGATTACTTTTTTTGATAAGAGTTTCATTGACCTGTGGATAAGTCAACCTAGATTTATTGGGTTGGTTTTGTTTACTAAAAGTTCTAGACTTATACATGTATGTACACCCAGTAGCTCCTTCTACTTGTAAAGCAGGGCCTCTCTCTAGGAGTGATGCCAATGAACATATTGATGCTTCTGCACCCCCATCTCCTATTTGTTTGTGGATTCATTAAATTAATAAAGGAGAACTATTGAAACTTGGGTTGCATGTATTTGCTTTCCCTCTTCATTTTACCTCTGCGACAGGTGGTAGGTGACTAAGCAAATCATGTTTGTCTTTTCCGAGATGAAATGAAAGATACAAACTGTACAGATCATGTAACTCTTGAAGCTAAAACAACATTTTTAAAGCACAAGCTGGAGATAAACATTCTTACTCTAAGGTAAATATATAAATTTTGAGACGTTACTCTAAGATGCAATGAAAAATTGGTGCTTGTTGGCTTGCTTGTTTATTTATGGCATATCTAGACCACATTTGCACCACATAATAGGCCCTCAAAGCCGCTTGCGATCAACAAGATTGTTTACCCTTTTAGTAATATAGTGATGAGTAATATGTAAATCTGTTCCAGCTAATGTGTTTACAGAGAACGGCTGACACCCAGGTAGAGTTTAAAAAGATTTATGAAAAGGCAAAGAAGGGTACAAGAGTAAATTGAAAAAACAAATAGGCTACCACCAGCCTTGTGAATGAATTTTTTATTAGTATTCTGGAGAATGGTTGTTGTGTTAGAATTTAGGGAGAACACCCAAGATATGGCACCTGAGCAAACACTCTTATCCCAGAGTGAAGTCCACACCAACACGGAAGGCCATCACAAGGTCCATGCATTGCTGACACCTCACAAGAGTGAGATAAACAGGTGCATGAATCTCACTTGGTCTCCCATAACTCTTGAAGTACCTTTATGAGTTTGTTATGATTACAGAGAAAGAGGAGTGTCTCCAGAGGCCTGGTGGATTGCATGTTGGCTTTGTGAGTTGGGAGCTGATTGCTCTGGTGTCGGGGTGCAGGGGATGTTTTTGAACTTGAATCTGCTTGGAAAATTGCCAGGATCTCAACAATTCTTATGGATGTGTGTTGCAAAATAAATGGGTTCATTCTCATTTTAGAGTTTGGAGTTCAAGGTTAACTAGAATTTGGAAGTGTCATATTTTTGATACAACCCACAACATATATGAACAGCTGGTCATGAATTATTTATTTATCATGTCAGGAGCAAACGGAACAGTTGTATTGCATTAAAAAAACCCACCCCCCCCCTCCCCACAAAGTTTGCAAACTTGGCATTCTATTAAATGTCCTTTGACCAGTAGCTGGCCACTTGGAGTGCCTCTGGTGTTGCTATAAGAAGGTCTTCCATTGTGCATCAGGTTGCATTGTAGTAGGTGGTCTGTGGCTTGTTCTTTTCCACACTCGAATGTCGTGGATTCCACTTTGTAGCCCCATTTCTTAAGGTTGGCTCTGCATCTTGTGGTGCCAGAGCTCAATCTGTTCAGCACCTTCCAAGTCGCCCAGTTTTCTGTGTGCCTAGGAGAGAGACTTGCATTTGGTATCAGCCGTTGATTCAGGTTCTGGGTTTTAGCTTACCACTTTTGGACTCTCGCTTGCTGAGGTGTTCCAGTGAGTGTCTCTGTAGATCTTAGAAAACTATTTCTTAATTTAAATCATTGGCGTGTTGGCTGATATCCAAACAGGGGATGGGCCGGAGATGTCATTGCCTTGGTCCTTTAATTATTGGCTGCTACTTCTTGACAGATGTCAGGTGATGCAATAATGCCTAAGCAGTATCATTTCTCCAGTGGTGTAGGGCGCAGACACCCCGCATGTCTCATTAAGAGCCACATCCACTGTTTTAGCATGGTGAGATGTGTTCCACACTGGGCATGCATATTCAGCAGCAGAGTAGCAAAGCACAAGGGCAGATGTCTTCACTGTATCTAGTTGAGATCCCCAGATTGTGCCACTCAGCTTTCGTATGATATTATTTCTAGCTCCTACTTTTTGCTTGATATTCAGGCAGTGCTTCTTGTAGGTCAGAGAATGGTCCAGGGTCATGAACTGTTACAATAGTAGTAGTAGTAGTAATAGTAAGAACCCTTATCCTACTTTATCTTCTTCCTCTCCTCCTTCTCCTTTGAAATTTGGGATAGTAAGTACCTGAACATATATTCACAAAAGATCTCCAAAATAACCTTCCCCATTTGCTAGCAGAGCAACTCAGGCTGTCATTGTACAAATTTCACAAAATCTTTTGTAAGGATGGGATTAGTGAAATGCTCTACTTGTTTTATGGTGTGTTTTAAATACATTCAATATGTTTAATGGTTTTAATTTGTATTTATATGACTATTGATTTTAGTTGAATTATGTTATGTATTATTTGTCTTATGTACTGTATAATGTGGCATGGAATTTTGCCAAGATGTAAACTGCTCTGAGTCCCCCCTGGGGTGAGATAGAGTGGGATAGAAATGAAGTAAATAAATAAATAAATATGTTCAGGAGGAGAAGAATCCACCTCCATTTTCATATAGGATGGGGATTACTTCAGACTTTTAACTTCTCTGCCTTTCTTGCTTGCTTGCTTGCTTGCTGGTGACCATTACAAGTTACAACAGTTGTAAGTATGCTAGCAGTCTGCTCTTCATTGTGCATCCTTTACAATGTTATAAAACTGGTGTTGTTCTGAAGGTTCAGAAAGGAAAATGGAGCCAAGGATTCCGCCATGTAATTTTATATCTTTCACCTCCATATGCAGAAAATACAATGAAATATATCATGAATATTTCCTACAGTCATGCTTGACAATTCCTATATTTACTATATTATCAGTCATATCAGATGGAGTGAGGGAGAGAAGTGGGCAACTCTGATAGCATATTTTTAAAATTACCACATCATCTCACTGTATCAGCCATTCCAAATCACGTGCATGCACCCTGTAATACTTTGTGAATCAGAAAAAGGGAACCCCACTCCATGAAACCATATGCCATAATAAGGGTGCCTGAAACTTGGGATGCAACATCCCTGTGCTATGTAGAAGTAGGTAAGGGAAGTCACAGAGGGGGAAAAGACAGCCATGAAGTCGAGTTGGTGCTAGTGATATTGGGCTAAGAGGTAAGAAGAGTACTGTAATTTAAAATTAGGTGGGTTCAGGCATGTAGCCGGGGGGGGGGGGTGGGGTTGGGGGGCTTCAGCCCCCCCCTGAAATTCTCATGGTGGTCCGCGAAAAGGCCTTACTGGTACATTATTTAAATTGTTATGTTTATTCATATCATGATCTGATCACTATGCTCAATATATCCCATATGCATGGGGGTATATTTATCGTGTCATCAGCAACCATTGTATTACATTTCTAACAGAGCAAAACAAACACAGAGATTAAAAAGAAAAAGAAAAAAAAGAAAGGGAAAAAAACCACACAGATTTTGCAAATTTGGTATTTGGTTAAATGTCCTTTGACCAATATCTGGCCACTTGGAGTGCCTCTGGGGTTGCCGCAAGAAGGTCCTCCATCGTGCATGTGGCAGGGCTCAGGGTGCATTGCAGCAGGTGGTCAGTGGTTTGCTCTTCTCCGCACTCGCATGCCGAGGATTCCACCCTGTAGCCCCATTTCTTAAGATTGGCTCTGCATCTCATGGTGCCAGAGCGCAATCTGTTCAGCGCCTTCCAAGTCGCCCAGTCTTCTGAGTGCCCAGGAGGGAGTCTCTCATCTGGTATCACCCATGAATTGAGGTGCTGGGTTTGGGCCTGCCACTTTTGGACTCTCGCTTGCTGGGGTGTTCCAGCGAGTGTCTCTGTAGATCTAAGAAAACTATGTCTTGATTTAAGTCGTTGACGTGCTGGCTGATACCCAAACAGGGGATGAGCTGGAGATGTCTCTGCCTTGGTCCTTTCACTATTGGCTGCTACTTCCCGGCGGATGTCAGGTGGTGCAATACCGGCTAAGCAGTGTAATTTCTCCAGTGGTGTGGGTCGCAGACACCCTGTGATAATGCGGCATGTCTCATTAAGAGCCACATCTACTGTTTTAGTGTGGTGAGATGTGTTCCACACTGGGCATGCATACTCAGCAGCAGAGTAGCATAGCGCAAGGGCAGATGTCTTCACTGTGTCTGGTTGTGATCCCCAGGTTGTGCCAGTCAGCTTTCGTATGATGTTGTTTCTAGCGCCTACTTTTTGTTTGATGTTCAGGCAGTGCTTCTTGTAGGTCAGAGCACGGTCCAAAGTGACGCCCAGGTATTTGGGTGCGCTGCAATGCTCCAGTGGGATTCCTTCCCAGGTAATCCTCAGAGCTCGGGATGCTTGTCTGTTCTTAAGGTGAAAGGCGCATGTCTGTGTTTTAGATGGATTAGGGATCAGTTGGTTTTCCCTGTAATAGGCAGTAAGAGCACCTAGAGCTTCGGAGAGCTTCTGTTCTACCATCTCAAAGCTCCCTGCTTGAGCAGTAATGGCATGATCATCAGCATAGATGAAACTCTCTGTCCCTTCTGGCAGTGGCTGGTCATTTGTGTAGATACAAAAGGTTTGCTAGGGTAGACCCTCTTTCACTCAGACTCAGCCCCCCTGAACCAAACTCAGCCACCCCCCCCAACCCCCCCCCCCCCAAATCCTGGCTATGGGCCTGGGTGGGTTGGTCATGTGTGGAAAAGAATTGGATGGCTCTATCTGCCCCACTTGATTTATCCACAAATGCAACAAAACCAACAAGAACCTCAATTGTCAGGAAATGGAAGATTAAAAGTTGATTATGTTTTTGAGCAATTTTCTCAAATGGAAAGACAGAGATTGCATTAGATTATGTTATAGTGAGCTTGGTGTGAAAAATATTGTTAATGCTTCAAGACCTGCAGTGTGAACCTGTGGAGTGGATATATTTTCCAAGTTACGTCCAGTTGTGTCCAACAAAGTTCAAGACTGCAAGCAAATTAAAAGCAAAACAGAACCTATTTCCAATAAACTTCCATAGCAAAGAGATTTATTTTCTGTCATAACAGTGGATCAAATGTAGTCTTTTGAATCATTGTGGTCAGAGTTCTTCCTACTTTGTAGGTTGTGCATTTGAACTGTTCACAGATACAGTGAAATAAAAATGCATAGTCCTTATGTTTCCCTATACAATCATACCCAGGGGAGGATACACACTGATTCCCTATCCAAGTTTCTCATCCCGCCCCCCCCCCCCAATTATTTAATTTTTTTTGCATTTGGCCTTCTCTTGAATATATCAGGTGAACCTGCATGTTGGACTGATGGTATAACTAGAATTCCTATGTGTTTAGTTCCAGTTGAAAAAATTATATTGCTGATAGGTGAAAACATATCCCTTTCCTTTTAGGAGGAGAAAAATTTGTTATCATTAGTACTCATTTACAAGATAGACTTAATTATACCTACCTTAGCAACAGTAACAAAAAACATAAAGACAATTGGTCTGAGTTAGGGGGAGTTAGTATAGCATAGTGGCTAAGGTTAAACTGCCCATATACATAAATCTTAAAACTCACAACATTTCACATATATAAACTGGGATATATGTGACTCCACAACACCAGAGTGATTGAGATGGCAAAATCAATTAATGAGGAAAAATATACAAGCTACGAGAGGCTGAATCAATTTGCTTTTGCCTAAGCTACTGGGAAGGGCACAATTCGTCCCTTTCCTCCTATTCCTGCTGAGTTAAATGAATGCAAACCACTTTTATTTCTGTTTATATCAATTGAAGTAAGCTAAGGACAAAAGGGGAAAATGAAAATAGGACAATAGCTGAAAAAGTGAGACAAACGGAGAATTAATTGGGACTGTCCCTGCCAAATCAGGATATGACATGAACTCTCTCCCATTGTACTGACTGGATATCATAGTAACCTTCTAGCTGTCATGCCTGCCTTTAACATAAGAAGTAGGAAGAGGAAATGAACAATTCATGTTCTTAAGCTTGAAAAATAGATTTCAACATACGACTGAAAGTATTTCTGCTGTGAGGGACTGTACATTTCTAAACCTGTTTGTAAATGATTAAATCAACCTTTGACTCTGAAGATTGCATCTACAGACAGTTGCACATCTCTTGCTGAACATCTTCCTGTTTTAGAGAGATGGTGAACGGGTTTCTCAAGAGCTAAAGCTATTTGGCTGATCTAGTATTGTCTGGTTTGACAGATAAGACATGCCTCAATATAACATATTGCTCAGTTTAATGCCTCAAGCATAACCAGTGGGGAAGAAAGGTGGGAAATGTGGTAGAACATCAGCATGTGCGTGAAGTATTTCATTTTAGCTGTTAGGGGTCACATTGTACTTACCACATTTTGTTTGGCTGCTGCATATATTCTTTAAGAATATATTGGGGCATTTAGGGTAACATCACTCAGCTGTTTCTAAAACAGACTTTATATCATACTTTTTGAAAATCAATAGGCATGTAGTTGGAACTTCTTTTGGGTGGGCCCAGGGGGGATGGGGGACTGGGGACTGGGGGACGCACGTTCTAATTTTTCATTAGAAAATGCTATATTATTTTAAACAATTACATGTTGGACAGAAATGTGTGAAATTATTGAAGAGCAGATTCAAAGTGGAATGTATCTTTAAGAAAATTGTAGAGCTTGCTCATGGTAGAAGGGCAAAAATAAACCCTACTCCTCTCCCTGAAACTAGTGGTTCTTGTCAGGATGTCTGCTTAAATTTCTTGTCTGTTTCAAGCTTTTTTTTTTTTTTTGTCGTGTCAGGAGCAACCGCTCCTGTTGTGAGAGAATTGGCCGTCTGCAAGGACGTTGCCCAGGGGACGCCTGGATGATTTTTGATGTTTTATCATCCTTGTGGGAGGCTTCCCTCATGTCCCCATATGAGGAGCTGGAGCTAATAGAGGGAGCTCATCCGCCTCTCCCCGGATTCGAATCTGCGACCTGTTGGTCTTCAGTCCTGCTGGCATAGTGCTTTAACCCACTGCGCCACCGGGGGCTCCGGTGTTTCAAGCTGCCTTGGAGACTATGTTGGGGTGAGAGGTGACATGTAATGAACAAAACAAAAATGAAAACAGAAAACAACTAACTAAACCAAGCAACACCCAAACAATCATACAGGGTGTCAAGGAGATTCACAATACACGGGACCAAATTATATAGTTTAGTCCCATACCTTCAAGATACTGACACACTAATGAAAGAGATTGACTTCTTGTGTAAAAAATGGAAAAAGTTGACACCTGCAGGAAAACCATCAAGTGCACTGGACGCATATCTTGCCTGTGATAGTTTCTTCACATTTGGAAAAAAAAACCCTGTCTTATTCAGATTTCCGCAACATTGCATATGTCAACAGATACAAAGGAAATGTAATTTTCAACTCTTAAACATTTGAGAACATACATAACAATGGGGCAAGAAAAAAATGCCTGGACTTCCATGGAGCCTGATTTCAGTAAAAGTGTATTGACACAGTTTTCAAGTGTTTCCAACAGGTTTTGTGGTATTCTTTTGTAATCACTAAATTACCATTTTTTTTTCTGGCTATAGGTCTGTTCCAATTCACATATATTTTCTCTAATTCAAATGATTATTCATGATTATTCTTTTCCCCTCAGCATTTCTACTTGTGAGTAAATGTTGCATTTATTTTTAAACCAGCGTGTCAATCTGTTAGAACTGATTCTCAACCGCATTAATTTGAAAATAAATCAACCAATTAAGCACTCATTTTGTTAGATTGTTATAGTCTAATTTGAAATGTTAATGAAGTGCAGGAGTTTGGATTCAAATGCTGAGCCTTTTCCAAAATATGAAAATGCTTTGAAATTCTGATTCAGTTGTTAATATCACCTACTGCAATATTATTTTCTAGTTTTGACTGTGTTGCAGTTCTTCTTTCGTGCTCCACTTCCTTTCCGAAATGGCTTGTTTTGCTCAGGAATATCAGGGGAAGTTACGGTATGCTCACTTGCCTTGTTCTTTTTTCTTCTTCCTTAGTGGGTAATCTTATTTCCCCAGCTGTAGAATTGTAAATTATGAACTTTTACATTCATGTTCCATATCTATTTTAAGTTGAAGTATAATAATTAAAATTGTTAAATGCCAGTCCTTGGGGAAGGCAACTCGGAAAGGCATTTAGATAGCTAGGACTTCATAAATCTTCTGCAGCATAAAGCAAAGTCTCTCCATATCGAATGATCTCAATAGGAATATACTCCCCACCATCATTGAATATAAAAATTAATTTCATTAGGCTTTACATGTATCAAAAATGATCATGTCCAGAGCCTTGACTGCCAAATTCTTTTTGTTATATTTTATTAATTCATAATATTGCTCTGCTATTGTAGTACCAGATACTCCATGCAAAGCCACTGTCTTAGAACAGCCTCTTTTTGCATAATGAAAATCAGTTCTAAAATTTTCAGATCAGTGTTCTAAGCATTGGGGAATATTGGAGTCATGTGGCACTCAAGAAGAGACATTCATTAGGTCCTGGAATGGAGCGTTCACTGGTTGGGAAGCAAAGTTGCCATTGAGAGAGACTTGGAGGGTCACATCCAATTGTTTAAAACAATATTTTTATTCTAGAGAAACACAGGATAAAATGTACTGACAGACATTCTAAATATATAAAATTACAATAACTAAATTGCTGCACACTACAACTAATAAAGATAAAGATTTCCCCTGACATTAAGTTTAATCATGTCCAACTCTGGGGAGTGGTGCTCATCTCAATTTCTAAGCCGAAGAGCTGGCATTGTCCATAGACACTTCCTAGGTCATTTGGCCGGCATGACTTCATGGAGTGCCGTTACCTTCCCACAGAAGCAGGACCTATTGATCTGCTCACATTTGCATGTTTTCAAATTGATAAGTTGGCTGAAGCTGGGCCTAACAGCGGGAGCTCACCCTTCTCCCCGGATTTGAACCACCAACCTTTTGGTCAGCAAGTTCATCAGCTTAGCGGTTTAACCCGCTGTGCCACCAGGGGGCCCATACATTACAATTAATTGATGATAAAAATAATAAACTTACCATAAAGGTCTTCTCCTTTATTAGTTTACTTCTTTTAAACAATAATGTAATCCCACTTCTGTTTGAAACCAAACTCTGCTAATTCATGATAAGCCGATAAACATCCCCATCATTGTTGCTAAAAGTTAAAAAAGAGGCCCCAGTATTTTTTAAAGTCAGTCAAAGATTTTTATTTTATCAGCATAATGAATGTGTAAGTTACTACTATTTTTTTATCAGCCATTCTTTCTGCATTTGGATGACTGGACATATACAATTTCCATTTGGAAAAGAAAAGCATTTTGGCCCCTAGAATCACTTATGCCTATGGGAAACTGATCCATTTATAGCACTGCTTCTCAACCCAGATGTTTTGGCCTTCAACTCCTAGAAATCCTAACAGCTGGTAAACTGCCTGGGATTTCTGGGAGTTGTAGGCCAAGATACCCGGTGACTCACAGGTGGAGAACCACTGATTTATAGTCGCAACCTTCTAAAACTTTGGGGTGAAGAGATGAACAAAATGACTCAACATCACAGAATAATGCTTTAATCAGTTTGATTACAATTCTTGTGTCCTTTCCCAGACAAAATCCAAAGCAGGAGAAGCTACTTTGGAAGCATAGAAAGCTTAGTTGTGGCCAGTGGTAACCACAAAATTGCATATGGCACTGTGTGATAACTCTCAGAATGGACAGAAGAGACACCTTGTTGGAGGTAATTTGATCTTGCTTGACCAGGTTTGTTTTCATCCAGGGACACCATTCTCAGTTCCACGGTTAGTGAAAAGATGGGATATTAAAAATAAATGAACATTATTGTAAGTTACCTACAGAGTCTGGTTGTTGTTGTGTTATGTGCCTTTAAATCAGCTCTGACTTAAAGCACACCTGTCAGAAAATTTTATTGGCAAGATTCATTCAGAGAAGGTTTATTATTGCTTTTTTTCTGAGACTGAGAATGACTTGGCCAAGGTTGCCAAGTGGGGATTTATGGCCACTTGGGAATTTGAACCCTGGTCGCCCAGGTTCTAGTCCATTGTTCAAAGCACTCTGAATCATGCTGGCTTTGAAACATGGAGGTTGCTGTAGAAATACCCTGGAAAATAAGGAAAGGGAAACGGGAACAGTGGATAATTTTCTTCTTTTTCTCTCACCCTCTCTCCCCGTCCATCTGTGTGAATGTGTTTATGTATGTGTATGTGAAAGAAAAAGAGAAACTATAAGATTTAAGCTGAGAGTAAACATTGAAAGCAAGATAACTGTTATGGATTTTGATGACAAAAATGCCATTCTTTCTGCTGGACAAAATGCAAGAATGTTTTATCTCATGGAATTTCCAGTCGAGAATGGAATTATTTTTCAGCCTGCCGAAGCGGCCTCCGAACCAAATATGGATTCTGCAATGAGCACCAAAAATACCATCCAGCACTCAAAACACAGCTGCTATGGCAGGGGTTCGTCTTTTCATTTCAAAAGGAGGGCAGTGTCCAAGCAAAAAATAATATGTACTGCAAATGTTCTACTGTTAACGGATGACATTTTGGAGCATTAATTTGTGCCCTTTTTTAAACTGCCAAACTGCTTTTAAGTATTTCCCTCAGGTTCACATGGTGTGTTTTCTTCCCAGCTCTGACAATGAAAACAGGAGAGGAAAATATGTTCAGTAAGCATTATTTCTTTGATCTCTGGTACTAATTGAAAGCTCCTGCATTGTGTGGCACTCCAGCACAACATGCTGTTTTCATGAAGTCATACATGAAACAAAACCAAAAAGTGAGCTGGTGAGAAAAGCCAAGATCCAGAGTGTAGATGTAGTTTCATACACTTAAAATTAGTCTGAGTTTTCCTCTGGAATTCCTCTGGCATTATTCGGAATTGGCCCTCTTCATGGTTGATGTTGTTGTTAAATGTGCCAAAATGGTAATCCATCTAACAGCATGCAGATTTACGTGAGAAGAGAGAAAACACAATCAAAGTGCAAAATTATAAGCAGAGAGTAAAATACAAATTTAAATGGATTTTTTTTTCATGTCAGGAGCGAATTTAGAAACTTCAATTGGCCGTCTGCCAGGACATTACCCAGAGGATGCCCGGATATTTTGATGTTTTACCATCCTTGTGGGAGGCTTCTCTCATGTCCCCTATGGGGAGCTGGAACTGACAGAGGGAGCTCATCTGCACTCTCTCTGGATTCGAACTTCCGACCTGTCGGTCTTCAGTCCTGCTGGCACAAGGGTTTAACAGATTGCACCACCGGGGGCTCCATATGGAAATTAAAAGTAAATGTACAATCAGTCCTTCACATTATTTGGGGTTAGGGATATGGGATCCCCACAAAAGCAGAAACACCACAAATAAAAAGGGCTATTTTTACCTGAGACAACAGCTCTCTACGATACTCTGGTCCTCCAATGTGACTTTATTATCAAATTCTGTTGTAATTCAACTGTGGAGTTGTCTTGAGATTTTGCTTTTGACTGTTGGTTAGCTAAAATGTCTGTCCAAGCATTTTAGCTACCCAAACCTCACACAATTGAGTCTCTTTTTTCTGTCCCTAGCATGTACTTTATGCAGCCCTAAAGAAGGAAGGCAGAATTAAACACACACACACAGACACACACACACACCCTGCATAAGCTAATAAATAGATCTTTGGGCAAATTCAGGAATAATTCCTCTCATGTCAATAGAAATACAAAATATTTTCCATGTGATCCATAAACTGATCAAGTGTCCTATATCTTAACTCAGTGGATCATTTTGGGCTATATGCTAGAAGAGGACTTTGCATGCTCTCCTTTTTTGTATTCTAGTTTTAAAACTACATATCCCTCCAAAGACAGGAATATTCTGCATCAAGTAAGAGGCGTAACAGCTTGCTTTTTAGATTTGTTTGAACTTGGTCTGTAGCTTGGAAAGGCAATCCAATCAATTAATTCATGATGCAAAGGTGAAACATGGCTGAAAATTAAAGGAGCACCCACAACTTCAGAAGCTTAATACGTATGATAGTTGTGGATCAGGAAACTTACCAGATATATTGTTCAGAGTTTGAAATCTAGGCTGTTGTAAAAACAGAAGTCTTCGAGAGCCTTATGCTTTTACCTTAAGTCAGCTTAGACTGAATATTGTTAGAACAGGTCTCAAAGTTTCCTCCTCCTGAGGAATCTTCTAGTCTTCTTAAGAAACCTGCAATTCCTTTTACTCACAAGGAATTGAATTTTTCTGAACCCTATGATGTATGCTTCACCGAAGGGAGGCCATCTTTACACCTTTTGACAGGGGCATCCTTTAGTCTCCTTGCTTATCTTTCCTCTTCTTACTCCACGGGCAAAGTAGATTCATCTGGAACCCAGTCTCCATATCCTTCGAGGTCCACATGTTGCGGTTTATGCTGTATGGGTTTTTCTGCTGTTTATAAGACACATAACAAGTTTCTGCTGATGTTTTATGCAGGTTGTTTGTTACCCTGAAACAGCTGTTGGTGGTTTCACAGCTCATCTTCTAAATACCCTTACTTTTTGGAGTGAGTTCTTCCAGTAAACAACACTCCATAAAAGATAGCCCACAGATGCAGCAAGAAACCATAGATCATTTTTGCATTCCAAACTAGAGAAGCCATAATTCAACATCAATTTGGCAATGAGGCCTTCCTGAAGGAACCGCTGTGTTGCTTTTCAGTACTTGCAAAATCCTACTGAAGGAAGGTTCTGGAGTATCTGAGGCTGTCAACAGCACCAAGGCATGTCCCAAGCCCCATGCTGTATCTGCTTCCTTTAACCCTGTCACATGGCACTCTGCCAGGTACCTCGATATCCCGTTGTCTCTGTCTGGGAAGCCTTGTTCACACATCTTGATTCCATCTGTAGTTTTGACGAGGTGAAAAAAAAATGTATGTCAAACATATGTGCATTCAGTACGGCTTCCCTTTATGGGTCATGCACTGAAACATCACTGATTTTATTTCAAGGATGGACAGTTACAAAATACCTTTTGTGTTTCTAGACCTTAAGGCTAGCGCCACAGTGGGAAATACTGGGGAAAGTGTACCTGCCCTAAACGCAGTTGGATCCCTTGTTCAAACAGATCTGAGGATCAGACACGCCTTTGTTTTGGAGTTTGGGAGCCTCCTGGTGGGAGGGGAGATCCTGAGGTGAGGGGAAGAGGGATGAATTATGCAAAAAAATGCCAGAGGACAGAAAGTTACTGATCCCCAGCATCCACCGGATATGTCTAAAGCTGCAGAACATCCTCTGCAAAATCTCTCCCTCCTTCCCTTGTCTGTCCTAAATTCAGACTTTTAGACATTCTGAGCTGGTTGAAGTGGGCTTTGGGCTTGCTTACAGCATTATTAGCAAATTCTGTCCATGCTTCAGTATTTTAGGTTTAGGGGGCCAAGAAGAGATCAGTGATATTTTCAGAATGGCATTGGCAAGAGGAGAGGTTTTACGACTGGAACACATTGAATTTTAGTCCTTTTCTTCTTCTTGACCCATGTAGTCTTTTCATGAATGTGTACATGTGCATCTTTACTCTTATTCCCATTGTTATGTTTCAAATGCTTCAATTCAAATTGAATTAGTAGCATTTAGCAATTTAAATTAAATCAGGATTGTCTTTAATTGGATTGTTTATTTAAATATTTCAAAATCATGATTATTTTTTTCAAGCTGTATTTTTATTTAATCTGTCTTGTGAACTTTTTCTTTGACTGATACAGCAGATATGATATATGCAGTTGTACATAAAAAGATAATGGAAAGTTTCTGTGTGCTCCTGATCTGTCCTATGTAGTTGGAAATGGTGGGTGCCAAATAGTATCTTTATACAGCTGTCTGTCTGTCTGTCTGTCTATCATCTATCTATCTATCTATCTATCTATCTATCTCTATCTATATCTATCTATTTTCTGCATTTCTCTGGACATAGGGACTCAAGGAGGATAGCTGACTAACAAATGTGTTGGTTTTATGTTGGTTTGCATTGATCATTTATTTTCAGGATCAAAAGGTGTTCTTTCTACAATAACCTTCTCTTGGGTAATATGAAGTGTGTCTGACTGATGCTTTAAAGACTCCAGATCCCAGAATGTCTCACCATTGGCCCTTCTGTCTTGTTATGATGGGAACAGGAGTTCAAATAATTTAACCAGTACAGGGATTAGCAGACTACTATAAACATTTAGCTTTGCACTTGAGCAATTAACCCTGGCTTGCTAGTAAGAATTAACAAGTGGGAAACATGGATTAATAGTATGATTTGGCTATTAAAAAGTAAAACAAATAATGCACGAAACCAGTAATCAACACTTCCCCCTCTAGGAAACAGAAGCTAACTAATAACGGAAAGTTAAAGAGCAGCACTCATCATGAAATTTCATAGTTACTCAGAATGGGAAGCAATAAACTTGGAAGAAATAACAAATCTGGAGTTTTTAATTAACACCAGGCATGGTTTTCTTGGGTGTGAATTTTCTCTGAGTAATTATTAGAGAAGGATCTTGGCCATAGAAAATAACACTGCACAACACTATAATACTGCATTACATACTCTATTGAAGCCCTATTACAATCTTACCTCCTGCAGATTAAATAGAAACTGCCTCTTGTGGGTGGTTATCATGTGACAGCTGAGATGTTGTTGGAGTGCAATTTCTACCATTCCTTGCAAATAGATGGCTATGGATCCTATTCAACAACATCATTAGCTCTGCTCCAGTTCTGAAGGACTGTAGCATGGAAGCAACCTAGTATAATCAGCTCACATGATTTCTGTTTTTGAATTTACTGATTAATTAATTTTAAAAATTGCAAATAATCATCTCACATTATTCAGAATCTTAGGTAATCTATAATGCATTATCTGAGAATCTGGTACCATGGTTGAAGTCAATGATGGCTGGTCACTCTCATTGCATTGCAGTGGGGATGAGAGACAGGGCCTTCTTGGTGATTGCCCCCTGGCTATGAAACTCCCTTCCTGGTGAGATCATCGGCCCCCTCCCTCCTTTCCTTTAGAAGGATGGTAAAAATTTGGCTGTGTGACCAAGCTTTCAGGAGAGGCAATAAAGTAGCAATAGGAAAGATTACTAGGTCAATTAGATTTGACACTGATGACTAGGATGGTTTTAAATGATGTATGTTAATTTTGAGATAAATGTTTTTAATGTTTATGTATGCGTATATGAATTTGTGCCCCGGCATTGAATGTTTGCCATATATATGCTGTGCTCTACCCTGAGTCCCCTTCAGGGTGAGAAGGGTGGAATATAAATGTTTTAAATAAATAAATAAATAAATAAATATTGATTTTGCCATTTTATGTAAGGGGCACAATTTGATTATATGCCATTACATATAATGAGACTTGAGTATTCAAACAAAAGGTGCCTCAGCATACTGCTGCAATCAAGTATTTTGGGGGGGGGGGGGAATGGAGCAGCAATCAGGAACCCCCTCCCCATTTTGGACATGTCTCCCTAAACTTAAATACAACTGTACCAAGTACTTGTGTAGGAGTATATTGCCTGAAGGCTCCTGACCCTAATATACCTATGTTTGTTCAAAAGTGACTTACCATAATGAAAACCAATGTAAAAGACCCATTGTTATGTTGATTGCATAGTTTTTCTACTGTATAGAACTTTGGCACTTTACATTTTGGAACATGTGTGTGTGTGTATGTGTGTGTTTCATTCACACTATTTCTCTGAAATGCCCTGTAGTGCTTGCAAATGTGACAATTGACAAGAAGAGGTGCATTTTGTCTGACAAGAAATCTCAAGAGTTGTGAAAAGGCTATTTTTGTTGAGGCTGTTGAATCCAGTGGGTTTTTTTCTATGCCTAGTAGTTCAGTTCAGTGTTGCCACTTCCCCAGTGTTTTCTCTTTCTTCCTGAATTCTGCTAAGATCTGTTATATGTTTCACTCCACACGGCTCTGGCATGTTGGAATTCCATTATCAGTCGGAGTAACATTTTTAGAATTCAGGAGTGCTCCCTAACTCAGTGCTGCTCCGTGCCAGAACGAAGGTCATTTCAATTTCATGTTATGTCGTACAGTTTTGAAGTGACATGTGTTTAATGATTTTTTTTTCTCCCTAAATGAACTGTAACAAGGATTGCACTAATGGGCTCTAATGAGATGCTAGCAAAGAGAAGGGAGGGGCCTGGGTGAGAAGAAGATGAATCATTCAAATAACATTAAACTAATATTTTAGCAGACCTGCCAGGACTCAGATTAATGTTCCTCTCCTCCTGCTTCAATCTTTCTCCCTCCCTTTCTTTCTGTTCTTATAGATGAGGTTTTTGTTGTGCAACTGTTCTATCTCAAACACAAAGTATTAGGAATGTTCCAGACCAGAGCTAAGAAATTATTTTCTGGACTGCACTTCCCAGGATTATATTATTGAGAGCTAATTTAACATTATACATTGTCATAACTCTTCAGAATTGACAAGAGAATTGAGGCTGCCAGACCAAAGGAGTGAGCACTACCCACGCAGCATGCCATGAATGCTGGAGTGCTTAAAGACCTTATGCAAGCTGGGATCCACTCATACTACCTAATTATACGGAAATATACCACTTTAACTGCCATGGTTTGATCCTATGGAATCCTGGGGATTGTAGTTTGGTGAGAGGCATCAGAGGAGCTCTCTAGCTGAAAATTCCATATGCCGCTCCCAAAACCATCAATCTCAAGATCCTATAGGATGGAACCATGGCAAATAAAATCTATATAAATAAAGATGCAATGTTCATTTGTGGGATTAACATAACTCAAAAACCACTGGACGAATTGACATGAAATTTGGATACTACACCTCTATCAGACCAACGAGTGACCATTACTCACAAACCCCTCCCAAAAAACAGCAAAAAGGACTTAACCCCCCCCCCCCCAAAAGCTAAATGATGATACAGCACATGCGCGAAAATGACAGTTCCCAACATCCCCTAGACCAGGCCCTTCAAGGGAGGAGGATGATCCAAATGCACTGCTTCCAAGCTGCAGGCTTGCTTCTCCTTGGATTTTTTTTTGAGAGCATCCCAATCCCTGCATATTTCCTATTTCCTATTCCTGGACTGCAACTCCCATCAATCCTCCAGATAGATAAGACAGATAGATTAGATAGAGATAGATAGATAGTAGGTAGATAGATCAATCAATCAATCAATCAGGAGAACTGCTGAGAGTTAGAATAGGAAGAGAAGGAAGAAAGAAGAGAAAGAAAAAGGGAGGGGAAGGAAGGAGGTAGAGAAGGAAGGAAGGAAGGAAGGAAGGAAGGAAGGAAGGAGAGAAGGAAAGAAAAAAGGGAAGGAAGGAAAGAAAGAGGGAAGGAGGGAGGGAAGGTGAGAAAGAAAGATGGAGAGAGAGAAAGATGGAGGGAAAGAGGGAGGGAAGGTTGGTCACAGCAATGTGTGGCGGGTACAGCTAGTAGATTAATAATAATAGTATAATGATGTGATGTGAATGGACCCCTAATACAACATGCAACAATTTGTGCAACTAGCCGTTGGTGTAAGCATTAAGCTCCAACAAGATTTCTTCCTCAGAATCCAACACCCAGCATTACCACAGTTGTTCTGATAGATTCTGGGAATGGTAAGTTTTTAAAGCTCTGGTTCAATTATAATTTTTTGTGTGTGATCCTGCATTTTTCCTCACTCGTTGATTCTTTCTTTGTAGTGATACCTTTCCAACGTTTGTATTGTTTTCTCTTCGGATGTTCGAACTCTGAATGCAAAGAATTAGTCACTGAAGTAAAATTATAACCTGGGCAAGCATTTCCATGCAATTTAACTCACACTCACATCTTAAAGGTCGTTCCCCCTTTTAAGACGCCTTTCACATATCTACTAATGGATTCCTTGCCTTTTTGTATAATGGGAGGAGTGTTTTTGTAGGGGAAACTCATGGGCTTTCTATCAGTTAGCCTCTCCCTTCTGCCAGTTGCTGGAGCCTGCCTATAATTCTCTAAGGCTCTGCTTAATATAGTAATTCTGCAGGTGGACATGCTAAAAAGGACTTACCCTACAGCCTCTAGAAGCATCCCCTCCCTATAGAATCTACAGATTTTGTGAGAAATGGACAGGTTGTGGAAAGTGTCTGGCTATGTCTCCGTGGCCAGAGAGAGAAATATTACATCAGCACTGAGATCTGGCAGGGTTCTCCAGACATCTCAGATCTTTTAGAGGCTGGTAGGAGCTCTTTGGATGCTCCAGACGTACAAAGGGAATGCCAACCTTTGCTGCACTCAAATGAAGCAGAGAGTATTTGAGGATTGGGACATGTGTAGGGAAACCAAGATGCTTGTTTATAAAGCTATTATCCTCCCAACCCTGTTATATGCCCGAGAAATGTGGGCCATCTACAGATGTCTCTCTCAACTTCTGGAATAATTCCATCAATGTTGCCTCTGAAAAAGCCTGCAAATCTCTCAGAAAGACAGGCAGACAAATGTTAGCATGCTGGAAGAAGCAAAGACCACCAGCATTGAAGTGATTCTCCAATGCCATCAACTTTGCTGGATTGGTCATGTTGTCCAATAGCCCAATCGCCATCTCCTCTTTCTCCTTTTCCCCTTCTTCCTCCTCCTTCTCCTCTATTCTTCTCATCGGGACCATGGGTAGGAGGGCTTATTTAGTATTTAACCATTTCTGCAAGTCACAGATCATTTACTCTAAAATGCTATAATATGAATATAGTAAACAAATAATTTTAACAACATTTAGGAAAAAATAGCAAAAGAATGAATATATATATATATATATATATATATATATATATATATATCCATCCCAGCATGAAATAATGATACGTTGACTCTATATTACAGAATTAAGATGTAGCAAAATATCATCCATGTACAAGCATCACATTATCCGTTTCCTGTTTATTCAGACTGTAGGCAGATGTGTTTTCCCTTAGATTTCTACCTATCAAAAATTAAGCCATGGGTTCATTTGAGGGAAAATAATGTTGCCATATATTTGTCCTTTATTTCTGACATACACATTTTTTGCCTTTGGCAAAGCAGCATTACACCAGCTTTCTTAAAACCTAATTTACTTCCTAATTTCAGAGTTGATAATCAAAGCATAGATGAAATGGCTTTGCATCTCTAATAAGAGTTATAACAATATACTGAGGATGAATCATTGCTCTTCTATTGTTGTTAATTTCTAATTAGATGCTGTATATTGCTCTTGATTTAAATGCAGAGTTCCCTCTGGAATCTCATGCCCCAGATTGAGAGCATAGTTGGCCTAATCCTGTTCCCTTTGAAATCCACGAGTGAAGAACCACATGATCAGCTTGTAAAGCCGGCATGCCATAGAAAGAAAGGCAGATGCTACAGACGCTTGCGAGCGTGTTATTTGTTGCAATAGCTTTTTTGAGAGAGGGAGTATTAGAAAAAAATAGACTCTACTTCATATTCTAAGAGGAATGAGCAGATTATGCTTGGGCTGGGTGCTTGTCTCTCCTGGAAACAGCTGTGAAGTCTCCAGGGAGTCTGCGTTGCTATGCCCCATCTATGCTAAAGAGGATCAGACTTCAGTTGCACTGAAGACACTGGATGAGTTTCTGAATTATTGTTTTTACTAGTCCTCAAAGTGCAACAGCTTTTTCAATTTATACCATAATATATAGAGTCTGTTCTGGTATACAAATTCACCAAGAATCGGGATTTACAGTATGGCCCCCATGGCCATGGGGGATAAATTTCTGGATTTCATATGGATGTGTGAAACAGCAGATAATAGTGAAGACTAATGTTTCCAGTGGAACAAGAGATGGAGATATGGAGAACAGAATGCAACTGAAACCGGCGGTCCAGAAGGGGCAAAGCATGCCAGTTTGGCTAGTTGTAATTCAACTTTGGGGGTTAGATTGGGAGAGTTTTGGGGTCCTTGAGGTTGGGAGAGGCAAATGGGTGATTTAAGAAGCTCGTATTTTTTTGGTGAAAAATTTCCCAACACCACCCACCACCAAACCAGGTCCATAGCCAGAGATGGAGGTTTAAGGGTTCAACCCCCTCCCCCACCAAAATGTACCAGGTTAAAAAAAAACACCCTGGTTCCTCATGAATGGGTTAACCAGTAAAATAGGGTTTTTTAAACCTTCCACATTTGCGGGGGGATATGGGCCTGCACCACACACCATTCTCCTGATTATTTGGGGCAGAGATTCTGTAACCTCTTAGAGGTTTCAGGGACCATAGTTGCCATCTCCATTCTAGAAGAATAGGTGGCTTTCTGTACTTCCATAATGGATTTGTAATCTATAGTTACACATCTGTGATTGCTCCATGTTTATTAATATTACATAATCATGATAGTGGCACCATTGACACAATTGTATATGCCTTCCAGATCTACCTTTTTAGGTAGCAGTAGCACACACAGATAGAGGAGCAACTTTTGTATTAGGAGCAACTTGAGAAACTGCAACTTGCTTCTCGTGAGAGAGAATTGGCTGTCTGCAAGGACATTGCCCAGGGGATACCTGGATGTTTTGCCATCCTGTGGGAAGCTTCTCTCATGTCCCCACATGAGAAGCTGGAGCTGAGAGATGGGAGCTCCCCCCATTTCCTGGATTTGAACCGCTGACCTTTCGGTCAGCAGTCCTGTTGGCACAAGGGTTTAACTCATTGAGCCACTGGGTGCTCCTATTGGGGTGGAGGAGAGTGACATTTCCATTTCCTCCCATCAGTGAGGCTGTGACAATCAGATGCAGGATCTCTGTCCCATGTCCTTTTCATAGCCCTTCTCTCTGGCAGGGGGTGGGGGGGGTGGTGGTGGCGGCAGTGGTAGGGAACTCCTGCACCCCAGCAACCAGATGAACATGACTTCCATATCTTAGTATAGATGCTGCCTTGTAAAATATGTTTGGAAAGATTGGTCAAGAAAATGTTATTGAGTTACACCTACTAAGGTTTCCTATTAGCAATGCAGAACGTGGTCCAAAGACTTTTTCAGTCTACAAGGTTGGTGGGACTGGAGTAGAAGCTTAGCTTCAGGTAGGACAAAGACTCGAAATACGCAGCTAATGTAATACTGGCATGGTTTTAAAAAAGACAAATAGGCTGCATTCTCTTATCAAGTAAATTCTGCTATGGCAGACAATTTTTGTATATTTGTGGGTTATTGCATGAATACTCCCACCCTCCAGATAATTTAAGGGACACAATCTGATATCACTCAATGGATTCCTCCTGTTATATAGCACCCGAATAAGGTTTCAGAAGGTGTAGAGAATATATATATAAGAGAATTCCCAGATTATTCACCTGTTGATACAGATCTGACCTTTGCTTTTGTTCTTTCCCTGCATGCATCTTGGTGGTGGAAGGAAGCAGTCTTTCAGTTACTGTAACTGCCATTAGAGTAATATAATTGCAGGTGTTATCACTTTTGTACATATTTTACAAAAGTAGCACAAAGTGATGCAGTCTTCCAGCTGAGCTTTCCTTTCTGTCATAGATATTTAAAACATTACTGAATAGGCACATTGTCAAAATTAAATGAAATTATTAGTTTTCATGGGTCTATACCATGTAGGATAAATGTTGGATTTAATCCTCTACTGGTGGGCTATGTTCCTTACTAGATACTATCTAGCAATGTGCTATATTCTATACTATTCCTGATGACTTCCTCTGGTATAGTTTGGAACCCTTTCCTGCAAATTATTCATGGAATATATATTTACTGTAATTGTGCTAGTTTTGGATTGTGCAGAAAATCAGAAATAAGCCTGTTAAGAACCAAGGAACTTGACAGAACACCCAAAAATAGGACTGGGTTTTAAAAGATATAATGATCACATGCTGCCCAATAACATGCCGAAGAATGAAAACTGAGAGTGTGAGCCAAATGAAGTACCGCATTTCATTGCATAATAGTTGCACCCCCTCATTTTGGTGACAAGGGGAGGTGCAATATTTTTGTGGTGGTGACTATTATGTGGTGAAAAAAAGCCCATTTGAGGGGGGCTTTTTTGCTTCATAATAGTGCATGGGTAGCATCTGCCCACGCAACTGCACCCTCAAAGTGTAGCTGCTCAGGAGAGAGGCAGGTGGGCAGGGAAATTCACCCATCCGCCCACCTCTTCCCTCTGAGCTGCGGAGCCTTTGTAGCTCAGAAGGGAAAGGCTAGGGATGTAAGTTCATGCGCTTACTAGCTTGAAGCAAAGCAAGGCTCTGTAGCTGTGGAGGGAACAGGCAGGAGGAGGAGACAAGCAGGTGGGAGGGCAGGTGAACCCTTTCTTTGGTGCTTGACTTTTGGCCCTGTTGTGCCAAAAAAGCAGTTGCTTTCTTAATTCACTCACCTGGGTGAGTGAAATAAGGATGCGACTATTATGCAGTAAAGGCAAAATTCCTTCCCCAAGAGGGGGTGCGACTATTATGTGATGAAATCCTTTAGCTGTAATTGGATGCCGATGATTTTGTCTTAATAACTGCTTGCAATTTGGGATATATTTTAGGCATGTATGTGTCCTAAGATCAAATACATTCTGCCATTATAACCAACAATCATAGAGGATATGCTGCATCTATTTAGCTATCTCATCAATTCTTAGAAACTGATTCAACAGTGTAGGAGGGCTTGCTTGATTGTTATCTGCGGCAAAGTTGTGGTAGAAAGAGTTACTTTATAGGTATTTTACTCCAATAGCTAACATTTAGAAAACTGACAGAGACTCAATTATCACAGAAGAAGAAAGTGAGGTGAAATCTTCCAAACAGGGACACAGAGAGCACAAAAACCCCAAAACCCCACCATAGATGTGCTGACCCTTCCCTATGCTATCCAAATGTGTGTGTGTGGCTGGAATTACACTTTAAAAATGCACCTGTTCTGAGTTACAAACAAATTCAACTTAAGAACAAACCTAAAGAATCTATTGGGTTGTTATAGGTTTTTCGGGCTGTATGGCCATGTTCTAGAAGCATTCTCTCCTGATGTTTTGCCTGCATCTCCCACCCTGGATTTTCCACATAAATATAAACCCAATTTTCCTAGTTTCCAACAGACCTCACAACCTCTGAGGATGTCTGCCATAGATGCAAGCAAAACATCAGGAGAGAATGCTTCTATTTATTTATTTATTTATTTGGAGTGCTTCTATCCGGCCCTTCTCAACCCCTTAGGGGGGACTCAGGGCGGCTTACAAAAACAGGCACAATTCGATGCCCAACAATTCACAAAGTACAATATACAATTTACAATTTAACATCAGCAATTATCACTAGTTAAAAAAATCACATCAATACAATAACAGTGATAAAATCATCCTGTGGTCAATGTTTGCCGATTTATAATTCCATAATCCATCAGCATTGTCATTGTCCTTTCCTGCTCTGGTCGTTTTTGTCTTTGTCCATCTGCCAGTTTACCCAAAGGCCTGGTCCCAAATCCAGGTTTTTAACTTCCTCCTGAAGGAGAGGAGGGATGTTGATGACATGGCCATACAGCCCGAAAAACCTATAACATCCCAGTGATTCCGGCCATGAAAGCCTTCAAAAATACACTAAAGAATCTCTCTTGTTTGTAACTTGGGGACTGCCTATACTGATTGTGCACACTTAGTGGATAAATGGGCAAGATTTGGGAAAGAGGATTTGGTCTGTCTTTTCAGGTTATGTATCTGGGCCCTATGACAGCTCTGTGTGTGTGTGTGTGGGAGGGGAAGTGTTGATAACAGCCTCTACACCAGGAGACGTTGCTTACCTTTATATATTTTGCAGTCTGTCCTCTCCCGTAGATATAGCTGTAAACTGTCTTTTAGGGAAAAACTATGGGCAAATATTAATATGTTTTTAAGGCATAAAATCTGAAGCAGGTGCCTCAGTTCATCAGCGACATTGCAAATCACCATTTTTATTCACTTGACATTTTAAGTTCCTGCCACTTAAATTCTAAATAATTGCCTTACTAATAAAATAATACTTTTTTCTCTCTCTTTCTCATTAGTCAACAAGGAAGGGGGAAAAGGCTGAGACTAACATGTCTGAGAAAAGACAGAGCCACAGAATACAAATGTACATATTTAATTCCACATTCTTGAAGAAGACGAAGAAAGAAACCTGACATGGATGCAAAAACTAGGTCTGAATTCCCCAGTGGGAATAATGAGCAATAGCAGGCACGGATGCTGGGAGAGAAGAATGCGATTGTATTAGGCTGCTGCACAATGGGAGGTAAACCCCGACCATTTATAAAAGGTAAATGCTGGCAGAACACAGGGATCCTCGAGCACCACACTGCAGGTGTGATTTATGAGTCTTCAGCCTGGCTATAAATCAAACGCTTTTGTTTTAAATGCTATTGTTTTGACGCAGTAGATCAATTTACATGCAGGGGGAAAAGAGGAAGAAAAAGGCACAGTGCATCGAATCTAGAGAATATTAGAGAATCATATTTACAATCAGGGGGAATTTTCCATGGCATATATCTGAGATATACAATATTATGAATGCCTCCAGGGTTTCTTAATCGCTCTTTTGGACACCAGTCCTATGCCTGTTTTGTCAAGAGTAAATCATACTGTGTTGCACTGGGCTTGTGCAATGTTAAATGTCCATAAGATTGCAATTGTAGCAAATTTACATGTATTTCAGAAGCCTTCACTTCTTGTCAAATAAAGACACCAAGTAGATAAAAATATTTCTTATATGGGTTGGGATTGCATGCTAAGAACTGCGTGTATGGATGTACAACAAATCTCTCTTGCTTCATTGTGCACAATGTATATTTGTGGAGAAAGTTTTGCTTCCCAAGCAATCGCAATAACTGGATGAAAAATTGTGTATACTTCCCCTTCTCTTCTTTCAGTCTCCTTCTATTATGAAGTGACTAATATAATATAATATAATATAATATAATCAAACTTTATTTATACCCCACCACCATCTTCCCAAGGGAACTCGGGCAGTTTACATGAATGAGGCCAAGCACAGCAATACAGCAGTGCAAATATACAACATAAGAATACAACAGTAAAATATAATATAATAAAATACAAGAAACAATATAAATAAGCACATTAAACAATATAAAATCACAATATTTGAACACAGAAAAATGATGACGGTTACAAAGATTAAAAGTTTAAAAACACTGGGTGAGAGGGCAATATGATGTATATGGAAAGGGGTGGTCTGAGGGACGAAGTAGGGCTTAATTGCACTAATAGGTAAAATAAAGACTATATTCTGACATCACCTAAAACCCTGGCTACCTTTCATGCCTAGACTGATAAGAGTTCATAAATCGTGGTTTGTGAAATGATGCTCAACCACACCATCAAATACCGAGGTTGATTTGCAAATGACTGAATTTACAAAACACTTAAGCTGTTGCATGACTTGAAAAGGTTGCTGTGCCACGGAGATAGTTTTTTTCAGGAATGAAAATACAAGCTGAGAAGATGAGTATGCTTTACCCCTTTCCTGTGTCTAGAGGTCTGAACATAATCAATGGTTCTGATATCAAAACTCCTATCTGGGTGTATGTTGTTGTTCATTCGTTCAGTCGTCTCCGACTCTTCATGACCTCATGGACCAGCCCACGCCAGAGCTCCCTGTCGGCCGTCACCACCCCCAGCTCCTTCAAGGTCAGTCCAGTCACTTCAAGGATGCCATCCATCCATCTTGCCCTTGGTCGGCCCCTCTTCCTTTTACTTTCCACTTTCCCCAGCATAATTGTCTTCTCTAGGCTTTGCTGTCTCCTCATGATGTGGCCAAAGTACTTCAACTTTGTCTCTAGTATCCTTCCCTCCAATGAGCAGTTGGGCTTTATTTCCTGGAGGATGGACTGGTTGGATCTTCTCGCAGTCCAAGGCACTGTCCAAGGCACTCGCAATCCTCCAACACCACAGTTCAAAAGCATCTATCTTCCTTCGCTCAACTTCCCTAAGGTCCAGCTCTCACATCCGTAAGTTACTACAGGGAGTACCATGGCTTTGACTAGGCAGATGTTTGTTGCCAGTGTGATGTCTCTACTCTTTACTATTTTATCGAGACTGGACATTATAGGAAGCTAAAATGTGGGATTTTGATCAATATTTTGAGGCGGGGAGCAAACTCAAAAGTAGAGACTCCTTGTAGCATTTCACTTTGAAGTCAGTCCAGTATGGAGTAATTTTCAAGAAAAACAGAAGTGGTATTATTTATTTATTTCATGCATTTCTACCCCACCCTTTCCCCCCTGAATCTAAAGACATTGCAAAATCCCAGGATTCCATAGCACTGAGCAGTTAAAGTGGTGTCAAACTGGATTAATTCTGCAGTGTAGACACCCTGTGAAAGCTTATTCTACCAACTTCTTTTTCTGAGTCTCAAAGATGCTACACAATCCATTTATATATGGAGACTGTTATATTTTGGCCATACATGAGAATACATGATTCAATAGAAAAGACAGTAATGTTTGGTGAAGTAGAAAGCTTTAGGAACAAAGAAAGACTGCATGGTAGATGGAAAGTATCAAGGAAGCCTTGACCCTGAGTCTGGAGCGCTGTTGAGGGCAGAGTGACTTGGAGGTCTCTCATTCACAGGGTTGACATGAGACGAAGGAAACTTGCCAACAATTAACGACAGCAACAATGCATGCCATCAAACAAGGGAGAATTTTGCTCAAGTTATCTGCATGTCTCAGAGCTGAAAGGATACACACAAATTTATCAGAACATAGGCAAAGATAAAGTTAATAAGGTTTCCATTTTTTTTTGCAGAACAGCATGTAAACACACCTCACTTAACTCAGTGAGACTTGCATCCAAGTCATCATGAAATAATATTAGCTTGTAAGAAGAGAGGCTGGGGACATGGGTGTCCTCTCAATCTGTCCTTCATTGCTCTATAAATAAGGAGTTTGGGGAGAGGTGCAGACAGAGTGAACCAGTTGGCACATTCCTGTCTTCTCCCTCCCTCTGGCATGATCAACAAAGCACCTGGTCTTCTTTTGGCCTCAGCAACCAAACCCAAAATATGCCTTTATTCTTGATTTGTTAGTATAGTTGTGTTTGATTTAAAATAGGCATGGGGATTTGGGGCATGGGGCATCATACGAAGACACCACAAGAAAGCTGGCTACTTCCCTTGCCATATTGTCACCGAAGAAAGACAAAATTCTCAACAGAGGTGGTCTTCCTGCATGGTTGGCTCTGTTAAGTATATACTGCTGGTAGGAGCTTGTTAGCCAGAAGCTGCAAACTGTGAATTTCCTCAAAATGCATTTGGCTGGTTGATGCTGTGATTTTCCTTTTAGGTCTGTTTTCCCTTTTAGGGCTATCTAACGTTTTTAAAAAGAAGTCATGAAAGTGCTTTAGCTTAATACACAAACAAAATCACCAGAGCTTCAGTTTTTGCCCTCCAGTGCATTTACTGATGCTGTGGTTGAACACCTAACAGTTCAAGTTCCAACTAAGGGGATTAGGCTCCCTTTCAGTGCTTTTTTGGCATAAAGAAAGGAAGTAATAGATAAGGCTTTATACCTGCTAAATGTCTGGCTGCTGCTAAAGGCCCAGAAGCCAGGAGAGAAAAACAATGGCAACCATATCTGACAGGTACTGTCCTGGGTTCCTGCTATAAAGTTCATGCACTGAAGACATCTTCATCCTGAGATGCAGATAGCACAACATAAAACAAAACAACATAGGCCACAGACAAACTGCTTGTCTCCAAGAAGAAGAAATCTTTTGGTCCTGGGAGCTGCGTTATGTTAGAATTTTGGATTTTTCTCCTTATCCTCCCTTCTGAAGCTTTAGCTGCTGTTGGGATCCCAGTTCAATGTGATAGAAAATGATATTCTTTAATAGCATGTCTGTAAAGACAGAAAACTACACTGAAGGGGCTTCATTGCACAAGGACTCAAAACAGCATCAAAGCAGGTTTACTCTCTGTTGTGCAACACTGAGTACATCCTTTTGTCCCACTATTGACAGCCAAACACACCAAAGCTGCCAGCCCTGATACCTTTCTTGTGCAGTGGGACTGTGCTGCTTCTGCACTGGGATGCTAGTGGGGAAATGAAATCGGGGTTTGGGATTCTTCTCCCAGCCTTCCTTCCTCCTCCTCACTATTTCAGAGCTGTTTTTAAAATTTAGAGTTTTTTTTATTTTTTTTGTTTTTTAAATTAATTACTGCTATAAGCATAATTTCATAAAATAATAAAAAATATGGAGTAGTGAAATGCAGGAAGGTGAGGTCAGAAGGGTATGCAGAAGTATGATTGTGAGAGTACAGGTCAGTCAGTCTGTGCAATTGTGTGATAATGAGGAAATCTGTATCAGTTTGTATTCACTATTGCATATAGTGGCTTTGTGTGATAAAACCCAGACACCACTAATCTTTTGAACTATAGCATCTTAAGGCCTCTACATAAATTAACATGGAGTACAGTTGGCTACATGACCTCTTCACACAGCTGACCAAAAGGAATAATAATAATAATAATAATAATAATAATAATAATAATAATTTATACATTGCCCTATCTCCCCAGTGGGACTCAGTATGGGTTGGCTCATCGTTCCCTGTGTACTCTCCCTCCTTTCTCTATCAAATGGTGGGGATGGAACAGGGTGCGTTGGCACCCTGTCCTCATCAGATGGGAGAAAGGGTGGCAATCCGCTGCCCTTTAACCCAACGTTCAGGGAAAGGGGAGGAAAGTATGGGTAGCTCCATTGCAGCTCTTTTCTCCCCATAGTGGTGGAGGAAGTGCCTTTTGGGAGGAATGTGGCCAGGGCCTATTGTGCATTATGTGTACATGGCAGGCCCTGTCCTTGCCTCACAGCATAGCGGCAAAATGAGGCAAAAATGCCCTGTGTGAAGAGAGGAGAAGTCTAGACCAGGCTTTTTAAACTTTACTCATTATCCCTTTTCACCTGAGAAATTTTTAAATGATTTAGGTATATAAAATAATATGAAAATCAAGCTTTTAGAGATAAAAAACCAGCATTTGCAAGGCTTGCTAAATAGACTGATTTTCCTTTTTATAAAGTACAGCTGAGACATTTTGTGCAGCGTCTACAGTAAATCCTGCAAGTTGTTGCTAAAAGATTTGTGTAAATAGGTGATGTTCAGAAACTTTTTGCTATTGGCAATTTTTTTGTGGCCCCAACATTGAGCTAAAGGGACCTCATTTGGGTTCAGGACCCACAGTTTAAGAAGCAGTGATCTAGATTAGATGTTTGAGTTGATGCTTGCAAGATCAGACAGAGACACCATCTCCATTGTTGCCTCTGTAAGAACAACGGTGCCTCAGGAACATACGCGTACCATGGTGAGTAACTTTTCTGCACCATAGCATGATCCTGCCTCTTTTCTCTTTCACCTTTATTCAAGCGTATTGGGAAAATCCTATTCGTTTTATATTATACTATTTTTTCTCTGGCAGGGGTCTGGACATTCAACACCTGCATAACACAAACTCATCAGCTGACCCTTTCCCCCGTCATTTTTCTGGCATAGAGATTCAATGAATGGAAAAGTGTGTTTTGTTGCATTTGTCCCTTGCATAGAGCTGCTACATTACAAGTGTAGTGCCCCTGAAGAAGCAGAAAAAGTAATGCACAAAGAAAATAATAGCACATAATTATTTCTGAAGTACAGGACTAAACATATTCATCTATGCACAGTTTTGTTCTGTTCCATTCTAAGGCGACTTTACAATGGCATATGTTTAAATAATGTAACATCTGAACCAATTAAAATAATTTAAATATTCCATAAGCACATAAAATGATTTTGAGAAGTTAAAAGTTGAAACAGTGTATTGGCAGAGACAAAAGAGTGTTTCTTCAATATAATTTCTACAAGAGCATACATGGGAAAATGTATGATTTCAAGAATGAAGGTCCTTTAAGCCATTTAAGGCTTTGATGATTATTAATAGCACTTTGCTTTCAGATTAAATTCTGGAGCTACCATCCTCCACTGTGTGAATGCAACATACAACAGTCATGCACTGGAGTCCAGTGTTACATTTTGAGCCCTAGCAATGCAGTAGGATTGCCAGTATGTCAGTGAGCTTCAGCACTTGCATCTTTAACACTTAACTGATATGCAGGGATGGCTGAGTGTTTGTCTCTATGCCTTGAGAAACTCCAGCTGCTCATTCCTGCTTTTCAGGCCACTTTGGAGAGCGGAGGCGTAAGGGCCAGTTGGAATGTTTGCAGTGTGATCTGACAACTATATCTGCCTCCGTGAGCTTTAGTTTGGCACTTTTACACTGCAATTGTCAAAATGTTTACTTAGAAGTAACTCCCACCGGGTTCAGTGAGGCCGACTTCCAGGCACACATCCTTAGGTTGTAATCCAAAATCTGCCTTGTCTCTCTTCCATATTTAAAGGCATTGAAATTTCCCCCAGCTTCTCCATTTTGCAGATGCTGTCTGTTGATCAACTGCAGGAATACAGTCAGCCAGGCCACCAGCTCAGGACTATCCTTGGCTTTGGTATCAACCTTGGGATGATACCATACGATGCTACAAGGAGGCAGACCCTGATATAATACGGGTGATATTTCAAGGAGCAATCCCTGGAAATGTCATTAAACTTGAAATTTTGAGCATCAATCATGCTTGCATTTCAAATAATAATAGACTTGTGCATGGATCAATTTTCCTTCAGTTTCTTTGGTAACTTTGGGAGCCTGTAATGCTAAGGGCACTCCTGGTATATAAACCCACCTGCAACAAAAACAAGCAGGAGCCCATCTCAGCTCCTCCTCTGCTCTTTGGCATCACAGTTTAATCTTTTTTATTAATCCCAGAAAAATTTTAAAAATCCTAATTCCCTGAAAACTAGAACCCATTACCTCTCCTCTAGAGTTGAGAGTAGAAACAGCTGTAAGGAAGCATTAAACCCAAAGCAAAAAGGAGATTGAAGTGTCCCAGGAAAAAAGAGGGTTTTTTTTTAAAAAAGGAAGTCCAGGAAGATAGCTCCAGGAGGTCATCACTTTTTCTTACCTGGAAGTGGGGAAGCCTCCTTAAAATGCCTTGGAAAGAGTGCATGGCGTGGTAAACACCCAGGAGAGAAAGCATGCCTGTCTGCCTGTAGCACCTCTCCTGTAGAGTAGAAACTGCTTGAAGAACTTGTGCCAGCCTGCAGCGCCTCTCCTCTAGAGTGGAAACAGCTTTAAAGCCTCCTTAACATGCACGTGCCTGCCTGCAGCGCCTCTTCTCTAAAGTAAAAACAGTTTTAAAGCCTCATTAAAGCACACACACCTGCCTGGAGCACCTCTCCTCTAGAGTAGAAACAGCTTAAATGCCTAAAATGATGGGAAGGGGAGCCTGAGAAGCCTCCCGCCCAAAATAGGCAAAATGGAAAACAAATCTTTTGGCACCCCAGAGCAAAAAACAGATATCTGCCCTTCCAAATTCAGGAGACTCTTAAAAAACAGATCAGGGCCTCACCAAAATCCGGAACACCAAAACAGATTGCAGTTTATCCAGAATGCACCAGCCTAAATAATAATAATAACCTTGCTAAGTCTAACAAACGAAGAAAATATATGTTCAACCAGCCCTCAACGATTGTTGGGATCAGGAGCACAAATAAACTACCAATAATAAAATTTGCTAATTTTTAACCCTCGGGAACTCCTCTCTAGGAATCTCTAAGGGTGCATCTACATTGTGGAATTAATGCAATTTGACACCAGTTTAGCTGCCATGGCTCCTAATGCTATGGAATCCAGTGAGTTTTAGAAAATGTTTAACCTTCTCTGCCAAAGAGTGCTGCTGTCTCATTAAATTGCAGCTCCCGGGTTCCATAACATTGAACTTTGGCAGTCAAAGTGATATCAAACTGCATTAACTCAACAATGTAGCCATGCCTCTATCAACTGCCACTGGAATTTGTTCATGGAATTACACTAGAGAACATACAAGTCTGTAGAATGGTGTTCCCTCTAGGCATTTACATTCTACAGTGTGACTCAATGGCTACCTTCCAAGCAAAGTTGTCCTTAGAGCTGAAGTGGAAAACCTAGATATTCTTAGAGCATTTTAATCAAATCCATAAATAATCAAATCCATAAAAACAACATCTACAAATGTGGAGGGTCAAATGTACACAAGCTGCAGTCTTGCCCTGAGAACCCTTCCCCTTACCCAGAGGATCAGGAGATGTGTCCAGAACCTGAGATCTAGGAAACATAAACACAGTAGGGGTATGCTCTCTGATGTGGGGTAAGTATTTGCCAGATAGATCAGTGTTTTGTAAGATATCATCTAAAATCAGTAAGCCACAGAAAATGTTGTATTTTCAGCATACCTTGGAGCCTGGTATAATGTGCTGAAATATTCAATCTCCCCGCAATGCTACTTGCTTGCAAAAAGTCCAGTTGGTGGTAAGACGTGTGGTTGCTTCCTGGAGCCAAAAGTAATGAAAAATCCATCTGCTTGTATTTGAAATCAGCTCTCTAACCTGCTGTTGGTCAAACCCCACCCATATGGTGCTGCTCCGACGTATGTGTTCAAAAGATAATCCACATTGAAATTGTGGGTGTCTATTTTTATTTTTCTTCTTGGTTAAATATCATGCAACCAATGTCCCCAACCTGCTGTACTCAGGAATTGTGACAAATTAAAGATATAAAAGAAGAGTGGGAGAAAGAACGTCCTTTTCTTGCGAGCAAGCTTGTGCAAAATGGTGGTAGCAGGCCTCTTCTATATATGACTTATTTGCAGAGATTGGGAAGTTTAATGAAATGAATGAAACATTATTTATAGCCTGACTTATCTCCCAAAGGGAATCAGGGTGGCTTGCAACAAATACACAATGGCAAACAATCAATAATATATAAACAAATCAAAAGCAACCCAATAATGCTGTAGTTTTTATACCTGTGATTTGAGCTTATTCCCATGTAAGTTCTCCCGAGTCCCCTTGGGGAGATGGTGATGGGGTATAAAAATAAAGTTGTTGTTGTTGTTGTTATTATTATTATTATTATTTATTGGGTTGTTGTAGGTTTTTTGGGCTATATGTCCATGTTCTAGAAGCATTCTCTCCTGACTTTTCACCTGAATTTATGGCAAGCATCCTCAGAGGTTGTGAGGACACAACCTCTGAGGATGCTTGCCATAGATGCAGGCAAATCATCATGAGAGAATGCTTCTAGAACATGGCCATACAGCCCGAAAAACCTGCAACAACCCAGTGATTCCAGCCATGAAAGCCTTCAACAATACATTATTATTATTCATTATAAAACAACTTAAAAAACTATATGTGACACAATACACATAATTACAAACATTGAGAAGTGGTAGGATGATTGCAGCTGCTAATGGCTTCAGCTCTTGGCCTAACAGACTAATACGATATATTAGCATCAACCCCTTTCCCTGAAAAAGTTCCATAATTTTGATGCTTTTAAATACATAAAAGAACATTTTCCCCATGCTAACACGTGGAGAAAGTAGTGCAGTCCTTCACAAAAAGAATGCAATGACATATCTCTGCAGTTTTTGTTCAAAAGAGAAAGCTTTGATGTATTCAACAGATCTTACTCTTGGGTAAGTGTAGCTGATGCCACAAATATTGTTTTTGGATCAGGTCAGATTGCAAATGAATTCAGATTGTATTCACAAATAGGGAACAATATTTTTCATGCAGTGAATGGCAGAGCTTACACAAATCTAAATTATGAATTAAGCCCTTGGTACTGCATTGCATATACATGGTGGGCATTGTTATAGAATTGCTGTGGCATTTTTTAAAAAAATGAAATCTTTTTCCTCTTGTAGTTTATCATGCCACTAATGCATGCAGTTTACCTTTAAGGGAAAAAGGTTTTGCAGCGGACATTTAGCTAGATCTGTACACCTACACGCTGCAGATGGTTTAGTTTTATAAGAGATGAAACTGCATTTGGTGGAACTGATTAAATATAAAAACACCACCATCTGCCATTTATTCTAATATAAAATGGTTTGGGCAGATGCTGACATCTTTCGAGATGATTGATTCATCTCTGACAAGTGAAGATTCTCAGAGGACTCCAGCTGCCCGTTGCTCACACAATACCCGTTTACAAGACTGAACGCCAATCAGAGTTGTTTGATTTGGATGGAGCAGGTGAATGAAGGGCACTTTAATAAACCAGCAGTGTTTGGATTCCCCCCCCCCCCCCCACTTTCTCTCATCTATTCTCCTTCACTCCTGGCCCGTATTTTGCTGGGACGCTGTTCTGCACCAATCCTACCAAAGCAAAGCTATCCCAAGATGGTGATTACTGTAAAAAGTACCACATTTTGGCACAAGGAGCTCTGTTTTTCTTTTCCACATGGAAACTTGTCAGCTTCCCTCCACAAATGCTGCTCCTTTATAACATACAATTTCAGTGTGTGTGTGTGTTAGATTTACATTGGGGTTCCATTTATTTGCAAAGGATGATACTCACTGCTTTGTAATAACTTGAGTAACAGATGTAGGTCTTATTGTACTCTTTTAAAAAAAGTTCTGTGTGCTCTCGATTACTACATGATTTGCAAGGTATTTTACAGCACACTTGTATTTTTAATATTACTGAGTTTATTGTGTAGTTAATGAAACCTTATAAAAACCCAGAGTTTCTTAGACAGTGTATATCTGCTTGATTACATTTATATTCCTTCCTTTTCTCAAAGGCTGGATCTATATTACACATATAATGCAGTTTATCTGCACTATATAGACCTACACAGACCATATAATGCAGTTCCAAATCACATTATATAGCAGTGTAGATCCAGTCATTGCTCTGCAACCTCTTTTGTCATCCCTGTGAACTGGGTTAAACTAAGGGAGCCGAGTGAAATGTGTGACTGCGCAAAGATTTGAACCAGTCTTCTTTTCCTGGTCCTAATCCCCAATACTCTAACCAGCATGTTAAATGTGTTTGATTCTCATTTATATTATACAAGCTTGGGGACCCGGCGGTACCCGGGTTATTTGTTTTTCAAAGTTTGGTAATATCAGTTTGGTAATGTATAATGCTATTTATTAGGAAAAAAGCCAGTATTTGCTTTTGTTTTTAACGAATGCTCCCATTAGAAAATGCATAAGTATGTGGGTAAACTACAATTCCCAGAATTGTGGGTCAATCCTTCTCAAACCCTGCCATTTTTCAAAGTTGGCCATGTTGGGTTTGTGTGCCAAGTCTGGTCCAGATCTGATATCAGCTGAGTTCAGTGCTCTCTGGATAAGGATGAACTACAACTCCCAGATTGCCCAGGCAATAACCCACAAACCCAGCCGCTATTCACAGTTGCACATGTTGGATCTGTGTGCCAAGTTTGGTTCAGATCTGTTGTCATCTGGGTTCAGTGTTCTCTGGATGAAGGCATACTACAGCCCCCATATTCCCAAAGCAATCACCCCCAAATCCTGCCAGTATGTACAGTTGCCCATGATGGGCAGGCATGTAGCCAGGGGGGCTTGGGGGGCTTCAGCCCCTCCCTCCCGAATTCTCATGGTGGTTCGCGAAAAGGCCTTACTGGTGCATTATTTAAACTGTTATTTTATTCATATCATGATCTGATCACCATGCTCAATATATTCCATATGCATGGGGGCATTGGGGTAACGATACAAAAGGTTTGCTAGGGTAGACCCTCTTTCACTCAGACTCAGCCCCCCCCCCGAAACAAACTCAGCCCCCCCCAAATCGAAATCCTGGCTACGGGCCTGATGATGAATCTGTGTGTCAAATTTGGTCCAGATCCATCATTGGCTGGGTTCAGTGCTATCTGGATAAGGGTGAACTACAACTCCCAGATTCCCAGGGCAATGGTCCCCAAAAACTGCCACAATCAATTCCTCTGTGTTTGCCATGTGCCATAGGACAGGGTAGTAAAGAGTTAAGGAAAGGCAGTGGGCAGAGTCATGCAAATTCCACACAGGGAACCCTAGGATGCCTGCCTGTAGTGAAGGAAACACGTCAAATTTAGGATGAAATTGTTCCTAAATGAAAGCATTCCTTGGGTGGTGGGCAATATGATGTTTACACAGGACATTGGCAGTATGGTTTTTATGCAGGACATTGGCAGCATGTTCATGGTGCTTGTTATAACTTTCAATGTCAGTTGTGGGAGTGCCTTTGGTGGCTTCTCAGCACTTGGAGCTATAGCCTGTTTGTGGAGGCTGGAAGTTGTCTGTGTAAGTTGACACCTCTGCCACATACACACATACACATTTTTAACTTTTATTATATGGATAGATAGATAGATAGATAGATAGATAGATAGATGTTTGTGGGTGAATGTAGGCAATCATTTTCAAACTTTATTTATTTACAGTATTTATATTCCACCCTTCTTACCTCGAAAGAGACTCGGGGGGGGGGGGGGTCACAGAACACATATACAGCAAACATTCAATGTCATTACAGGACTGTCACAGTACATACTGAAGATAGAGGCATACAGGCTTTTCCCATCTTCAGCATCTTGGAGGTTTTACTTGATTCCGGCCATGGGGGGAGGGGCTGTCACTCCATCCACTATGTTGAAGAGCCCTGTTCACAGACTTCCTCCTTCAAATCCCCTGCATTTTTTCAGTATTTGTTTATGGTGTCATTAAAATACCTCCCTACTTAAGTGGTACCTATATATCTACTCACAGTTGTTTTCGATTTCTAGGTGGGCAGTGAGCTGGGCTGAAGGTCAGGCTTCGAACTGCCAACCATTCGATTGGCAAGATTTATTGCAGCTGGTGGTTAACCTTCTGTGCTGCTGTTGCTCCCTGGCCATGAAGGTGATTTTGTGTGATCATCTTTTACAGGATAAATAAGTTGTTGGAAACAAAGAAACTGCATTGCTTATGCTTGCTTTTTAAAAGGTGGTAACACAAAGAGGGAGAGGTAAAATGTCATTTACAGCGTTGTGGAACCCTTTGGATTTAGAAAAATTCTCTGTTCATAACAGAAATGCTAATGCACATTTCTCTTTGTATTGGTTTATTAAAGTATTTATATCTCCCAGGAATTTTAGGCAGACATACAAGCAAATCATGGCAAATAGTTCAAAATAATTCAAATGATTTAACAATGCAAACAAGCTAAATATATGTTGAACAACTTGAATCAATTCAAAAGATCAAACAGTTTAAAACATGTACATAGACGTTTTTGGAAAAAAGCAAGTTCAACAGGTATACCAAAAAGCTGTTGAAGTTGGCACCTTATTGAAACCAACATTGGAGACAATTGGACTTCCGAAGGTCCGCAAATCATGCAACAGAGAAAAGAAAACATTCTCCCATGTCCTCTTGAAGTGTGTGAGTCTGACTGGTACCAAGATCCCAAGCCAATCTTGCTGCTGTGTTTTACACTATCTGTAGCTCCCAAGCCTTTTTCAATGATAATTCCACACAGAATGTAGAGTGTACAATGAGCAAATTGGTAGATCTTTATGCATACATTATTCTGAATATATTATCAATATCCTTGGAAAACTGCCTCTTATGTCACTTTAAAACATGGAGTCTACGTGGGCTTGAGCCTTACCATATTTTCTCGAGTATGAGTCAACCCCATGCATAAGTCCAGGACAGGTTTATGAGTTTTTATATGATCCATAAATAAGTTGAGGGGAATTCTGCATTCAGAGAAGAGGACAGCACCAGTGCCATCTTAAGGGACCAGTTGGCCCTGGGCACCATCACTGTCATTTCCCCACCCAGGCATTAAAAAGATCAGAACTAGTGCCATGGCAAAGAGAACAAAGGAGTCAGGGCTTTTAAAAGTTTCTTGGGAGATGTTGACAACTGGAATGTGTCCGGAGGAGGATGACTAAAATGATCAAGGGTCTGGAGAACAAGCCCTATGAGGAGCAGCTGAAATAGCTGGACATGTTTAGCCTGAAGAAGAGAAGGCTGAGAGGACACATGATAGCCTTGTATAAATATGTGAGAGGAAGTCAGAGGGAGGAGGGAGCAAGCTTTTTTTCTGCTGCCCTGGAGACTAGGACCTGGAACAATGGCTTCAAACTACAAGAAAGGAGATTCCACCTGAACATGAGGAAGAACTTACTGAATGTGAGAGCCATTCAGCAGTGGAACTCTCTGTCCCAGAGTGTGGCAGAGGCTCCTTCTTTTGAAGCTTTTAAACAGAGGCTGGATGGCCATTTGTTTGGGGTGCTTTGAATGCGATTGTCCTGCTTCTTGGCAGGGAGGTTGGACTGGATGGCCCACGAGGTCTCTTCCAACTCTATGATTCTATGACTAACTTTTTACCTTTTGCTACTCAAGGAAGGAGATGGTTCTCTTTTTTTCATAAGAGTTAAGTTATAGTACTTAGATCAATCCTGGGATAAACTGACCCTGTTTTTTTAGGGTCAACAGTTAACTAAAATTTCTATACTTATACATTAGTATATTCAGCACTTTCTTTATCACATCTCCTCTTCATCAAATTACAAATCCCATGATTTTGCCAGCTCCTATCACACACTGGAAAAGTACTTCTGGGGAGGTTACATGATGAAAGTGCAAAAACAAAACAAAACAAAAAAACAACCCTGCCGCAGCTGAAAAATAGCCGGTAGTGCACAACGGGAGGCTTCCTGTCTTTCCATAGAGAAAGACAGGTTGAGTCAGCTTCCTGAGGCTTCCCCCATGTGATGAGGTAGGGGGAAGCCAGGACAGTGTGGGGTGCAGGGCAACAGATTCCTACACCCCATGGGTGCTGCCGCCGAGATCGCAGCGATTTGCAACTATTCGCGGCAATACTTGGCAATTCTGGCAGCACATGTGAAGAGGTCCTTAATCTACTTCCTCCGTGCATCAAGGGAAGTAGATTGTGAAACTTTGCATGGCAACTCTTTCCCTCAATGAGTCTCAAAAGGTGCTATAAAATCCCATTGAATGCTGATATACATATACACATTATATTTTATTGTAAATTGTTAATATTGATGGTGATGAAATTATTGAGCCTAGTTTACCTTTTAGATCTCAAGACACTACTTCTTGGATTAATTAAAGAGAAAATGCAGCATGATTTATAAGGAATCCATTAATCTATGTGAAGGTAATATTGATTCAAAACTGGTGAATAAGAAGGTCTGTCTCATCTCTCTAATGGGTTCAGTAAAGAATGGGAGGTAACAGATATGCATAGCCTGATAAGCTTCATTTGATTGTACAATGGGAAACAAAAGACCAAGTTTGAATAAGATAACAGGAAATCCATTTCTCAATGTGAGAATAAAATACACGCAAGAGCATTCAGTCTTCATTTAATTAGACATTAATTTTGATCAGGTACACATGTGGACAACTCATTACATTAAACAATTAAAAGAAGCCAACATAATAGTGAGATTGTCTCATCCCAGTTTTTCAGAGACAGTTTTTATTTTAATATATATCTTAAAATAATTATTCTGAAAAAACATACAATTCCTATTTGTTATAGTAATGCTTAGATATTTAATTTTCTGAACTTTGAAACCTGATTTTACCTCCTTTTCTGTATTTTAGTAACTTCATATTTATGCATAATCCACAGGATTTTTCAGCACTACAACTAAATCATCAGCAAACAGCTTCAATTTATAAGATTAATTTATTTTATACTCAAAATCTTTTACAGAAATGGCTTTTAGATTGAAAGCAGAGTTTGGAAAGCATATATTTGTTTGGGGAAAAACTTGATTGGATTGGAATAAGTTTCTTCTCTTCAAACCAAAATTTTAAACAATTACTTTGGTGCAACTACAATTCTAATGTAGTGTTAAAAATAGTCCCTGCAAATGTTACAAAAACAGAACTAGGAAAGGCTTTTTTGGTTTCCTGTACAAGGCAGAACTTGGAAAATGTAATTGCCAATTGAAGAATATTAACTCATTACTTAGATTTTGTGTTTTACATTTTTATTTTTATGATATGCTACTGAACAGTGATGGCTGCTCCTTAATGTATCAAATCTAGGAACCATCAGGTTTTGAGACCAAACTGGCAATTTTACAGTGGACAGAAGCTCACATCCATCCTCACCCTTGGCTTTGTTGATTCATTATCATCTGTCAGCATCTGGAAGATGGAGCCACATAGCCCCAGCCCCCCTCTGAAAGAGAATTTACCAGAAGAAATGAAGAAGTATAGGACATCATCAGCAAAGGTTTGGTCTGAGGAACAAAATTGCTTCCTCTAAGAGTCTTTAAAAGACAGATTGGTTGAGGTCTTTTGCATAACTCACATAGGAGTGTGAGCAATGCAATTAACATTTACATAAAATACACATAAAGACTGAGCGCTTCTTGTCCTTATGAGTGAAATTGTGAGTATTTTAAAATACACCTCACAGGCACCTATGTTAAAATAGAAAAGTGTGTTGGTTGGCTGGCAAGTAAGCAAGCGAGCGAGCAAGAGCCTGTGGCTGCTGGTTGATCCATGTTGTATCAATTTTCTATAATAAATTGGTTCTTCAAAAAATTTCTGCACTTTTAAAAACTAAGAATTTCAAAAACAAATTACATCATTTTTGACATAGTCATCTTCCTTTGCCATGTATCTTTCTCAGAGTGATACCAACTTTTTAATGCCACCAGCAAAACATGATTCTGGTTGACTGTGTAGCCACCAAAGCACTTCTGTTTTCATATCATCATTTCTGCTTAAAGCTCCTGTGTTAGTTGCTTAGGCACCCATCTGGCACACACTTTACTAAACTCAAGTCTGTCCTGAATCATAGGAAGATCCAACAAACATTCAGCTTTCCTACAACCTCTTTGACTGTTATTCTTCTGTTTTTATGAATCTTTTCTGGGATTTTTTTCTTCATTTCTTGTGGCTGTGGCTGAAGCAGGATGTCCAGAGTGTTCTGCATACATCACACTAGTATGGCCATTTTTGAACATTTCATTCCATGACTCTATGAGAGAAAACTTTATCCCCATACTGAGCACACATGCAGAAATGAATTTGTTCTCCTGGCATATCTTCAGCCCACAGAAAGCATATGACAGAAGGCTGTTGTACTTTGGTGCAACGTATAAGTTTTACAGCCATCTACACTACAGCATGACAACTCTTATTCTAAACTGCAGGATTAGCCAGCTTTCCAGACAGATTAGCCGTATAACTGTCGTCCTCCTGCCCTCACTATTTCCAACGAAAATATAAAAGTGTAGAAATTTTGAAGAGCCCTCATATGTATTGTATCTTTCAAATTCATTATTTTATTCAGAAATCACATCCTTTGAATGACCACTTAGCAAAATTTAAACATTGTTGGTTTTGCTTTTTTTAAAAAATGAAATATCACAGCCTTAATGAAAAAGAAGGCATCCATTTTGTTAGAATGTGTTATTATAGCTTCTCATTTCTCTACCTCTATTGACTCTTCATATCACATAACAGCTGGGTGAGGGCAGAGCTGGCTGTCTTGTTCTCTGCTGAGCTGCAGCTTTTTTTATTTTTTGGCCTTTGTTTAAAATTTTCTGATAAATAACAGACTCACCACAGCTGTTCAAATGAAGTTGGAGGAGTTCTTTTGTGTTGGTTTTTTTCCTTTTTTTGCTCAAGTCGGCACCTCAGTGTTCATTTCTCCTAAAGTGGGTTTCTCGCTTCAGTAGGTAAATAAGCTACAGTTGGGGGTTGTTGTTCAGTAAAAACGGAGCATGTGGGCAGCATGGAGAAAGACAATGTGAAATGTGAATTGCCCACATCTTGGGAACAAGACTTGCTGACCTCTAACTGTGATGAAGGGCACTGGAAGGTCTTGGCAAAGGCCCTCTGTGTAATTACTTTAAATCGTGACTTTTACTGCTCTTTTGTTTCATTACAATTGGTGCTATTTCTTTGCATGCCTTCAGTGTCAGTTAATTGGTACATATGCATTTCCCCCCACTCATCTGAAGTCCATTTAGTTCATTAGAACATTAGCGTGTGTTCTGATGTTAATTGGGCTTTGCTTTCTTTGCAATAGCATTAGCTGTTTTGTTGCCATTGAGCTGACTGTTCTGAATGATGAAAGGCTAACATGAGGCCTATTTGTCTACTCCTTTGACTATGCTTTCAGTAATTGCTACAATAGCAAATTGGTTTTTACTTGTATGGTCTGCTTTGGAGTAATGGTTCAAAAGTTATAATTGGAGACTTTTTAAAAAGAAATCATGCTGGAGAATGGGGTTATTTCTCCAACTAATGTGCCCTTTCTGCATTTCCACAATAGTTCTTGTGGTGTATGTCTTTTCATCCTATATTCATAGATGTAAATCCCACTGACATACAGCTGCTCAAGCAGCACAGAGTTGGGGTATGATAGGAAAGAAAAATAAAATGTTTTTTGTTCCCATTTTCTTCACAGTGTGAGTTTATACAAGCAGAATGCACTGGGAGTTGGACTAGCTTTCTTACAGAGAAATGAACCTATGTGATTTCTGTAAAATTTGGCAATATGGAGTTGTTCAACAGTATCGTGGAGAGAAATCAACCAGGAAACAGAAGAAGAACTTAATTGCCTTTTTCAAACAGGAACAGAAAAGACCCTGGAACCTCACGATCCAGGGGTCCTCAAACTTTTTAAACAGAGGGCCAGGTCACAGTCCCTCAAATTGTTGGAGGGCCGGGTTATAATTTGATAAAACCATGAATGAATTGCTATGCACACTGCACAGATCTTATTTATAATGCAAAAAACGCTTTAAAAAGCAATAATTAAAATGAAGAACAAATTTAAACAAATATAAACTTATTAGTATTTTAATGGGAAGTGTGGGCCTGTTTTGGCTGATGAGATAGGATTGTTGTTGTTGTTGTTGTTGTTGTTGTGTCCTTTCAGATGTAGGTTGATCCTGAGTGAGGGCTGGGTAAATGACCTTGGAGGGCCATGTCTGGCTCTCGGGCCTTAGTTTGAGGACCCCTGTCATGATCCATGCAATGCCATCTTGTGACTAAGTTTTATGCCACTATTTGTAATCATACATTTGCCAACATGTCTGGATTAAGGGTGAATCTACAATGACTGCTAAGTCCACGACCAGTCTTAACATTCTGAAATGGTCCTGGAGGAAGGCACATACACTTGGCTGAATTTACTGCAGTGTCTTTTTGGCATCCACATGGTTCAGCCTGGTTAAGATTGTATTGATCCTGCTGGATAGGCACCTCCCACCCTATATGTCACCTTCACTGCCAGCTGGCCACTGTTCTATCTCCTGGCTGTTGCAGGCATCCAATTTTGACATCAACAGTGGAGCCTGCATGACCAGGAAGAAGAAAAAGCAACCTCCCCACCTTTTTCCTGGTCATTTGGGCATCTCTGTGGATGTCAGAGCCTGTGACATGGGCATTGACACGGGCAGAGACAATCTTCTTTCCCTTCACTGATGAACATGGAGAAAGGGTAATGACGCCAATATCCCATTAGAGCTGATTCAATTCTCTAGATTGCTCCAAAGCTGTGGGATACTTCAGAGTTTTCAGCAAATACAGTAGTTTTCCCTAACTTTACTTACAGCGCATAGCCAGTTTGACCCCGTAAAACTGGCCATACTTACCAGAAGTATGCGAACATTGTAGAAACAGCCAGAAACCAATTCAGCGTGAGTCTGGGTTTTCTTACCTGTAAAGATCTACTCTAAGTTTCAGTATATTTATCATTTTTCAGTCCATTACTGGCAGCAGGCACAGATTTAACACTGAACAATACATACTATTTTGATAAACTTGCTTAACTTTGATTTGCATGATGATTTTTTTCCTACCCTGAAATGTTTACTTGCAATCAGCTATCAGAGGAGAAATGTATGAAACCCAGTCTTACAAGTGTATTTGCTGTGTGATTGGCTATGGAAAAACTCCAAAATTCACCATTTTCAGAAATGTAGTGGAGCTGACAAATTGACAAGATCATTTTGCCTGCCATAGATGCAGGTGAAAGGTCAGGAGAGAATACTTCTAGAACATGACCATACAGCCCAAAAGACCTACAACAACCTGCTGCAAGATCATTTTTGACATGATGATTTATTGTAGATTATCTGTAAAATATTGGGCCTGATATATAATAATATACATTTATTACACATTTTAAAAGAATTGCTTTTTGTAATCACACACAGATTGTCTTGTATGTATATATTTGTGTGTGTATATAGAACACACTTTATACATCAAGGGGCTGCCCACTTTAAAATGGTGGTATTACCAAAAATATGTCTATAAGAATTAAGGAAAATTACTATAAAACAGTATGGAGGTGGTATCTAACTCCCCTTAGATTAAATCAGATTGATAAAAAAATACTCAAATCAGTGTTGGAGAGGCTGTCAGGAAACAGAGACGTACCTTCCCGACCCGTAGCCATGATTTGGGGGGGGGGGGAGGGGGCTGAGTCTGAGTGAGAGAGGATCTACCCTAGCAAAACTTTTGTATCATTACCCCAATAGCCCCATGCATATGGGATATATTGAGCATGGTGATCAGATCATGATATGAATAAAAATAAATAATGTATCAGTAAGGCCTTCTTGCAGACCACCCTGAGAATTTGGGGGGGGGGGGGCTGAAGCCCCTTAAGGCCCCCCGCCCTCGGCTACATGCCTGATATCTTCATACATGGTGGTCATGTAAAACTATACAAAATTTTGGGAAAGCACATTTAAAGAAATAAGAGCAATAATAAAAATAGAGTTTGAGGTTACACCAAAATTAGCATTATTACTTATACATGATAATACGATTCTTTTACAAGAGGAGAAAGAATTGGTTTCTATTTTGATAACAGCAGCTAAACTGCTAATAGCAAAAAACTGGAAAGAAAAAAAAGAAATTTAGTTAGAAGAATGGTATAAGGAAATTTGGAATATAGCTATTCATGATAAGCTAACTTGCAATATTAAAATTAAAAGGGGAATATGGAAACAAACAGATTTTTTGGAAAATATGGGGAAAAATTATTGATTAAAGCTTTAATGAAGGAAAGGGGTATAAGCCAGCAACAGAAACAATGATATTTTGGAATTGTGAAACAACATCAATTGGTTGGTCCTGCTGAAGGGGGCGCAAACTAATGGTAAGGGGAAGAAGGGGAAAAAACGGTATAATAATAATAATTATAAAGAAATAAAACATGTATAAGTAGATAAAAGGTGTGTGATAGTTATATGTAGTATAAGTTGTAATGGAAATTTAAAAATAATGATAAGAAATATGCTTAAAGATGTTTTTGATTTTTTTTACTGTTAGATTGTATATAATATGACATACTCTTTTGTCCTAAGATTTTATAAAAAGAGGGAAGAATGTATGCTTATACATTTTGTTTGACAAATTTATAAATAAAATAAAATAAAATAAAATGGTGGTAGGAGGCATCCTGCTTGCTCAATTTCCATGCTAGTCCTACCTTTATGGTAGTATTTGACAAGTACTCTGTCTTCTGTAAACCTTTTCCCAGCGATTACCTGTTGTTATCATGCATCAAAATGATTTGGGCTGATGTTACTGCCTCTTTCTTCCCAGCAATGGTTGCTTATGGCTGCTGGCTCACTTTGCTTACTGGTTACCCCACCAGTGACTCATGATCCAGGATGCTGTTCTACAGCAGGAGTGGAGAAAGTGTGGCCTTAGACTCCTTTTTGCATTCACAAGCTCCTATAGAAACCACAGTGCTTCTAGTCTCCCCATACCATTTTAATTTTTGTAAAAGAAATGCTATGGTCTTGTTCATATATTCTCATTCTCCCAACCCCCTCAAAGATCACCTGAAAATGGACTGATGCTGAAAGTGACAATGAAAGATACTTCCAGTATGGATGTCTAACACAAGCCATTCCAGTACCTTTTCATGTGTTGATAGCATTACATGCTGTAGTCATCATTCTTAATATAGTGATAGTAGCTGAAGAAAAGGAAAAAAATCAGTTTGCCCTCTTTATATGAAACATTGCCAGGCAAAACATAGGTGTACATTCTAATTAATTTGTACCACCAATTCTTCCTATTGTAATTAGCAAAGAAGTGTATTATCCATGAAATATCTGAAGGTTCTCCCCAAAGTTTGTTTACCAGCACTGCTATCTGACAGGGAACCAAAAGGGCGATAAAAAGGTATATAAAGCATCCTTCAGCTGTTAGGGCAGATCAGCATCATTTACTGGTCTCTCGATCCTTACAGGAAAACCATCTGGTCCACAAATCAAGACAAGGAGCATCATCAACATAATGGCCAGTTTTCTCTGGCTTTACAGTTCTGAAGAGCTGAACATAACACGAAGCACATGAACGTGTTTCTGTGTGGTGCCCAGTATTTGCTCTGAGTGGACGCTTCTCGGGCAGACTTTCCCCGTCTCTGGTTCGTTATGTGGTCAGCTGTGACCCTGCAAACTTGGCGAACATCATACTGGAAAGGCACAAATGGGCCTTGTTGGGTTAGCACACCTGTGTCTTGCTCACAGCTGTTTGCTTCACAACAGGGCTGCTGTCAGCAGTTTTGAAATGCTTTCATACCACCCACCCACTATCTGCTGCTTTATAGCGTTCATTGGCACATTTCTGCTGAGGCTGAATTGCCTATTCGGGTACAGGGATGCCAAAGGTTTGTTATATATGGGAACAAGCCAAGTATCCTCAAAACTGTTGACAATATTTCACTCTCCAGAATGAATTAGGGTGGTTTTTTATTTTAAAAAGTGGGTGAATTCTAGATATTAATATTGCAAGTTGTACAGCTGGACCAATGCCTTTTTCTAAACAAGGTTTATTTCTTTACTTTTAGCACTCTCTCACACTTCAATATAGTGAAGGCTAAAAGACTGAAAACCAGATCTTTCTTAAAATAACTGACTGCCAGGTTTATCCAGCTAGTTTTTCAAGGCATTGCATAAAATTATGCAACAATTTATCTGGGTTTTATTAAAGAACAGAAATGCTATTTAAGAATAGGAAAAAATTGGGTAGTGTTTCATTTTTGTAGAATTTGTTCCTTTTCATTTTCTACAGCCTCCTTTCTTAACTTTATTTTTTTGCTTCACACACTCACAGTGGCATGGTGCCCCTTAGGGCTCTAAGAAGATCTCAGAAAGAGAAATACTAGTTATAGGTATATGGGGTTCATGCATTTGTTCAGTATAGTGTGTGTGTGTGTGTGTGTGTGTGAGAGAGAGAGAGAGAGAGGGTGTGTGTGTGTGTGTGTATTGATATACAGCAGTGGTTCTCAACCTGTTGGTCCCCAGCTGTTTTGGCGTACAACTCCCAGAAATCCCAGCCAGTTTACCAGCCATTAGGATTTCTGGGAGTTGAAAGCCAAAACATTTGAGGACCCACAGGTAGACAACCACTATACAGTATCCTCTTATCCATGGATTTGATATCCATGGTTTTATATATCAATGTGCACAAAAATATCCCCCTCTTCCAAAGGTGTTTGTGGGCTTCTCTAGAGTCTCCACTGTGTTTCTAGGGCAGACATCCTCAAACTGTGGCCCTCTAGTGGTTTGGGCCTCCAAATCCCAGAAACCCTAATGAGCTTGTTCAATTGTCAGGAATTCTGGGATTTGAAGGGCCAAACAGCTGGAGGGCCACAGTTTGAGGATGCCTGTTCTAGGGTATGCTTCTGGCCCAAGTTTAGACTTGCTATTCTCCATAGTTTCAAGTATCCATGGAAGCGGGAGTGTTTTGGAAGATATCCCCCACAGATACAGGAATCATACTATACCTTGTTACTTGAAAGTCAAAGTTCTTACTAAGTGGGCAATGATAGTGCTAAAACTGCAGTACAGTATACCGTATACCACCCTGTCCCATGGATACCTGAAACTGTGACTAATAATGAACCTTATAACTTGGGCTAGAATCATATCACAGAATAGCACTGGAAAGGCCCACAAACACTTCCAGCAGGGATTTCTTTTTGCAACATGGGCAAGTCAAACTATAGATGGAGATATATTCTGCATTATCCCAGTCTATGCATTTGACTATGTTTCCATGTAGTTACAACAATTTGGTTCAATAAACCATGAAATTCAAAGTTGGAATCCCCCTTGTGCCATAAACTGAAAAACTACTTTAAACGGGGATTGATTCTACTAAGAATTAATATTTGTGACTGCTTTATATTCATAATCCCCATTTGAAATCTACGTTATACAAAACACCCAGGCAAAAGAAGGAGTTGAAAGAAGGGAGAACTTTGTGGGTTCACAATGCTTAGGGACAGTTAGGGTTCCCCAGGAAAATCTGAGATCTTCTGAAGGGTTCCATGATTCAAAAAGTCTGGGAACTGCTGCTCTAATGCATTTTCATTCCAGGATTATAAAGCCAACCTGATACCCAGGTAGAATAGGAAGTATCCTGCACTGAGCAGGGAGATGCCGAAATAAATTTCAAGGCCATATCCAATCCTGTTATTTTATGTCACTGATACTGGTGACCAGCTGGGTACTTGTAAGGTAGACCATTTGTAATGTCAGTATAGCTGTTGCATAGACTCTTTTTCTTATTCTAGGAGACATGGAAATCTTAACTGTAGGTCTACCACTTTGCATCTCATAGGTGGCCCTGCATCAACTCCCTGCTAACATTGCTGTCATCTCCCATGGATGTTTCCTACCATGATGGTCACATGGATCACATAGAAGTGGATGTTGATTGACCATGTCAACTCTGCAACCGCCACAGCTAAACCATCAACTGCTAGCCAGGAATTGGATATCAGGAATAAGGACCAGTGGGCAATCCAGGAGACAAGACCAAAGAACAATATGGCAGTCAGGGCCAAAGAGTTAGATCATAAAAACAAGACACACTAGAATTTAGGTAGATTTTGCTGCTTGAGTAAAGATCCATGAATCAGGAAGCCTTTGTATGTTTTTGGGTGGAAGAAGTGATAGCCAGTCCAAGCAGGTGCAGTCTTTCCATGGTGAGAAAGTTCAGAACTGAAAGATGGCAATTACATAGCTTGGGTCACATGGGGACATTGCTGGCAGTCTCTGAAACATTCCTGGATGGACATATCTTGTGGTGATATTATAATGTATTGGAGGCTGAACAGCTGCTTGACCTCCAGCTGGTGCCTGGCAAAGGCCATATTTTCTGGATCCATTGGATGCAAATCATTTCATTGTGGTAAATAAGACATGGCATCTTCCCCATCAACATTGCTGCTCACCTGATGGGTGGTGATGAATGGCTGGCAGCTGTGCGGGGCATCAGTGCTATTGTACTGAAAGCCTACTCTGGCACAACACCAACTTGAGATGAATAATTGTGATCTGACAGATCTCAGAGGTTCATAAGTGGGTGTAAGAAGGCAAGATAATATTTTATTATTATTATTGGTTCATGTTAACTAAGCTTCTTAGTTTGAGATTCTCCAACCTCTCCCCCAGTGTGGCTTTGAAAAGGAACCTGTGTTTAAAAACTGCATCATCCAGATCAAATAACAAAAGTTAAAATTCTGTCAGTGTCTTACGATGGCTAAGTTCTTTTATGGAAGCAATTGATTATGTTTCTCTGATGTGTAACATCCACTTAATATTTTATCTCAAACCTCCTGCGTACATGGTTCATGGTTATGTAGGAATCCACTTGTGCAATTCATTAACACACAAAGGTTGCAGAGCACAATCAATGCATACCTCCATATGTAGGGATATACATTATAAAACCAGATCTATAATCTTGACCAAAGAATTTAGTGGAAACAACTTCCATAAATTTCTATGAATGTGGCCCAATAAGACCAGAGGGTAGCTGCAAAACAGCACCCTATTTTTGATTTGGGACTGCTTTGGTCCCTTCTGCACTGCCATATGAAATCATTATCTGCTTTGAACTGAATTATATAGCAGTGTAGACTCATATAATCCAGTTCAAAGCAAATAATCTGGATTATATGGCAGTGTAGAAGGGCTTTTGAGGGCTTAATGTATTCTATTCAGATTCAAGTATTTAGCTTTTTCTCAACCCATTCAGATATTTGCAAACTCTAATGTTTTCTAACAGCTGTAAGGAAGGAAAAAAATGGAGAAAAAAAAAATCCTGTACATAATATCCATGAAATTACATTGAATATTGTAATGATGTGTTATGCTATCATTAGTGCACTGTGAATACCTAATTTGGAAGGTTAATGAAATTGACAAATATGTGTATTGTCAATACTACTTAAAGGCAAATCTCTCTCTTTTAATTTGTAAAATGATGTCAAACTGAAAGCGCCAATTATTGTGACTCTGTTTTTTTCTGCAGTTCTAGAATAGATCACCATGTAGTTATTGAAACATGACCATATGCTTGTCTGTAATTGCCACATAGATGCAGTCTTTAAAATCCTTGCTACCTTTAAAATCAGTTCTTCATACAATATTTTATATGTTAGCACCAGACTGGCTATCATATTGAGGCAATTTTTGTTACAGATGACAAATTGCACACACACCAAGGGAGCAAAGGTTCTCACTCTGTTATCCATTTTTGAAGGGACTGATTTTAAGTATGGGTGTACATTCAAGCAGCTCTCTGATTCTTAACTTGCATTTCCCCAAGTACATTGTGTAATACGCCCAATTGAATGGGTGATAAGCTACAGAGGAGACTTTCAAAATTCTTGCATGGGTTCATTGCCCCCTTGCTGCTTTAATTGACTGCCATCTGATGCCAATCATCCTTCTGATTAGGATGACCATAGAGTGAAAATAATGCTGCCTATCTAGAATAGAATTGCTTCCATAATGCTTTTGTAACAGCCTTTTGTCTCTAACCTCCTGTGCCCCATTGAGCACTGCTCACAAAAGGAGAGAAGAAGACATATTTTCCCTTAACAATATAATTTTTTCTGCCAGCTTTTCTTATTAGGATGATTTAAATTTATTTAAAATGTTTCAATAAGGGAGAAAGAAAGGCATCATGTCGGTATGCCTCTGTGACCCTAAATTGTTTTCACCAAGCTAGATTGAAAATGTTCATCCTTATAAGGAGCAACTTTTGCTTTCCTGACTCAAGGTTACTATGCCTCAATGACAAGAATAAGGAGCATGTGCCTCGTGGTGGTTTAGTCACTGTACTAAATTATTCAAGTAGTCACTGTACTAAATTATTCTTCAAAAGATGGGAAGATTCAACATAAATCTTGCCTTCTGTAATTCATTGATAAGAAAAGGTAAAACATGATTTTTTGTTTATTTGTTCAGTCGCTTCCGACTCTTCGTGACCTCCTGGACCAGCCCACGGCGGAGCTCCCTGTTGGCTATTGCCATCCCCAGCTCCTTCAAGGTGAAGCTAGTCACTTCAAGGATAAAATCCATCCATCTTGTCCTTGGTTGGCCTCTCTTCCTTTTCCCTTCCATTTTCCTCAGCATCATTCTCTTCTCCAAGCTTTCCTGTCTTCTCATTATATGGCCAAAGTGAGCAGTTGGGCATTATTTCCTGGAGTATGGACTGGTTTGATCTGGACTCTCAGAATTTTTCCCCAACACTGCAGTTTAAAAGCATCTATTTTCCATTGCTCAGTCTTCCTTATGGTCCAACTCTTGCATCCATAGGTTGCTACGGGGAATATCATTACTTTAACTATGTGGGTCTTCATTGCCAGAGTAATGTCTCTATTCTTCACTATTTTATTGAGATTGGTCATTGCTCTCCTCCCAAGAGGTAAACATCTTCTGATTTCCTGACTGCAATCTGTGTCTGCAGAAATCTTCACACCTAGAAATACAAGGTCTGTCACTGCCTCTGCGTTTTCTCCCTCTATTTGCCAGTTATCAATCAGTCTGGTTGCCATCATCTTGGAGTTTTTTTAATGTTTAGCTGCAATTCAGCTTTTGCACTTTAGGTCAAACTTCTGACCATAAGAGCTGTATCTTTCTGCCTCGGAGTGTGAGGAAAGCTCCTTCCTTGCATGCTTTTAAATAGAGGCTGGATGGCCATCTGTCAGAGGTATTTGATTGTGCTTTTCCTGCATTGCAGGGGGTTGGACTGGGTGGCCCATGTTGTCTTTTCCAAATCTATGATTCTATGATTAATCATCCACTGCATTATCTGAAATACAGGTACTGAGGGAAATTGCTTGTTTTTCATATATTTTCTCCTTTGGGAGAAAATACTGCAAAGATTTTTTTAGCATGGCTGAAAGAAAAGGAAAGCAATTAAGTGGTATGTCTTCTACTTTGCTCTGTATTTTTTTCAGTTACTGTCATTGAATATTTAAGTCTATTGAGAGAAGAAATCATAGACACCCTTGTCACGTCATATTTAACCCTAGTTCACACTACAGATAAGTTTTGTGGAAATAACCCAGTACTTTAGACATATATTCAATACCAGCAGCATTACATCTGTTTTGGTCACTGCTCTGCTTCCCTGAAAAAACATGACTCTTCAAATTGAATTTATTGAAATATAACAAGTAAACAGAAGTTCTTTGTGGCTTCTCAGTTATAGTATTTCAAACAATTTCATAATTCAATCTCTCTTCCTAGGTGCTATGATTTGAAATTAGTGGATGAAAAAAGTCTATACACTATATAGTGGATCCTTGGGGCTTTGATCCTGACCCCCCCCCCCCCCAATGGATGTTCAAGTCCCATGATATACAATAGCATGATAAATTGGTGTTCCTTATTTATACATGAGAAAAATCAAGATTTTTTAAAATTGGGGGTGATGTTTTCAAACTGTGCGTGGTTGCTTCTTTGAATGCAAAATCCATGGATATGGAGGAATGATTGTATCTATTTGAATTTCCCCATTAAATAAAGAGAACAGACCCAAGAAAATAAATCTAAAGGGCAATTTCCTGACCTATTTATTTTAACAACTTCTGAAATAACCTGTGAAGGAAAAACACTGTTAAGGGGATTTAATATGTAAGACTTAACTTATGTTGTATTAGCCACTTAGTGAGCCTTGTCCCTGGGCCAGATGTTACCCCCTCTGACCACCTCCAAGGACATATAGTCACCATCAATCTTGAAAGTGAGCCAAAAGGTGATCATAACTGGAAGGTCACCCTAAGGGAGTTCCTTTCCAAACCTCAGAGTTTTTAAAGAATGAGAACCCTCATTTCAGTCCCAAGAGTAGCTCCTTTTTCAGGCACCTGACCCCCAAAAAGCGGGGGTGCCATGGGTGCATGGTGGACATGTCCTAAAATAATATCATATTGGAAAATAATACAGGAGACATGTGAAAAAATACTTAGAATAAAAATCCAGTCAAAACCAGAATATTTCCTGTTGGGAATAACAGACAAAGAAATTGAGCTTGACCAAAAGAAAGATATCTTATTCACGTATCTCACCACTGCTGTGAGAATGGCACATGCAAAGAAATGGAAGCAAAGTGAACTGGCAACAAAAGAAGGCTTTCATGGCCGGAATCACTGGGTTGTTGTAGGTTTTTCCGGGCTATATGGCCATGTTCTGGAGGCAATTTTTCTCCTCACGTTTCGCCTGCATCTATGGCAAGCATCCTCAGAGGTAGTGAGGTCCTCACTACCTCTGAGGATGCTTGCCATAGATGCAGGCAAAACGTCAGGAGAAAAATTGCCTCCAGAACATGGCCATATAGCCCGGAAAAACCTACAACAACCTAAAAGAAGAATGGTTAAATAAAATCAAGGATACAGGAAACATGGATAAATTGACTTTTGCTCTGAAAGACTCATATGGAAGACCGATGAAAAAAACCGATTGGTAATTATTTGATGAATATCTAACGGAATTCAAAGATGTGAAACAGGAAAATACAACAGAATTGAAAGAGGGAAGATAAAGAAGAGTACTGAAAGCATCAGAGACAGGAATATATTTTCCAGAAACCGCAAAGAAGGAGATGAGGAAGTAAAAAAAAATCCTCCTCACCTTCCCTCCCCCCCCCCTTTCCTCCCCAGTTCCCATAACCTTTCCTACAGGTCTATTCCTCTCCCCACAAATATTCACTACCCATGACCTACCCACACCTCAACCCAACCCTCTTATCCATGTTTTATCTAACCCATTCCCAATTTTTATGTTTATGTAAGTAGATATGCATTCAATAAAAATCTATTTTTAAAAAAGAGTAAGAACCCTCATTTCAGCCCCAAGGGTAGCTACTTTTTTTAGGCACCTGGCCCCCAAAACTGGGGGTGTCATGGTGCCTACCAAGACTATTTCACTTTATCTTGCCACCAAAAGGGGTAGGTCCCCACCTAATCCCCTTTTCACAAGAGGCTGGTCACAATTTAATTTATTCCCTCCTTTAAATCATTCACAAACATAGCACTTCCCTCCTCTGACAGGTGCACTCCATCAATCATATACAACTCTGGCCATTCAAGCACAAACTCCATATTGAGGGGGGGGGAGGTATCACCCAGCCCCCAGTTTTCCCCATGGAAATTCTCAGCTCCTGGTTGATTTGGCCAAATTGATCTTTTTGGGATTGCAATCCCTCTGCCACCTTTGGGCCAAATTGATCTTTTTGGGCTTACAATCCCCTGGACACCTTTAGACAAAACTGAGCTTTTTGGGATTACAATCCTCCAGTCACCTCAGATGTGGTAGTAGTTCTGGCCAGGCAATCTGAACTCCAGGGCAACTTTGCCTGATGTAACTAAAATCCTTCAGGGCTTGCACAATCGGGGTCTTCCCCTTTAACAGGCCTAGAACATGGACATCTTTAATTATGACCAGGTCACTCAAACCCAAATGTGTCCCAAGGTGGCATCCACAGGCCTGCCTCTTTGCCCAAATGATCGAATAGTATGATTGCTTGTATGAATGCAAAATCCATGGATATGGAGGGGCGACTTTAATTTGTTGAGAAACGTCTCTTTTAGTGTATGATGAGACATAGTTGTCACTATAACATCTAAATTATTATTTGAATTCAGAACTTTTGTTTCAAGAATGGAGGAATTGTTTTAAGTGTGACATTCTTGTCTAGGACACAAGATGTTGTAAAATTCTAGATAGGTCCTGCCCATACTGATGGGATCGCTGATTTCGGTACTGCTTGAACCTCTGCTTTGCCTGCCAAAGGCTATAGGGTCAATTTCTGCATCTCTTTGGACTAAAGGTTCTTATTAAGGGAACAACTTCTATATACGTTTCTGGAGAATGAGTATCGCTGAAAGGGTAGGATATTCTGCTAGATGGGCAAATGGTTTTGGGTCTATTCCTACCAGTTTGATTTTTATATAGGGTGGCTCCCAGAATGAGAAACCTCCAACAGCCTTGCTCAGGCCTTGGGAATTCTGTGGCTATGGCTTTCTTGGTTAATTCAATCCACCTGTACTGTGGTCTTCCTTCTTTCCTATTGCCTTCCACTTTATTGAACATTCTCATATTTTACAGAGAATCACACCATCTCACAATATTTCCAGAGTACAGCAGTCTCAATTTCGTCAATTTAGCTTCCAGTGAGAGTTCATCTTTTGCTGCTTTTCTGTCATTACTCACTTGATCCATTTTCATGCCATTTTCCATTGGCCTTTTATGATCACAGGAACATGGATTTAGGAAATGCAGAAGTATATTCATATGGAAACAAGAAGCTGTTAGTCAGAGGAATTTTCTTGGCTTCTTGGAAAATGTACAAATGAAGGCCTGGAGAAACATTTTTGTTCAGGGTCTTGTTTGGGAAGGGAATTGGGCTGGCCTAAGGGTACAGACTGAGCTCCAGTTTCTATGTTTCTCTGCTTATGTTTCTGAATTGTACACTAGAGTCAGTCTGTAATATAGAGTCTTCATTTTTTTCCTTTTTTATATTTTCTCCTAATTCAGAGGCATATGTTTCTTATATCTTGCTTTTCAATCAATTTCCTTGATATTATTAATGAAACAAATGGGACTGTGAGATTTTCAAAATATCACACTGTGTTAAGCATCTTATTTCTGAACTAGAAGTGGGCTTCAAGGGATCTGGGCAAACACATGGGATGGAGGAAACAGCAGTGGCTGAAGACAACACCATTATCAGGTTGGTGCCCACTAATACTAATACATTTTGCATACTGTCTCAGAGTGGCACACTGTCATGGAATTGTGGGCAGCAGCAGCTGAACCAGGGTGTCAGCTGCCTGATGAAAATTGAACCCTCAAAACATTACATAATATGTTAAGAACGTTAGTGAAAATATAATACAAGTTCCAATATTTTGAGGAATTAAGTGATAGGCTTATAGTTGTAGATGGGCTCCCTTTGACTTCTGGGAACCAATATTTTTAGACTTAGTCTGCCACTGATCGTAGGTGATCAAAATGGCACGAGAAGTCAGAGCATTGGCCCATTAAACAAGAGGGACCCTAGTTTGTATGTTTGGTTTGTGACTGGTCCCAATAGCCAGATAGTATTTCTGGCTCTCACTGTTTGAATGCTTTCTTCTGGCCATGTTGAGTTTCCTGATCTGTAAATGGAGCAATGTTTTGTGTACTGGATAGCAGGGGAATGGGTGCTATATCATCAGTCTTGAAACTTTTCAGTCAAAGACAAAAGCAAGGCCCTTTTGTTAAGATTGATTTCTTGTGTCTATTTCCAAATCTTGCCAAATACCCACGTGTTTGTTTTCATGCAACAGATTCTCAGGTAAGGCTGTTTTTGTTTGTTTTGATTCACTGCAGCAGCAAACATGAAGCTTTTGTTTACACCCACATTATTTTGTACATCTTTAAATAATCTGGAAATATTTTGATTTCCTTCCCATTGCTTTACTTGGCTTCTGTGAAAGGGAAAATTTACTCAAAGCATCTCTGGCTAATGGAAAAAAGCATGGTGCCTGTAACTATCACAAAGCAGGATCATCTTCAAATGGTCTACATGGCAAAACCGTTGAAAGTCACCATATCAGACTATATAATTTTTTTTCAGAATTCTGAATAATAGTTTGGACTATGAAGACATGTATGCAAATTGAGCACAATAGAAATTTCCTGTGTTGAGTCATGATTTAACAACAAATTCAACAAGCCTACTATATTTGAGAGCAACTATTGATGTTAAATGGCTTTTTGGGTGCCGTAGCATTGCGATAGATATTCTCTGATGGTTTTGCTAAGAACTGATAAAGCTTTTAAAATTGGTGCATGCAGGCATAAATCAGCCTTAGATGTGCTTTTTTGTGCAATTTTGCATAGGTTTACATTCATCTCCTCCTTCTACAACAACCAACACAATCTGTTGACTGGTGGATAATTTGAGTCTGGCTTCAGGGACATAGACAGCTGAATGGTAATTCTGGTTGTTGTTGGTGAATGATCAGATGTAACATAGTTTCAAAAAAGTGCTCTACTAGCAGTCACCAGCCAATCCCTCTGTAATATAAGAAATACAAATTAATGACATAATGATAGAAAATATTTACCATTTCCACTTTCTTGGCAGGCACCTCTCCACAAAAGTTGATACTGACATCAAAATACACCACCACCTGATCTCTCCAAGTGAAGCGTTTTTTGAATGAAGCAGAGAGTGTTTGAGGATCGGGACATCTGTAGGGATACCAAGATCCTTGTTTATAAAGCTATTGTCCTCCCAACTCTTGTCTGTGAAATGTGAACAGTCTACAAATGTCCTTTTCAACTTCTGGAAGGATTCCATCGATGTTGCCTCCAAAAATTCCTACAAATCTCTTGGGAAGACAGGTGGACAATGTCAGCATTCTGGAAGAAGCAAAGACCATCACCATCATCACTTTCGCTAGACCGGCCACTTTGTCCAAATGCCTAATTGCCATCTCCCAAAAACAGTTGCTCTACTCTCAACTCAAGCACAGAAAATGGAGTGTTGGTGGACAACAAAAGAGATTTAAAGATGGGCTTAAAATTAACCTTAAAAACTGTGGCATAAACTTGGAGAACTGGGAAGCCCTGTTTCTCAAGTGTTCTAACTCCAGGTCAGTTGTTACCCACAGGAATTTGTAGAGGCATGAATAGAGGGTCACAGGGAGAAAGGTGTCAAGAGGAAGGCCCGTGAAGCCACCCTTTGTCACCTGGAAATCGATGTCCTCACCATGAAATAACATGTAGATTCAGAATAGGTTTCTACAGTCACCTATGGATCCACCGCCAAGACTCATCACTTGGAAGGCAATCATACTTGACTGTGAGTGATAGCCTATGAATGAATGAATGTAACATAGTTTCACATGCAGAATTACTATGCTATGAGGAGCAATACTGGATTCTGGCATCCATCTGTATATCAAAATTAGTGGAAGGCCAGGACCTATAACTACAACCAGCCATTATAGTATTAACAAGTTGCAACAATGAGCTCTTCTACTTCAGGCTACAGATGGTCTCTCCTACAAATTGCAACACTTAATTCCCTACAGTAATCTTGTGCACTCTTTACAACACAGAGAAATCATGCTGTTTTTAGAATTCAAATGGTCATTTCTAACAAATGAGCTATGGCTGAAAGAATTGCATTTTTTAAACCACAGATGTCATGACTCACAATCATGTTGCAAAATTCCCTCATTGTGTGATCTATAATCCACGCCACAGTACTTCATTTTTAAAGCAAGCTCAAAGAAATGAACAACTAGGAATAACCACAGTTCCACTTTGCCTCACCGCAGTGTAATCCTTCTCGTAAGGCATGTGTAAAAGAATTCTGTTTGGTTGATATATACGTACATCTCTCTAATCCAGAAACCACACCATGCCTGTTTAGTTTTGTTGATCTTAGGGAATGATCACACATGAAGAAGAATGCATTAAATTATCAACTGTCTATTTAGTTTCGGAAGCAAATGCATATATATGCGACAATGGACTGTCCCAGACATTGATTTTAAACCGCCGTGATTTTAATCAAATGTTTCTAAATGTAATGTATTTTAATGAACTATTTAAAATGTATTTTATGGTTATGGTTAGCACTTGAATGAGTGTTTGTTGTGAAATGGCCCTGAGTCCCCCCCCCCAGGGGGGTAAGAAGGGCAGGGTACAAATGTATGAAATAAATAAATAAATAAATGGGTCCATAAATGATTGGGGAGACCTATTCTGGATCCACATGATCTTTCGCATTGAGGACGTAGATTTCCAGAAGGAAGGCAGTCATGATGAGGATTTGCTTGATGTGCCTTCCTCTTGGCACATTTCTCCCTTTCGCCCTTTATTTGTTTCTCCTCAAAATCCATAGCACTGTTGGTAACAACTGTCCTACAGTTACAGTGCTTAAGGGCCAGGGGCTTCCCAGTTCATGGTTTATCCCACAGATTTTTAAGGTAGCTTTAAGCCCATCTTTAAATCTCTTTAGTTGCCCACTGACATTCTGTTTTCCATTAAGTTGGAAATAAAGTAACTACTTTGGAAAATGGTGATTGGGCTTTTGGACAGCATGGCTGGCTCATAGACATATAAACTGCCTGCCATCACTGCAATAATAATAATAATAATAATAATAATAATAATAATTACTGTTTCATTTCTTATCCGCCTCTTTTTGTGACTCAAGGTGAATTACAACATTGCTAAAACACATAATCAAAACACACTTTGTAGAATACATGTATTAAAACATATTTTGATAAAATACATATTAAAACACACAAAACTAAAGTTGGATATAGAGTGGAAGTTTAAAATTTATTATTAAAACTGTCTGGGTAGTCCTTCCAGAAAAACTAGGCTTTCACTTACTTTTTGAATTTTGTCAGCTGATCTAGCTGTTGGAGCTCTTCTGGCAGGTCGTTCCACAGTCGTGGGGCAGCTGATGAAAAGGTCGTCTGGGTGGTGGTTGCCAGTCGGGTTCTGGGAGGCTGGTGAAGATGCCCCAAGAGGACCACAATGTTCAGGGTGGATTGTAGGAGAGAAGGCAATCTTGTAGGTAACCTGGACCCAAACCATGTAGGGCTTTAAAGGCTGATACCAATACCTTATATTCTGCCCAGAAAGTAATTGGCAGTCAGTGGAGTGACTTTAAGATAGGTGTAATATGCTCACTCCTAGATGTTCCTGTAACTAATCTGGCTGCTATATTTTGAACCAACTGGAGTTTCTGGACTTAGTACAAGAGTAGCCCAATGTAAAACACATTGCAGAAGTCCAACCTTGAGGTTAGCAGCACACATGAACTACCATCTTAAGGTCTTCCAAATCTAGTAAGGGGTGCGGCTGAACTGTCAGACGAAGCTGATAGTAAGCATTCCTGGCTGTCGGATCTAACTGGGTCGACATTTGGAGAGAGGGATCCAGGAGCACTCCCAAGTTGCGAACACAGTCTTCCAGGGGGAATGTAACCCCATCCAGAACTGGTTGACACACTTTCATCCCTAGATTAAGACCCTTGATGACAAGCACCTCTGTTTTGTCTGGATTCAGTTTGAATTTGTTTTTCCTCATATAGCCCATTGCCTCCTCCAGGCATTCATTCAGAGGAGTCAGACTATACTTAGCAGAAGCTGTTTTTGAAGTCATGGAGTAATATATTTAGGTGTCAACAGCATACTGGTAACACCCTGTCCCATGCCTACAGATGATCTCTCCCAGCACCTTCATTTTGAACAAAATATACCAATATTGCACAAAAAAGTGTGTTTGTAGAAGGTGAGGCTCTTGTTCAAATTTGGGATTTTTTAAAAGTAAGAAATATAGTTGTAGAAAAGAAAAATACTCAAAACAACATTTTTTGCATAAAATGTATTATTTTTCCAAATTAGAAAAATGTTCATAAACATATTTTAAACAGAATAGTACATTTTTGTGCAAATTGGGCTTGTGTGTGTGTAAAAACCCAAATTTCATATGAAAGTGTTTCTAGAAATAAGTGGGTTTTTTTTATTTTGGCAGATTTTCAAACACAAATGCCATACATATGTCTGTGCAGAATAATGTCTTGAAAAGGTTTGCTATATCTGTATACTGAATGTAAACTATGAAAAATGCTCACCTCTATATTCTTTTCCCAACCTGGTTTCCAGAGTATCAAGCAATCTACATTTTGGCTAGGAAGTTGGTCATAAGGGATATTCTTACTATTCCTCCATTCTTATTGTCTTTTGTCAAATTTTCTACACCAGATATTTATCTGGTCTGGAATATTTCCCAAGAAAGGACACCAAAAATGATTAAGGTTTGGAAACTAAGCACTACGAAGAATGGCTTAGGGAACTATGCTTAGCTTCGAGAAAAGAAGACTGAGAGGGGTCATAATAGCCATGTTTAAATACTTGAATGGTAGTCACATTGAGGAGAGGGCAAGCTTGTTTTCTGCTGATCTGGAGACTAGGAGCAATGGGTTCAAATGGAAGGAAATGTGATTCTACTCAAACTTTAGAAAGAACTTCCTGATGGAAAGAGTTGTTCAGCAGTGGAACTCTCTGCCTCGGAATGTAGTGGAAGCCCCTTCCTTGGAGGCTTTTAAACAGAGGCTGGAATTGAAATATTTGAAAATGAAAATGAGGGAAAACCTTTGGTGTCCCACTTTGCTTAAGATCCAACAGCATATCAATGGTGAAAATAGTGTGTCAGAAATTCAAGCTACAAAGAATGGGCTTCAATTTTTGTCCTACCAAAATGTTTTTCTTTTCTAAAATCTGCACACTTTACAAAAACAGTTTGTTAGATAGTTTTTCCCCACAGTGTGCAACTTTTTTCTTTCCTTCCTTCATTATGAAATTTATTTGAATGAATGTCATGGCCAGTTGATACTGTATTTTACCTTTCCATACCAAGCAGAGGAAACTCCAGTGTTTTCCTTCCCAAATATGTTGCTGCTTAAACTTTGTAGTTTCCTTACAGGGTTTAGACCTTGAATCTTGAGCAACACCTCCTATCTCTAAGGGATTGGTCTCCCTTATGTTTACTAAAGCTGTGTCTCCGTTATAAATTCCTGTTTGTTAATTTTCTACTCTTTTGCTAAATCTATTAAGAGCTCAAGCCAGTTCCTAAGAGTAATAAAATGTTAAATGTAAGTAGTTAAACGAGATAGTGTTTCTTACAATGCAATAAAAGAATGACCTGAATATTGCTTCACAAAGGCCATTAGCTAGGAGGAATGCTGAGCCAACATGAAAGCTTCATTTGCGAGAATCAATAGGTAAGTCACTTCAAAGAATGGCCACCTGCACAAAAATATATTGGTTGGTCACTACATCATTGCACTGTGTTATTTTATCATTGTACCATAGGTTATTTTAGAACAGTGATTCCCAAACATTGCTCCTACAGATGTTTTTGAACTTCATCTTGCTATGGATTTTGGGAATCCAAACTCATCTTCTACTTCTCCTTTACAGCTGTGATTTATAAAATTGCAAGGGTGTTCAAATAACAACAACAACAACAACAACAACAACAACAGATTTATATCCCGCTCCATCCCCCCCTGCGGACTCAGGGCAGCATTTCAAGCACCATGCATTCTTTCTCAAAAATGCTTGTTTCAAATATGTGTCTTTAAAATGAATTGACCAATTCTTTTCCTACATCTGCTGAAGCAAGGCAATAGTCCTTTAGCTTTACCTACTCCACTCATTTCACCCTGAAGGGGACTCAGAGCAGTTTATAGATTATGGAGAATAGATTAATGCCATTTTGTCCAGATCTGGAAGGCAGGAATTTGATGATAATGGATTGGGATTTACATTGAACCCTGTCAATAATTAAGCAAACAAATTCTGTAGTCAATTACTGATGATCTGAAATACTGATTTAAAATGGAAGACATTTCTATTGATTCAATGTGTGGTTCAGTGGTGACCTAAAAGAGGCAGAAGGGTATCGCTGAAATATATCATAAAGCTGGAGCCTCCGGTGGCGCAGTGGGTTAAACCCCTGTGCCGGTAGGACTGAAGACTGACAGGTCGCAGGTTCGAATCCGGGGAGAGGCGGATGAGCTCCCTCTATCAGCTCCAGCTCCTCATGCAGGGACATGAGAGAAGCCTCCCACAAGGATGATATAACATCAAAAATTATCCGGATGTCCCCTGGGAGACGTCCTTGCAGACGGCCAATTCTCTCACACCAGAAATGACTTGCAGTTTCTCAGGTCACTCCTGACATGACCAAAAAATAATCATAAAGCTATAGAGATGACTAAGTGGCTGATGCGGCTTTTTAAAAAAAACATGAACAACAAAAAATCATACCCATTACCATTCAATTTAATAATAATAACTTTTATTTATACCCCACTTCCTCTCCCCAAAGGGACTCAGGGTGGCCTATACTGTTGGTCAAGCCTCTCTGTGAACATATTGAAGGAACAGGAAAATTGTCTTTGCCATTGTTACAGAAAAATGGCAAAGACAATTTTTCCATCGGAATAGAGGGGGTAATCTGAACAAGCGGGAATGGAAAGCCAGAGGATGATAGCAAAGATCATGTTCATTGTGTCGTGGCATGCAGGTATGTCTGGATGAAAATAGAATGGTAATTGTTGTAAGCATTAGTTTGTCCTACTTTTCGCCAGGTGACCATTGAGTTAAACAAAACTGTAGCAGCTCTCCATCTGTAAATATTGATATTCTATAAATGGAATGCAGTGGGAAAACCCAAAAAGCCGTACATTGATCTACGGACAGTGAAAGTTAAGCTGACAACCTTGTGATTGTGACTTTTCAGAGAGAAGAATGTCTCTCAGTAGGGATAAAAGTGAACAACTCTCTGAGAAACAAGGAGCAGGGTATAGTTGTAGTAAAATGCATGGTTGTCTCCTGTGCTATGCTAATAATATAATATAATGTAATATATATTGTATATACATATATTATTTATATATTATAATGTAATGCAATATAATAATATGATATTATAATTATATATTTATATTACATGTGATATTACTAATAATATTACAATATAGTGGTATAGTACAATATAGTAATATTTAATACTGATATTGTACTATGCTAATAATATAATATAATATAATATAATATAATATAATATAATATAAATATCTTATATTATTATATTATAAGCCACTCTGAGTCCCCTTAGGGGTGAGAAGGGTGGCATATAAATGTAAATAAATAAATAAATTGTATTTATTTGTTAAAATATGTATATCCAGTCCTATGTCCAAGAATCTCAGGGATATGTACAATACAAGCCAGTTTAAAATAATTTAAAGGAATAAAAATAATGTAAAGGCTAAAGCACATTAAAGAAATTAGCACCTTAAACAAGAACATTGTCCCTTAGCTTTCGAGGTCCTGAGAAAGATACTATACAATGTTTATAAGTAAAATGGGTTTTTCAAAAAATTCTCTAAACAAGCAAAATTTTCTAAACAAGAAAAACAAGCACTTTAGTGGTAGTATTAGAGTCAAATAGTAATAATATCTTGGGTTTTTCCACTCAAGGTAGGGACTAAACCAGTGGATTAGGATTTGACCTGGTGATATAGGGCAAATTAAAGAAGCGATGTTTCTATGTTTATCTAAAGTAAGTACAAAAAAGTTGTACCAACACTATTGTGAAGTCTTGGCTCTGCTTTCTCCTCTCCTCTGCTTTAGTTTCCCGTTTTTCTATAGTGTAGTTACCTTGTATTAGCTTGTGGGTGGAGCATAAAACACCCTTCAGAGGCCTGCCTCTGTTGGTTTATTCAATTCAAACAGGCATTTCTTACAACTACTACTATTGCTGCATTTACCATCAGTCCACAGGACAATTGAAGCTTTTGGTCAGCCCAAGCTTCATAAGGAGAGAAGATTAAGGCAGTTTTCTTAGCCATTGCTTGGCACCAGAGGCAAAAGAGACTCAACCACCCCAGAGGGATGTCTTCACCCAGCAAGTGCTCACTTTGTAATGTATTGTTTTAAGTTACCTCATGATAGTCCCAGGTGGCATTCACCCTTCATTTCTCTTGTTTTGGTAAACTTATTTTGGTTATTTTTCACCTTGCCTCAAAGTGCCTCTGTCTGCTAAGGGTCTTAATCTCAACAGAAGGTATCAGATAGCTCCTGAGTAAAGCCAGAAAATATAGTTTTCCCGAAAGGCTCGGGCATGCCATCACAACTATCATATTTATTCATTTATTTGATTTAATTTGGTTTCTTTCAACAAGGGACTCAATGTGATTTACAAAAACTTACAAGTCTCGGTAAAATCATATTTTACAAAAGTTGAAACAACAAAAGCAACAATTAAAATGGCAATTCTCACAACAATCTCCATGTTTCAGAATCTGTATGAGATCTGGTCATTTTCAGATGCAAGAATACAACATTCAGTTTAGATTAATAGCTTCAAATATGGTTCATTTGTGGGAAATTCTTTTAATTAATTACAGAGAAACTGACCATTTTGGAAATCTGGGTGGGTGTTGTTGTTAATTGTGTTATCAAAAGAGTATGACACTATTTTAAAACATTAAATATTTGAATCAAAATAATATTTCACTAGACCATCATCGTCCTGGAGCATACTGTCTTCTGAAACTGGAAAAAGGGTCAAAAAGTTATGTGGTATGCCGTCACACCCAGACACTATAAAATTAAAACTAAGATGTACTTCTTTCTTTATCTGGGCGAACTGCAGATGTCTTACTTAGAAGCTTAAGATTCTCAGCAACTGAGGCCACTCCAGGTTTTGAACATCAAATAGAACATTTATTTCTCAAAGTCCTTGGCAAACTTGGCACAGCTTGGTGAAGTTACAAATAAAAGATTCAATTTGTGAAACCATGTGGATGTTCTTTCCTTCCTTTTTCCTCCAGCTGCTGAGTTAACTTACCCCAAAAGATAGAAAAATCCTGAGATTTTCTGCCCTAGCCCTAAGCTGCTGTCTTTTAGAAAGAGCAGGTCTTCCTCTATTCAAGCTTAAGGCTAGTTTTGGAGATGAAGTAATGGAGCCTCTCCCAAATAGCAAAGAAATCCGGAGATATTCCCTGCCCCAGCACTGAGCTGTTATTTTCAGGAAGAGCAGGTCTTCCCCTATCTAAGCCCAGCGCCAGTTTCAAAGGCAAGAGGGTCCCTAACCTGAATCTCAATATCGATCTCAATAGTACTCAATAGTACTCACAATGGCTTGTCAGAGCTTCCTAGCTTGACCAACAGCACATCTGAGGCTTTTTTCTATACTGAAGAAGGCAGGGGAGATTCCAAAATGGAGATCTCATCCCCAGGAAGAAAGGCAGTCTCTAGACCAAAGAGATACCTTTTAAAACCAATAGCTGCAAGGGCTTTCAGGCTGGCTTCCAACCTCTGTTCATAATTAACTTTCAAGGTGCTGCTGCAACCCTGGGGAAAATGCAAAGGGATGTTATTTCAAGCAACTAAAGGGCAATGCAAACCAAGCTCCTGGAAGACGGAACATGTGGCATGGAGTCCTTACTTGTAAACAAAATGGAAAATAACTCTACTGGGTACATTTAAAGTTGCCCTTTGCTTCCTAGCCTATGCAATTTGTTAGAGTATAAGATTAATTTTAAAAGACACTTATATGGCCATAGGAGCAAGACAATATTTAGCAAAACTTTATCACAGCAGGTGGCATCTAAGCAAAAAAAATATTGGCTGGCACTGTGAAAAAGAAAAAGAAATGCCGCAATACGTATTTCTGTATTTCTCTTTCATATATTCTGCCTCTCCCCTATCATCCTTTAATATAGTCAAAATGGCATATGTTGGGATATAAAGCAGCCATTTTAGTAATTCGTTTTTCTTCCAACTTTCCTCTCCTTCGCACTTTTTAGAAGGGTGTGCATGCTGCAGATATTGCAAAGAGAGCAAAACTCCCAACTTGAAAGGGCTGGGAAATGTTTAAAGCCAGCATTTGGAGTCTATCAGCAAATAGCAGCAGCTCTCTGTGTAGGAAATTTTAGGCTATAAATTCTTCTTCGGCTAGATTATATGCAGTACAAGTGTTGACTTTCAATTTATACCTTTTGATATGAGTCATTGAATGTTCGGATTCCAAGTTTATTTGTCCTGTCTTCAGCGAAATGGATTGAATATGGGGGTTAGCCAACCATGGTGCATTGTCTCGGTGGCTCAGATGTTACATTGATGAAATCTTAGTGTCTGGCACTATCTTTGAGGAATATAAAAATTTGATTTGGTCTACCGCCAGTTTTCCTTCTCACTCTGGGCCATTGAAAGAACATCTGGGAGGACATTGTATTCATTAATCCAAATTCTGAACTCTTTTTAGTGTGTGTGACAGTGCCTGATCCTGTTTATTATTTTGGTTTACTAATTTTTGTCATTAGATGTCACAAACATGCCCAGTCAAAGGCCTCCATCAGTTTATAATATTGGTAGCATTCTGTTTTCTCCAAATATGATAAGATATGTCATGAATTATTTCACTGAGAACATTGGGTGGACGGATGTGCAAACACACACACACAAACATGCTGCTACTGTTAGGATAGCCATTCAGTGCTTCCCTTTTGTTATGCAGATTTGCTTCACTGGCTTTTGGAAACCTCAGGGTTTACTCTTCCCTCTCCATATGTCAGGGTCTGCCGAACTTTTCTCCAGTTTGATTTTTGCATATTTGGATGGTGTGATATATTCTATATTCATAGTATCCCTTGTTCATAGATACCTGTCCTATACTTTAGGGAAAGAGAGGTTCTTTGTGGTCTTCTGTGCTATCATTTCCTTGGTGGCTACTTCAATCCTCTAAAATCAGTCCTCTAGAGCAGGGGTCCTCAAACTTTTTAAACAGAGGGCCAGGTCACAGTCCCTCAAACTGTTGGAGGGCCGGATTATAATTTGAAAAAAACAGGAACGAATTCCTATGCTCACTGCAAATATCTTATTTGTAGTGCAAAAAACCACTTAAAACAATACAATAATTGAAATGAAGAACAATTTTAACGAATATAAAATTATTAGTATTTCAATGGGAAGTGTGGGCCTGCTTTTGGCTGATGAGATAGGATTGTTGTGTGCTTTGAAGTCATTTCAGACTTAGGTTGACCCCAAGCGAGGGCCGGGTAAATGACCTTGGAGGGCCGTATCCGGCCCCTGGGCCTTAGTTTGAGGACCCCTGCTCTAAAGATTGTTCTGGAGTGTTGGTTTTGGTCTCGAAAATAAAATGTATCTAAATGCAAATCTTGGTCTTTAAAATGTACATGTCTTCTTATTTTGAGTCACCAGAATGTCTACATTTCAAGCATGGAAATATATTCTCAAGATCAGAGCCAATAACAGTGTATTGTAGACATGCATTTAAAAACCTTCACTTATGACCTCATCATTACACCACTTGCTCTCCCCATTTACCACACAGCCCATTACATGACACACAAGGACTTCTGTCTGAGGTCAGTGGCAACATAGGAAGCTTCTCTCGCATGGAATGACAGGTTATCCACACCCTTGATGGGCCCCCATGAATTCGTCATGATGTGTGGCGAATCCATAGGCCTTTGTGATAAGGTCCTTAGATAACAGACACTGGCTCTTTATGCATATTTGATTCTGCTCTGTACCTTCTTTTGTGCTTTGTACTTGGAGAACTATGAACAAACAATCTTTCCAACAAATAAACTGGAAATAAACTGTTTTGAGACATATGCTGTACTGAACATACAGGGATGGGGGTAAGGAAATTGAGGGTGGCCACAGTGTCCCCTTCTTCTGTAAAGGATCTATGGGCATGCAAATACAAATGCAGATTTTCTGCATCCAGTTCAAGTGCTGCCTGCCCCAGCTGCTGTTTTCTCTTTTAATCAATAGGCAAATGTTAACTACCAGGTCCTTTGAAAGACTTACTTCTACAGTATGCTTTTAATCAAAATTATTTGAATGGCTCGCTATAGTCTGGAATACAATTTCCAAAAACCTAGCACTTCATGAATATAACCTTATATGATTTTTTAAATATTTTAATGATTGCATATATGTTTCATTTTTGTGGTTGTTAGTCACCTTGAGCTCTACTCGTAGTAGAATGCCAATAAACCAATAATAAATAAATAGCAGGAGACAATTCACTAAGAGAATGGATGAAAAGGCCATTATATCCATTTCAGATTGCATATGAATATATGAAGTTGTCTTAGATTCTAAAATAACCTGATCTAGGATTTGCTAGTGACTCTTTGCAATTAGCTTTGGTCAACTGGAACATCTGAATTGACAAGGCCACAAAGCAAGCATATTGTGAAGATAGACGAAGAATAGAGAGCATTGACCTCGGTTTACATTAACTATTGAGATGAAACCGTGTTAACTTTCACTGCACTGCCATATAATGCAGTTTCAGAATGCAACTTGAACTGAATTGTATGGCATTGAACTGGATTTTGTAGACTTATGACCTCATCACATGGCCGATGGTGGCTGCTACCAACACTCGTATTAAGGGTGAGGCATGGAGCCCTCATCTCGTCTTGCATCGCATTGCCTCATCTTGCCTTGCTGGCCAGCAGGGTAAAATGAGGCAAAGTATCACGAGACAAGGGCTCCGCGCCTTGCCCTTAAGAGGAGCGCTGCCACCGGCCATGTGACAAGGTCCTTCTAAATATAATATAATCCAGTTCAATGGGGTTAAATTTGCATTATATGAGTCTACACTGACCATTATAACACATAGTCAAACTGCATTATATGGCAGTGTAGATGGGGCTTGAGTTAAACAGTATGTAGAATCTCTTACTGGCTTCTCATATACTTCTTTGTCATCATGTATTCTCCTATTATGTTAGGCAGTTTGCATCACCATACAAGTATTCATTTCCTCTTTGCCTTCTCATACCTTCAGTTGATATATGCAGGGGGATTGCTTTGTCTGCTTCCATGAAACAATCATGCAGATTGACTTACTTGGCCAGATAGCACGTGAACTTATTTTATCTATCCCTTGCTGGTATCAATTCAGATAGTCCCTTGAGATTCTTGAAAAAAACAACCAATTATAGTATGTTTTTTTTAGCATACTAGCTTAAAAAAACAAATATAAAACAGTACAATATTTGATAATAAAAAACATCTATACGAACTATAAAGCTGCAGGGCTAAGTCATAACTAATGTCTATATGAACTATATAATTACATGAAGTGATGTTGGAGCTGTGCTGTGCTCTCCATAGCCCAAGTGAGAAAGTTTGTAGACTTTATGTTCAGGGACTGCCTTTGAGCACTTAGATAAAAAAGACTGGTAATAAACTGCCCCCCCCCCCCCTTTCTCTTTTATAGCACGGGAGAGTGACAGATTTGAAAGGGACTCCAAAGCAAGAATCTAGAACCTAAAGCCTCTCTGACAGATGGAAATCAAATCACTTCTAAAAAGGTTCGGGTAAAGATTCCTAGGGAATCTGTTCCACTGGTGAACAGCTCCTACAGTCCAAGCAATACTTAGTTAGAATCTCCTTTATTGTAAATCTATTGATCAATTCTCACCTGTGTGACATCAGAAAACAAGCTAGTTCCACATGGAACTTAAAGATGATACATGTTGAGTATTCCCTTATCTAAAATGCTTCAAACTAGCAGAGTTTGGGATTTTGGAGTTGACTGGATTTTGGAAAACCTGCATTTGAGATGTCATAGAGGTGGGACTCAAACCTCTGTGCCAGTGGTTCTCAACTTGGGGTCCCCAGATGTTTTGGGCCTACAACTCCCAGAAATCCCAGCCAGTTTACCAGCTGTTAGGATTTCTGGGAATTGTAGGCCAAAAACATCTGAGGACCCCAGGTTGAGAACCACTGCTCTACACTGACCTTGGAAGACTATCCTACTCGGACATCAAGGGATTGCCTAATGAATGAATGAATGAATGAATGAAAATGAATGAATGGACTCAAATGTAAACTTTACATTCCTTCATGTATCATGTTCCTTTACACACAGTCAGAAGCAAATTTCATACAGTATTTTAAATAATTTGTCATAAAACAAAGTTTGTGTACATTGAACCATCAGAGAGAAAATGTCTTATTCCTCTAATTCCTGGCAGTGAAAAAGAGATGGACAGAGGGAGGAGGAAACCAGAAAGCATCTCTCTAGTCCATGGGCTTTCCCCTTTGCTTCCACAGTCAGACCTTTACTTTGGTGGTTGAAGGAACAACTCCCAAGGAATCTGGCTTCCTTTCTCAGTTTGTCCAACAGAGGTGAGGCCATAATCAAGTTTTATTACAGACAGTGGAATTTTGGTGGTTGAATCCATGAATTTGGGGATGAATTGTATTTTCTTTGAAAATTGAGATTTCCCAATAATAATCTCCATATAAGAAAGAATATACTTATTCTCTCATGCACAATATTATTGAACTCAAGGCCCTTCTAGATCATGAGGTCTCAGTACTTCATACTGCCCCTGCTCTGTGGAGAATATCTTCATTGGAAAATACAAGCCAACATGTTCATGTATCCTTGGGGTATATTATTTGCTTTTGTGGAGGTTCTGTTCCCCACGTAAGCCCCATCCCTGCTATCCATGATCATATGTTTTTTTAAAAACCCATTTTCAGTAGCACAGAGAGGGGAAAAGGCCACAGAGAACAAATACTATCAAAGGAGCTTGGCAGAGTGCGATCTGAAAGAGAAATGATATAGTACACGATTCTGCAAATTTCCAAATATATTTGGTCCCTCCGAGGGACATGCATTGGAGTCACTCTTTGAAGAGGGAGGAAGGAAAAAGTCAAGGTCTGATGATATTTCTGAGATGATGCTTTATAATATTGCAGTTATGCACTATGTCCTTGGCTAAGACAGTTTGCGCCAGCCATGTCTGCTCCCTAAATTTATTGATCTCATTAGAAGATAAAAGTGACAAAGACGGCTCATAATACTTCTGAGAAATGTAAAACCATTAGCGGGTCATTGTCGAAGTTATAACATGTCCTTTTAAGCTGCTTAGGAAACTGGTGGCAGCCAATGATACAGGGATTAACCTGTGCTAGTCGTGAATGAGTCAGACATAGCAGCATGGTTAATATTCAGCATGGGTCCCAAATGATATAGCTGCCAAGCAAATGATACAATAAAGTGATAAACTAAACTAAAACATTTTTTCAAAAGAAAAGCATGCAAAACAAAGCAGAAAAAAAATCCCTGCACAAAGGCAAAGTATGATTTGCTTCTAAATTCTTTATCTTGTTCTCCTTCAAGACAGAAGAAATAACAGGCTTTGTGACCACCACCTAGAAATCAGGATTGTCTCATGAAACTATTTTTCATAAAATAATGAATGTCATGCTGGTCCATAAGCAAGTGAAAAAAAAACCCCCAAAACCCAAATACAGTTGGGCAATATAGTCACAATATGCACAAAATTGTAGATAAACTTTTTAATTTTTCAGATGCCTTTATTTAATTCTGTTCTTCTTCCTTCATTCTGCCTTAAACCTCGGACCATGGGGATTTTGGGTGCATCTAAAGAACTAATATGGCTTGGCATGAACTTTACTGCTATTGCTTCGTGCTGTGGAATTGTGGCAGTTGTAGTTTTACAAGGTCTTCAGCCTAACCAAATTACGAACTCTAATGATTCCATAGCATTGAACCATGGGAGATAAAAAGCATCACCATATGTACTCACTTGTAAGTCAATCTCATGGATAAATTGAGGGCAGGTTTGGAAGCAACATTTATGGATATGACCCGTGTATAAGTCAAAGGTACTTCTGTAGAGAGGTAAGAGCACTAATGTTACCTCAGCATTTCCCAATATAGAGATTCAAAAAGTCCAGAGGTAGCACCATGGTGGAGAGAGTAGAGAGGCTTGGGGCTTCTTTTAGATTCTCCCAGCACAAACTATGCTCCTGCCTCTCGCCACTCTATGCAAAGAAGAGTTGCTTTCATTTTTTGTAAGAGTTAAGACACAGTACTTGCATTGATCCTTGGATAAGTAAACCAGGTTTCTGGGGTTGATTTTTAGAGGAAAAAAAATCTAGACCTGTACATATAGGTAATTCTACAGTGTAAATGCACCCTTGTGACCTAAAGTTCTGGGAGTATTTATCAAATATCCTTCTCTTTAAGTTCTCTGGTGACATCCTAGTGAATTCCTTGGGCTACACTTTACAGAAGGGTATTTTGAATTCTCATCCAGGGAGCTCTTCTAGAGCTTCTGAGTAAACTACAAACCTCAGCATTTCATAGGGTTTAACTATGGTATGTGAAGTGGGATCACAGCATTATAACTGTGCACTGTTAAAGGGCAGCTCACATGGGTAATCTGCAGCATTCAGTATCATTTTCACCTTCCACAAGCAGCTTCTGTAAATTCTGGCATCTAAAAAAAAAAAATCTATCCCTTCCCAAGGATCAAACTAGCTTACAAAGGAAGAGAGAAAAGAAAGAGGTTCCCGAATGGAAGCAAGGAATAGCTAGCCTACATTTGTTGCCATCTCCATTAGTGATGGCTTGAGCTATTATGTTCCATTCTCTGTTGTCTCCCCTTTTCAGATTTTTAAGAAATCTCTCTCCTTCCCTTCCTCCCACTTTCCTCTTTAACTTCAGCTTGCTGCAAAGTACAAAGGCAATTTGCACCCATTAACTCAGTAGAGATGGAAGAGTGGAGAGGAAGGGGAAGAATTATTTATTAATTAATTTATTTAGAGCACTTGTATCCCATCCTTCTCAACTCCGAAGAGTGACTCAGGATGGCTTACAACTGGCAGTCATTAGATGTCAACAAAGAAACAGTTAGAATACAGCAATTCACATAAACAAGTCAACAGCAATAAAAATACATTAAATAGCAATAAAAATACTATACTGAAGATAGAGGCTTTATTGGCCCTTAAAAAATTAACACAAATATTGGCCCTTAAAAAATTAGCACAACCCTGAGTCCACAAATCCAAATTATGCTTTCCCTGTAGGATCGGGCAAAAGCAGTCTGTCTTAGCTTGTGTGTTCTTTCTTGGTAACAGCATCTCTCATCTTGAACATACGAACAGATGATTAAACTACATTGACTCAATTAAACCCTTTTGGATTCAATTGCCCAAACTATGACTGGCGATCAGGAATGCACCTGTAGGTTTGCACGTTCCTTTTTCTCTTTTTTGTACTTTGAAATACCTGTGTTGTTTCAACAATATGCTGACATAATAGGTGTGAAAAACAGTATCCAAAGTGCTGCCATGTAGAAGATGAGTGATCTTGCTGTCTGTTCCTCCAGAGACTAAACCAAAACCATTGTATTCAAGACATAAGAAAGGAGATTGAAACTAAACTGTAGAAAGAAAAATCTTGATGGTGAGAATGGTCTGACAGTATAATAGACTGCCTTGGAAAGACCTGGACATTTCTCCTTAGAAGGATAGGATTTTAATGAAAGACTCCTGGTTGAATCACATGGCTACTTATCATGCAAATTATAATTCTCATCATGGAATCATAACTCTATGGCTCTATGAAGTACGAGACAGTGGCAGGGGACAGTTATATCAGCTTGAACCTCAGCTAACTGTATTCATAGCAGTGTCTGGAACGGGTTTACCGCTCTAGCTTTATTTCAGATGTTGAAACACTATTCACTTGTTTGGTGAGGAGCAAAGCCTACTATCCCAGAGCCACTGAGTGTCATTTAAATTGCTTGAAAAGAGCTTGTGATGACCAGGTCGCATGAGCTATTGCCACCGCTAACTTTAGTTTGCTTAATGTGTATGGCCATCTCCAGTCATAATAATAAGAAGGAGCACATGAGTGTGTGTGGAAGAGGGCAGCAATAATGTTTGGATGTGAGGGCATTCTCCATTGCCAGATCATGACTTGGCAGGTCATCTCCTATTCATCTAAGTTAAGCAGCTGATAGATTAAGACTTTTTTTCCCCTTTCCTGCTTTAGCTAAAATTGGTTTCCCTTGAAGAAACATGTAATGTTTTAGTTGACTGATCTACTGATCAATTTGATTAAAGCATGCACCCTTATTTAATAAAAGTGCAGAATGCATTCCTGAAAACAAGCTCTCATGTTAGTAGCTGCATGTTGTTGTTTTTTTATAACAGGAAGTGAAAGTGTGAGTAATATGGGAACGGAGATAAAACCAGCTAAGAAACAATAATACTGAAGATAGAGACTTTATAAATGGATAAATCTGACCACTTCCTTGTCCTCCTCTTCCTCCTCCTCTGATTCTGGTGGGAATAATGAAATGAAACTGGGAGGGAACCTTTCACAAGATAAATAAAGACCCACACAAGTCTTGTGTTTCTTTGGTATAAGAAAAGAAGATATAGGCATCTGCCAGGATTGTGGTCCTCCTCAGAGACCCTCATTTCTTTTCGGTTCCTTCTCCCTTTTCTTAAGTGTAGGGAATGATGATCTTTGTAGCCAGTAGCATCAAAGCCCAGGAGCAGCACCAGTAACAGTGTCGGGGAAGGTAAATTGCATAAAGATAGTGGTAGAAAAGCTAGGCACAATGGTATTTATTCATCTATTACAGCCTTTTTCAACCTGGGGGTTGGGACCCCTTTGGGATTGCGAGTGTAGTGTCAGAGGGGTTACCAGAGACCATCAGAAAATACAGTATTTTTTGTTGGTCATGGGGGTTCTGTGTGGGAAGTTTGGCCCAATTCTATCATTGGTAAGGTTCAGAACGCTCTTTGGTTGTAGGTGAACAATAAATCCCAGCAACTACAACTCCCAAATGTCAAGGTCTATTTTCCCCAAACTCCACCAGTGTTCATATCTGGGCGTATCGGGTGCTTGTGCCAAATTTGGTCCAGTAAAGGAAAATACATCCTGCATATCAGATATTTACATTACATTCAAACAATAAATTCAGCTATCAAGATTGATACTGACCCTATGTTACTGACAATTGGTTTGACCTGGACTATGATTTGAACTTGTGGGATTTAAATGAATGTTTTAATAATTTAATGTTTAAATTACTGTTTTAATTGAAATTGTTATTTATGAATCTGTTTGATGGCATCAAATGGTTGCCTGTTGTAAGCCGCCCTGAGTCTCCCCTTGAGGGTGAGAAGGACGGGATACAAATATGTGAAATAAATAAATAAATAACAGTAGCAACATTACAGTTATGAAATAGCAATGAAAATAATTTTATGGTTGGGGGTCACCACAACATGGGTGGTGACCCCCAACCATATAATAGTCTCTCCAACATGGGAGGGACTAGCCATTCTAAGTCCCTCCATGGAGGTTAGAGAAGAACGGGATACAAAAGTTTTAAATAAATAAATAAAATAAACACGAGGACCTGTATTAAGTGGTTGCGGCATTAGGAAGGTTGAGAACTACTGATCTATTGATTGACAGAAGAGATGCAACACCTTGGCACTGCATGGGAGAATGATTGAAATCACTGCTTCTCTATTAATGAAAAGTTTTTCAAAAAGCCACAATCCATAATTGAAGGCAAATCTCACCTCAGATGAACATGGTGAGGTGTTATTTTTTTCCTCATGCAGGACAAAAGCTAGACGTGGGCACTTTTAATGAAATCTTGATCCCATTTTACTTACTGCAACTATATTTCTGTTCATGTTTTGCTCTGCTTTGCTCTTGATTATAAACCAAGGTATTCTGGCCATTGGGGCTAAATGTGACATCTTCAGTTTAGAGCTCTTCTGGAGAAAGGGGGTATAGGAATGAAGAAGGGGTTTGCCCCTGTAAGTGGCCTTGCTCTTTTGTTGTGGGTGGTTGGGCACATTCTACCTCTTAGCTGTCCCAATCCCAGACCTACTGTGTTCCCTTCTTCAAGAACAATGCAGTATCCTTTCATTTTGCCAGTGCAGCTGGTCCCAGAATGAATGCCATCTTATGTGCCGTGCCAAGACCAGGTGCCGGATGCCGCTCAGTCTAAAAGGTCATTGTGGAGGCATCATTGTGTACTGTATGGCATCTGATGACATCATTCCACTAAATTTACATACATAGAAGAGCAGCCAGCAAGACTATTAACTGGAAACTGTAGAAAGCCATCTGCACACCTGAATGTAGCCTGCTGCTAGTCAATTCTCATTCTCTATCCTTGAAGATAGGTAGATAAAACATAAGGTCAGGGCTAAAGACAAATGAATAATGCCAGCATTATACACAGATGGTATCTGAAGGTAGACGCGGCTGTGGAGATTGTATCTAGTGCATACATAATGGCAGAATGTTAAAGCACAGCGAGTGAAATTACTCTTTTTCTGCCAGGTACCACTGATTTGAGGAGTGTTATTCTAAATGACGGTTTACCTGCATGAAACATGACCTTTGCAAAGATGGAATGCGGATAAGATTGTTATATTTTAAAAAAGAAATCTGTACTTTCTTCTTTCTTTGATTAATAAAATTAACAGTGCAGTCAATGCATATCTTCTCCAAAGTTAAGTCTCATAAAATTCAATGGTGCTTATTGCCGGAGTGTAAGACAGTGGGGGAAGGCAAGCTCCAAAGTCCCAGGATCGAATTTTCTGCCCCTTAAATCTTGCCAAGTCCAGCCATCCAAAATGAAATCGGAAGAAGGTGAAAATCCACTTGGCTTTTGTAAATCTTTTGTGGATGCTTTTTGGAGACAACAAGAAAGAGGGACTGGACCCTGTTTTAAATAAACACCTTTTTTTTTTTTGAGAAATCATTCTCAGTTTTTGGCTAAATTATTTTCAGTGGAGAAGTTGGGGCAGGTCCAGAGATGACTGCATGCAAACCACAGACCATGTGATTCCCCACCCCTCAACAATACGTATAGGTATAAGACTGCAACATGAAAGTGCAATCCAAGAATATGTAGACTCATGCTGGCAAGACACAAGATGCAGGAATAGATGGAGGAAAAATAATCATGGGAGTTGTAGTTTTGCAAGGATTTAAGGCTTGCAAAACTGGTGCCTCACTAAACTACAACTCCTCAGATTCCATAGAATTGACCCATGGCAGTTTAAATGGTGTCAAACTGCATTAATTGTGCAGTGTAGATGCACTCTTTGAAAGCTTACATGTATTTTGTGCTCTTTAGTTAGCCAAATAAAGGTATCATTGTTTCATGACCAAAGCAGTTACTCTACTTTAATGCGATGTTGTTTATTTTATTGTAATTTGTATTTTCTTTTATTGTAATTTGTTGTTTGGGCATGGCCTCATGTAAGCCACCCTGAGTCCCCATTGGGGGAGATGGTGGCAGGGTACAAATAAATATTATTATTATTATTATTATTATTATTATTATTATTATTATTTACTCCGAACTCAAGGATGGAAAATGGAATGTTGGAAGGCAGGAAAAGAGATTTAAAGATGGGCTCAAAGCCAATCATAGACACCGAGAACTGGGAAGCCCTGGCCCTTGAGCACCCTAGCTGGAAGTCAGCTGTGACCAGCAGTGCTGTAGAATTTGAAGAGGCACTAATAGACGGAGAAAGAGAGAAACGTGCCAAGAGGAAGGCGCATCAAGCCAACCCCGATCGGAAACCGATCTTCCTTCCACCTGGAAACCGATGCCCTCAGTGCAGGAGAACATGCAGGTCTAGAATAGGGCTCCCTAGTTACCTATGTACCCACCACCAGGACACCGCAGTTGGAGGACAATCCTACTCAGACAATGAGGGATTACCTAAGTAAGTAAGTGTTTCATGAATTTTGGAGTTTGCTGTATCTTAGGCATAGTGATGTAATTTGTGTCTTTGGGCTGAAAGAATTATAAATCTTGCATAACTTCATTCTTCACTCCCCCCCCCTTTTTTTTTTAGCTGTTCAGTCTGATCTCAGCAGACCAGTTGGGCCAATATCCCTATGTCAGTTGGTCTCTGAGATTATCTAGATGAAGAGAGTTATGCCAATAGAAGGGCTGCTATTCTGAACCCTGACAACTGACTTTTTCTTCATGTTGTACTGTCCACTTGTTAACAAGCCACCAGATCTGGCTTTACAGTAAATATCTTGCATGTATGCTGAACAGTAACTATGGTGCATGCATAAATCCCATAGGAAGTTATATTCACTTATCTAGCCAATTATTTTTCTGCTTGGTACTGTTCATTCCATGGCAACCGGTGAATCTCCAGTGCTGTAATGGGTCTACAGGGGACATTTGTTCTTTGGTTGGCACTTAGATTAAATTTAGCAAGTGTCTGTGTGTGGGCTTTTCCCCCCTTCTGTCTTGAAGACTGACACTTCAGCTTAAAGAGAAAGGTTTTCTGACAACTGCCAGAGTCAATTACCTAAACTGTAAGACTAAGAGTTGTAGCTGAAAATCATAATTCATTTGTACTAGATGACCTTGTTGGAGTGGTGTGTGTGTGATGCCTTTGTACCTCATTAATTCATTTCAAATTCTGGTGTAATTAATGGAAACTGTACAAAATATTTTCATCGTTTTAACATTATTATTATTATTATGATTATTATGATTATTATGCTTAATATGGTTTAGTTCATTTTAATTGTTTTTCTTTTAGTGTTTTAAACTACTTAAGCTGTTATTTTAATGTTAAGATGCCCTGTATGGTGGGATAGAAATCTACCTACCTACCTACCTACCTACCTACCTACATATGCACATAATAAAAATAAAAGTGAAAATGTGTATGTGTGTATGTAGTGGAGGTGTTCACTTACACAGATAGTCTTCTGCTTCCACAAACAGATATAACCCACAGTGCTGAGGAGCCACCAAAAGCACTCCTTCCAATGACATTGCAGGTTATAGCGAGCACCACATCCCAGAGTTCCTTTCTCTCTCCATTGATGTGTGATTTGCATGACCTCGCCTACTGCCTCTCCCTTAACCCTTTCCTATTCTATTCGATGGCACACAGCAAACAGAGGAATTGCACCCAGCCAATGATGGTTATGGACCAAACTTGGCACAAAGACCTGACATGGCTAACTGTGAATGCTGGCAGGGGTTTGGGGGTGATTGCCCTGCGAATCCGGGAGTTGTAGTTCACCCTTATCCAGAGAGAACTCAACCCAGCCAACAATGGGTCTGGACCAAACCGGGCACACAGACCCCCCCCCCATGACCCACTTTACATCCTGATGTGGTTTGGGGGAGGTTGGACCACAGATGATGGGATTTTAAATTCCTTCACCCAATTTTCTCCCACAGAACAATCTTAGCACCCAGACACCCCATGACCAACAGAGCATACTAGAGAAGTTTGCGGGACATTGACTTTGATTTACAGGAGTTATAGTTCACTTGCATCCAGAGAAGCAGTGACCCCCACCGACAATGGACTGTTACCAAACTTGGCACAGAGAAGCCCCATGGTCAACTGAACATACTGCAGGGGTTTTGAGGAGGGAATAGACCTTGATTTTGGGAGCTGTAGTTCACCCTTATCCAGAAAGCAATCACCCCAGCTGACTTGGATCTGGATCAAACTTGGCAGACAGACCCAACATGGTCAACTATGCATACAGGCTGGATTTAGGGGCATATGCTTCAGGAAAGGAGACCCTCTATGTGCTCTGTATATTACACTGTATATTACAAGAGATCACCACCATGAGGCATTGTGACTGCCTTACAAATGAGGTGCAGGAACAGCAATAGTTATTTCTGTTCATGCACATGGATAGGATTGGATCTTGCAAAAGGAGGACGGGAGAAGAAAAGAAAAAAAAGAGGGCAATGGCAGTTCTACAGAAACAATCAAGAGCTTTGCTTGCTGTGGAGGAAAATAATATAGTTTATTTACAGAAACACTCCAGTTCTGTAACTAACAGCAGTGTAAATGTTCTTGGCCACATAATCACTTTTCACTTTATTTACATCTACTGCAAAGCGGATTTTTTTAAAAATCTAGCTGATTGGTGGGAGGCTGGGAGTTGAGGGAATGATGCAATTCTATGTCTAAAGTCAAGCCCTAAATTCTGCACAGAGCCCTTCAAACAGTGTATTTTAAAATGTTAGGTCTCCTCTTCCTTTTCTTCTCCTTCTCTATATCCTGCTTTTTCTCTCTTAAAACAGACCCAATGTGGCTAACAATACTAAAAACAGTACACTATCCAATGGCTTGCACTGTGCAATTTTCAATGCTTTTCTTTTCTTTTTCCATACTGATAGTTATCCTAGAACTAAACACCACAAATATTTGAATATTGAATCCTATATTGAAGCACAAATATGCTTCACCAACTCTTGGTTGAAAGAGATAGAAAGTGACTCCTGCCCCTTATGAGAAGTTGTCATTGTCGCTACATTTTGTATGTAATATGCAGGTGGAAAACAAATGTGCTATTGTGATGGTTTTGGGGAAGTCCCAAATCTTAAGCAAGAATGAGAAATGGGAACAGTGGCTAAAGCAGTATCCTCTGACCTGATGTCTTGTTTGTCTCAGCCAACATGGCCAACAGAGAGAGTTCATGGTAATTGAAGTCCATAACATCCGGAAAACAGGATGATATTCTAGGGTTGGAGAATTTCATCAAGGGATGGGGCTCTCTTAAACTTCTGCACTCCTTGCAGGCTCCACAAATGCTCTAATGGGATGTCTAATGTTTAATCACTTCTTAGTTTGGTTTTGATTCATTTTGGCCCATTTTTAAAGGTAGAGTAGAGTCTTGCTTATCCAACATAAATGGGCCGGCAGAATGTTGGAGAGGCAAAAATTCTGTATAATAAGGAGAGATTAAGGGAAACCTATTAAACGTCAAATTATGCACCAAAACATTGTGCTTTACAACAACAAATTGAGAGAAAAAGCAGTTCAATACACAGCAACATTATGTAGTAATTACCATATTTACGAATTTAGCACCAAAACATTGCAATGTATGGAAATGGCTGTGGATCCAGGTGGAAGGCAGCCTGCCTTCCACCTGGTTAATACAGAACATTGGATGAGCAAAGGTTGGATAAGCAAAACATTACTTTATGTGGAGATCTTGGGAAGGTTGTGGGTTTGAGGTACAGAGTTGCTAGATTTTTTTAAATGGGAGGACTATAAGCTTTGATGGGTAAAAATGTGACATATAGGTTGTATGTTCTTCGCACCTGAAGTAGAGGATTCTTATGACTGTAACACATCTACACTGCATTATGTGAATTTGCACTGACCATTATATGGTGATGGAGACACATTCTGTGTTGTGCTGCCTTTGGAAATTGTTCAGAAACATATAGGAGGTAAAATACTGCAGTAGACGGCTGAGTGGGGCCAGTTTTAGGGACCATATAAGTTCCTGTTGAAAAAAGGTTTCCTGGCTACAAATTTATCCTAGGCAAATTTTAAAGTTGGTTATAAACTATAAAGCCCTCCATAACTGGGACTAAAACTATTTGAAAGGCTGTATCTCAAAGTATGAACCTGACTGAGTTTTAAGATCTCAAGGGGAGAGCTTTATTTTGATTCCACCACCATCACAAGTGCATTTGATGAGGATACAAGACTTTACAGTGGTTGTGCCTACCTAAGATGTTTTTGTTCCTTGTGAAGTGAGGCTAGTCCAGGCATGGGCAAACTTCAGCCCTCCAGGTGTTGTGGACTTCAACTCCCACAATTACTAACAGCTGGTAGAGTGGAGATGCACCCTAAGAATGATTATGGACAGTGAAGATTCTTATGACTATATCCATCCAAATATTTTTTTTTCAGTTTAGTGCTCAGTCTAAACTTCCCAGAAAACAGTTTTTGAGAACATTCTGAGATACTTCTTTTTCTTACCTTCTCAGAAAAGAAGACTATTTTGTATCATTTCTCTCCAAATATACTCTATCAATTTTATACAATGACTTGTATTCTCACCCCTATAATTTCCCAGAATGATCTTTGGTCCCAAGGAAGAACAGAAAATGGAGGATGGAAAATGAGGGTCAGAATATCAGCACATTTGCTGCTGTTGTCACATTCAATTGGCAGTAACCTTACAACCTTCATTTTGAGGGCAGGACAGAAATCGATCTATTACCACTGCTAATGGATGCTCCTTCAGCTGAAATGTTTCTTACCTCCCATGCATTTGCAGGGCAGAAATTCTGAGACATTGTGCTCAACTATAAACTTATTCACTCTTGCACTTCAAGTGAAACAAATAAATTACTCTTTTAGGTTCTTGAACTTTATTATTATTATTATTATTATTATTATTGTTGTTGTTGTTGTTGTTGTTATTATTATTATTATTATTATTATTATTATTATTTACATAACAAGATTAATACACAGCAAACAAGATCACTATGCTGGCTTTTGTATTTGACTGTGTGATGTATTAGCGAATAATGCATGCAGATTAAAGTAGGGTGGCCTTTTGCAGCTGACAGATGGTAATTTTGTCAGTGCCGATTGTTTTTAAGTGCAGGCCAAGTACTGCACATAATAATAATAATAATAATAATAATAATAATAATAATAATACAATAAATAATACAAAATCATGATCTGTCAACTGCAAAAGACCAGCTTACTTGGATCTGCGCGCATCATTCGAAAATACATCACACAGTCCTAGATGCTTGGGAAGTGTTCGGCTTGTGATTTTGTGATATGAAATCCAGCATATAGATCTCGTTTGCTGTGACATACTGTGCTTTTGTGTCAATAATAATAATAATAATAATAATAATAATAATATGTTTATTTATATCCTGCTTTCTCTCTCCACAAAGAGACTACTACTATCAATTAATAAATTAAATATTCATTTAAATATATATATTTAAAAGACACACCTGCTGTGTATGTATACCTTCAAGTAGTCTATTGACTTAACAGTGATCCTATGAATTTCATATTTTTCTTAGGCAACAGGTATTCGGAGATGGTTTTGTTATATACCTGTGCACTTCCTAGTAATTATTTGTTAAATAGTTGGATATCAATTGACTGAAATTGCACATGTAGGCAGAGGGAATGACCAAAGAGGTCAGTTTCAGTTATCATGGTTAGTTTGGCCCTCAGGCATTCAAAATCCACACTAGTCACAGCAACAGATAGAAGTCTGTTTAGCTGCTGGGTGGGGAGCAGGAAAATGACATTTTGATCCCTGGTCCCACCAGTGAGCAACACTGTCACAATTTCTTTGTTGCAGCCTTGCACACGCATGGGGGAAAGATGGAAATGTTGTCCTTTGCACTCCAATCAGTATCTGAACATGAGCAGGTACATTTGGGAAGACATTTGCCTTTGTTGCACTATTGCCACGATTCTCTCTAGTGTTAGTGAATATAGAACAGTTATGGATTCATAATTCTAGGTTGTAAATCTGTTACAAATCTATCACTGCAATGCAGAATGCCAACCACTATAACTTTTAAAAACTCAATGTGTTTAATGAGTACAGGTGTCAGAGATAGGTATTATTTTTTGTGCATGTAGTAAAAACCTCTTTCAATAGAATGTTAAGATAAAGGCAATCGCAGGAGTTAAATGTAAATAAGGTAACATCCAGTGTTTGAAATGATGGAATAATATTACGCATATGTTATATGGAAAGGAAATGCAACCTCTACTGAAGACCATATGCCTTTCTCAAAAAGTGTGTGTGGGCGAGTGAGAATGTTCTCATTCTAAGACATTTCATACTTTTTCTCTCCTGTCCTGTGAGACATGGGCATGTGCTTTTTCTGTCTGTCCACTCCTACATCTGTTAAGCACTTGTGAAATTTCAGCTTTAGGGTGGTTTATAGAACCAATTCCGATAGAGGATTTAAAAAATGGTCTGCAGAAGGTTCACTATCAATAGTCTGTCTTTGAGGTGTGGCTATTCTTAGTCTCCAGGAACTACTTTAATATGGATTTTAATATGGATTTTATTTTCCCTTAGATGTTGCCCTGCAGATGATTAACGTGAACCCAAATGTGATGAGAGTTCTTGATATTTGTGGGTGCTTTGATAAATCTCATCTTCACCTTTCAAAGCCTGTGCCATTACACCTGGAGGCAAACAATACCAAAGAATGAAATGTCCATGTCAGATGGATGATCCCTGAAACAATGCTGTTAGAAGTTTTTCTTGAGCCAAAGTGTTTACCCAGTGTTAGCCAAGAGAGCACTTAAACTACTTATCGATTCTCATTTGCCAGCCCATGTACTACTGACCATTTTGCATTATGAACTAATGTCTGACGTGGTTCCTTCTATTACTTTTGGCGATCTGATCTTGGCAACTCTGTGCATGTGTGTATTTCTGTGGGAAACTGAGGGGGTGCCCACTGCCTAATTAGAGACTGTTTACAAATTTGGTGGATGATTTGGCAGCATACTGGGAAAAATATGAGGTATTGTAGGAGAAAGGCAGTTGAGTCAGCCATCTGTAGTACAGATCGAATTGGTGTGAACAGGCTGCCAAACTTGCCGAGCTAAATGGTGTCCAGATTCCCTGTCTTGAAATTCCTCCTATAAACCAGATTCAGAATAACATTATTCAGACTGAACCTCTTTCCATGCTTCCTCCTGAACAAAAAACTCCACATTTTTCAGGATAGCTTTCAAGATTGTAGAAATCTCATGATATTATCAAGGATACAACCAAATCATAATTTTATGGATTGTGCCCTCTGACAGTAGAAGAGAATACAGTCCACATTATCACCAACACCATGTCCCTTCGATATAGGATAACCAGAGAGTCACATTTCCCTATGTATTGAAATTTCTAAAGTAATTAAGTTGAATTCGCTATATTGCAGTGATACATTTGTAACAGATTTGCGATGATTCTGTGACTGCAATAAGAAATTCATTTTCATGTTCATGTTGCTCAGCAGGCTTGTCAAATAGCTAAAGAGTTCCTAATATACATTCTGGTTATAAAGAGGGAGGAAATTTGCTGACTATATATGTGTCTAGTATAGGTACACTTATAAATGAAGTGTGAGACTCTGCAAATGGCATTTTCACCCTCTAAAACCTTGTTGTGAAGTTAGGTCTATAAATGGGCTTCAACACATGTTTAATTAAACTTGAATAGAACGGTTTGCGTGGTCATCACAAAGCCACATTTAAAAGAAACATGGAGTCTTTTACTAATATCACAAATGCGAGAAGTCCTTTTATGCTCCTTATATGAATTTTAGAATAGGTGAGAGCTAGTAGCCACATATATGTCATAACGCAAATTTCTTCAAGCAAGCTCAAAGTGGCACACATGGCTGTCTTCCTTTTCCTTTTGTTTTCACAACTCTAGGAGTTCAGCGAGGCTGTGAGAAGGTGATGTCTCCCAGAAACTTTGTCTCCTGGGACATATCTAGAATGGCAAGAAAACCCATACTCATTAGTTTCATGGGTTTTACAAAGTTAACTGACTTTGTCCTGTTTTAGGCAAACTGGATTTAGAATAATAGAATCATAGAATCAAAGAGTTGGAAGAGACCTCATGGGCCATCCAGTCCAACCCCCTGCCAAGAAGCAGGAATATTGCATTCAAATCACCCCTGACAGATGGCCATCCAGCCTCTGTTTAAAAGCTTCCAAAGAAGGAGCCTACACCACACTCCAGGGCAGAGAGTTCCACTGCTGAATGGCTCTCACAGTCAGGAAGTTCTTCCTCATGTTCAGATGGAATCTCCTCTGTTGTAGTTTGAAGCCATTGTTCCGCGTCCTAGTCTCCAAGGAAGCAGCTTGCTCCCTCCTCCCTGTGGCTTCCTCTCACATATTTGTCCTTCCAGTTTGCTTGAAGCAGAACAAACTGGAAAGATTTTGCCTGAAGCTTTGTTCTGTCTCACAGGCAAAATTAGGGGATAATCCAGTTTGCTGGAAACTCCCCAGTATGTTTTTGCATGGTAGGAGGTTTGACTGAATAGTCCTTGTGGTTTTTCTTTCCAGTTCTATGATTGTATGAATTCATGGCTTCAGTGCAGTCTGGACAATGGTATAAGGTCTGATTTGGACTGATCTGAACTGATTGTTCAGGTGGGTCACCAGTGCCATTAACCTTTCCCTGCTGGACACAGAGCTCTATGTGAGCTTCTGGTCATCACAGGTATCCCATTCTGAGATCAGCAGAAAGGTATCTACACAACCAGAATGAAAGAGGAGGCAATTGTCCCTCCTGCTTCCTGGTTGATGCCAGAATGGATCGCTCATGATGGCCTTTCCCTACTACTTCACTTCACTTCACTTCACTTCACTTTATTTCTTAATTAGTCGCTCTCCACCAAGGTGCTCCGAGTGACTTACAGTCTAAAATAGTATTTACACAATATAAAAACATTCAACATAAAAACATTCAACAGTGACTATTTGGCAAATTAGATCTGATTACTTAAATGGACAACCAAACAGCCAAGTCTTGAGTGCCTTTACAAAAGGTCGCAACTCTGACATTGCTCTAATGTATGGAGGCAAAGAGTTCCACAGAATTGGAGCATAGGTCAAAAAAGCTCTACGCCTTGTAGTTTCCAGGTGTACGTCCCTTGGGACCGGTATATATAGGAGATTTTCCTGGGTGGATCAAGGTGACCACTGATGGAGAAAAGGAATGAGGCGGTCCCTAAGATATAAAGGTCCTTGGCCATTTTGAGCTCTAAATGTCAGGATCAGTATCTTGTAAGAGATCTGATGTTCTATTGGTAGCCAATGCAGTTGTTGCAGAATTGGTGTGCTATGGGATCTTATAGATGATCCCGCTAGCAGCCTGGCTGCTGCATTTTGGACCATCTGAAACTTCTGGAGGACACAGAGCTCCATGCAAGCTTCTGATCATCACTGGTGCCCTTGCCCTCATGGATGCCCCATTCCAACCTCAACAGAGGTGCCTATGCAACTAGGAAGAAGGAGGGGAATTGCTCCCATCTTCTTCCTGGTTGCATGGGCCCATCTCCAGTCTGCCTGTGATGACCAGAAGCTCACACAGAGCTCTGGGTTTGGCTGGGAGAAGCAGTGGTGGCATGGAGGTTGCTCTTGTGATGCCAATGCAGTCTTATCCTGTGGAACATATGGAAGCCAACATGGCGTTACAGCAGGTTTGGGGAGCTGCATGTGACTACATCCAGGGCCAGTCTGGATCATTTTTATTTACCAGCCATTGTAGATTCACTCTTAGTGGAGAGCAGAACCCAAATCAAAGTCTTTTACTGTAAAGTGTTACACAGGATCTTGATGAATTGTTTTGAGAAGATGCCCTAAGACTACCTGGGAGAACATATCTTTCTTCACTTCTCTTTAAATTAACATACTGTCCTTTTATGGAGCATGCAAAATGCCGGATCATACAATCAGATTTTGGAAGAGCAAATATGAAATAATCAAGCAAACACTATCCAAAATGTATTTCACAGATACATCGATATGTATTAACATCAAATTGTCAGAACTAATTTAAAACCTAGAATGCATCATTTCTGAGTGGGCTCTATATAAAGCAAGCTCTTTCATTACTCCATCTGTATATATGTGTGAAGGATGCGGTTATATTTATAGCAGATATACTCTTATCATTCAGCTACAGATAGGATGCTACCAGCTTAGGAGTACAGGGTTTCAGAATGTACTCCAACAATGTTGACACATTTGATGAAACAACTTTCTGCCCACAGACCAAAGCTGAACAACAAAAGCAGCTCCTTTCTAAATCTCATGACACGGGGAGGGAGCTGTTGCAGAAGTATTGGGAGCAGAAGGGGGAGACTAAAACGAGAAATTATTATTAGCTGCCTTCTGCTTATGTTGAGCAACCCACAGAGGAGGTTGGAAAAGCAAATAGTATGTGATGCACATCTTGGGACTTGGGGTGATTTGTGCAGAATCCCACTGAGAAACATTTTCAACCATTGAAGCATGGAGCTTTTATTTGAATTCCTTCTTACATTTTTCTTTAGAGCAAACTTAGGAAAAACTTAGAAATGGGCATAAGATTTTATTCATCTTTCTGACAAAAATATTTCTTGTCGTATTAAATCTTATTTGCTTCATATAATGACTGAGATCCAGCACTCAGCTGTCATGTATTGCTTAATGCAACTCTACCAATTTACCTTTGCTGTGTAGTAGCCCTCACAGTGGCCATTTCAATGTCAATAAAGAGTCAGGGGAAAAGTAGAGATAGATCCAGCTATTTTCTTTATCGGTGCACACAGTGGCAAGCAATCTCGGGGATGTTTGAGGGCTCATCTGGCAGGTCCTAAGAGTAATATCATTGCTGCGCATCCAGTAGGGAATCTTAATATGCAAATATTTCAGCCTTGCAATTTTAATTGTGAGGAAAATAAATATTTCACTGCAGCTTTCGTCCTGTATTCACACATTCTGAAGTGTTTTGAATAATTGCTCTGCACAGAATTGTGGGGTTTTGCACAAAACCCACTGCTTCCACTCAGCCATATGTCTTTTTTTGGGGGGGGGGGCTGTTTGTGGGTTATTCTTGTGCTAAACCTTTCTCTTTCTATGCAAAACCCAACCTAATCTGTATGAAGTGTATATTGCATCCACAGTGGTCTGCTAGGCTGGTTCTCTCTCTCTCTCTGTGTGATAAAATAGTGTAGTCTACTCATAATAATGATGATCAGAGATATGAGGTATAGTCCAGATAATATTTTCTTATATTTTTCAGTGGCACAATAGAGAAATTGATGACAATGCGTTAATAACAGATGGGATCAGGTGAATTTAGATTGTATGTGTGGTGGTATGTGTATTTGTAACAAGTAATCCAGTGTGTTACTTTCTGGACTGCTTTCACTCTGAAATAAAATTGCTAGTTTCAATTAGAGTTAACCCATAGAATCAAAAAGAACCTGGTAAGCGAACATCAAATCAACTGGACTACTTTTAACTGAGATTAGACGCCGAGTGTAGCCCTATAGACATTATATGCGACGGACTAATGGACTGATTCTGAACTTCAATTTTGACCTTGAATGATTATAATTGCTGTTTTAATAATTTATGTTTTATTGTTGGTTTTAATTGTAATTGTTATTTTTGGCATCAAATTGTTGCCAGTTGTGAGGCCACACTGAGTCCCCTTTGAGGTGAGAAGGGTGGGGTACAAGTATGGGAAACAAACAAATAAAGAAAACATATTTCCTTTAGTACAAGGGTTGAATGAAAAGTAATGCCTCCATTACTCCAGTAATGCGACAGGTACTGGCTTGTTCAGTAGACTCTCCTCTACAGCTCCATTTTGGTGGGAAGCCTTAGCATTGAATGGTTGTGTTGTTATAGTGTGAAGTATGGAACCCTGCGCAGATGGTCGGTCAATGCGACTTAAGCAACGTGCAGTCATTGAATTCTTGACAGCAGAAGGTGTTACCCCAAAGGAGATTCATCAGAGAAATCAAGCTGTCTATGGTGATTGTGTTGATGTGAGTACTGTGCGTCATTGGGAGAGTAAGTTTAAAGATGTTGAGGAGACACTTTCTACTGCCAAGAATTCAATGACTGCATGTTGCATTGACCAACCATCTGCACAAGCTTCCATACTTCACACTTTAACAACACAACCGTTCAATGCTAAGGCTTCCCGCCAAAACAGAACTGTAGAGGAGTCTACTGAACAAGCCAGTACCTGCTGCATACCAGTGCTGTCATCTATTGAGGAGTTATAAAGGTGGAGGCATTACTTTTTATTCAACCCTCGTAAATCCAAATTCCTGGGCAAAAGACTTGGGGAGGGCCATTAGTATTGTTTCTTGCTCCTGGTTGTATTTTGCTTGGATCACTGTGTAAGGGGCAGTCTAATCAGTGTAAAAAAATAGACAAGTTTGACAAAAGTCGGGTCTACTCTGTAAAATTAATGCAGTTTGACATCACTTTAACTCTTGTGGCTCAGTGCTATGTAATCCTGATATCTGTACTCTGATGAGGCATTAGCATACTTTGACAGAGAATGCCAAAGGCCTGGTAGAACTCCAACCATGATTTCATAGTGTTGAGCCATGGCAGTTAAGGTAGTGTCAAAGTGCATCAATTCTACAGCGTAGAGGCACCCCCATCAGTTCAGCTAATGGCTAGGCTACATAGGGTGACAGGATTGTGACTATGCAGTTTTATAGGACAGTTGTACCCCATTGATCATGTGATTTGTTCTACAAGGAGATGTGTGTATGAATGTTTTAAAGCATTGGGTTAATGGTGAATAGAAAGAGCATCAGCAGTCTTCTGCCCCTTTTCCCAGTTGGCCATATTCAGCTGTCATTTTCGAGACCCTGTCAGTGGCTGAGCTAGATTAATGCCTGCTCTCTACTATCAACTATTTTTTGTGAATCTATCGTGCAAATAAATGCAATATTTCAAACATCCAGTCTTTTTGGAAAACTGATGAGGGAATAAGGGAATACTCCTGGATTGATTCCTTGACCTATTTTGACACAAAGGGTTGAAGGCTATCAAATTATTTCACTCTGCCACCTGACTCAACCACTATAATTACAAGCAAGACATAGAGATGACTTCCTACTGTGTATGACAAATCACCTTGGGTTGTCCCAAGGCACTCCCTACATACTGGCTTAATAACAGCTGGCTTTAAAAATGGCAGCTGAAGAGTGGATTGTAAAAACTTTTGAAATGGGAAATGGACAAATTGGCAACAATATTCAGGGGGGAAAAAATCAAAATGACTACAAAATGGACTGCAAATTGTTTTTGAAGTTTATTTAAAAAAAGAGAAAGACACATAACTTTTGATCAAGGGTTTCAAATAAGTTTGAAGCAGGAACAATACTATATTAGAAATATCTACAAATAACATTTAGCCAGAGGGTTCAACTTAAAGTTGTTATCTTGGAAAATATCTGTTTCCTACACAGAAAAGGGGAATCCAAAACTGGGATGGGGGATAGGGAGGGAAAACAATTGTACCACTGTATTAAATTTTACAATGAACAAAACATGTAATGTCTGCAATATAATTGTGGAAGAAAATAAATTTTAAAAAATGGGGGAAAATGACAACCAGTCAAAGGACAGCACAGCTTTCGTCATGAAGACATGTATTGCCAAAGTTAACAAGACTGCATAAATATCACAAACCAAAGCACTAATCCTTGAAATATAATGTGGCAATCTAAGGATTAGATGCTAATTGTGTTATAGGTTATAGAAATGTCTGCATTTCCTGTTACATTGCATATATTCCATAGCTGAACTTGCTTCCCCTGTAATTAAAGTACATAGAACATTATTGTAAAATTCAAAAGACACAAGAAGCGGAAATGCCAAAACACTGGCCAAAATCCAGCATCGTGTGAACTCCTTGTCAATAACAATGGACTTTCCCTCCCCTCTCCAACCTCTCCCTTTGCAATTCTCAGTGCTAAACAAAGCTCTTTTCCATAAAATTTCCCATGAATGGGGTACTGGTAGGGATGGGGAATGATGGAAAGAAATAATTTCCGCCCAGTTTCACAGATGGAAGCAGCTTCATTGTAGGGACAATGATCCTGCTTAGATTCTGGCCATCATGTTAGATGAAGTTAGTCTCATTTGAAACTCCCTCTTCAAGTCACTTGTTCAGACCTGTGCTCCAGTCCCAACAACCAACTTGATGAGAGATGAGTAGTAAGGACTGGGGATTGTGCCAGTCTTGGCTTTGGCAATACTCATAGTTGGTATTAGCTCTGCCCACTGCTAGTTTACACTTCCTGAATGACTATCCTTAAAAAATCCCACACTTCTCCTGAGAAAAATAGTCCAATATACAATTTTCAAATGATGATTCTACACCTTTATCATTGATTTTAATGGACCTGCTCAAGGCCCAAAAAGTTTTGATCATTTCCCTGTTTTAATATGAAAGTGAAAGCCTAAGTGATAAATGTTCTTGCTACCTTCAAGAGCACAAGAGTTCTCTGTGTTTTTATCATAGTTGTGTCACTTTCAGAAAATATCTATGGCTGGCACATTGAGTAGTCATCACTAGAACTATCAAATGATCTAGGCCAGCAGTTTCTAAATGTCTAAGATATTGTTGGACTTCAAAATCAACATGGTGAACAGGTGGGAATTCTAAGACATATAGTCCATTAACATCAAGGTAGTCAAGTCTGGGAAACTCTACTCTTATCATTATATAAGTATTGCTAATAGTAATAATCTCTTTGGTTGAATCAAAGCAAACTGATTGATCTATTTGCCATGAACTATCGAAATATTTTTGAGCAGGTAAAATAATTTACATTTAAATTGGATTAAGACTCTTGTTTTTGCATCCCACAGAGAACCTTCTCTGCCCCTTGTTACTGAATATATCGTAGTAGTCTTAGATTATTTAGAGTGACCATGTAGACCACTTTATAAAAGGTAGTCCATTACTTGAAATGGACTCATGCACGAACTAGATGGAAGTCAAAGGCCAGATTTGCTCAAGTCCTGACAGACCCAAAGAGCAGATTTATGACTGTTTCTAGAAGGCATTTGGAGAAAAAAAATGCTTTTTTGTGCAGGGTGGGTGAAGTGCAGATGTGGTCCTCCAAGGTGTCTTGGTGGCCCAATGTAGTCCTCTAACCCCTGACAATTGTCCACATCTGATTTAGACAATTCATAAACTATACTAATATTTCTGCCTGTATTCTGTAAGATTTCTTTTTGTGTGAAAAAAGGAAGAAAACTTTGAATCACCATATTTTGTGATACTAGTGATGACTATGAAGATAATTTCCAAGAATGACTGAATTTTATTGGCTTTTACATTAAGAGAAAATATTCTGGGATATAAGACTTGATGAAGGGCCCTGGGTTATATGGCTGTGTGGAAGGGCCCTCTGATTCTTTCTCTCTTTCTGATCCATTTCCTTGTTCTGATCAAGGAAATCTGATCTATCTATTCATTGATCATAGAATAGTCGTTTCTGTCATGTTCAAGAAAGTTCATTTAATCTCTTCCTCTCAAGTTTTGCTTTTGGCAGCTGCATTTCCCTCTATTATAAGTGCCTTTAAAATTTTTATTAATTAAGGCTGTTTTTATAGGCTACATCCATTTAGTGAAATTACAGAAAGGAATTCTGCCGACACATCTGCCATTGACTTCTGTTAGTCTGAGCGTGGTATACTCCTGTGAATAATGCAGCACTGAAAAAAAGTCAGTTCTGTCCAGAAACGTATGGGGGTTTGGAGGGTGGTTCCCATTGCTATAAGCTTATGTGCATTCTCCCCTCCCCACTCCATGCTTGTAACCTTTCAGAAAATGATCCCGCTTTATATTGCTCCAAGATTAGAAGTATGGATTTGGCTGGGGAGAATATTGTTTAACAGGGAGGTGTAGGCAAAGAGCAGGTGGGACTGGAGTATCTCAGTATTAACTTAGGGAGTTTTATACACCCCCCAGCTGAAAGCATTACTGGCCAGATTATAATTATAATTACCTTGGCTTCATCACACTGTTTATCTGCCATGACACCCACCCAGCCACCTGCCTGCTATTAATTCATTCAGCACTAACTTCATTTTTTCCCTCTTATCTTTTAGACTATTTCCCCCACTTATCCTAACTTTTAAAAAAACCAATTCTGAATGCTAACTAAGGCAATGTGTGCTTGTCCATTACATCATGTGTTAATTTGAAAAAGACGCTGAAAACTGCTTCATTGAATGAAAATAGCAAAATCTTGTTGTTTTGCAAGGAAAGCTAGAAAGATCAAGCACTTGACTGGCACAGCTCAGAATATGATCTCTGTGCTTCTCATCTAAGTTTTGAAAACAGAGAATAATGCAAGCATGATAAGGAGCAGTAGATTTGTTAGATAACTTTTTGCTTTAAAATGTTCATCTTAGGACCAACTCGGTGTTAATAGCATGACATCTTTGTCAACAAAGGAGGTAATATATGCTGCAGTTGATGTAAAACCAGTGGTTCAAACACTAACGAAGATATTATTGTCAAGGTAATTGCACTTCCCTCTCTTTTGTATTCTCACAAGCACTTTCTAGCATCAGAGTTAGGCAGAGTTACTTTTTTTGAACTGCAGTTCTCAGTAGTATCTTGGGAATTATGTGAATTGGAGTTCAAAGTTGGCAATCCCTATAATTGATAGAGCTTCCTTCTGCAAAATGGAGTTTATCTGGTGTACAATTTTTGAGACTAAGCTTTGGATGGGCAAGTGATGCAAATATATGTAGAGTCAGACAAACAAAGCAGGAATAGGACCCAATGGCTTCATATCCATCTTTCTTTTTCAGTACTGGCTGGAATCCTGTTTTGGAATTATGAATGCATAGCTTGTAATTATAATAATAATCCACAATCCATTATTTAGGGGACACATGGTGACAGTAAAAGTCTCCCCATTTTTACTTATTGAGAAGCAGGTGCTGCAGTTAATGGGGATCAGTTTTCTTGTCATTGGGAAAGAAGTTGAATGACATTCACATCCCATCTTGTGCAAGTGATCTTAGGTGTGTGTGTTTCTGGGGATTGTGTTAGGAACCCTGCATTGGCATGTCATAATGGTGATCACTCACAGTAAGAAGTGGGAACATCAGACAATTGCTTCCTGGTCATCAGACAAACTGATTGATTGTGGCACCTGCTTGCTGATAAGTAAGGCTTGATCTTACAATCATTGTGTTGTTCCATAACTGTGGTAGTTAACCATTTGTATCTGCCTAGTAGGACTCCAGCCATTGTTTTCTAAATCTCTATGGCTTCTAAAGGATCTGTGCCAATCTTACTGTATTATGCAAAATTTAGTCGCTTAGTTTAAGTTAAATTGGATTTAGTTTACACACAATTCACATTTTCTTTAAAAAATAAAGGATTTGTAACTAGGTTCTTGTAGGTTTTTTCGGGCTATAGGGCCATGTTCTAGAGGCATTTCTCCTTAGGACATGGCCATATAGCCTGAAAAAACCTACAACAACCCGGAGTCTTGTAAGTTCCCCATTGCTGCCAATGGGCCAGCAATAAGGATCTAGCTGTATTTTTTGGCTGTGGACCAAAAAGGCTACCCAGCTACCCGCTTGTTTTTGGGAAGTGAGTGAAAACGGATATAGGGGTCTACCAGAATCCAGCCAGCAGAAATGAATCAAGTTTCAGCCAAAATGCATAAGCCTAATCAGCGCCTCAATATTAATGTCTAAATATTAGTATCCCGATATTAGTTACTAACCTTCTCAGACATTTTTGTATGCTACACATGAACAAGCTTACATAAATGTCTTTCACACAATTGCAGCAATATTTTTGGTTTTAAACTAGTTTATCGTATGGGTGAATTAATGGTGTAATATAAACAAATCTTTAAAAATTGTCGAAAGGCAGTCTGGTGGTCTACTGCTGGCCCAACAGAATTCTATTTATACTGAAAAAGTTACACAAATCATTTGATGCTTCTGTTACTTGACAATAGACCCCCCCCCCCCCCGCTCGCTTCCCTGTGGAATAAAATTTACTGGATTCCTAGACCATAGCTGCTGCTGAGATCTGTTCACTCTGCTAATGAATATCTTCCAGACAACATTCATTTTATAGATACCCATAAAATCACCAGCCTATTTGCTTTGCAAAAGTAAGCATTTATTGGATATGTATGCCTCACTTAGTTAATTAAGAAGTACCTAATGTATCTTTGAGCTCTTAATTCTATGTTTGGAGGACATGTAAAAGAAAAAACACATGACACCTTTATCTGTACAAGGAAGTGACCCCACGCTTTAATCATGTTCTTAAGTTCTTAGTACTCCTACATTTTAGCTTTCTGGGCCATAAAGGGCTAGAATCAACTGCATTGTCAAATATTTATAATGTAACTTTCTTGTATATTTTAAGTGTCTAGTCATGTCACTAAAACTAGAGTTAGTATAGATATGCATTTTCAAGAAATTTCAGTCCTCTTACATATTGTAAATAATTACACTGTGGCTAAAGCACGGATTCATTCCATAGCTGCCCTTCATTACAATGACCTAAATTATGAAAGGGTCCCAGTGGTTAATGCAAAGTTAAGTTTCAGAACCGCCTTGCAAAGTTACTGTAGAATTTACAACCAGCTTATTTCTCTCTGTCCTCTATGTTACTCTTTCTTCAGAATAGTCAAAGTGGCACAACTGAACACATATAGCCTGGTCTCTATGAGAAAATTATATGTATTTAACTATAAACAGCTAGTTTTATGAATTCTGTGATGCAAGCCTGATGGATTGTTATCTTCAAGGGTGGTCCTTAAAGAACTAGAATGTACCCTCAACTTTAATCCCAAACACGTGAACTAAAATAGTAAAGATGATGGAAGGGCGCTGTACATTTTCTATTGGTGAAAACTTGGATTTTTTTCCACATGTACACAGATGTAGTGATGGAATGATAGAGAACATTTTTTCCAATTTGCGTGGCATGTCTTTCCTTCAGAAATATTTTGCTTGGAATGGCTGACACTTGTAAGGATTTGATATTAAGAAATCATCATCCTTTGTTATCACATGCTTTCTAATGGGATCGGGCTGTGGTGCAGCTGGTTAGTAGCCAGCTGCATTAAATCACTATTGACTGAGAGGTCATGAGTTCAAAGCCTGCTTGGGTCAGAGTAAGCTCCCGACCATTAATAGTCGAGCTTACTGTTGACCTATGCAGCCCAAAAGACAGTTGCATCTGCCAAGTAGGAAATCTAGGTACCGCTTTATGCGGGGAGGCTAATTTAACTAATTTACGACACCATAAAAACCTTCCAGCAGCATGCGCAAGAATGAGGAACTACTCCATCTAGGACTTGGTGTCACAAGTGGACGGTGAAGTGGCAGCTCCCCCTGTGGCCAGAATCAAGCATACCCTCGTGAAGCTGGAAAGCTGGAATGTTAAATTGCCTCTGTGTCTGTCTATATATATTGTATGTCTATGGCATTTAATATTTGCCATGTATATGTGCATTGTAATCCTTCCTGAGTCCCCTGCGGGGTGAGAAGGGTGGAATATAAATACTGTAAATAAATAAATAAATAAATAATGGCCTGTAAATTGTTGTTGATTGTTTCTCCATTATCCACCCCAAGTCACAATGTCCCCTTTGGATCGCTACTTGTTTAGCATATTCATACTTCTTTCTACTTTGCTATAATTTCTCAACATTTTAAAAATTCTTCTTAGGGGATCATCTACTGGGCCAGAGTCTTGCAACTTTTCTGTGTCATCAGAGGTCCTGATGTCACATCTGCCTGGCTGCCATTTTTTAACTTTTGCAATGTCATCAAGCACCTCAAAAACCTAGGGCCAGAGATCAGATTGTTAGCTGGTGCTCAGAAACCATGTGATCTGAATTCTAAAGCCAACTGGGCAAGCTTTGCACTTACCTGTTGGGTATTCACTCTTTGTTGATAGAGATTGATTGATCTCAGACCTTTTCTGAAAAATACAAAAGCATGTGGCATGTGAACTAATTTAATTGACCACAGAACTTCTTTTTAGGAATGTGCTTGCCATATCCATTTGATCACAAGTTCTCATCCTCCATTTAGTTATGCATGTCTATCAATTTGAATGGAATCGGTGTTAAATTGGCATTCAAAATTTTGGAGAGGAGCAGAGGAAACATTGCAGGAAGAAATGTTCCAAATGGGAGTGTTTTAAATGAAGGTTAATTCTCTGGTATAGCAGCAAATGAGAAAGAAATGATGTTTCTGCAGTATGAATACAAGCGTGGCTTGGAATACTATAGCTCAATTAGATCTGCCAGTTGAACAAACAATAAGGTTTCTGTCTTGTTAAACTCCCACTTTTCATATTCTAAAGCTTTTTTTTTATACAGGGATTTGCATAGACATTCACGATGCAGCTGATAATAGATTTGTTTTAACTACAAAGAGAAACTAGAAAATGAAATATATGTAATCAAATGAAGACCCTTAATGTGGCATGTGGCATTCCACGTGGTTCTTGCTTATGAATAAAATGCTATCAAAATTATATTACCTGGGCTGAAGGTTTTTTTTTTAAGTGAGGATGTTTAGAATATTTTTCTTTGAATTTCTTCTCAGATTTTGGGACTTCAATTCATCTGGTGGCATTTGCTAAGTAGGTCTGCTTTTGTCTTCTGTGCTTGATTATACTATTTTACAAAGTTTGCACTGCATGCAGTGGGTATCATAACTCTCTTCTGCTTTTTCATCCTGTCTGCAAGATCCAGGTTACTGCTATGCAGTCCTTGCATTGAGTCTAAGGAAACTACCACATGATGATGATGATGATAAACTTTATTTATACCCCACCACCATCTCCCCAAAGGGGACTCGGAGCGGCTTACATGAGGCCAAGCCCAGTAGTGCATTACAATACAATAACATAAAAAGCATAAAAACAACATCGCAGTAAAATGAATCAAACATAAAAACAATAAACAGTGCAAAATAATACAATAAAAAATCAAACACCATCACAATGAGCGGGCCACATGTGTAAGATACAATGGTAAAAACCCAGGATGAGATAGAAATAAAACATATTTGTAGGGGAGACTCATAAATGAGTAAGGGAGACAGTCCTTCATTCGGGTAGGAGGCAGTGCAATATGAGGACACCCATTTTGGGGGGAGTGATAAAAGAAGATGTAAGATCACATAGAAACCATTATCTCATGGTGTTCTTGCGATGTGGAATAGCAGCTACTTACTGACATTATGACACACTACTACACAGCTGCTGACATTATGTGACTGCGATATACTGCCAAGTGAAGCTGCATTACAAGGGAGCAGTGTATCTATTCTGTCCCACTGCACTGTGAGGGGAGAGAACAGGATTTATGGGGTGAGTCCTAAGATCATGATGAGATCAAGGGCTATTGACAGGCTTTTCCCATCAATGGTCCCGGTGGCTTCATTGCAGGGAGGTGATAGACTGGGAATGGGTATTGGCCAATGTCATGTCATAGGACTGTCACCAAAGATGATGCTGCTGCTTCTGTGACTGGTTACACATAGGTGCAATAAACTCCAAATTTAGGAAGAGAGGTGAAGTATGAATTAAACTAATAACATCAGCAAGAACAGTAAGTCTTGTGCATTAATTAAGACTTGTGGATATGTGGATAACAACGGGTGCCTCCAGACAGCACCAAATTGCGGGTTTAATAGGTAGGACAAAAAAAAAAAACCAACAAAAAACCTGGGACCTGAGAGCAAGTCCACACACAGACCTGTTGGTCCCAGGATTTGTGCCTGTGATATCCAGACTTGCTGCTTTGTTCTGGGATTTAGAAGCCTGCAAGATGGCCACCACAGGACATCTGCGAGAAATTCCAGCATTTTTTTAAAAAAAATCTTTAAATGCACAGATGTGAATATGTGCATTGTTCATATGAGTTTTGTTCATATCTATTCCGCATTGCTTTTATCATAAAAACATGGGGGAGGTTAATTACATGGCAAAATCTTGTGTTTTTAGTGCTTTGTAGCGATTCCTCCTGTGTTTTCAGAGGACGTCATTTGGCCACCCTCCGGGAGCTCCTGGGATAAAAATACTGTGTGGATGGGTCCAATGACATAGTAACTTGTCTCATCATTATTCTCTTTCATGTTAGTCACAACAATAACAATAAGAATATGAGTACTTATGAAAAATTATAATGAAGTACATATTTTTTGTTGTTTAGGTAATTGGTTAATGAAGTTGGGGGGGGGGTGGGGGGAGGAGGGGAAGAGTTCCTGGACTTACACAACCTCACTAACTTTCCCTAATTTTCTCTGATAGAAAAGGTGTTATTCTGCATAAAATTCACATGTGATTTAACAGAATTCCCTATGCAAAAACCACATTTTCTGTTCAGGATTAACATTTCTGCATTGAAATATTATTTTCTACACTGAAAAATACTACTCCCTGCCCAAATCAACTATATGTGATAATATAATTCTCTTCTTATCTGAATTTCTTAACACTTTAAAATAGGTTTTTGGATCATTTTGGGAAATAGTTTTTAATATTCTTTCCACTGCAATCAACCTCAAACCTTGCTTGAGTGGGTTAAGGGATCTCCAGAACAGATTTGCAGTGAGGGACTGCAGACAAGGAGAAAGTCTTGGAAAAATGTTGGACTTTGCCCTCTAAATCTAGCTCTACTACAAAACATTGGAAACAACTAAATTTTATCTCTTGCAATCAGTTCATTTTGAGAAAGAAGGCATATGGTGTATATATGTTGTTCTCTGATTGATGCACATCTGGAATTACTATTTATGAATAATGCATTTCCCATTTACTGGTGATGTTGCACTCAGCCAAAATAAATCTATGATCCATTCAATGAACTTTTAAATATTCCTGAAAACTAGTGTTTCCAGTGCTTGTATTTCTGGAAATGATTTCTAATGAGAAGGTGTGTATATATATATATATATATATATATATATATATATATATATATATATATATATATCTCAAAGCATATGGCACTAGACAGTAAAACAATATGAGAGAGAACATGCTCAATGGATTGCTGTTAATAAAGAGTATATAGGAGGCAAAGGCACACTCATTCGGTATTAAATACACCAGAATTTTCTTTATTTAGTATGTGGGCAGCAGCATTTTCCCCTATAAGATAGTGACATGGGCAGAGGAAGTTGAAAATGGCTTTTATTTACAAGTAGCTGAAAATTATCGTCCTCTATTTTTTTCTACAGGGTTTTTGAAAAAGACACTTTTGAAAAATGCCAAAAATGTAAGAGCTGTACTTTCTCATCCCTATAAAAGTTTTTAACTTAGGAGGGGGTAAAAAAATCCCCCAAGCAGGCTGTTTATTTGTTAGCATTCCAATCTGCCAATATGTGCAGCAGAAGAAAATCAAGCTTTTGACAGGTGCAGACAGTAGGCTCTGAAGCAAACTCATGATTCTCCCGGGTGTTTCGAAGGTTTTCCTTCTGCCAGACTCAAAATAAATTTCTATCTCAATGTCCAAGAAAATAAACAAGGTGCTTTACTTGCCAAAGCTCAAGGCAATTTTTTTTGAAAAAGAAATTATTAAACTGTGTGAAGTTCACATTAACTTTTAGCCACACCTTCTTTGATAACTCTGCCGATAACTGTGTTACTTCACGGTTACACATTTACCACAATATATTTTCTTTATAAAGTTAATATTTGATGTGTCCTTCTCTGCCTTGCACAGAAGTTTCTATAGTGTAGGAGTGTATGTGTAGGTGCATATGTGCCTGTTTTCATTGTATGTATTTCATGACTGGTGCAATAATAAGAAATGGGAAAAAATCTTCTAAAATTCTTCTCGAAATTTTATGTGCAGGATTTACTATTCCCTGTGTTTATTTTGCATATTTGACAGCAGATCATATTAAATTTCAATATTTTTGTACCAGCTAGTATGAGAAAGTATTTTAGTAAATGTACAAATATATTTAGAACTTTACAGTATATGACAGAAGATGATGGATAATTTTGCAGTTCGATTTAGTTTTGATTTTTACAAAGTCTCAGAAGAGGGATCTCAAAATGTATAGCAGTCTTGTTTCGATTACAGAAGTGTTATACACACACACTTTCATTGAAAGTTAACATTTGTATTCAAAATCTGAATGACACAATGTAAAAGGAAACATAAACATGAAAAAGGAAAAAAATAAAATTAATTGAGTGGAAGTATATCATAATGACAGATCAGAAAAGATGATCTGGGGCACATCTACACTGGCCATTTAGATTGGATGGCCTCTAAATTCAGGTTAATGTGGGACAATGCTATTGTCCAACTTTGGGTCTGTCTAAATGCTCGGTTTTAGAGAACTGAGTTATTAATTGGGATCAAACAGTGGGGACTAGTGGCTTCCATGTTGGTGTGGTAATGAATCTTTCAAAAGTGCTGAGCCCTATCCCCATTTTGGTTCAGAAGGTATGAATCCTCAGGCAATGTAGCAGTCTCTTAATGAGTGGAAATGCTACTTTTTGGTGACAATCTAATTTCAAACTTGTTCTCAACTCATTGTTTGGTCATTCCTTTCAATGCAGGGGGAAATCATGTGAATAGCCCCCAGGAAGCACTTTCTTCCAAGGTTAACAGCGGTGCAATAAATTACCAGCACTGCTGCAGAAGTTTGGGATACTATGTATTGTTTTCAATGTCATTTTTCTCCTCTTCACTTCTCTGTTCCAAAATTGTGGGCCATTCAAGTTCTAGTAAGCAGATGGAGAGGGGCTCTGGCTTCATAGCCATTACTTCCCACTTTTTCTCTGTTTGCTTCCTTTAATTATTATTCAAGGTAACTATGCAGTTTTGCTGGTTAATCCTGGCAGTGTTTTGCATTTCGTTTGTTGTATAAGCATTTCCTTATTGTTGGAAAGACTTCCAATATATTTTTGGCAAAAGTTTGTGCTTCATATCTCCTGCTACATTCATGGACAGCTAACTACACCAACCCCTTGTATAATACACTAATGAGAGAGAAAAAGTCTGGGAATAACAAAATCCATATTTTTTATGTTATCTATGTATATATTATTTTGGATCTACAGAGAGTTATATGTACATGGAAACCCAGAAGTATGTAACTGCATGTTGTCAAAAACCAGAACTCTGAAATCAACCCCAAAACTCGCAGCTTCAAGGGCACCCAGAAACAGAATATGTAGTGAACTTTTCCCCAGTTCTAGGTGACCTCCAAATGAACTTGCCTAAGTTTGCCCAAGCACTATGCACACCCCAAGAAATATCCCATCATTTGGTCCAGGAAGAAATATATTCCCCCCACAATGCCCTGGAATGTCACAATAGACCTAGAAAGAGCCACAGGGGTTTCCCTAAAATATGGGTTTGCAATGCTAAAATATGATTTTAGAACATGGTGCAGTTATTTCCTCAGCTGAATAAATTCTACAGTTCATACCATTGTCTTATCAATGCATTTTTTTTTACTAAAAAAGCAATGGTGGGCAATGGAGAAATAGTGAGGTGTGCAATGTTCCTTTTTAAAGCATTGAAACAAACAACAGCACTGGGTTACTTTTTCATATTAGAGTTAGGAATGTGGATGAATTAGTTTTCAAAAGTAAATTTCTACACTGAGATGCATCTGCACTGTAGAATTAATGCTCATGTCTCAATGCTGTGGAATCCTGGGAGTTGTAGTTTTACAAGTCTTTGTCAAAGGGTGCTGGAACCTCATCAAACTACAGCTCCCAGAATTCCATGTCACTGAGCCATGATGATTAAAGTGACGTCAAGCTGAATTAATTCTACAGTGTGTAGATGCCTCCTTTGTCTTTCTCTCATATGCTCTTTCTTAGCAGGGTAGTTATTCTCATCACTGAAAGCACTGACATGTCTTGGGAACACACACACACTCCTGATTCCATCACAAAGACTCATAAATTAAATTGAAATCAGTCAAATTTATGGCTGGTTGTTAAAAAGCTGTACGAGTTATGAATTTATGACTCTGTGCTCACATTCAGCTGTTTGCTGCTTCTGCCTCTCTTTTCTCTCTGCCTCTCCCTCCCTCTTTCTCATGTGGAATAAAATTTATATGTGTGAGTGAGATCATTATAAATCCTTTATGTTCCACAAGTGCAGTTTTAAATGTTTGCAGGCATGGAGTATTGTGCCCGCGAGATACCAATGATATTTCATGGGTTATGGCTTGACAAAAACACATTTTGCGAATAGTGCACCTTTATACACCCATCTTCCAGCCTTATATTTTTTGAACTTTAAGTATTAATAAACGGCATGGAAGACATCGGTTGTTTGCAGAAGGCAGAAGGCTTGCTGTTGTTTTATATTGATGCCACTTGTTAGCAAGGATTTCACTCTCCCCTTCTGTATAGGATGGCATAGATTTAGATAGAACATACTCTTTTAGACAAGGATGGTCAAAACGTGATCCTTCAGATGGTGTTGTATTATGACTGCCAGCAGTTGCAATACAGCAGCACAGGTCAGAATTCCTCACCACAGTTTATACGAACTAGGGCTGATGGGTATCGCAGTTCAAGAACATATAGAAGTCTAAATTTTGCTCACTGTATTTCATGTGATGGGAGTTGGCATCAATAACATATGGGGACCCACACTGCATCAAAACTAAAGAGCACTGACTACTGTGTAAAAATTATAGTTGGCTCTCTGTATCCACAGATTCTCTACCCATGTAGCCAGAAATAATGTGATCATCACAGGACTGCCCTTTAACACTGATGTGAGATTTCCAAGGGGAAATGTGTGGTTGATAATGCTGCTCTCATTTCCATTTAATAAGGATGCATGTGGCATTAATGTAGTCACAATGGACCAAGAAAATGTATTGAAACAGATGTTGAGGCAAACAGTGGTAGCATTATGTGTTCTTGCTTGTGAGACCAAAATTCACAAACGTAGGTATCCTACTAAGGAGTTCCGAGTTTGTCACTCTTTCAACAGATTATACATGGGGCAAGTTTGGGCAGAGGCAGGTGAAAGGAGAAATACACTTGACCACTTCACAATCAGCCTGACTTTGAGAGAGAGTATCAGCACCATTTGGGTCAGTTGGCATTCTTGGGCAAAGTGTCTATAGTAGGCCTCTGCCTCCAATTGGCCCCACATCATGCCACTTTTATTGTTGCTTATTCTAGTTTCCCCCAACTTGATGCATTCCTCGATCTCAGCACTGGCAAGGCTTGCTAGAGCTGATGGGAGCTATGAGGGGAATCATATCAACTAATCACTAAATCATTTTAGCCATCCATACTCCTTCCCAACAGAGAAAAGAGAAGCATTTGGAAGCTGCTTCCCCCCCTCCCCCTTTTGCTCCTGTAATTCAGCACTTACTAAAAAGAAAAGTGTACTACAGAAAGGAAGAGCAGAGTGAACAAGCAGGAATGGATTACATATTGGCAGAGCAGTGATACCAATAATACCAATACTTGGTATGAAAACAGTTAGCTTTATAAGGAATCATAGAATCATTGAGTTGGAAGAGACTTTGTGGGCCATCCAGTACAACAACCTGCCAAAAAAGCAGGAAAATCCATTCAAAGCACCCCTGATAGATGGCCATCCAGCCTTTGTTTAAAAGCCTCCAAAGAAGAAGCCCCCACCACAATCTGAGGCAGAGAGTTCCACTGCTGAACAGCTCTCAGTTAGGAAGTTCTTCCTAATGTTCAGGTGGAATCTCCTTTCCTGTAGTTTGATGCGTCCTAGTCTCCAGGGCAGCAGAAAACAAACTTGCAACCTCCTCTCTATAACTTCCCCATACATAATTTATACATGGCCATCATGTCTCCTCTCAGCCTTCTCTTTCACATGCTAAACATGTCCAGCTCTTTAAACCACTCCTCATAGGGCTTGATCTCCAGACTCTTGGTCATTTTAGTCACCCTCCTTTGGACACATTCCAGCTTGTCAATATCACTCTTCAATTGTGGTGGCCAGAATTGGACACAGTATTCCAGGTGTGGTCTGACCAAGGCAGAAGAGAAGGGTAGCATGACTTCCCTGGATCTAGACACTAGACTCGTGTCCCATTGGCTATTTTTTTTGCCATCACATCACATTGTTGGCTTATGTTTGACTTGTTGTCCACGATGACTCCAAGATCTATTTCACACATACTGCTGTTGAGCCAGGCGTCCCCCATTCTGTATCTTTGCATTTCATTTTTTTCTGCCTAAGTGGAGTATCTTGCATTTGTCCCTGTTGAACTTAATTTTGTTAGTTTGGGCCCATCTCTCAAGTCTGTTAAGATCATTTTGAATTCTGCTTCTGTCTTAGCTATCCCTCCTAATTTGGTGTTGTCTGCAAACTTGATGATCCTGCCTTCTAGCCCTTCATCTAAGTCATTAAAAAAGATATTGAACAGAACTGGGCCCAGAACAGAACCCTGCTTGTGGCACTCCACTCGTCACTTATTTCCAGGAGGAAGAGGAAGCATTGGGGAGCACCCTCTGTATGATGTCCCCAGGGCCAGATCAACTACACCCAAGAGTATTGAAGGAACTAGCGGAAGTCATTTCGGAACCATTGGCAACCATCTTTGAGAGTTCTTGGAGAACGGGAGAAGTTCCAGCAGATTGGAGGAGGGCCAATGTGGTCCCAATCTTCAAGAAGGGAAAAAAGGATGACCCAAACAACTACCGTCCGGTCAGCCTCACGTCGATACCGGGCAAGATTCTGGAAAAGATTGTTAAGGAAGTGGTCTGCAAACACTTAGAAACAAATGCAGTCATTGCTAATAGTCAACATGGATTTATCAAAAACAAGTCATGCCAGACTAATCTGATCTCTTTTTTCGATAGAGTTACAAGCCGGGTAGATGCGGGAAATGCCGTGGATGTAGCGTACCTGGATTTCAGTAAGGCCTTCGACAAGGTCCCCCATGACCTTCTGGCAAGGAAACTAATCCAATGTGGGCTAGGCAAAACTACAGTGAAGTGGATCTGTAATTGGTTAAATGGACGAACCCAGAGGGTGCTCACCAATGCTTCCTCTTCATCCTGGAAAGAAGTGACGAGCGGAGTGCCGCGGGGTTCCGTCCTGGTCCTGGTCCTGTTCAACATCTTTATTAATGACTTAGATGTAGGGTTAGAAGGCAGGATCATCAAGTTTGCAGACAACACCAAATTGGGAGGGATAGCCAATACTCCAGAGGACAGGAGCAGGATTCAAAACGATCTTGACAGATTAGAGAGATGGGCCAAAACTAACAAAATGAAGTTCAACAGTGACAAATGCAAGATGCTCCACTTTGGCAGGAAAAACGAAATGCAAAGATACAGAATGGGGGCTGCCTGGCTCGAGAGCAGTACGTGTGAAAAAGATCTTGGAGTCCTCGTGGACAACAAGTTAAACATGAGTCAACAATGTGATGTGGCGGCAAAAAAAGCCAATGGGATTTTGGCCTGCATCAATAGGAGCATAGTGTCTAGATCTAGGGAAGTAATGCTACCCCTCTATTCTGTTTTGGTTAGACCACATCTGGAATATTGTGTCCAGTTCTGGGCACCACAATTCAAGAGAGATATTGACAAGCTGGAATGTGTCCAGAGGAGAGCGACTAAAATGATAAAGGGTCTGGAGAACAAGCCCTATGAGGAGCAGCTTAACGAGCTGGGCATGTTTAGCCTGAAGAAGAGAAGGCTGAGAGGGGATATGATAGCCATGTATAAATATGTGAGAGGAAGCCACAGGGAGGAGGGAGCAAGCTTGTTTTCTGCTTCCCTGGAGACTAGGACGTAGAACAAAGGCTTCAAACTACAAGAGAGGAGATTCCATCTGAACATGAGGAAGAACTTCCTGACTGTGAGAGCCATTCAACAGTGGAACTCTCTGCCCCGGAGTGTGGTGGAGGCTCCTTCTTTGGAAGCTTTTAAACAGAGGCTGGATGGCCATTTGTCAGGGGTGATTTGAATGCAATATTCCTGCTTCTTGGCAGGGGGTTGCACTGGATGGCCCATGAGGTCTCTTCCAACTCTTTGATTCTATGATTCTATGATGTTTAAATAACATAATATGTTGTATGATGTCTAAACAACATAATAAAAAATCACTCCATCAGTTTTCTCAGGTGATCTTGAAAGGTTGTGCTTTACTCCTAGCTAATTCCCACATATCTCTTCTATGGATTTCACTTGTGCCCCCCCCCCCCCGCACTCTTGCTTTTAATATCTGAAACAACATAAGGCTGAAACAACATAAAGGCATATATTTTTCTGATGGTTTCAGATGGCATCTTTGTTGTATAGCTTTGGAAACATCTTGACTTGTTCTTAACTAGTACATAGAAAAGTGAAAGAAATTTGTGAAGAATATTTATTCTCCCTCAGATTCAGGATGTTTTCAGGATATCAAGATATTGATAAAGGGGATATTGATTATTTTTCCTTCTCCTTTTCCTTCCTCCTCCTCCTTGACCCCATGAGTATCTTAACAGATTATTACTTAACAGATGTCACATCCAGGATAATACCAAAGAAAAGCAAAACAAGAAATATGCATATTTGTGTGTTGCACATGACGCATTACAAATTCAGAAGCAAGATGAAATGAATAGTTGTCTCACATGTTGGACATCTGTGAAATTTTATTTTTGCTCCCTGCATTAGAGATGACCTTCAACTGTCACCAGATGTCTCCACTACTGTTAGCAGCCACGTCAAAAATAGTTACTCAAAATAGCAAGTAGTGTATAATCTAAGCGCTTGTACAAGTAGTTTTGTATGCTTGTCACTTGCTCCCACTTTACCTTATTACTAAAACTACATATTCAGTTTATGCACCCAATACTTTATATCTCTGCTGGCCATTCCTGCAATTAAAATTTATTGGGTTTTTTTTAAAGTGAAAGCCAAACAAATCACAAGAAATGGCATATGAACTGAGAAGTTATGTATGGGGGAATATCAATTAATCTGTGCCACATTTGACCAGAAAAGTCAATAATTCCATCTATATTACTGAGCTCCAGGCACCGGGATTTAGTGTATTTCTCTATTGTCAGTTAGCCATTCCCTTGGTTACTTATAAGACACACTTGCTGATTGCCACCAGATTCTTAAAATAGGAGTGTTCAATTTTGGAATGTCAGGTTATAGCTGGAGCATTGCAGAGAAGCAAACTCCAGAGTACAAAGCCAACACTTGTCAAAATGTTGTTTTCTTTCCTATCTCATCCAGCTGCCCTCCACCTGCAAAATGAAAAGGCCTGAAATTATTGAATGTAATTTACCTTCTTGAAGTCTGCTGTTTATGATGGTTATGGAAATTGCTAATCAAGATGAAATTTAAGCCCAAAAGCCAAGTGTGGAACAATACATCATATGTAAGTAAACATATGTAGAACATTTCAAATATACTGTCCTCTGTAAACAGTATATAAAATATTTTTGTATTATCATTAAAGACATGTTTGAACTCACATGATAGAAAGAGTAATAATGAGACCAGCAACCAGTAAGTGAGTCCCACCAAATATCTGTATGCTTCAAATGGAATAAATTACCACTGAGCACTCTGTTTACTGTTAACTCTGAATTGGGGCCAGTACAGCTGGGATTTTCAGTGCTGTTTGATCTGCCCTTTCATGTTCTGATGATCCTTCTAAATTTCATTTAATGGACACAGTACTAAAAATTAAAGAAGCAAAAAAGTAAAAGAAAGGGAGGAACGAGATGGAGAGATGAGTTTGTTGTTATGAAACCCACATTGTCCCTTGTTTTTGTAGATTGCAAAAATGATGTGCTGAAAATTTCAGAAGGGGAATAAAGAAGTGAAAAGTGCCCTTCGTGTATGACATCCTCCAGATATTTTGTGCTGCAATACTCATCAGTCCTGGCCAACATGATCATTTTGTCCCATATTCTTCTTGTTTCTCTTCCAGCTCTTCTTTATTGGAAGCTGATCTTGATTATTGTTTCCTTTACATTTTTTCTGAGTTTGATGATTATCTAAAAATAAAATTGTACAGATTTTCTTTAAACTGGTAGTAGATGCATACTATTTAAACAAAATTTTACTGTATATCATTATATCCCTTAAATTGTGTGTGTGTGTGTGTGTGTGTGTGTAATATATATATCTTCTTCTTAGGCGATGCCTCGTTGGCCAAATAGGATAGTCTTTCAGTAGGATAGTCTTATATACACACAGTGATAATATTTTTCATCAATATTTCTTGAGTTCCCACTCTTCTTAACTCTTTTATTATGTATTTATTTAATTTAAACGATTTAAAGCCAATTTTAGTTTATTTGACTTGACCATCCCCTTATTATATATCCTCCATCTTTGCACTACACAAATCTTATGTAATTCTATGTAATCAATCCAAAATTTTGTATAATTACACAGAAAGATTTTGGCACTTTAAAAATCTCAGTGTGGGAGAAAGCAAAAACAATGGATTTGTGCATTCTAAGTGGAGAGACAACCTTGCAGGCCAAAAGGTTTCACCCTGGTGTTTAACTGAATAGCATGGCAAATATACCCAGGAAACAATGCTACATAGTTTTAATTGACAAACCCTTATGGCACACTTGGGAACTGGTCCAAGTTCTATCTTGTTCTCTTACAAGGTTACAGCACTTTGCCCTAAATAGGAGAATGCATCTTCTGGGAAATTGATAGGAAGTATCATTAGAAAGTAAGTGACAAAGGTGAAACAGGAACATAGAACTGTAGGGTAAGGGAAATTAGTGGAGAGAGAATTTAATTAGGTGAGTCAAGGAACAATGATCTAATTTTAAAAGAGTATGTGCATCAGTGCTTGACAAGAAAAGGTTATTAAAACTACAGCACTAAGGTTACCGAAAAAGAAGGCAACCAAAGTAGCTTTGTTGAGAAAACCCCCCAATATTTCTAGAGCATAAAGCAATCAATGGGAAGCAGCCCAATGGGTTCAAATCTCTCACCACTGACACATGTGTTGTTCTTCTCACCTGTCTATGTATTTTTGGGCTAATCTATATTGTGGGATCTTAGAATAAGGACAGAGACATTGTCAGAAGTTTGTAGCTCCAGCTGATATGTCATCTAAATGACTTGTTCTGCCCTTGCTCTTCATAAAGGGCACACTATGTGGATTTTCATAGCTCTCTAAAGGACTTACAACAAACCAACCAACACAAAAAGTTTATATACAATACAAGAAGTTAGACCGTAAAATGAGAAAAACAAAATGAGACACTTCCCTCCAATTCCAATAGAAAATAAAGTTTGCATCTTTCCCAGAATTCAAACACACCCTTAAGGTTGACTCATAGATAAACAAAAATATTTTCAACTTTAAAACCAGAATGACTGCATCTAATCTATATCAGCCACTTAATTTGGGACTAGTCCAAAGCATTATGCTCAGTTGAGATGACATTGACCCTGCTGGGCTATCCTCTTCTCCACCATTTCACCACCACTGCTCCCATATCAAAGAAGGATGGAATAACGCCCATCCTTCTTGCTCATACTTCCCTGAAAACCTTGAGTTTGTTTAGTGCAGAACAAAGGTCTGCGAAAAAATCCAGATATTTACAAGAAATCTGCCTGTGTTGGATTCATGGTGAGTGCATTTTAATTCATTTGTGTAAATAAACCCAAGGGTGGCAAAATCTTCTAGGAAGACTGCTTTCTAAGGGGGGTGGCACTATTGAAAAGAGGCCCTCCTTGGTTCTTGTTGACTATCTTCCATTCAGTGGAAGCATTCAGACCAGCAAATGCCTTATTGCTCAAGTGCAAGAAGCAGTTCTTCTGGATCAGTGGTTCCCAACTTTTTTTTGACCAGGGACCACTTGAACAGGGACCACTCTCCAACATTAGTGCCAAAAGGGTTGCAAATGGGTTTTTTGTCAAGTTTAGATTTGGTTTGGTTATTGGGGATACTAATTCAGAAAATTGTATTGGATAGATCACATCAGCTCTAGTTTCTGATACAGAACATATGGCATCCAGTAGTTGCCATCTGCTTGCCTACAGAAAACCATATTTAATCACTTAATGCTGATGTGGTAGTAGTAATCTTTCGTGAATAGTCAGCCTCTCCCCTCCCAACATCCCCATTGCCTTGACACTATAAGATGGTTTCACGAGACCAGTCGCTCTCGTTGCTGAGTGGTTTTGAGGCAATGGTGTAGTAATGGTGAGACCACGGAACTCAGGTTGGGAACCACTGTTCTGGATAAATGGTTGGATGGACTTAGGCAAGTGCTTTGTCTGCATTTTCAGGCCTGGTAGTTCTCTGGACATTTCCATTTATGACATACTGCATGCCATGGCAAATACCGACAATTATACTTTCAAAATATCCTCTACATACATTACAGCATGCTAAGGATCTCCAACTTTAAGCAGAGATCCAAAAGTCACCCAACACTCTGAAAAGCTTTAGTGAGAAGATATTGGAAAAAATACAATGTTGAGAAAACAACAATTTCTTCACTTCTACCACTTCCACATAATTTGCTTTACAATGCATTGTCACTCACCTCCAGCTTTCTTTCCCCACCCCCCATCCCATCCAGGTGGATGATATCCTTGGAAAGGCAGCAAAGTAGTACAGGTTGAGCATCCGTTACAGAATTCCAAAATTTGAAATGCTTCAAAATCTAAAATCCTTCACATTTTTCTCTCTCATATCAGGAGCGACTTGAGAAACTGCAAGTTACTTCTGCTTTAAACCGAGAAAGAAATATTACTTTTTATGATGCTTTAATGTATACAAATGTTTTCTTATGGACAAAATTATTTAAAATATTGTGTATAAAATTACTTCCAGGCTACTTGCATTAGATGTACATCAAACATCCAATGAATTTCCTGCTTAGAGTTGCATCAACTCCAAGATCTCTCAATATGAACATGCAAAAACAATATTTCTTCAATTGCAAAACACAATAAATTGCAAAGCACACCCTAATTTCAAAACCAGCACCATCAACAAAAAAAGATTCACCTGGAATTCTACAACACACCCATTTTTTTTAAGAGATATTTATATGGGGGGGAAATGCATCTTAGAAGTGAAGAGTGAAAGAAAAACCCAAACTCTTCTGGTTTCAAGTACAATGTCAGGTAAGGAATGCTTAACCTGTATTAATAGTTAACTGGTTTCATTCTTTTTCTCCTCTCTTTGGAAATGAACGTTCTCTACAGAGAGGAGACTATAGGAGAATGGTTAAAAAGACTAAGCAGAGGTACTGCACTCCATCTAGACTCATCAACAAAAGGGGATTTAGCTTCTGTAGGCGTTTCTTTCTCCATTCCTTTCCATCACTGAACTTGCAAGTTGAACTTGCCTACAAACTCTAAACTCTACCTATTTGTCTAAGTGGAGAAACCTTTTACCATACCAATAATTCATCTGTTCAGCCAGCCATTTTTTCCACTTTTGCTGCATTTTATGTTAAATTCTGAGATGAGCAACTTTTGGATCTTCAAAAATTGTTGCTGCTGCCAATATTGATTGCCACTCTCTGTGCTGGTGAAGGCTGATGGCCATTGTGGCATGTTGCCAACCCTGACTCAAGGCTTAAATCAGGATATGGATTCACATTATAATTCTATAGAAGCAATAGGTGGGAATAACCATTTTTGTGTTTTAAAAAAAGTTGTTTTAGTGAAGCTACAATGAAATTGCAAGGACAGCTGAAAAGTAACATGTAATTACTATCAGTGTCGATTTCCTCCCACTAAGTAGTTTATTTTGTTATTTGGTATGATAACCGATTTGATTGCTATCTTTCTGTTCATTGAATCACTGTATTCATTGGCAGTAAACAATCATTTGGTAACAGATCAGGAGGTTTTAAACAATGAAGTAAGATTATGCTATTATAGAATGGGAGAATGCATTTAATAGGGATACCATACCTATGACTAATACATAAACAAATATTTTCTAGATTTAAGGAACAGACTAATTTACTGAGGTGGTAATGGAAGAATTCATAATTCTTTTCCTACTGCTTGGGTATGATGGTATTTAAAGAGTTGTGCCCCAACCTATGCCATAGGATCTCAGAGTGGCACCCAGACAACATTAATTGAGAATGTTTTAGAGTGTTTTAAAACAATTAGATAATTTTGAACAATTCAAAACAGTTTACAATTTTAAATAAACAATTTAATTACTAAAACTAATCACACCGTACAGAAAAAAACATAGACTCCAAAAGCATTGATTTAAAAAAACATGTGGTGTCATCACACTAGAGAATGAATACACTTTAAATCTGATTTCTGCCTCCTGTAGAACTCTGGGGTTTGTGGTTTAGTAAGGCTGTTAAAGGCTCATCCCTAAACTACAAATCCCAGAATTCTGAAGGAAGCAGAAACCTAATTTAAAGTGGATTCATTCTTTATTGTGATAAGGTCCTAGGTTTTAATCTGACTCTAGAAACAAACCAACATTGGTGTCAACTGAACTGCCAATCATACCATGACTGGCATGCTACAAGCATAGAAGATCCACTCTTGAGGGTGTGTTGTTATTAACTCACTACATTTTAACTACTATTAGCTCACTCATTATTAACTCTATTTTTTTCCTAGTGAGATGACCTAACTCAATAGACTTCCAAATTATTGCTAAAGGTACCCTTTATATTCATGTATACATAGAAACTTTCATCAAAAAAATCAATCGAAAAAACGGTGTCGACTTATCCATGGGTCAGTACTTTAACTTATGTAAAAAAAAGGATACATCTCCTTTTCAGAGAAGAGTGGCAAAAGATGAGAACTTAGTCCTCCTGAGAAGAAGCTGAAAGAAGTACTAACCTTCTCCACTCCTCTCCACTGTGATGCTGCTTCTCATCTTTTTGAATACCTGGATGGGAAAATGGTGACAGCAAGGGACATTTGACCCCCTGAATCATTTATGTCCCTCTTCATGGAATGAGCCTAAATTTATCCACAGATCATATCAAATTCCATAATTTTGGCCCCCAAACTTACTCTTGACTTAAACATGTAGTCTACTAATAAATGAATATGGTAATATCACACCTCAGTGATTTAAAAATGATAGACTTCATCAGAGTGGGTAGCTTTTTCTCTGCTGCAATACCATGTTTAAAATTTAGAGAAGAAGGATTAGAATGAGAGGAAATGCACCACATGGCTTTTGGATAGTTAGGAAGCAATTCAAGATCTGGAATTACGGAGTAATTGAAGAATGGGCTTGTTTGGTTTCTCCTTCTGTCTCTCTTCCATCCTGTTCTAATTCAGGTGGCCATGCACTTTGAAAAATTTCAGGAAGTTGGGCCTATTAATCTGGATAAAATGGTTTCATTTCCCCAAATCCATGTCCTCTCCATAGTCGCTCTATAGTTTTAAAATATCCCCAAATCCCATGAGTTTCTGCCAGGGTTGACCAGGCAACTTTCCAATTTTTATTCAATGTTTTTGTATAGAACCTTTTTAAAAATAAAGAAATAGCCAGCATTTGGCAGGGTTGCTCATATTAATACTACTTTCCTACACTTCTTTTTAGGGGAAAAACAGTTTTGTTTACAAAACTTTTGCTTACTGTGACCAGATTATCTTTCCTTGGATCTTTTGTTGGAGTCTCTACAAAGTTAGGAGCACTTTTTACATTATGCCAGTAGCTATTTTCCTTTTAGCTCTGTCCATCTAGAGAAGATGAAGAAATCTGGCATGCTTTGGACTTGAATGCTTTATGCTGTATCTTGTCATATTGTTCCAGCACAGAGGCAAGGATCACACCCATTTTCCCTTCCATCAGACGGATGTAAAACTTTTATTTTTGAAATTTGTACCATGCAACTGTCTATCGCTAAACCATCACACAACCAGCAAAGTGTATTTTTCCTTTTTTCCCCTTAAAAAAGATTTGACAAACATTTAGGACTTGATCTAAAGATGTTACATGCGACAGAAGAGAGGAACATTCAGTAGCAGCTTCAATCCTTAATCATGCCTGCTTTTTCCAAAATGCTAGCATATGGATGTGCACATGGCAGTTGAGCTGGAGAGCCATGCACACCCCATAATTAGAAGGACACATAATTTCAAAACCATTTGCTTGATATTTACTAGCCTCTTCAAAATGTCTGCTAGATGGAAATGTGAGATTTGAAGGAGGTAGGGGAGGGGCTGGGGAGGAAGGGAAAGGAACTGAAAGAAGAAATAAATGCATCATGCACAAAACTTAGCAATTGTAAAGATCTGTGCCATTTGCTTGGAGAGATATTGTGCCTGGGAATTGGTACAGAATGTGTAATGTCTTTAGAAACAAAAGAGAAGGGCAAATGTCAGAATGTAGCAGACTCATAACCTGAATTTTCAGAGGTCAGATAATCAGAACTTTCTGGGTAAACTATTAGGATCCAGCTACACAAATCTGACAGGGAACATTAACTATGGTCGAGTCGCCGGAAGGCTGAGAGGGGCGGTATACAAATACAGTAAATAAATAATATGGTAGTCAAGGGTGGATGGGGATGTATTGAATTATTTATTTCTTAGAACCCAATGCTTATCCACCTCTTCAATAATTTTCATTTCCTAAATAAGGCTCTTAAATTCTTGAATACTTGATATACCTGAAGAAATGTAGTTAAGAATCTGTCAACAAAAGATTGCTACTTTAAATGCTCTGTTAATAGCTTTTAGGTATCCACATATCTTGGTCTAATTTTAAGACTTTATGAATGTTTACTATATGGACTGATCAATTGATTGGACTATCTTTTCCTGCAGTCTGTATATTGCTTTGCTTTGAATGCAGTTACCTGATATCAGTAGTTACACTGACTGCAGGGGTAACTATGAAATAACAATAAATCTAGGTGTGGGTATTTTTTTCCTTATGTATATTTTAATATAAATGCAAAAAAAAAAGTATATTTATGGTTCATAGCTCAGACTGGCAGAGAGGAGGCAGACGCTCTGGCTGGCCAGATGGAAGAAAGAACAAGCAGAAGATGCAGAGAATTATTCAGGGGAATTCAGGATGATGCCAAGAAGAAAGAAAGAAAGAAAGAAAGAAAGAAAGAAAGAAAGAAAGAAAGAAGGAAAAAGCAAGCACAGGGAAGAAGAAGCAAACTAGATAAGCAAGGAAAATTTCACAAAGGGCCGATGGGAGAGACCAGTATTTTAAAAAGTAGGAAACTAAAATGTGCATGTATAATTTCTCATTGATTCTCCCTCTCGTTCTCTTCTCCTTTCCAAACACCCAATCTGCATAACTACAATTGATATAGAATTTAGTATACCTGTATATGGCATGTTTGTAAAACATAAACATGAAAAGAATTTAACCCTCATAGAACAAAAACAGAGAAGCTCTCCTGTATAGGGATGCAAAAGGATCTTGTAGCACCTTGGAGATTATCTCTCAGTTAGCATCAAATATGTTAACAATATCCCTTTGCATACTGATATTCCAGACTAACACAGCCATGTCTTTGAATTCTGTCCTATATGTGTTTACAATATTTTATTACTTGAGCCATACTTAAACATACCTTGGAATAGTAAAACATCCCCAAACAAAGCCATGCATGTGGCTAATTAAGAAGCATACTTAATTTTAATTATGAGTACGATGGGGCATTTTCAAAATGCCCAGTGGCATTTTTTATCCCATTACTGCCTGGGACAAAATTTAACCTCAATGGCCAAAATCTTTCCCCCTCTCTTTCCATCTGTCTACTAATCCCAGGCTTTTTTTTGTTTTTAAGGAAGAAAACTATGCAGCACTTTTCAAACCCAAATCTCTGGACTTGTGCCCAACTCTCTTTGGTTGTTTGGGAATGAGGAACAGTTTTTTCCTGGGAAATTTTGTGTACAGAAGAAAAATGGTAAATAAGAAGCAGTTGGAATTTGTGGATCCCATAACTCACTTGATAGCAAGGCTTCTCCTAGAAAGACAACACTGTGAGTCTGCTGTAAATTGTGCACTACGAAGTGGACTCAGAATAATCCCACATTAAAGAAACCTTCAAAATAGCAAAACATGGAAGGCCAGAGATCCAACCGTCCTTTCTGGGAACAAGCCAGTGTTTCTATTGATGTATAAGGTATACACCATAAGAGTTGATCCAGCTCTACCTTAGATCAATGGTTTCCCGTATTTTGCCAAAATCACAGTATGTCTTGTGATTCACATAATCAAAAAATGAACAAGAATGTCCATAACAAAAAGCTTTTCCACATTTGTGCTTTGGATTTTTGCAGATTTGATTATTCATAAATTTGATTTAAAATATTTTATAGGCTTTTTCTCCAGCTGTGATAGAGGATCTTTGCATATATGGCAGGTATTTTCTCCTTCAATTAAATAATGTCTACTTGTATGGATACAGTTTCAAGAGGAGTTTGATTATCTGGGCTTTTGAAAATGCCTCATCTACATCGGCCATATAATCCAGGGTCAATTTCTAGCAAAAATGGTCTAGAATGGCACTGGAAGCAGCAACACACTCTATCCTCAATCTATAGTGATGCAATCAACTGGTTCAACTGGGTTGAGACCACATTGGTCCCACTGTACCATCACCTTACTATCTCTGTCATTGTTGACATTGCCAGACAGCTGCTAGTAAATCAACTTATCTTGAAAAACCTCAAAGATGACCCTGGGATCCTATGCTGGATTTTATTTTAGGGATGTGCATGTATGAAGGGTCTTGAAGATTAACAGTGCAGTCTTATCTGTGTCTAACCATAAATAAGTCCAATTGATTTGAATGAGCACCTCTGCTTAAGTAAGCATGCTAAGATAGAACCAATTGAATGAAATCAGTGAAATAAACCCATAGAAGGGCAGGTTCATGCCATTAAACCTATCCTTTTACAAATATTGCACCAGTGTCTCTTTTTTTTTTAGTGGTGGGGATTATCAACTGGCTTTCTATCAGCTGTATCCTGCATAGGTGACCATTTCTAGAGAAAAACTTTTGGAGGGTAATAAATAGAAAGTAGAGGGCAAGATCATTCATTGAATGCAGAGGGTAGAAAGTTGATTAGGGAAAGAAAGGAAATCTTAGTGATCTCATCCACTTCTTTTTTCATCTTTCAGATCTCACTCAAATCAAAATGTGTCCCAACCCTCCAGGGCCGCAGCCAGAAAAAAAATTCGTGGGGGGGGGAGGGGTTGAAAATTTCATGGGGGGGTGTAAACCTGCCTCCTAGCTCATGCTGAAGCAAAAAGCACAGCATGGGGCAGAGCAGCCTTCAATAGCCTGCAGCTCCGCCCCTGTCAACCACCTCCACCAAGTCTGGTCTCCTTAATGAGAGCATTCAACACCCCCCCCCCAAACTTGGTTGCTTCACTACATCGGCTATTGCTGCAAGTAATGACAGTGTGAATAAATTGTCAATATTTGCTTGAGATAGTGCTTGCAGTTCTGGAGGAACTCTTAATTTTTTGCATCTCATAGACTTAGCATGGGGATTTGGTTAACCAGTTAAAATCCATGAGTAAACCAGTTTTTTTTAATCTGAAAAATTTCGGGGGGGGGGTGTTGAACCCCCCCCGGCTACAAGCCTGCAACCCCCAAAGAAGCCTCCATTGAGGTTTTAATAAATTTTTATGCTTGCAGTTCCATCAGTGATTCTTTACAATTCCCAAGACAATGATGGCTGTATTTATTGGTATTTATTAATTGCATCTGCTCTTAATGTTTCAATGCCTCTCCTCAGCACATTTTAGACAAGGTTTCCTTTAACTGTGATGTAATTCACTTAATATGCCTTTTAGGTTTACGAGATATTGGCATGGGAAGATATTCTCCCATATCATGTAAAACAGCAACTCTATAGTCAATGCCTATTAGGTATTTTATGTTTTTAAGGTATGTATGTTTTTATAAAATATCTAATTACTTGTAAATGCTAGCATCCTTTTCAGCAAATGAAGAATAATGTAAACATTTGCAGGAGACAGCCTCAAGATAGCAGACTGAAGGTGAATCCGGCGAAGACTGAGATCCTGTGGCATGGCCGCCCGATAGGTCCGATCCATCCGTTATCTACCTTTGATGGCGCTGCTCTATCTCCATCGCCTACCGTTAAGAGTCTAGGTGTCGTTTTGGATTCGCAGCTGACGATGGAGGCTCAGGTCGCTGCTTCCAGCAAACAGGCTTTTTTCCATCTATGGCAAGCGAGGCAACTGGCACCTTACCTGTCGGATGAGGCTCTGGCAACAGTCATCCATGCCACGGACACACCTAGGCTAGACTATTGTAACGCCTTGTATGTTGGCCTTTCTATTTCTATGACCCAAAAGCTCCGTATTGTCCAGAATGCTGCAGCCAGGTTACTCAAAAAAAAAAAAACACCCATGAAATGCCATATAACACCAGTACTGTGGCATCTACACTGGCTCCCAATTGAGTATTGTGGTTTGTATAAGATGCTGGTCCTGACCTTTTAAACTTTATATGGCCAGGGTCCATTGTATCTTAGAGACCGTCTCTCCTTCTACCATCATCGGAGGTCACCACGACCATCCCAACATGATTTGCTCTATATATTGGGTCCTAGGGATGTGCACTTGGAAAGCACCAGACGCAGGGCCTTCTCTACTTCTGCCCCTGCCTTATGGAATTCCTTGCCTCCCTATTTGAGAGCCATGTGTGACTTGGGGCATTTTATCCTAGCACTTAAGACCTGGCTTTTTATTAGAGCATTTGACCCATTTTAATTTTAATATTTGTATGTATGTGTTTTATCCTGTATAATTTCTGCTATGTAAATCGCCTGGAGCATCTCAAATGGAGGGCGATTAATAAGTAACTAAAGATTATGATGATGATGAAGACAGAACTGAGAAGGAACTTGCTAAATTTGATCTTTATTTGTTTGGAAATTAATTATAAACATGAAAGATCCAATAGGCTTATATAAAAGAGGAGAGATTCCAATAAAATGTGAGTGGATGTCTCTTTGGCCAATGGGACTGTTCATTCCCCTTTAGTCTACTAGACAGTTCTCAAATCTTCTATAGTTCTGGCAGTCCTTTCTGTTCTACCAGGGGAAGAATAGGAACATATTGGAATTTATTGTAGTAGGATATAGCAGTGATGGATTGAGTGCATGTCTGTTGAAAGAAAATGGATACATTCCTTGGAAGCTACTAATAAAAAGGGGGGAGGTATATACACTATTTCTGGAAATTCATGTTGAAAAAGGAGGATGAGCCTTGCTTTTTTATTTGTAGAAATCTATTTTATGGCTGTGGATGTTTTTGGAGTACTTATGAAGATATGTTGTAGATGCCTCTCCACACATGGACAATTCTGGTATGCTGGACTGTAGACATGGTTTCAAAGAGTGGGTGAGGTCTTCACCTGTTTTCTTTAAATGATGCCTGTGCATAAGATCTGCTTGTGGATCAAAATAATTCAAAGTTTACTTGATGTGAATGCCCCAACGTAGGTTGTTGCATTTTTGCATTGACATCACAACAGATCATGAATGTAAGATTTTGCCCAGGGCATTGTTGCTGGAGCAAACTGTCATGACAGGTTACTGGAGGAAGGGGGAAGGCATAAGACAGTTTCCAGATGTAATTTCCAGGTGCTGGTGGGAAGAACTGAGGTCATCTTCCAGACCTCCAGCAACTGACAAGTTCACCTTTCCTTTTTGGACTGCAGAACTACAGTCAGGCCAGGTGCTTCCTTCTTCTCTGAACAGTACAGCTGTGGCATTGTGCTACATCTCTTCAAAGCTGTCTTTTATTTGAAAATGTGTGTGTGTGTGTGTGTGTGGGTGTGTGGGAGGGGCAGCTGGACATTGCACAAAGAGGCAGAAAACACTTCTTTCTGCAACTCCAAAAATGACACACACATATGTAAACTTAGTTAATGCTTACCTATGTCACCACCAGGATTCTAGTTAGTGCATTCTGCTAATCTACAACCCTCAGTGTGTCAAAGTAATTTGAAATGTACCACAAAGTCAAAAAGAAAAGGATGAAAGAATGCCAACATGTCAAAAGATTATTTTTTACTGGCTACATGCAAGTTCATCATCGTTATGGAGATAGTGTACAAGCACCCTTCTATACTTAACTAACTCCCAGGAGGAACTGGGTTATTTTAATCCAGTTCCTCCTGGGATTTAGTCCCCACACTCTTCTATAACTCTAGGATTTCCCGGGGGGAGGGTATGGCTAGATGTCCTCCCAGGTCAACCAAAGGTCCAGCTTACCTCCAGCCCCCCATTTCTCCCTCAAAGACTTACCAGAGGGTCCTGCTGGTAGTGCAGGTCCCTCCCGAGAGCTCTTCTAATGTGCAAAAATAATGTGTAAGGAGGTGTGTGTGTGTGTGTGTGTGTTTGGGGGGGGGGATCCCTCCTCCCCCACCTCCTGTTGTCATTTTCACACATTAGGAGAACTCTCCAGAAGAGCTTGCTGGGGGGCTGGGAGGGGAGGGTGGAGGCACCATCCCGGTGCTTCAGGCTCCAGGAACCCAAAGAACTGTGGGATTGACCCCTGGGACTGCAGAAGCCGTCCTGGGATTCAATCCACACAGGGCCCTCATTTGCAAAGATCCAGACCTTAGCTTAAAGTCTGGATCTTTCCAGGTGTCAAATTTATCCAGAGAAAACTGGGATAAGATTAATCTGGACTCACGTGAGGCTTCATTTGGACACCACAGATAAACCTGTTACCCATCACAGGCTTTAGGGCCTGTGTAGAAAGACCCTAAGTGTTTCACTTGTTGCACAGATATTGCAAAAATGGTCTCCTAATGTTGAGGAGGAGTTCTCCACTGGGGATGCTGGTTAAATTTGGAAGGATTGTTGGGACAAAACGAGAGCAGAAAATTATTCTTCCTCCTTTCATTGTTTTTCTGTGCTACTCCCTATCAAAAAGCAAAGACTTTGCAACCATGTTGGTTTAAGTAAGCCGGTGCAAACACTGACAGCAATGGAGGAAAGGTGGTGTTGTAGAAATAGGCTGCTGAGATTGAGCAAATATTTGTTTAACTCCCCATCCCAACTATGTTACTTTGAAGTGCACAGCTTTCCAGATATTTCATGTTGGGACATTTTGCGACACAATAATTCAGTTTTACTAGCAAACCAGAAGTTAAACCAGCTCCTTATAAGAGATAGGGAGACTGGGGGCGTATCCAGACAGCCCCTTTATTGCGGTAATTCCTGCAATAAAGAAGGGGCTGTCCAGATGACATCCTGGATCAACCCAAATTAATTCGCTACAAAGCAGGAAAACCCTGGTTTGTAGCAAATTAATAGATAGTGGATTTATTCTGTGCCTTCTTGGGAGGCGCAGGATAAACCTGCTATTTCTGGTGTCTGAGCTGCAGTCCAGACACCATTCCCACAGTTTTATGGACTGAATTAGTCCGGAAAACTGCAGGAATACCCACCCCTCCCCCAAAGTCCCCAAATCCCTTTGAAAAGTAAATAAAACTTTCCCGACCTCCAGTACACTTTTTCAGCAGCTCTCCCAGCGTATAGAAATGATGTGCCAGGAGAGCGGAGGGAAGGAGCAATTTTCCTCCCCCTGCTGTCCTGGTGTGTCATTTCTATGCACCGGGAGAGCTGATGCAAGAGTGTACTGGAGACCGGGTAAATTTTCTTTACTTTTCAAAGAGGTTTGGGGGGAGGGGGGAGGGTTCCCAGATGTTCTGCTGGGACTAGCATGCGCTTTCTGGGGTGGGTGTAGACAGGCGTGAATGATCCTGGGATAAAGTGCTGTCTGGAACCGCCGTTACATACCTTGTAACAATGAATTGTACAGGGACATAATATATCTGACACAAACCTTTTAAAATATATGATTTCACATTATTATTTCACATACTCAGAGGTTCATTGTTATGTTCATGTGACACACCTACACACGAATGTGCCACAGCACACCGTTTGGTAAGCACTGCTATAGTATGTGAACATGATTCCTGCCAGAGATAGCAGAGACACGATCATGAAAATGAGCTGCTGCGAGCACCAGTAAGCCCTGCCTTCTACACTAGCTTTTTAAAATGATGATGATGATGATACTAATACTGCTAATAATAATTTGTTAACTGCCTCTCCCTGTGGATTGCTTTTAGTCCAATCAGTTATATTATCTCTCCTCCACACATTTTCTTTCTTCATTGCATATGAGAAAATGAAGGAAAGGTTGCAAGAAGCTGTGCCTCGATTGGCACTGCCATGTGATGCAGTTTGGAACTGCATTATATGTTCGGCATAGACCTATATAATGCAGTTCAGTGCACTTAAACTGTACATTATAGGGATCCAGACTGAACATCTATTGCTATGGCAGTGTAGATGCAGCAACTCAAAAACTTACTTTTTGGGATTACAGCTCTCAGTTTCCCCTAGTCAGCATAGGTTTATGATCTGAACTTGGCAACAGATCAGAAACTGTTTCTTACTTAAAGTATGATCACAGCACCTTCATTTCACTAATGTCTTCCTTCCTTCCTTCCTTCCTTCCTTCCTTCCTTCCTTCCTTCCTTCCTTCCTTCCTTTCCTTTTGAGGAGTGGAGAAGCCAAAACTTTACTTAATCTAAATTGTTCAATCTGGAGAGCCATCCAAAGTATTCAGACATAATTGCCTTTATAAAAATGCCTCACAAGTTTCTAGAGTGCCATGAAGACAATGATTTGGGCTGCTGCACACTTGGAGCAATTTGTAGCCGGGTACAAATGACACTGCAGCTGTTGCTTCTGGACATTAAAGGAACAGGCTTCCTGTTCATGATATTTTAAAAACAAATATCTAGCTGTCGTGTGGGAATCCTTCATGTCTAATCCACAGGTCATTGAAGCCAGTGATTATATTTCCATTGGTTTAAATGGGTCTCCAGTCAGTTCTTAGAATTACTGTAATTCCAAGTGGTACTGTTTACTTTCTTGAAATACATCCCACGGGATCTTAATTAGAGAGAACATTTGCATATTGCTTTGGTCCTTGCAAATGTGCTGCTAATGGAGATCCTTGTATAAAACTAATATATTTATGATCATCATAATTCATAGCATATTTCTCTCTGTATGCAAACATATCTCCTTCCATTTTTATAGTGATTCTTGCTATTTCTACTGTGATTTGTAACTCTGAACCAGGAAATAGGAAAATGGTACAGGTTGAACATCCCTTACCCTGGATTCAGAAATATTCCAAATAACAAAATTATTCACATAAATAGCTGAGATAGTGATATCTTTGTTTTCTGAAAGTATGATGTACACCAGTTTTGTTTGATACACAAAATTATCAAAATATTGCATAAAATTACCACCAGAGTATGTGTATAAGGTATAAATGAAACATAAATACATTTCACAGGTAGACTTGGATCTACCTCCAAGATATCTCATTTTGTATACATCTGTAAATACAGCTATTCCAACCCCCCTTTTAAATTCCCTCCCTCCAAATCTTATTTATTTATTTATTTGTGTCTACTGGGTTTTCAAAAGGTTTACTTTGATTTCTCATTTTTAAAATTTTACTACTGGATTGTATTTTTTTTTTGTCAATTTTATTGGTTACATTGGCATCTTCATTTAGGACTTTATCACACACACACTGGTTCCATTTTCCAGCAAGTGTGGAGAAATGGGAGGTGCACAAGATGACTTTGTTGCTCCAGCATGGCAACATTTTCCCCATCACACGGGGGAAGTGTTGTCCAACCGAGGCAGAAGTGTGCTGCCTCCATTGAAGCCAGGACAACATGGGAGCCTTCTTTCTATGCTGGTCGAGGGCAGGGCCTCTGATAGAAGGTGAGGGATATTGTGTGATGGGCTGTGTGCCCATCTGTTCCTCAACTGGCTGGCAAGCATCCTAGGACACTTAAATTAGTAAGAGAGATGAAGTTGACCCACTCCTTAATATGGAAAATAAAAGAAGCAAAATTCTCCAGGTTCCTTATAAGCTGTTTCATTACATCTACTATATTTTCCCGTCCTCTTAATGCTAAAAATCCTTGTTTCCTCTGCTGAGAAATTTAAAAAAAATTAAAAAGCACAACCTCTTCAGGCAGTAGTGACTGACTAATAGCTCTTCAGTAGTTTTTCTAAACTGATTAAATTTCAAGGTGCAGTAAAACATCTGATGACAGTGTCATTAATAAGGGAGGGAACATATTTTACCAAAAGGAATAGAGATTGTTCACTCTGTGTTTCATCCCTTTAGGTTTTTTTTTGGTGCCTCAGATATGTCCAAATACAAACACTTGTGCCACACAACCATGATGTTTTGACTTCATGGGATGGTCTTTAATATAAAACAGGAAAGGTCTTCATTAAACAGACCACCAAAGACTGTGTGTGGCAAATACACTTTTATACTCCGGATTGGAAAATATGGAAGTTTATAGCCCCTACCTTTTATGTATATTGTGATATTTTTGGTTTAAAGGGTGTGATAGATTTAACACCAATGCATATGTATTAAGGGTCTTTTTTTAAAAAGAAAGAAGAAGCTGTGAGTTGTTAACATGTGAAAAGAAGACTCCAGAACATGAGGTTTTAGAAAGAATTAATGACATGAGCCATTGCTTGTTGTCATTCTGGCACAACAGCAAAAAGGTTGCTATTGCTCCAGCTGTGGTTCCATTTAGTCTCCAGCTGCAACTGCATAATCAATCATTCTGCGGGCCACAAAGGCCCATCCTCTATAACCATAAATGATTTCCATGTGCAAATATTAGTTTAATTAAACCACACCCACATGGCGGTTTGCAGCTCTACAGCCCCTTAAAAAATCACCATCTACTGCAAAGCCAAATACGTACTTTTCTAGGAGTTTAAGCCTAGACTTTCTAGTAAGACAATAGTGGTGAAGACTGTTGGGTTTCTCTCTCTCTCTTTCTCCTCCAGTATACGAACAATAAAGCTTCACTACAAGCCAGCTAATTATTCCAGCATTATTTGTGAATTATGTCTCTGTTCTCTCCTAAGAAACATTTTTTTTGTCTGACATGATATGTAGCAACTGAAAATGAACTTGTGGGCTAAGTGTAAATGTACTTGCTGCATACTTTGCTAAGTATTTCAATCCACCCCTTCTGATTCTCCCTCACCTTTCAGTGAATTACCACAATTTTCTACAAAACATGTGTATAATTTATATAAAGATGAATGGTATGGGTGCAGCACAACCTACTCCTTGAAAGTCTTTTGTTAAAAAAAAGAGTCAATGTGCATAAGTGGAAAGTGTGGCCCTTCCACACAGTCATATAACCCAGATTGTCAAAGCAGAAAAATCCCACAATACCTGCTTTGAACCAGGTTATCTGAGGCCACACTGCCATATATTCAAAGCAGATAATGCGGAATTTTATTCAGCTGTGTGGAATAGGCCTAGGAGAGAGTTCTTAGCATTGCTGGCTGGTATTCCATTTCATTGTAATCTTGTATTTCCTCCTAGTTTCTAACCTAAAATATGGATGAACAGATGTCCCATAGTACAACAACCAATGTTGGAAAAAAGTTGGATTGCTGCACGAATTCCTCTAATGGCAAGAAAGGATCCTTTGGAAGTGTGAGAAACAATTCTTTGGAAATGAGGCATGGATCTCCCAGGACCCGTCCAGACAGAACCTTTGTCCCAGGAGCTTCCACAGCATACAGGATGGTGGTTAGACACCATTCCCTGTAAATGTGGAATCAATTGCTACAAAAGGCAAAAAACATGAGATTTCCAGGTATGGGAATATTGCGGTTTTGAGCCAAATATGTGGATCTTTGCATGTCTGTATGTCCCTGCAATCGGAAATCACGGGATACTTTATCTGGGTTTGTTTCCGAGTTTTAGATGTTTGTTCCTGATTTGTCGGTTCCTAAAAAGGTGACACTTGAGTAGAAGGCAAAAGCTTTGTTTGTGTGCCAGAAGCTACATGAAATGTGTTAAGGGCACATTTTCTCTGACCAGAACAGAGTTGTGGCCCCCTAGTCAATGTTGTATATCTTTTCGCAAGAAGAGCAATCACGAACAGCCATGTATAACCCAGGAACAGCACCCTGTTGTTTGATGCCACAAGCGGACAACATAATCAGTCTGGACAGACAGCCAAGCAGCCAGGCTCTAAAAAGTGTCAATAATGACAAAGTCCTGTTCCTGGATTGAAAGTGTGTGTTCCTGTTTGATTGTGCAGTGCTGACTTGGGCAGAAGTGGTCCTACCCCATAAACTTTGTTTGTGTGGCAAATACTTCATGAAACATCTGGAGGGCACAAGACTCTGGCCAGGACAAAGAACAGAACTTTTGCAGTGATTCCCTGCAGTGATTCTCTGCATATCTCCATCTTGAGGTTTTTTTAAAAAACCACCAACGTTTCCGGCAAGAGCCCTGTGGTGTCCATCTTGGGAGCCTCTAAATCTCATGACAAAGCATCAAGTCTGGACAACAGAGACAGAAATCCCGGGACCAACAAGTCGATATGTGGAACTCTTCTGAAGTCCCGGGATTTTTTGCTCCTGTTTAAAACCTGTGATTTAGTGCTGTCTGGAAGTATCCCCAGTTTATGTAAAAAGGATTGTTCACAGACCTTTTTATTAGTCAGTTCTACGCAGTTTGTTGTTTCTGCTACTGTTTAAAAGATAAAGGGTCTCAGTTGTTTTTTTTAAAAATATATTCAATTTCTCTTTTAATTTTTGCATTCTTATTCAGTTGTGATAATAGGAATGATTCCTCCCCCCACCATCACTGCTAATTTAAACCTAGGAAGTCTCATTAAAGCACTTTAGGGGAAAATGCTGCATATGCAGGATGAGATGTAGAGGAAAAAAATCACCCTCCTAGAAGTTAATGTTGAAGCCTGTTTTGAATATGACCTTATACTGCTTGTGCTTTGAATATGAAATATAGTGTATATAAATATGAAGTAGAGCGCTTTGATTGAAACACCGGCAAAAAAGCCATCAGCAGAGCAATTTAGTTCGGCGGGAGGGGTGGGGTGGGGAGGAAAATCCAGGATAGAGAGGCACCACTTTCAAAGCACTACTGCCTTGTGGCTGGCCATGGATGAAACAGATAGCTTTCATCCTTCCACTCATTATTATTGGCAATAAAATTAATTTCATTCATTATGCCATCTAGTGGTTCCAATAGAAGGGAAAGAGCAAGAGGGGCCCTCTTTTTGTTCCAATAGCATGTTGAGTGAAGAAGACAGCTTTAGATTGGTTGGATCCAAAATCTTAAAGATTTTGGAAGCTGCTGTAACACACCATTGACACTGTAACAGTCACAATGGCAGAAAATCACCAAAATAGTAACCAGAGAAACTGACAGAATAATTGATGGGTTGTTATAGCTTTTTCAGGCTGTGTGGCCATGCTCTAGAAGCGTTCTCTCCTGACGTTTCGCCTGCATCTGTGGCAGGCTTCCTTAGAGGTTTTAAGGTCTTCACATCCTCTGAGGAGGCCTGCCACAGATGCAGGCGAAACGTCATTAGAGAATGTTTCTAGAACATTGCCACACAGCCTGAAAAACCTTAAACAACCCAGTGATTCTGGCCATGAAAGCCTTCAACAATACGTACAATAACTGATCTTGACACAAGGTGAGTATCTGCAAGTGGGGCTTCAAGGGGCTTTCCTCTTGGCCTGTGTAACGAAGATGAGGGGTAATTACAGGTGATGAGAGGGTGTAATGGTAGGTTTGCTGCCACCCCCCCCCAAATTAGTTAGAGGAATTGTCTTGTTGTTGTACTTGAGGTAAAATGTCTCTATACACCGGCTCTTCCTTTTGGCTCCCTTTCTGGTGACTGAACTGTATTGATGTGGAGGCTCACTGGATCTAACCTTATATGATGAAACAAGGCTGAGGCAGATTAACAGTAAACTAGAGAACAGGTTTATTGAAGTATTTGAAGCAAACAACTGACTACTGAGAGGTACATATGCGTAGTTTGTTTCTGAAGCACAGACTTATTAAGCAAATGGTTTCTTTAGAAGGAGTAACTTTTCCTTAACATAGGCTACTTTCCTCACACTATCCTGTAATATGTAACAGTGCGTTTCTTTGGCCAGCCGCCCCTGGCTGCCTTCCAGAGTATCTAGGTTTCCCCTGGACTACTCTGAATTTTAGGGAAATAAACCCACTTGTATTCTGTCCTAATACAAGTAAACAAGCCTTCACTTTGACTGCCCTAGTCAAACTATACAGAAGCACTTGCCCTTTAATTATTCCCTAACAGTCTAATTCCTAGCTCACTAAGAAACTCTTTTCTCCCTGTCTGAAATCCTAATCTTTTCTCTGCTAGATCAAATACTTTCCTCCCTCTTCTGTCAAAAATGACCGCCTATTTACACTCTCCTTCAACTCCTCCCCTTGGTCAAAACATCTGGGGACCTACAGGTTGAGTTTCCATTGCCAGATAAGCAGATGATCTGGGATCAGATCCTGGGATATAGGTCACTGTGGAAGGGGCATTCTAAATGAACTCCCCAATAGTTTCACTTACACCAGTGGTTCTCAACCTGTGGGTCCCCAGGTGTTTTGGTCTACAACTCCCAGAAATCCTAGCCAGTTTACCAGCTGATTATGATTTCTTATGATTTCTAGGAGTTGAAGGTCAAAACATCTGGGGACCCATAGGTTGAGAACCACTAATCTACAGTGAACAATTGTCCCAAATGGCAAAATGGCTGAATTGATGGTCACAATTATGGCCTCATCACACTAGAGAATGAATCCACCTTAAATCCGGTTGCTGCCTCCTGCAGAATTCTGGGGTTTGTACTTTAGGGAGGAGCCTTTAACTACAAATTACAATTATCATTTAAAAAATGAAAGCATGTTAGGTTTTAAGGCTCTAACCAAACCCTTTATGAAACATCATTTGCTCTTGGTTTTATTAAAATGTGTTTGAGGTCACTACTTCAAATATAAGATTTTATAAATGTTTGCTAATCTTCTGTGTTTCAAAGGATGGTTTAGAATCATCTGCCCTATCAGCACCTATTGAGGGCATGTTTATGTTATGTTACTCACGCATTGGGCTGCCCATCTGTCATGTGGATTAATTAATCTACCTTTTTTTTGGCTGCAACATTAACAGTGACCTTGTTATTTAGTTGGATGTTAGAATTACAAATCCAGTGAATTTGTGACTAACTAGCTGAACTAAAGCAACACTCGTGTCTTCAAAATATAACAATTCCTTGACTCCTATATGCCAGCTATTTAAAAGATTGTGCTAGGCAGATGATCCAGATGAATACTATTGGTAATGAATCTGAAATTCTGTGGAGAAGGGAAGAAACAGTAGGAACATACTCCCTGTGTCTATAGTGAGAGCATTAGGGTCTCCAAACAAGGGCAAAACCTTGAATACAGTGTTCCCTTGCTACTTTGTGATTCACTTTTAGAGGACTCTCAGTTTCACGGGTTTTTGAAAATATTAATAAAAAATATTAAATATTAAATATTTACATCCAGTGGAGGCCAGGGACCCCGGAAGTGTGGCGGCCTAAGGCTCGGCGGGGAAGGCTTGCCTCCCTGGCCTGCTGCTGTCTGTGTGGCTCCAAAGGCCCTGCGGAGGCCAGGGAGGCAGGTAAGGAAGCACAGGTAAGAAAATAATATATAAAATATATAAAATAATGTATACATATTAAAATTAATGTGGCATCCTTTCTTCACAGATTTTCACTTATCGTGGGTGGTCCTGGAACGGAACCCCCGCGATAAGTGAGGGAACACTGTACCTCTAATACTGCTGAAAGTGTACATAGACATCAGATGTGGTGGAGTGGGATTGTTTTCCAAATAGCCCCTTTCCCCATCATCTTTGCTCTAGTTTCTCCGTTGGATGCTCCCTTGGAGAAAATTAAAGTCCAATGTATGATTGCTCTGTAAGTGAAATGTAGACAGATATAGAAAACTGTCCATGGGATATGATTTCTTGCCTTGCTTGAATCTAACGGATGGATGCCAATCAGGATGGATCTTAAACCCAGCAGTGAAACTCCTAATGAAATTAAGGTTAATCGACTCATTTTGTTTTACCTTTGACTCCATCTCTCTCTTGTGCGTTCTCTCTGATTTTTGCATGCTGCAGAAAAAAGGCTGAGCAGGAGAGAAATTAGAGAGATTACAAAGCACGGTGCCAGCGATTTAGGAGAAGACATTGTTTGCCTGCATGTGAAAAGAAAAGGACACCATTTGGCAGCCCAGGGTGCCACTGTGTTGGTTCCAGCAAACGATCATTGTGTGAATTGAGCTGTAAGGGGAGCTGCCCATTGACCAGCGCTGATTGCTTCCACCGACAGGTGCTAATGTTCAGAGGGCAGGACACAGCTGCTGGAACATGGTTCCCATTATCCTTTGCTGGGTATTGATGCACCCTGTGGGATGTTTCCTTTCTGGCTGTGTTAATGTTCAGAATGTATATTTGCATCACTCTATGCTGAGAGAGAGGTGTTGCGGTTTTAATGGAATGGCCTCCCCCCCCCCTTTCCTGTCTTCCCCACTCTGTAGCTTTTGTGTGTTATACTGGGCAGGGATACAACCTTACTCTAATTATAGTGCATATTAGAGGACAGATTCTGCAAATAAGGCAACTGCCATTCACATAATTGCTTTAGGAGATGCCAATAACACTATGTAACAAAATTTGAAAAGAAATCCTGTTCCTGGTTTGAAAGTATTATTTCCTGTTTAATTGTGCAGGACTTACTTTGAAAGTAGTTGTTATACTCCAGAAACTTCATTTTTGTGGCTGCCTTTTTAAACCTTTCAATGTGTCATTCTTAACCATTCATATGCCATTTTGCAGCAGGTTAAACTGCTGAGCTACTGATCTTGCTGCCCGAAACGTTGGTGGTTCAAATCCGGGGAGCGAGGTGAGCTCCTGCTGTTAGGCCCAGCTTCTGCCAAGCTAGCAGTTCAAAAAATGCAAATGTGGGTAGATCAATAGGTACTGCTTCAGTGGGAAGGTAATGGCACTCCATGCAGTCATCCTGACCACATGACCTTGGAAGCATCTTTGGACAACACCAGCTCTTCGGCTTAGAAATGGAGATGAGCACCAGCCTCCCAGAGTCAAACACCACTAGACTTAATGTCAGGGAAAACCTTTTCCTTTACTATGCTATTTTTAACCTTTTGTTAAAAATAAACTTTTCCTATGTCTTTATGATAGACCCAATTAGGAAATGACATTTATAACTCAGGAATAAAAAATGGTGTTATATAGTGTAAATAGTCCAATAATGTTTGGTATGGTGGTGATCTCTTGTTTTGTTTTGTCCTCCTTGAGATTCCAAATTTAGTCCTGCTCTTGCAATAAAGTTACAAATGCAGAGGAACCTTTCCTTACTTTCAGATTTTGCTCGTAAATCTTCACACATTTGAAAGCATGCACACTACCATGTTGTGATACATCAGAAACCAAGAAAATTGCCCTTTGGCATAATTAACTGTCATGGCTCAATGTTATGGAATGTTATGGAATCCTGGGATTTATAGTTTGGTGAGGCACTAACACGCTTTGGCAGAGAAGGCTAAACATCTCATTAAACTACATCTCCCAGGATTCCATAGCATTGAGCCATGACAGTCAGACTGCATTAATTCCACAGTGTAGAGATATCTTAGATCGCATTAACCATCTGCTCAAATCTAGTCGGTGTGTTCAACGGTAAGGGATTACGGGAGCTGTATTTTAAACAACTGGAAGTTTTCTTGCTGCTAACCCTTCCCAGAAAGAACTTTGGTAGGATTTTATCATAACTGTGTTTGTTGTTTTCAGTGGGAACTTTGGCAGTTGACATTATTCTTACATTTTCCTTTAACAAACTTCCATATATAACCACACCTGCACACAGGCACATGACTTTCTCAACTTTTAATGATTAGCATGAGAAAGAAGGGGAGTACCATATGATATCAACAGTGTTATTTCACAGTTTGAATTTGTTGTACCAGATCTTTCCCTCTGGTATTTTTTAAAACCATAGAATGCTTTTAAAAGTACCATATATTCCAGGGTATAAAATGGCTGGAGCTATAAGATGACCCCCCAATTTTAGCAACCAAAATGAGAGTTGGGGATATACACGCCATTTAAGACGACTCCGCAAACCAGACACTTCTCAGGCCATCTCCTCCTTCCTGTCCAGGTCTCACGCGAAGTGCCTCTTCTCCCGCGAGACAACGTTGTCTCGCAGGAGGAGAGGCACTTCTCGCGACGCATGGACAGGAAGAAGGAGAGTGGCCTGAGCAGCGCAGGAAGCAGCCCTGGGGCCTGGCCACCAGCAAAGGAGAGGCCTGGGCCTCTGCAAGAAAGGCAGTCAGGAAGGACGAGGAGCCTGTCCGGGAGGCCGCCACGAGCCAAGGTGGAGGAGGAGAAGGAGGGGAGCCATATTAAGTAATTTTATTATTATTTTAATTCTATACTAGACGACCCCCAAAATTTTATAAGGTTTTTACATGCCTAAAAAGTCATCTAGTACCTCGGAATATACGGTATGTGTGTTATGCCTGGCTTATATCTAATATTGTCATTATCATTGTGCAATGGCCTTTGTGCAAATGGCCATATGACCACAAATGCAATACTAACATTGCCACTGGCACTACTGCTTGTATGACAGTGAATGTCAATGCTACTGTGTTAGTATGGTTTTTCACTCCATCTTATGTTGGATTTTAACCAACTATGGTGCTATGAAGATGGTTCCTGTGTTTCACTCTAGATGCCAGGCATAGAGAATGACCTCCAAGCAGTATACCCATAAATTCTCAACCTGTGGGTCCCCAGATGTTTTGGCCTTCAACTCCTAGAAATCCTAACAGCTGGTAAGCTGGCTGGGATTTCTGGGAGCTGTAGGCCAAAGCACCTGGGGATCCACAGGTTGAGAACCACTGCTCTATGAGTTTCAATAGATTTTAGATGGTGTTATCAAGGACGCTCCACTGAAGTAAATGGAATCTGCGAAATAGGTATGGGTAATCTTGTTGAAATAATTAACAATGACTAACTGGATAATCAAGTTAGACAATCAGTAAAGCAACAGCAAGGCTTCAACCCCAGGATATGGTTTTACTGTTGAAATATATAAATCATCTTATCATATTTTACACATGTCTTTTGAAGCTTATAAAGCATGCAAATTACTGATAAACACAAACACTTATTGTGAAAAGAAAACACTTTAAAAAATCTCATGCCAGAATAATGTAAGTAAATAGATGTGCTATTAACTCTCAGTCATTCCCCAATTAAACACCTAAAACTTCCTGTGAATAATCTACTGCAAAAACTAGGTTCTAAAGCTTTTAGAACTTATTTTTATTCATGATGTAGTTCAAATGTTGATGTCATTTTTTTGTATTAACATGGTACTATGGATTGGCAACTCCATCAATTTTTTTTTTATTATTTGCCATACTTGTACCCCGCCCTTCTCTACCCCAACCGGGGGAGTCAAGGCAGCTTACAATGGCACAATGTCGTCAACTTCAAGTTTTTCTACTTTAAAAACAAAACTTCCAGTTTTTTCCTTGGCTTTTTGAAGTATGCTAAAGTTCTTATCAAACCCAAATTAAATTCCAACCAATCCTGGATTGAATCAAAAATTCAAGGTGGTTTTTCCATATTTTCTTCACTATGGGTGAGGCACAGATTTTATTGTCCTTTTCAAATAAATTAATAATCCGCCGGCTAAGAGTGATTTTGTCCTGCTTCTTAATGAGCCAGGACATTTTTGCAATTAAAATAAGTTTGCATAAAAGGTTTGTGCCCAAAATATATGTATTTTTGAGGAAGCATATTTTTCTAATACATCCAATTTACTTGGAGTAAATGCATGGAAAGGTATAATAAAAAGTAACGTGTCTCATTAATTCCAACATGTCTAACTCTAGGTGAGATTATAATTGGAATTATTAATATGGGGTGGTGGTACTGTGGAAATGTTGCGTAGCTTTCCCTATCAATGCAGTTTTGTACAGTGTGTTCCTATTTTCTTGGGGGGGGGGGGGGTTGGAATTGGAGAACCACACTGTAGCACTTGGAAAAATGTGAAAACTGAAACAGAACTGCTTTCCAATTTGTAATTCTGATTATATTTTTTAATTAAAATTCTTACAAAATAACATTGCCCTTCTTATCTACTTGATTTCAGTCAAGGGTATACAATGAACTTTATGTTGAGATCCTATGCAAAGCTGTGGGTTTTTTTTTCCTCCTCTTGTTATGTTTTTTCCTTCCTCCCTTCTTTGATCTACCTTTCTCTAGGGCAGGGATGAAACTAATTAAATCTCATTGATCTGTCTTGGAGAAAGTTGAGGAGTTTCACTCTAGTACAGTTTGGAGTTCACAAACATTTCAGCCAGCAAATAGAAACATTCGTGAAGTGTATGGGCCCTTCAGCCTTTCTTTTGTGTTTGCCAAATAACAGTTTTTCCCATATTGACTTTGTAAAGATGGGGGCTATTTTTACAACAGGAAAGTTGTGCAAATGGAACAAACAAAAAAAGAAATGGATAGTTTGCATGTAAAACATTGACCTAAATTGATGAAAGACATTTGGTTGGAGGATGGAAGAAGTTCCCTTTTAGTCAGTAAACAATTATTTTGTGGTTGGTTTTTTTTAGAATATTAGTCAGATAAAAAACATTTTAGCAACTTGCTTTTTTAGAACCCCTAACACCTCCTTTCTAAACAAACCCAAATGGATTGTATTAAAAGGAGTATGCTCTATCTCATAAAGTCAGGGTGCAATTTTATACAGTTGCACTGAAAATGCTAGAACTTTGCTCTGAAGAAGGGCAAATGAAAAGTAGGGGTGTGTGACTTGGCAAAAAGTGACATTGTTGGTCCCTTTTTTGGCTCCCCCATTCTGTTTACCAGGAAATTCCTGAAATTGGGAGGGGGGGGGTTGCTCTCGGACTAGTAAGATCTGGTTCATTGGTGTCAATGGGGAAGGTATACACCCGTGGCTGCAAATTACATTCTGATTTGAATTTGGTTCTAGGAGGTCCAGACTGGATATATTTTAATGGAAGACAAACTGAAACAGAGTTCCCACTCATCTCTACTGAGCCATGGGCATGAGTTAAGTCCACATTAATAAGAAAAAGCAGTTTAGAGATGTTCTGTCATTCCAATATGTTATTCCTGTTAACATTTATGTTAAGTTGTAATATCTCTGATGATGATGATGATGACGATGACGGTGATGATGATCTGGACAGAAAAACAAGAAAACCGACGACAATCCACTGCTCATTACATCCACATAGTGATGTCGACAGACTTTACCTGCCCATAAAATCAGGAGGCAGAGGGCTTTTGCAAGTGAAACAAATGGTAGAAGAGGAAACATGGCCTGGCAGATTATGTGAAAGGCAGTCAAGAACCAACATTGATGGAAGTCAATAGCAGAAAACTGCTTCAAGTGCAAAAAACAAAGAGTGAATACCATGAAAATACAACGCAGAGCTGAAGAGAAAACTGGCAAAAGAAGGCTCTCCATGGACAGTTACTGGAAAAAAATGAGAACAAAATTGACAAGGGAAAAACATGGATGTGGCTCACAAATGGAACTTTGAAACGGGTGACGGAGGGCCTGATTTTGGCAGCCCAAGAACAAGCTATTAGAACAAATGCCATCAAAGCCAGAATTGAAAAGTTCCAAGTGTAGACTCTGCAAGGAAGCAGACGAAATGATGGATGACATACTCAGCTCAGCTGCTGCAAGAAGATTGCACAGACAGATTATAAGCAGAGGCATAATACTGTTGCTCAGATGATCCATTGGAACTTGTGCCACAAATACCATTTTCCTGCGATAAAAAACTGGTGGGATCACAAGCCTGAAAAAATTACAGAAAATGAACACGTCAAACTCCTCTGGGACTTCCGAATTCAGACTGACAGAATTTTGGAGCACAATACTCCTGACCTTACGATTGTGGAAAAAAGCAAGTATGGATTGTCGATGTTGCAATCCCAGGTGATAGCAGAATTGATGAAAAGCAAGTGGAAAAGCTTACATGGTATAAGGATTTAAAGATAGAGCTGCAAAGACTCTGGCACAAGCCAGTAAATGTGGTCCTAGTGGTGACCGGCACATTGAGTGCAGTGTCTAAAGACTTTGGCTAGCACTTAAAAACAATTGGTGTTGACAATATCCAATACAACAGCCAGCAGATGTTGTGGACTCATCTTGTTGTTTTCCAAATAATAATAATAATAATAATAATAATAATAATAATAATAATAAATAATTCTTGCTTGATGTAGAGAAGAAGAAGAAGAACATCATCATCATCAACAACAACAACAATAACTTTATTTTTCTACTCTTTATTTTAATAAGATTTAGAATCCACTGTTGTATATGAAGAGTACATTTGATTGCTGTTTATTAAAATATCTGTACGTAGAAATTTCAGGCTAGGATAAGGGCCATAAAAGCAACTTTAACAACAAAAGTAAAACAACAAAAATGATTGGAAATATTCAAAACAATTTTAGAGAATAAAACAGAGGTCATTCACACTTCAACAAATGAGAGAAAACCAGAACCAGAACATAATTACTGGGTCTGAGCAGCCTGTATTTCTGAAGCCAGACCTTCAAGAGCGGGACTTTCCCCAACTGAAGCATCCTTCACCATTTATAGGAGAATGGAAGCACTACATTTTTTTTCTTTTTCTTTAAAAAAAACCCATAATCCTAATGTGTGCTGTAAAGTTGAGTTTAATTAAAGATGTTTCGTCCAAATTCTCATGAGCTTCTGCAGTATATTTCAGAAAGTTTTACAAACATTTTCATTTAAAAAGTAAGGGAAAGGCCAAGACATCTTTTCTGGGGAATTATTTTAAATACAGCCTAATGTATTTTATTTCATCATGATGAAAAAGGCTTCAATAGCATTGTATTTCTTTTTTTAAAAAATGGCTAAGTTCCAGCTAAAGATTAGGAAGAACCTGGTTTCACTTTGTTCTCTCTACGAATTTCCCCAAATTCCCCAACTTCAATGTTTAAAAATGGGAATAATCAAAGATGGCAGACTCATCAAAATTTGGATTCCAAGTGCTTAAATATTAAACATCTGAGTTTGAAATCGTATGTATCCAATCATATTAGGCCTCAATTAAGGTTAGCTACTCTTCTTCCAAGACACTCCTATATGGTATATCCATTATACAGGCAACAATGCCATCTGGTGAAAACTATTACTATCAAATTTGACTAGTCCAGCTTTCATTTCTTTTTTGAAATGACCAAACACCTTAACCCAAACATTTGGGAAACAACTTCATTTTTAAAAACAAATGTGGAAGAAAGCAAAAGTGAATGCTTGTCAGTTTCAGTTGTAATTGAAGTTGTTTTCCCCCGATGGAAAAATCTCAGTATTTGGAATTAGAGAGTCCTTCATCCCCTCTAGGACCCTGATATCATCCCAACATTTAGTCTTCAGAGGCTATGGAAACCTTTGAAGAAGACTTGTGGGTTGGTGCAGGAGTAACCATTGAAAATTGAAGATCTGTTGTGAGGACAGAAGTCGTTTCACAACATTCAATGGAATCCAGTAGTTTCACCATCATAATTCTAACTCCAGAATTTCAAAATCAAAGATTAAAGCTAGAAGCAAGAGTATAATATCCTCTTTTAGGGACCTGCTACTTGTTATGCCTGCTCATTTGCTCTATTTCCCATTCTTTCCTTGAGAAAATAAGAACAAAGTGGGCCAAAGGACCAACCTAATACAATAGAGGGTAATGAACAGGCTTACAGCACTTCAGAAATTGCACTTCAATTATGGCTTGTGTCAATCAAGGTAGAAATATTAGCAGCGGTAATAGCATTCTTTTGGTTTTTCTGAGTGAGGCAATGACTCTTTGGAATGGCTTGTATCCTGGGAGGCAAAGCTTTCGGGGAGGGTAAAGTGGAGTATGTACAGCAGAAAGCTGCTGAGTTACATAACGAAGGTAGATTAGTAATTGTATTTCACTCTGAGCATCCCATAGAAGCAAAGCAATGTTCCTTGCTATTTTCTAGAAGCATGGGGCACTTCACCTTAAGAAAAATAACAGCTTCCCACCATTAAGCATCTCTTCCTCTTTGTGATTTGAAATAATGTATGCTTTTGTGTTCTTGTGTTTTGTTTGTAGGTGGAACATTTGTATCTGTGATGAATGCAGTGCTGTGGATGTAGCATATGTTGATTTCACTAAGGTTTTTGACATGCTCCTGTTTTATATTCTTGCAAATAACTTAGTAAAATGTGGACTAGTCAATGCTACTATTCGGTGGATTGGGAATTGGTTACCGGGCCAAACCCAAAGGGTGCTTACCAATGGCTTCTCGTCATCCTGCACGAGATGGAACTAATGTAGTGGCACAAGGTTCTGTCCTAGGTCAAATGTTATTCAACATTTTTATCAACATCACTTAGATGATGGAATACAATGCAGGTGGATGACTGACTGTACATTATATTTTTTGAAATACTGGTGGTATTCAGATAATCATCAGGAAATTTTGCATTAAAAGCTCATTCTCAAAAGAAATTGCAACAATTTCTTAGAAGTACTGTGATTAGAAATGAACGAGGATGAGGACCTCATATGCTACTTTAAAAGGAAATGTTGTATTTGAGCTCTATATCTCAAAATAAAGCATTGCAAATGAAGTGTCTTGTAGCTGCTGTTTTGTGTTATTTTGAGGGATCACAGACCAAACAAAGTTAACATCACTCAATATCTGTTATTCACAGAGCCAGAAGTAGCCAGTCATGCATTATGAGCGACAGCATTATAAAGACCTATACTGCTAATCTTTCTACTGTGTTATCTGTAGTGACTTTTGAATAGGTAAATCAGTAAACCAATTTAAGGAAGTTTTAATTGCAATTAAAAAACAAATGTACATGTTGGGATATTGGACATCTTAGATAATTCACTTATCATTTCATTTAGGAAAATAGTAACTGAAACATGGAAGAATACCTTCTGCAGTTGAGTTCTCCTAAGAATTTAGCACAATACAAAAAAGCTCCACTCAGTACAAGAACATTTGTACTTAATCAGCTTTTCCTCTCATTGATAACGGGAGGTTAAATTGATTAAGAGTTTAAGTAAGCATGGCAAAAGCATTGCCCATGTGATAGAACTTGGACCACGTCAAACAAATATACAAACACTTCATGTGAGAACACGGTGCCAAATCATTTCCACATCCTCACTTCTGCTCCCCTGATGCTCTTCTCTCTGATTGTTTTTCTCCTGCCTCATGAGGGGCTCCTTTCTCATTTTGTATGTTGAGTGGGATAAAATAACTACTGAAGAGGAAGGGGTTTCAGAGTAGAGCAAGGGAAAGATTTGGATACCTTTTCTTTTCATGAAATTGTCCCATTTCTGTTCCATCTCAATAACAAATTTATTTAGTTATTATTCATTTCAATATTTTATACCTCGTCCTTCTCTATCCCCGAGGGGGGACTCAGGGTGTCTTAAAACGGCAACATACAAAGCATTACAATAAAAACATTACACAGTAAATAAAACATTAAGTTAAAAACCATTTAATGCATTATTATTAACCATATAGCCATATCTGAGTTTGATTCAACGACCAATGGCCCAATCCAGAGCCTGTCCTTAGTCCAATCTAAAAACATTGCAATTATTGTCAAACCTGCTGTCCAAATGCTTGGTCCCAAAACCATGTTTTGAGTTTCTTCCTGAAGGAGAGGAGGGATGGAGCTGACCTAATTTCACTGGGAAGCACATTTCACAGGCGGGGGGAGGGCACCACCAAGAAGGCCCTGCCTCAAATAAAATTCTAAAACTTAGCTATTGTTCAGTTTATCTTCAGGTCACTGGTTACTGCAGATAGTGGGAATCCAAATGTGGAGTTCACATTTTAACTAACACCTTTGATCCTACAAACATATTTATCTTCAAACTGAGAAGAAGCAATTTAACTGTTGTTGCAATTCTATAAGGCGCCTTATGCTAGCTAAACATCTGAAAGCATGTGTGCAGATTTATAACCACCTGAATCATGAAGAGGCAGGAAGGTTCAATAGTAGAACCAGATCACACCTTCTCAGCGTGTATATGTGTGAAGCTGGTGTCACACCATACATGAGAAATGATTGCATTAATTATTAAGGTGTAGCTTCTTCCTTCATTCATAATTAGAACAAGTAAAATAAGTCACAGGAAGCAATTTTGGGATTTCCTGTTTTAGGAATATAAGAGTTTGAATATGGGGAAAAATATGTTTGGCTTATCTTGGAATTATTATGTTATACAGTAGAGTCTCGTTTATCCAACTTAAACGGGCCAGCAGAATGTTGGATAAGCAAAAATGTTGGATAATAAGGAGGGATTAAAGAAAAACCTATTAAACATCAAATTATGTTATTATTTTAAAAATTATGCACCAAAGCATCATGTATTACAACAAATTGAAAGAAAAAGCAGTTCAATACGTGGTAACACTATGTAGTAATCACTGTATTTACGAATATAGCACCAAAACATTGTAATGTATTGAAATAGCTGGGGATCGGGGCAGGAGGCAGACTGCATTGGATAATACAGAAGGTTGGATGAGCGAAGGTTGGATAAGCAAGACTCTACTGTATTATAATTGTTTACCGTGTATTATTTCTAAGAAGGTTTGAGGGCTCTGATTACTGCAGTAACCAGATATTTTTATTCATTCATTTATTCACTTCATTTATTTCTTTCTCCCCATGAGGATGCAAGGCGGCTAACAATTCCATACTTTGATCACAATTTAAAATGAAGCAAATGCAAAAAAACCCCCCAAAAAATTAAATTAAAAAAAATAAAAATTAAAAAACATTAAATAATGCAGTGTGGATGCAGTTAAAATATAATAAATACACTTAAATTAGCATTTATATGTCACAATCCCCCCCCCCCCCACCTCTCCAGCAGCACGCCCCTAATCCTTCCCCAAATGCCTGCTGGAAGTAGAAGGTCTCACCAAATGCACTTGAGTGGGTGATGGGACAGAGAGAAGGCCCTCCCCAGTTGATTGTTGATGTCTCAAGTGTTCATAAAATGAGACATGGCCCTTCAGATAACCTGGACTGGATCCATATAGGTCAAAGCAGCACTTTGAATTGTTTGGCAGCCAGTGGAGCTGTTGCAACAGCAGAATTGTACACTCAGTTAGCAGTCTGGCTGATGTTTTTTGTACTTTTCAAAGACTTTGTTTGAAATCCTGCAATGGAGAAATGTGAACCTTCATTAAGTGGAACTATACTGTGTCTCCTGTCATACCTCTCTGAAAGTGCTTTTTTCCATGTCATAGTCTCATAACCTGGCCACATGGGACCCATATATACTGCCATATAATACAGTTTAAAACTGCATTATATGGTAGTGTGGAGGGGCCATAGTGGAGCACAGGGGGCTAGGACAGAAGTATTGTCTATGTGTCTACTAGAGGTATGCATTTTTTTGTTTGGTTCATAATATGGATCAAATGTACTTACAAGGTGATAACCAATGTGCGGGCATGGCCCATGCCAAAAATTTAAAAATCAAATTTACCCCATACCTTTTTGTTTTAGTTGTGTAAATCTCAGAAGGCTCCCAAAGTCAGTTTCCTTTTCAATACAAGGAAACAAAGCAAAGCCAGAAAGGCTGCCTTAGTGCCTTGCCTTTTCTCTAAATTAAAGGCGTCTTGGCATTAGGAGTGGAAAAAAGAGGGAGCAGTGTTTTCTGGGAACAGCACAGAACTCTGGGAAATGTAGTTTGCAATTCCCATGCCAGAGAATTCATTAGGTACTGACCTAAACTACATTTCTCAGAATGCATCAGCAATCAGAAAGCACCAGAGAGAGAGAGAGAGAGAGAGAGAGAGAGAGAGAGAGATTTGTCCCTCCCTAATAGCAGCCAGTGAGAGTTCCAATGAATGGTTGAATTCTGCAAAGAGGAGGATGGACTAAAATCTCTAAATGGACACCCCCATACTATAGGGGAAGCATATTAATTAATTTAGAGGTTAGATGGCCATGTGTCAGGAGAGTTTTGATGGTGCCCTTCTGCCTGGAAGAAGGGGGTTGGACTAGATGGCTCTTGGGGGTCCCCTCCAACTCTAGAATTCTATGAAAATGTGGAATTGGTTAATATAGGTTTCTATTGGTTAATATGAGAAATATTCAATGACATTGCTGTTATAGCTTTTTTTAAAACAAAAGTTTTTGTCAAAATTTTAAAAATTCCCTAAAATTAGTAGATGTATGAATATTTCTGAAAGTTGGGGAGAATTATTCCCTGTTATCTCCTGTTATTGTATAGAAAATTCAAGGAGATAGCTCTTGTAGTTTTTTTAAAAAATAAGGGAAATGCTCTGAAACTTGATGGGCTAACACTGGTAAATGTGTTCTACCGTTGTAGTAAGTTTCACCCCAATAGATGTAAAAATGGTGGAGAAAGGAGCTCCTGAAGTTTCCCCAATTATAGTAATTATATGAAATTACTATAATGAAAAAGTAGCAAAATTTCATTACTCTTGTTATAGTACCGAAATTTTCACTAACTATAATTTAGAAACACTTTAGAAACGAAATGCCAGTGCACCCTAATTTTGTAATGACTTCTGAAACATTTTTAATGGATCGCACATCCCTAGTGTCTACAGCTGGGTGCACAATAATAATGTCATTTTCCAGAATCTATGAAGGACTTTTGGGATGTCCCAGGGGACATGTTGATTTGTATCAAGCTACAGTTCCATAGTCAGATGCTTTTTTTTTTTTAGCTCTCCCTGCTTTCTATCAGACATTATATGGAAATAGGCAACACGAAAAAGGTTTGTTTTCAAGGAGGCTTCATGTAGATAAGGATAATCAATGTCAATGTCAACAAAAACAGCAATGAAAAACATATGAGACACAAATTGGATTTACCTCTGTGAATGTCACCAATAGACTGCCAGTCTTCATTTATACATTTGAGAGTTATGTGCAGATTGGTACTTATTCAGAGTTCTCAATTCAAAAAGTGAATACATATGTATAAAATGCACAGAAAATAAAGTTAGAAATGTTCATTTTGAGCAAAAGCATATTTTAAAATGCAACCATAGCATGAGTTTTCATGTGGATTAAAAACAAACAAGTCATGATTAATATGGAAATGGGGTGGAACAGGCTCATATGTGAACATGCATGAAAGTGAGACAGACTGGAAACAAACTTTGTCCACCCATAATTATTTCCATATCCAAATAAAATATGCAATGTAGCCACTAAAAAGCATACCACAAAGCATAAAGAACATAAAGACCATTACTCTAATCCAGCTCTAGTTACATCCAAACATGGATGAGGATGAACATTAAGATAGGAATTGCAAAAAGGCAGATTGAAAAAAAAAGTATTAAAATGTGAGCATGAGCCAGAAAAAGACTCTTCCATGTGTTAATATATTTGTCTAGTTGGTGTGTGTGTCAGTATTTTTTTTTTTGTTCTTAGGAACTACATGCAGGCATGTACTTTGTTAGATATGCATGAGTTCTATTCATATTTATTCCTTGTGATGATAATGATGATGAAAATAATAATAATATTTATTCTTACCCGCCTCTCCTCAAAGCTCGAACTGGGGCACAACACAGTTGAAAACACATCATTATAAAACATTACGTAACATACATATATTAAAATGTACTGTATTTCTATGAAATGACATGAGTTTAAAATTCATAGCTAAAAATTGACTAGGTAAGTCTGCTGGACAAGATAGGTCTTCATTTGTCTCTCATGTTCAGACAGCTGATTTAGCTGTCAGATCTCTTCCCACAGGTCATGCCAGTCTTCGGGAAGCTAATGAAAAGGTCCTCTGGATGATGGACACTAGTTGGGTTCTGGCAGGTTGGAATAGAAGACCCCCAGAAGACCCTCAGAGGTTGGAATAGAAGACCTGAAGGTGATCCTGTAGGTAACCTGGATCCAAACCATGCAGGGTTTTAAAGGTCAAAAGTGTACTTTGCCTGGAAACTTATTTGCAAAACACTTTTAAGCATTTATTGATTCCAATTCCTTAAACCAGACCTAGAAAAGGTTATTTTGGGTGGCTGGAATACCACTGGAAAGTGAAAAAGATAATGCCTAAAGACACAGGTTTGGTTAAATACTGAAATATTGTGCGCTGACAGTTTTAGAAGATGAAATGATTTCCTGCTATTAGTACATAATAGTTGAGAGCCCTCTTCTTAGATAAGACTCCAAATCCACCTGCTGTTTTTAAAATAGTTCACAGTTTTTAAAAGAAGTTAAGCTTTTCTTACACTTTCAAGACTCTGTTGTCTCTGCTGCATTACACTTTTCTTGCCCAATCTACGTTGCTACACAAAAACATAATTTCTAGGGCTGTGCAAAATTTTTGCTAGTTTCGTAAGTTGAATCAAATCAGTTAAATTCATACTTATGACACAATATTCAACATGTAGGTGTGGCCTACACCAAAAACTTAAAAATGGAAACTTACCCAATACTTTTTTGTCCGAAATTTTTAAACTTCAGAAGCCTCCAAAGCCAGCTTTATTTTCAGTACAAGTAAGCTAAGAAAAGCCAAAAAGGCCATTCCTCTTTAAATTAATGGCCTCTCGCCATTAGGCGAGGGAAGCAGCAGAGAGAAAGCAAAGTTCACCGGGAAAGAGATTGAGATGGCACAGGATCCTTGGAAATGTAGTTTGGAAAGGTGAATAGCCCAATGCTGGAGAATTTAAAAGGCCATGCACTAAACTACATTTCCCAGAATTCTGCTCAGCATCAGAAATCCCCAATCAGAAGTGGAGGGAGAGAAAAATATGTCCCTCCGTAGCAGCCAGAGCTCCAATAAATTGTTGAAACTGCAAAGAGAAGGACTAACTGATACTTTTAGTAAGTAAATCTCTGTGCTGGGCTGAGAAAAAATTCCTAAATGGAAGGTCTATTGCTTTAATATGAGAGACATTCGATAACTGTTGTGTCTTTTAAAAAAAAGTTTTTTGCAATTCTCTTCCCCCCCCCCCCCCCAAATTCAGTACATGTATGACTATTTCTGGAAGTTGCGTGGAATGATCCTCTGTTATTTTGTGTCATTTGATAGAACATTCAAGGAAATAGTTTTTTAAAATGTTGTTTATAAAAAAAATAATTTTCTCCAAAAATCTGAGGCTAAATGAAACATTCTGAAACTTGATGGGCTAACAGTGGTAAATCCGTTTTACTACTGTAGCCAGTTTCATCCTAATAGCTTTAAAAATGAAGGAGAAAGGAGCCCCTGAAGTTTCCCCACTTGCACAATTACTATAACGAAAAAGAAACTAAATTTTGTTACTTGTGTTGCAAATTTTTCACTAATGATACTTTAGAAACACTTTAGAAACAAAACAATGGCACCCCCTAATTTTGTAATGAGTTTTGAAACATTTTTTTCATTGATTGCACAGCCCTTTTAATTTCAATTCAAAACATACAGTAAAAGAGTGTAAGATTTCTGTGGAGGAATTAGCTCATAATGTGATACACATTGTATATAAAATAGATGATGATGATGATGATGATGATGATGATGTAAATAAATGTGGCGACCAAGATCCTGCATATTTAACTCCAGTTAGCCACATCAAAGGACCAAGTTCTGCAGTAATGATAAGTTGGACATCGAAGTATGACATGTTACCATCCCATAAACAGTCCCCAGACTAGTATGAAATAGATCTAGATAATACCTTTCTCATCCAGGAACATCTGAAGCTTGGACACTAACACACACTTTGGTAGCTCACAAATGGAATATGGGAATCTGGTTGATAGTTGTCTAATACTGATGGATCCAGGGAGGGGGTTTTCGGTAAATCTTAGAACTGTCCCTTCTAGGCAATATGGAGCTCTGCCTTGTTTTAATAAGGCATTGGTTACTCCCTCTACCTACTCAGCCAGTGCCCATCTGTGGTGGTGTTTCCAAATGCAAGAATCCCATTCACATCCTTGGACTGTACAAATCGAAAAACACCCTTTAGACTGCACATACGTACATGCAGAGCCTTGAATTACACATATAGCTCTGTATAGCACATACAAGGTAGTGGGTTTCAATGATGGCTAAATTGTTCACAGTGGTCTGTTGAGTACCCTGCAATAAAAGTAAACACCAAACACAACTCAAAGACTGCCATGTTGCCAAGACTCTAAAATTCTGTAAATAAGTAAACAACAAAAACTTTTAATAGTCTTCAGATTTTTATCCAGTTAAAAATGACATAAATACCTTGATGAAAAAATGTTTCAAAAGTCATTACAAAATTAGGGAGCACTGGCATTTTGTATCTAAAGTATAGTTAGTGAAGATTTTGTTATTATAACAAGAGTAACAAAATTTCATTACTTTTGTGTTATAGTAATTGTGCATAATTACTATAATTGGGGAAACTTCAGGGGCTCCTTTTCCCCCCATTTTACAGCTACTGGGGTGAAACTTGCTACAGTGGTAGAAAAAATTTACCACTATAGCCCATCAAGTTTCAGAACATTTCTCTTATCCACAGATTTCTTTGGAAATTTTCAAAGTTTTTATAAACAACATTTTAAAAATATTTCAGAAATATTAATACATCTACAGATTTTAGGGATTTTAAATATTTTTATAAAACTTTTTAAAAAAGCCTTAACAGTTATTTCATGGAATGTCTCTCATATATTAACCAATAGGAAACAAATTTTAAGCAATTCTACATTTTCATAGAATCCTAGAGTTGGAGGGTACCCCCAAGGGCCATCTAGTCCAACTCCCTTCTTCCAGGCAGAAAAGCATCATCAAAATTTTCCTGACAGAGGGCCATCCAGCCTCTAAACTAATGAATATGCTTCCCATCTTGAGCTGGAGGGGATTCCCAATGGACATTCATTTAGGGATTTCTTCCCAGCCCAACACAGAGATTTACTTACTAGAAGTATCAGTCAGTCCTCTTCTTTGCAGACTCAACAATTTATTGGAACTGTGGCTGGCTGCTGCTATGGAGAGATAAATATCTCCCCTCTCCTGATTGGGGCTTTCTGATGCTTAACACAATTCTGGGAAATGTAGTTCAGGGCAGTGCTTTTTGCATTCTCTGGTTTCCCTCTCCTAATGGAGAGAGGCCATTAATCTAAAGAGAAAAGGCAGCCTTTATTGGCATTGTTTTGCTTCCTTGTACTGACAACAGAGGCGGCCCTAGGTAATTTTCAATGGTAAGCAAACAGTATTTTGCCCCCCCCCCCCCCAAACCAATGACTGAGATATATTTTCTGTCCGTCGTGGGAGTTCTGTGTGCCATATTTGGTTCAATTCCATCATTGGTGGAGTTCAGAATGCTCTTTGATTGTAGGTGATCTATACATCCCAGTAACTACAACTCGCATATGTCAAGGTCTATTTTCCCCCAAGAGCGCCTCAAGAGCGCCCCTGGGCAAAATCAACTATACTGCGAATGCTTACTTTGTGTAATGAGTTGAGCTGCCCCTGACTACATTTAAAATTGACTTTGGGAGGCTTCAGAGATTTACAAAATGCAAACAAAAAAGTTTTGGGTAAGTTTCGATTCATACGTTTTTGGCGTGAGCTATGCCCACATGTTGAATATCATCTCGCAAGTACACATCTAACAAATTTGATACAACTTACGATGACTTATGAAAAAATGCACACCCCTACTAGCTAGTCTTACTACTCCTAATAATATATCTGTCCTCACTATATGTGAGCAGTAATAGTCAAAAGTGTTTAAGAAAGAGGCAATGAGGCTTATTCCGGGAGAAAACATTTTCTTTGACTAAGAGTTGAGCTGTGGGTTCTTTCTGTAAATGCAACATTTTCCATATTCCTCTATTTCACATAAGAGGAGTATGGAGAGGGCTGTCTGGCAAAAAGAGCCTGTCCTTTGTTTGTATGTTGGTTTTACTGGTCAGGTCTGTTGGGGGTTGCAGTCCAGGAACATCTGGGGGCTTACAAATTGCTTGTCTCTGATGTAGAACACCCCAGGTTCAATTAACGGAGCTCAGGTGGCAGACTTAGAAAAGATCTCTGCTTTAGATAGTGTACAGGCCCAGCCATTCAGAGCAGGGAATGGTGGGTTAGCCAGACCAGTAGGATAATGAGATATGGCAGCATCAATTGTTCATAGTTTGGGGCTAGTTCATGCTTAGAGCAAAAGAAAAATGATTGTCATTTGCTTAATCCCCAGCGAAGAGGCAATGTGAACAGTACAGATAAAGAACATCATTTCTGGAGTATGGTAATGATCTACCACTGTCTGAAAAGGTGGGAGCAAATCAGAACAAGACAAAAGGACTTCCATGCATGTTATTTTGGTTTGGCTGAAACAAAGGAAGACGTGTTCCCTATCTCTCTATCACAATATTTTAATAGCTGAAGCCGAGGCAATACCCTGAGAATCAAGTGTTATTTGATTAGGCAACACTTGCACCGCACTGTACAGCTTGTGAGCAGCTTTAAATACAATAAATAAAAGTAAGATCTTACACAAGGCAGCTCAGCTTTAGTAATTGCAGTTTTGGAGCTCACATCATTGCAGTTATTTAGCTCAGCATTTCATCTCCAGCTGCAGCACAATTTTTGCCAAATATAGATAAATGAAGTTAAAGTTATTGGCATCCGCTCGTTCTGTAACCCTGTTCTGAGTTTATAGATTCTGTACAAATTTGGAGGGAGGCAGACATTCAGGCGTTTTTTGGTGACTGTTCTCTATTATGTGCATATGGCATTTTTGAGGCAACTTGCAGGGCCACTGTACTTGTAGAGAGAGTTGCCCATAGGAAACACAATGTGTTGCAGATTAAATCTAGGGAAGGAGGGCAAAATGGCCGGAAAAAGTGTTTCAAAGAGGTTTCAATCTCGAAATCTTGGGGTCAAATTTTAGCCTTTCTCTTTTATCACTAGACTTGAGGACCCGGCATTTTTTTTTAAGTTTGGTAATATCTGTTTGGTAATATCTAAGTATTATTATTATTATTAAACTTTATTTGTACCCCGCTAGCATCTCCCGAAGGATTCGATGCGGCTTACACAGGCTGAGGCCTCAACACACAACACAACAATACAATCTAAGCAAATCAAACAATTAAAAACACAATAAAGCAAAATAAACAACAGGCACAATACAGTAAACACAATAAAACTGGGCCGGGCCAGAGCAATGGGTACAAGATTAAAAGTGCTGATGTGACAGGAGGTGTATATAGGGCTTCCAGGGCAAGTGCGATGTGCGATGTGCAGCAATCATTGGTTCTGATAAAGTGCTTATGGGACTTGGTGGTGGAGATTTCCTAATCTGGGAAGGCGCATCGGAAAAGCCAGGTCTTCAAGTTCTTTCTGAAGGCAGCCAATGTAGGGGCCTGTCTAAGGTCTTTGGGGAGGGTGTTCCAGAGTCGGGGGGCCACCACGGAAAAGGCCCTGTCCCGCGTCCCCACCAAGCGTGCTTGCGACGCCAGTGGGATCACGAGCAGGGCCTCTCCAGATGACCGAAGAGAACGTGTGGGTTCATAGATGGAGACACTATCTAACACTATTTATTTGAAAAAAGGCAGTCTTTCCTTTTCTTTTTTATTAATGCTCCCAATAGAAATTGCATAAGGATATGTGTGAACTTCAATTCTTAGAATCGTGAATCAATCCTTCCCCAACCATTATCCAAAATTTGTCATGTTGGGTCTGTGTGCCAAGTGTAGTCGAGATCCAATATCAGCTGGATTCAGTGATATCTACATAAGGGTGAACTACAACTCCCAGATTCTCAGGGCAGTTACCCACAAACCCAGCCTGTAATCAGAGTTGCCCATGTTGGTTCTGTGTGCAAAGTTTGGTTCAGATCTGTTGTCAGCTGGGTTCAGTGCTCTATGGATAGGGTTGAAATACAACTCCCGGATTCCCAGGGCAGTCAAGCCCAAAACCTGCCGGTATGCACACTTGTCCATGTTCGGTCTGTGTGCCAAATTGGTCCAGATCCATTGTTGGCTGGGTTCACAATGCTCTCTGGATGTAGGTGAACTACAATTCCTATAAATCAAGGTCAATTCCCCCAAACCTGATCATGGAGGTTCTGCATGCCAAATGGGGTCCAGGTCCATTATTGAAGAGGTTCACAGTGCTCTGCCTTGACGCAGGGTGAACTACAACTTCCATGTCAGTCCCCCAAACCCCTCCAGTTGCTGATCAATTCCTCTCTGTTTACTGTGTGCCATAGGAAAGGGCAGATAAGGGTTAAGGGAGAGGCAGTGGGTGGGGTCATGCAAATTCCACACAAGAAACCCTGGGATGCCTGGTTGTGGTGGAGGAAACAGGATGAAATTCTCCCCGAATGGAAGCATTCCTGGGGTGGTGGGCTGTAGTGCTTGGGGAGGACATTGGCAGTGTTTGGGCTACATTTTCATGGTGCTCACTATAACCTGTGATGTCAACTGAGGGAGTGCCTTTGGAGGCTTCTTAGCACCTGGAACTATAGCCTGTTTCTGTAGGCCAGAGGCTGTCAGTGTAAGTGGACACCTCTGCCACATACACCTTTTTCACTTTTATTATGTGTATAGATAGTAGGCCTGTTTGATCAAGAAAAAATTTGTTTCTAAATTCGATTCTTAATTGGGGTGTTTTTTTGTTTCGATATTTAAAATATTTACAAAACTTTCCAAAAAAATGTTTTGTTATTTACGAAATTTCGTAAATTTCGTAAATATTTACAAAACATTTTTTAAACTCCATTTGCCTAGTATTTTAAATATCGAAATTTTTTCTTGATCAAACAGGCCTAGTTTCCAACAGACCTCTGAGGATGCCTGCCATAGATGTGGGCAAAATGTCAGGAGAGAATGCTTCTGGATTGGTCATACATACATACAGCCCTGAAAAGTAAACTCACACAACCGGCCTCCCGCGCCATCCAATCGGCCCCGCGCGCCATCCGGCTCGGGCTCCTGCGCCCCCCCCTCCTCCTCCTCCTCCTCGTAGCACTTCCTGCAAACAGCTGGTAGGAGGAGGAGGAGGAGGAGGAGGACGCAGGAGCCCGAGCCGGATGCGCGCGCGCGCGCTCCGCTCACCTTTACAACCGGCCTCCGCTCCTGCTGTTAGCCCCGCGCGCCATCCGGCTCGGGCTCCTGCGTCCCCCTCCTCCTCCTCCTCCTCCTCCTCCTCGTAGCACTTCCTGCAAACAGCTGGTAGGAGGAGGAGGAGGAGGAGGAGGAGGACGCAGGAGCCCGAGCCGGATGGCGCGCGCGCGCTCCGCTCACCTTTACTACCGGCCTCCGCTCCTGCTGTTAGCCCCGCGCGCCATCCGGCTCGGGCTCCTGCGCCCTCCTCCTCCTCCTCCTCCTCGTAGCACTTCCTGCAACACAGCTGGGAGGAGGAGGAGGAGGAGGAGGAGGGGGGCGCAGGAGCCCGAGCCGGATGGCGCGCGGGGCTAACAGCAGGAGCGGAGGCCGGTTGTAAAGGTGAGCGGAGCGCTGCGCGCGCCATCCGGCTCGGGCTCCTGCGCCCCCCTCCTCCTCCTCCTCCTCCTCCTCCCAGCTGTGTTGCAGGAAGTGCTATGAGGAGGAGGAGGAGGAGGACGCAGGAGCCCGAGCCGGATGGCGCGCGCTGCGCTCCGCTCACCTTTACAACCGGCCTCCGCTCCTGCTGTTAGCCCCGCGCGCCATCCGGCTCGGGCTCCTGCGCCCTCCTCCTCCTCCTCCTCCTCGTAGCACTTCCTGCAACACAGCTGGTAGGAGGAGGAGGAGGAGGTGAGCGCGGGTGAGCGCGCGCGCGCCATCCAATCGGCTCCTGCCACGGTGCTGCTGGGGTGCTTGGGAGCGCCTGATTGGTTCCCAGGCACCAGCACAACCACAGCACTGAAGTCAGCACAGCAGCCGCCATTGCATTTACGAGATGAGCTGAAGCTCGTAAAAAAAATGGGGCTGCTGTTTCGATATTTTCAAACCCTTCCGGGTTTGAAAATATGTTTTGATATCGCTTCGTTTTTTAAAAAAATAACGAATAAAATACGAAAAACGAATTAACGATACAAAACTGACAGGCCTAATAGATAGATATGAAATTCAGGCTGCAGTTACGCTTAGCTTGTAATGTGCTCCAGAACTTTTCCAATTCAGTATAGGAGTGTATCCAGAGAATTTTTGGTGCTCCGTTGGCTGGCTAAGCCAACGACATATTGAAGCTGTTGTCAATACTGTTGCTTTGCTAGCCAAGAGCAGCTCCCTGGCAGAGCCCAGCTGGTGATGTCACTTCTGATGAGGTCATATCCAAGGGCCCAGTCATGTGACCAGCAGACATGTAAAGCAGGGTCTGCTGGAGAACTGCTTCAAAAGCAACAAAGTGATGCATTTGTTTGACATGTGGAAACTGGACCTTGTTTATTTCTCATGCTTTGTGCATTAGTGTAGAGGCATCTAAGCCCATGTGCCATTTCCCCTAGCTGCTTATTTAAGTTTTTTTCCTCCCACATGGAGGTTTTGTACAATTGGCACAATTCTCTCTATGGACTATTATCTGCACCACTTGATGTACTCCTGCGGTCAAGAATACTGTCTAACTTCCCTACAGGACTCAGTTGAAAGCCCTACTGATCAGTTTTGTGAATCTCTTAGAGAAAATGTTCCCGCCAATCCATTTTTGCTGGAAGCCCATATTCATGAAACCACAAACCACAGTCTAAGAAGCCAAATCATTCCTGGCAGAACCAGTTGTTCATATCTATCTGAAAAGCCAGATGTTTATTTTCACTATTCTTCTCTTCCTTCCCTTTCACTACCTATGAAAGCTTCTGTAGAGAAGTTCCATTATGATGGGATCTGGGAGAACCTTGAGTGTCCTTTGTCATTTCATCAAATGCTACTCTGGATTATAGCATTTCCTTCACATATACAGCTGATGACGTTGATACATGGGAAGTTGATTAGCTCTTTTTATTAACTATATACCACTTCATCACATTTCACTCCTGACTAAAAAAAAAACACATATACTAAATCCCACTGAGTGCTACACTTAAATTGTGGTAAGCCACAGTGTTCATCACATTAGGTTAGGTTCAAGTGTAGGGTAGAGCATTATTTGGGTATTTTAAGCGTGGGGGCCTACATTCTTTTCAAACGTTTCAGGAGGTGGTGTGGAAGTGGATTTTTGATATTGATCCAAATGTGTGGCCAGTTTTGTAATGTGATGGCATTCATTGCTCTAAGGTTTAAAATGAAACGTTTTTTCCAATTTGTGGGAGAGCAAGTTGTGGGAGGAGCCAAAAGTACCCTTGTTAGGGAAAGTCCTGCCATTACCTTTTGCTCCCCAAGTTTTTACTTTGCCAGAACAATTTATATTTTAAAAATAACCTTTCTGGGTCTTTCCCATCCCTTCCGTGATGTGTCTGTGCCCTGTGTGGCATGGGAAAGTTGGGAGAGAAGGATGCTGATCTCTGGGTGCATTGGTACTTGAAAATAAAAGCAGTCAGTATCCACTTTAAACAACATAGCTCCATTCTATGCAGTCCTGGGAGTTATAGTTTCCCAAGGTCCACACCCTCCTCTAGGTGCATCTACATTGTGGAATGAATGCAATTCCATATTTTTTCCATATTTTTAAACAGGTGCCACTGTTCTAGTGCCTTTGATCTGCATGTAAACATGCAGTCTTATGCCTTAAAAGGAAATAAAAAAGGAGATGAAGAAATAGCCATGTTCATTTCAAGACGTGGGAAGGTTGTTCTTTTTGTTGGGGGCTGTAGCTTACATGGAAAATTCTGAGCTTTTTGCATACAAACTACAGCTCCCAACAAAAAGAACAACTTATTGTTGGAGGCTGTAGAGATGACCCCATGTAATGTGCCACTTTTAATACATGATGCAATTCACATGCCATGGGGAATGTCTATTCTTCATCCCCCCCCCCCCCTAGAGTCATTATTTTTTAACAATCCCTGATTTATCTTCCTTTTTTTAATCCTCCAACTCTTTGGTAAATGGACATTGTGTACCAAAACCAACATATATGTGTGCTTCCCTTCTCTTGGACGTATCTATGGTAACAGCACATGTTAGTGCGGGTATTTCGGTTAATGCATGTGTGTACATAATCTTTTGACAGAGTTATATGTGTATGTATGTTTGCATGTGAGATACACACACAGTTTAGTTAAGAATGATTGTCATTACCAGAAGACAACATCTTCATATCAGAATGCTGTTTGTGGCTTTGATCAGCATGCTGTTCCTTTAAAAATGGGAACAATTAAAGAGAAAGGGATTGAGGGGGAGGGAGGGAGGTCAGTTTGCTAGAGTGAATGAACAAGGATTTTAAGAAATGTCTTTTTATTAGAAAAACACTTGAGACTTATCATGTGCAGCAGATGGGAGTAGAAAATGCAGCTTGAAGACAGTTATATAAATATATCCTTGATGTCTGTTTTGCTTTTCAATTTGCAGCGAAAAGTACAAAGGTAGAGTGGAGCGCCAGTCAGGGCTGCACTGTGTCTCTTGATATCCATTCCAGATGTTGGCTAGACTTTGTGGAGCCAGTCTTATGGCACTGGGACTGGAGTGAGTTGTCTTTTCCTCCAGGTGTGATGCTTCATGCTGATCCCCCCCATGCTTTGCCGGCTTTATCCAAACACACAAAGCTCTGTGACAAGCATCCGCCACCTTTTGGACCAGAAATCACCTCCCTCCCCAAAACAGCCTCTTCTCTCAGCCTGACAGGGCCTGGCAGTCAAACCCACTTGTCCCTGCCTATCATCCTGTCACTTCAAACGCCAGACCACCAAAACCAAAAAAGAGAAGGGAATGGGGAACGGGGATGGTGGGCAAGGGGGAGGAGAGGAATTTCTCTGCATTGTTTTGAAATCATGTTAGTAAGTTAGTTGCTCCTTTATGCATATTCCACTTTGTGTTTTGAAATTGTCTGGAGGTCCTATTTGACACCGAGTTGGCCTGCCAAGTCTCTCTAATGGTAGCTGCCGTCTGTTTGTGCATGCTTGTAAAGGATTTTTTTTACACAGTAATATTTTAACTCCCTGATTAAACATGGCTAAGTACAGAGGTATATCATAAATCTTGCAGGCGCCAACTCCATTTATTTCAATGTTAGTTACCGTCTAGGGTGGGTAAACAAATTACAGCAAGAGTTTATTACAATCTATGGGGCCACAGTGTAGTCCTATTAATATCTTGTACCCCCTGGAAATATAGCATTGGCTCACAGTTTGAATGCAGTCTCCTGGACAATTAAGAATAAATACTCCACTGAGGGTGGGAAGTTTGGAGGTGGAAGACAAACAGGGCACTCTTCTCAGGAAAGGCTTGCTGGGAACAGAAATAAATCCTTTCTGTGATCAAGTTACCAGTGTCCTAGGTTCGAGGTCAGTATACTTTGGATGCACATGATGTTCATACTGAGGTTTGTCCTGTTGGGTATGCCCCAGTGTTGCTGGAGGGCCACAGAAGGCAGAGGGTTCACCCCCTTTAATTCTCTGTACATACCAGTGCATGGAATGCTTTGAAAGATTTCTCTTGCACACCATCGGCATAGTTTCTGTGCATTTTACCACCCTCTGAATTATGGCCAGAGAGCTACCACTTGGACCAAGTTTCCATCTCTCAGCTTTCTTTTCTGCAAGCGTGGCCTACTTTATAGAGTTAATAGGACAAGGAATCAAGCAAAAAATAGAAGAAAGCATTTTGCTTATTCATTGCATATTCTGTGAGCAAGGTCATTAATAAAACAAGGGTTTTTTTGGGGGGGGGGGGTTCATGTCAGGAGCGACTTGAGAAACTGCAAGTCGCTTCTGGTGTGAGAGAATTGGCCGTCTGCAAGGACATTGCCCGGGGACGCCTGGATGATTTGATGTTTTTATCATCCTTGTGGGAGGCTTCTCTCATGTCCCCGCATGAGGAGCTGGAGCTGATAGAGGGAGCTCATTCACCTCTCCCCGGATTCGAACCTGCGACCTGTCAGTCTTCAGTCCTGCCGGCACAGGGCTTTAACCCACTGTGCCACCGGGGGCTCTATGAAACAAGGTGGAACGGTGAGATGTTGAGCATGCTTCCATGTGGTTTAGGGCAAGTCCTTTTTTCTATTTGTTTCCCCGTGATACAAATTCAGCTTTGTTGCAGAAAGAAGGCAAAACTTCGATGAAGCAGGATTGCATCACACAGTGTCTTGTGCATCCTGTTGCTAGTGAACCTCTTCTCCATGATAAACATGTCACCCCCATTTGATGGAAGCCCACCCAAAACTGCAGATCACACCATGTTCCCTTCATCTCCTGGTGTGGTGGGGTCACTTTGCTTTTGTACCAGAGGTAAAGTGACAGCAAAGGGTGGGATTCTTTTTTCTCCCACTTCCCCCTCTCATTCAGTATTCCTGAGGCAGGATTTTCTATATTTAAAGTTTTATTTAAATGTTTTAATTAAGCAAAACTGGAACTGCAAAATGGTTTTAAATTTGTTTTAAAAATAATGAGCAGAAGACGTACAGGGGGGCATGCTTACAAGTTACATGGAAATAGAGGTGCAGGACTCTGGATCCATCAATGAGCGTAGTTGTGCAAATGCGATAGGGAGGGAGGTGCTCATTTATTTATTTATTTAAAACACTTATATTCCGCCCTTCTCATCCCGCAGAGGACTTAGGGTGGAGCACAACATATATATATATATATATATATATATATATATATATATATATATATTCATTCAATGCTGGGACGTGGTGATATGTTGCTGCTATTGATGACTGCACAAATGTCATGGAATAGCAGCTTTGTACAATAAAGTCCTTGAGCAGGGGAAGACTTTTTAGAAGACACAAGTAAGTGCACAGAAAAGAGGAAAAAAAAGAGTGATTCCACAATTGGCCTTTACTTTTGGATGCTGCCCCCTCCTCTCTTTCCCATAATATATATGCATCTTGGATTGTTGTGAAATATAAAGAAGAACCAAAACAATTGGCCTTTTTTATTCCCAAGAGTACCCCAGAAGAATATATTGCAGTTGCAGGAAGGAGTGGAAGGGGTGATACTTGAGGGGAGCAGAAGTCAAGGGGAGGACAGGCTTTAAAACTGATTTTTCCTCCCCTTCCTCCTCTTTAACAACCTGAGAGGTAAAAAATGAAACCTAACTGGGGCTTGAAAGTTTGTTCATTGAAATAACTGTACCCAGCAATGAACTCTTCTTTCCAGGGACATAATTAATCACAAGCTTGGTTGGTGGGAATGAGACAGCGGAGAAGGAGGGGGGAAACACCCAACACTTACTAGCAGCCTCCTTTTCCTGGTTGCAAGCTATGTGACTGACAAAGGAACCTGGGAAGAGTGAGCCACCTCTTTGGGCTGAGCCTTGGAAGCATGGGACGACTGTGCAGACAGTGATTTTGGATCCTACGTAGGAATCTGGGATGTCTGCCCCCAATGCCCCAATGCAGGAGAAGATATAAATCCTGAAGCAGATTCAAATCTTCCCCATTATTTTTTTAATCTGATGTGCAGCTGCATTAATTATCTTACATTAGCCTGTGCATGATGTGTGATCATATGCAAGCTAATGCAACTCTGCACTGCATTATTTGGCAGTTCTTTTTTTATTAATTACATGTGCATGTATCCTTTTCCCTCAAGATCTTGATCCTGAAAGAAAAGAGAAGATACAGGATAGCAAAATGAATAACAAAACAGAACAATTAAATAAATTCTTTTAGTGCTAAGCAATAATTTGGATGATGGTCTCCTTAAGTCCTAGGAGTGCATCACATGGGCAAATCTGCCCATCATACAACACTTTCACCACACTTAGGGGATGGAACCAATTAGATCCCATCAGATGCTACTTCTGGCGGGGCTCATCCCCATACTGTGGTATGAGGGAGCAACAAGAACATGGGAGACTTCCTGTGTTCTTGCCTACATTGGTGCAAGTGCAGGGGGAAACTGGGCAGTGAATCTTTCCCCATGTGATGGGACAGTGGTGCTGTGGGCAATGCAGGGCATGGGGTGATGGATTCCCCTGCTGCTCACTGAATTTGCCATGATGCCTGGGGAATCTCCTGCTGTCGTCTGTATTGGGTAACTGAATGTGATTAGGTCCCTGATCCAAAGCTTAAACCACTAAACCATGTTGGCTGACTAACTAGAGTAGGCACACTGAATCAATGAGAGTCATACTTGTATGCAGGCATGTAGCCGGGGGGGGGGGGGGGGGGGGGGGCTTGAGGGCTTCAGCCCCCCCCCCGAAATTCTCATGGTGGTTTGCGAAAAGGCCTTACTGGTGCATTATTTAAACTGTTATGTTTATTCATATCATGATCTGATCACCATACTCAATATATCCCATATGCATAGGGGTATTGGGGTAATGATACAAAAGGTTTGCTAGGCTAGACCCTCTTTCACTCAGACTCAGCCCCCCTGAAACTCAGCCCCCCCGAAACCCCCCCTGAAATTTTTTTAGCCCCCCCCCCCAATGAAATCCTGGCTACGGGCCTGCTTGTATGAATATCACAAATCTATTTTATTCAATAGTTGAACTAAAGAGTTTAAACCCTAGAATTCTTTGTTTTTCTTGCCCCACTCAGTAATATTTGGCTTGTGCCCATTTGCTTCTTTAATCTCAACATTAGGCTATGGGAGAAGGTACAATAGTTCTTGGGCTCCTGGCAAAACTTCCATTAATCAATGTGTACTTAATAGGAATAGCTGAAAGAACAATTCCAGTTATCTGGACTTACTGTAATCAATGAATGTTTGATTTGTGTATACAACTGAGTAACTGGAGTATAAAATTAATTTGACCAAAATCTTTTCAGTAGGCTTTGGCAGTATTAATTTCACACCGTTCTGGACTAAGCTGAAGTGACAGCACTTACAATATGAAAGCAACTCACAGCAAAAGAAAGTGTATTTTTTAAAGACATGCAGACTATTAAATGTAATTACACTTCAGAAAGGCAAACCTGGAGTGAGATCAAGCCTATGGATCAAGTGTGTGGAACAAACAAGTGGCTGGTTTATTTCTATCTAATTGTGATGTCGAAGGGGCCTCTGCTGTTTGACTTATCCATGGAATGGTAGTTAGCCCCAGCTGCAGCTTTTCCAGCTGGTCATTTCTATTTCTGGTGGAATGAATGTCTTAATAGGTGCAGCTTTAGTAACAATTTGCAAATGTTAGGACATTGGGGCGTCCTGATTCACAGCAACTGTCTCGGGAGGAATTGGAATGTTGACATCACAGGTAATATTTGTCCACATGGATGGATTGAGCACCAATGGCACAGATATTTTTACACGTGAGCATCGAAATTTGCATTTTATATGTTTATGTCTTAACTATCAAGTTTGGGATCTTGTGCCAGAATTGTGTTATGTATCTAAAATGTGCACTTGGCTCAGATGCATTTTCTAGTATCATTTGCAGACATTGCATTAAATATATTGGAAGATTCAACTTGATCTACATTATAGGAAACCAGTCTAATCCACACTCCCTTGAGTAGTATGAGGACCACAACACCTTTATTCCTCAGACTGTGTGCTTCTCCCCATTTTGCAATGCAGTTCTCATCTCAAAAATTATGCTCAAAGATGGATATCTCAGATATAGTTACATACAAAAACGTTTCAGCATTTGCATACAAAGCACCTATGTTACAGAAAGAGACATATGGAAATGAATGAAAATGTTTAATTTTTCCCCCAGAAAAATGCAAGAATGCACATTTTAGATGGAATGGACTTAAAGACTGAATGAATATATATAAAACTGACACAGAGCAGAAGTTGATTCAATTGCCTTATTTCCCTTCTTTGAATTGTTTCTCCCTGAGGCAACAAATAGATGTTATTTCAGGAATGTGAAAAGAAGTCCAACAATTTCTCTGCATCACAGTAGTATTTCATCATGTTAAACATATGCTGAGGTTACTGTGATGTATGTTTCCTTCATTTTCCAAGAATTGACCAGTATAGTGGTGCAAGAGAGGAAAAGTTCAAAGCGGAATGATATTACAGAGATGCTCACATGATCACCCCCTCCCCATTTGTACATATTTTGTACAAGGGACAGTATAATCAGTGATACCAACCAATTACCATGAAATAAGTTAACAATTAAGTTAACAGAATAAGGAGAAATGAAATAGTTTACCATTGGCAAGAGAGTCAGGCATGGGTGCATTTTATAATCCTGTCAGTTTAATTTATGTGCTGAATGTATCTTACATAAAACAGGATTAGAGTTAGAGGAATGAGGTGTAGAAATTGGAGGAAGCAATCTCAACAATGGAAGATACATAAATGATTCCATACCACTAGCATAAAAAAGTCAAGACCTGGAACCATTACTAAAGAAAGTCGAGGAAGATAGTGTAAAGAAAAAATAATAACCAAAGATGATTTACATAACTTTTGAAGATGAAACGTTTCCACATCTTGGCTTAGTAATTAATTAGAATGGAGACTGCAGTCAAGAAATTAGAAGAGGACCTGAACTTGAAAGGGCAGCTATGAATGAATTGGACAAGATCCTGACGTGTTGAAATATAATAACAACAATAATCTATACATATAATAAAGGTGAAAGTTTGTATGTGGAGGGCAAAAGTGTGGCGGTGCGACGGGAGGAGTATGTGCCAGCGTTTTGATTGGCCAGCCTGAAAGTTCCAACATTCTGATTGGCTGCCGCAGTGGTGCTATTTGCATATGGTCTCTGATTGGCCAGCTTCAATAGGAGCCCCTGGTGGAGAAAAGAGTTCATGGCAGAAACGAGGACATGAGAAGGAAATTTGCATATGGTCTCTGATTGGCCAGCCTCAATTCCAAGATTCCGAGATGGCAAAGAGAGGAAAGGAAAAGGCCAGAGGGGGCTGAGTCAGACAATTACCAATACAGACCAGACTTGGCACACAGAGCCCCCATGACCCACTCAACATCCTACTGCAGTTTGGAGGAGGATGAACCATGGATGATGGGACTTGCAGTACCATCACTCACATTCTGAGACCGCTGTTAACCTCATCCAATGACTGATCAGGACCAAACTTGGCACATAGACCTCTCATGACCCACTTTACGTCCTGGTGTGGTTTGGCCGGGGATGGACCATGGATTATGGGACTTGCAGTACCTTTGCTCAATTCTTGAGACCACTGCAACCCTCATCCAATTACCGATAAAGACCAAACTTGGCACACTGAGTCTCCATGACCCACTCTACATCCTGGTGCGGCTTGGAGGAGTATGCACCATGGACGATGGGACTTGCAATACCTGCACTCCCTTCCTAAAACCATTATAACTGCCAACAATGATGGATCAGGACCACAATTTACACAGAGAGCCCGCATAACCCATTCTACATCCTGGTGCAGTTTGGAAGAATTTGACAATGGATGATGGGACTTGCAGTCACTTCACTCACTTCCTGAGACCCTTGCCAATGACTGATGAAGATCAAACTTGGCACAGAGAGTCCCCATGACCCTCTCTACATCCTGGTGTACTTTTGAGACCCACTTTACGCCATGGTGTGGTTTGACTGTGGATCGAGCATGGATTATGGGACTTGCAGTATCTTCGCTCAATTCTTGAGACCACTGCAACCATCATCCAATTTCCAATAAGGAGCAAACTTGGCACACCGGGTCTCCATGATGCACTCTACATCCTGGTGCGGTTTGGAGGATGATGCACCATGGATAATGGGACTTGCAGTTCCTTCACTCACTTAGTGAAACTACTGAGACCCTCATCCAATGACTGATAAAGACCAAACTTGGCACACAGAACCCCCATGGCCAACTCAACATTCTGGTGAGGGTTGGGGGAGAACAGACTATGATTCTATGACTTCAAGTACCTCCACGCCCTTCCGAAGATTGCTACAACCCTCTTCTAATGACCAATCAAGACCAAACTTGGCATACAGAACCGCCATTACCCACTTTCTCTAATAACCCGGGCAGCGCCGGGTCCCCAAGCTAGTCTATATAAATAAAAATGTAATGTTCGTTTGTGGGATTAACAGAACTCAAAAACCAGTGGGCGAATTGATACCAAATTTGGACACAAGACACCATTCAAAGCAATCTATGTCCTTCACTCAAAAAATTCCTCCCAAAAAACAATAAAACCTTTAAACTTTTAAAAAGGAAAAAGAGAACACAGCACATATGTGCAAACCCCTTGTCTTCCCCCCACCCAGCACCAGAGGCACCAACAGCCATCCTCCCTCACTGCTGGATCATGGCAAGAGGCAAGGGAGGCTAGGAGCACTGAGGAGGCCACCTTGCCTCACCTTTCCCTTCTGTTCAATTCTGTCAGTGGTGGAGTTCAGCATGGTCATTGATGGAAGGTGAACTAAAAATCCCTAATCTCAAGCACCAGCCTAAGCAGCAGAGGCAGAGGCAGAGAGGCCTCTTCCTGCACCTCCTGCCTTGCTCAAGAGCTAGCAGAACAGCCCCAAGGCCTCCTTGAGCCAGGGAGCAAGAGGAGGCCCCTCCGTCTCCGCCGCTGTGCTGCTGATGCGTGGCCATGGCTGCCATAGATACTATGCCTGGCTGAAGCCTGGCCCGCCTTGCCCAAGCAGTCGCTGACAGATAGGCCTGGGCTGCATCCTCCTCCTCCCCCCTTCCTCCCTGGCTCAAGGCCCGGCAATGTCAGGAGGAGACCTTGGGGTTGCTCTGCTGGTTCTTGAGCTAGGGAGAACTGCCCCCCCCCCCCACCTTTCCCGCAGGCTGTAGGGTATGCACAGTGCCGAAAATGGTGCAAAAAGGCAGCATGTGAGGAGGTGAGGAGGGAGAACGAAGCCCCCCCCCCCTGCAGCTGAGTTCTGACTGCTGTTTGATTGAAGGCGAACTATAAATCCAAGGAACTCTCAGGTGTCTCTTCTTCTTCTTCTTCTTCTTCTTCTTCTTCTTCTTCTGAGGCTGAATGACCATCTATGAGGGGTTCTTTTATTGTGTTTGTCCTTTATAGCAGAAACGGCTGCACTGGATGGCCCTTGGAGGTCCCTTCCTACCCTAGAATTCTGTTGTTGTTGTTGTTGTTGTTGTTGTTATTAAGCAGAGGGTGAATGTCCATCTGTCAGGAGTGCTTTGATTGTGGGGCAGGATTGGATGGCCCTTGGGGGTCTCTTCCTACCCTAGAATTCTGTTATTACTAATACTATTGTTGTTGTTGCTGTTGTTGTTATTAAGCAGACTTTCTCATTACTTATTTTTCCATATCACCAAACTGTGCCACCTATCAGGCCAACAAGTGACCATCACTCATAAAAACACTTAAAAACATAGCAGAAGAGACACATCCAGACAGCCTCTTTATTATGGTAACTCCCGCAATAAAGAAGGGTCTGTCCAGATGATGTCCTGGACAATCCCAAATTAATGTATTGTCGAAGGCTTTCATCGCTGGAATCACTGGGTTGTTGTAGGTTTTTTCGGGCTATATGGCCATGCTCTAAAGAACATGGCTGTATAGCCCGAAAAAACCTACAACAACTCAATCCCAAATTAATTCGCTAAGAACCAGGAAAACCCTGGCTTGTAGCAAATTAACTAGAGAGCGGATTTATTTCATGTCTTTTTGGAAGGCGCGAGATAAACCTACAATTTCTAGTTCTGGACTTCAGAATACTGCAGTCCAGACAGCATTCCCACAGTTTTCCAGACTAAATTAGTCTGGGAAACTGTAGGAATACCCACCCCTCCCCCACAGCCCCAAACCCCATTGAAAAGTAAAGAAAACTTACCTAGCCTCCAATAGACTATAGCTGGATCATTCCCGGTGCGTAGAAATGATGCACCTGGAGAGCGAGGAGGAAAATCGCTCCTCCCCTGCTCCCCTGATGCATCATTTCTACACACTGGGAGAACTCTGGCTACAGTCTACTGGAGGCCGGGTAAGTTTTCTTTACTTTTCAAAGGGCTTTCGGGGCTGTGGGGGAGGGCCTCCAGATGTTCTTGCAGACCAGTCCCACAAGAGCATCTGGACACCCATCTCAGAAAGTGCACACTTTCTGGGGTGGGTGTAGTCAGCCCCCCAGGAACTTCTGCATTTTTAAAATGCGAATGACCCTGGGATGAAGGACTGCCTGGAACCACCCCTAGTTAAAAGCAGATAATGTGGGATTTTTTACAGCTGTGTGGAAGGGGCCCAAGATAACAAAACTGGAAACCACAAGGTCTCTTATTCATGGGGTCGCCATAAGTTGAATTCAACTTGATTGCAGCCAACAACAACAACAACATGATTTAGTGCCAGCAGTGAAGGTATTCTTTGTAACCTCATTGACTAATGGCCATAATGGTAGGGACCCCATATCTCTACATTGAGAATAGGAAGCAATGCATTAAGTCTTGTTAGTTTCAGGGCTAAATTATTTTGTTGCTTAACATTATACTCAAGGAAATCAAGATGAAGATGATGACTCATACCCATGCACATGCAAATAAAAAAAGTCAGTGTCCAGCTTCTTGGATGTTCTTTGACCTTTCTCTCAGGATAATCTATTAGATAGTTATGAGAATAAAATAAATTGATACCTTATGTTGAGGCCTTTCGAGGAAGGATTGTTAAGACATACACACACATTAATAACAAATTAACCACAGATAGAAATGAAAGGTACTTTTCTATTAATCTTCTCTCCCCTTTGCCAGCATTTCTTAGCAGGATTTCCTACCTCTGTTTAAAAAGGATGCAATACTGAACCGGGGCAATGGGAAATAATGTGGAACAATGGTTTTAAAGCTATGTTATTATATGATTTCAAAGTAGACTTTTCTAAAAATGATGTACAGGTGGCATTTGGCCTGTGTGAAATAGTGTAAGATTTATAAGGGAAATGTGAATCTCTTGAGGGCCCATTCTTCCACATGTGGTGGACATATGATAAGACCAAAAATATTGGCAAACAATAGAAAAGCTGATACAACTTTTTTTAAAACCAGAATTTCATTTAAGGTTTTTAGGGATATTAAAGGAGAAATGTAAGGGAATTAAGATAATCTACGTCATGATATTTGTGGCAAGTTTACTATATGCCCAGAACTGGTCAAAAGTTATAAAGAAGAATGGATTATAAAGGTCTCAGAAATAGCTGAAATTGATAAGTCAGGGATCTTCCACACAGCTGAATAAAACCCCACATTATCTGCTTTGAACTGGGATATATGGCAGTGTGGACTCAGATATTCCAATTCAAAGCAGACATTGTGGGTTGATATTCTGGATTATATGGCTGTGTGGAAGGGCCCCTAGCCACATAAAGTGAGAAGTCCTTGGATAATTTCCTTAAACGATTAAGAATAGTTTTATCTTTTATGATATAAAAAGAGGAAAGACAATGACTTTGGGTTTTGACATTCTGCATTGGCTTAAAAGCATGTCCCTCCAGTTCTTTTCCCACCCTCAGATATAAATTACATGTATTTTAGCTCAATTTAATCTATTCCAGGCAGTTCAAAGACAACCCTTGAACTAAATGAAGACATCCAGCAGTTAGCCAGAACAAAGTTAGCGTATTGATGGCTTGATTTATTTTTAGACTTACTGTATTCTCTATAATGTTTTGAGATCTAAGTACAGGGCTTAATCTCACCCTCTGTATTCCAGAGGGACCATGACGTCATGAGGTCCTTAGTATGGCAAAGAGTAGCAGGACAACCTTCAAGTTATGATTAATGATTGCTATTTAAATATACCCCTTTTGACAGTACACATATTCCATTTGTTTGCTTTTTGTAAATACCCAATAGGCATGTTTGACTTGAAAGAGCTGTGGTTAGAAACAGTAGTGTAAATAACCTGATGTGGAACAGTAAAATAAAGTTTGTTTTTAAGATCTATATTCACTAAAATTTTCAGAGTCTGGGTTGGAAGCAACCATTTTGGCTTGTGGTCTAAGCAGGAAGGCAGCTGGAGGAATAGGATGTAATCCTACCATTCTGGGGTGAGGTGCCAGCAGATTGTCAAGGCATAGTCTGTTTCTGAACTTATCTGTCATCAGATTAAAGAAAGAAAGATGTCAAGAAGCATAAATGGTTTTAACATCCAACAGGTTGCAGGTACAAGAAACAAGATCTTCCATGTTATGGTTCATACTTCTGGATGTCCTATTTCACATGATGCACCACTTTCACTTTCCGAATGTTTTAATGAAGTATATAATATATGTTGGGAACTTGCTTTAAAACAATGTGTTTCCTGCTGCTGCTCCATTCCAACTGAATCACATCCATTGGAGCCCCCCGTTGCACAATGGGCTAAACCCTTGTGCCAGCAGGACTGCTGACTAAAAGGTCAGCGGTTCAAATCTGTGGAGTAGGGTGAGTTCCTGTCTGTCAGCTCCTGCTTCTCATGTGGGAACCTCATGGGAGAAGTCTTCCATAAGATGGTAAACCATCCAGGTGTCCTCTGGGCAACATCCTTGCAGATGGTCAATTCTCCCATGTCAGAAGCGACTTGGAGTTTCTCAGGTCGCTCCTGATACACACACACAAAACTTTCCATTATGTGATGGTGTCCAATTGTAAACTTCATTAGCTTTATAAGGTGGCATAAGAATATGTTAAAGGAATAAGTAGCAATGTAAGTGAATGTGTTTCACATAGGCTGTAAATCTGCATGGCTTAGTACAGCATAGCAGACCCACATGCAAGCCTGTTCAAGGCTAAGCCATATACCATCCCCACAACTTACTGAGCAGCTTCTGAAGCTGCTCTGAATGGCCTTTCCTTGCTCCATGGGGAACAGACAGAATCTCAGAAGGATTCAGCTACATCGCCATATCCAGATGCATAATGGCTACAGTAGTAGTGAGATCTCTGGAAGAACCCAGTGGATCTTGGTTCTGATAGCAGCTATAGTGAGATGCATCTTTGATATTACCTGATCCCTATGAAATAGGGAATGCCTGTAGAGGGCCTTCAGAAACTGTTCCGTATGTGATGTCTTGATCACTGTGGAGGACAGGGATACAAACCCCCTCAGAACTCTCAAAAAAGATATACGCATGCTTAGATGATGATGATGATAATAATAATAATAATAATAGATTCTTATGCACCTCCCATGCTAGATGCCAGTCATATAATTTAAATACATTTCCATTACTTATTCCTTCCTTATATATCCTTACCTTTACTTTCCTTCCCTATTTTACTGCTTCCCCCATGTCAAATGTGCCAGGAAGGTGTTCTTTTGTATCGTGTAAAGCACATGGTGCAGTGGTGAACCTAAATTCATGGGTTTTAAGTAAAAATCCTAAAGTAGAAATTTGCATATACAAAACTGATAATTATTAGCTGTTGACCTCATTATTTGTGCTGTTTTAAGCAAAACTTGGAAATGCTACTCTTCTGGACTGCACTTTCCAGAAACTTCCAGCTAGCATGACCATGTTGGCTGTAGAAGCCTGAGGCATATAGTCTAAAAACAACTTTTTCATGCTCTGAATCAACCATGATGTGAAATCCTTTTGTGCAAGATGTACCAAGATAACATGGCAGTGCTCCTCAACAAAGGGAATTGATTGTTTTATTCTCCATTTTTCAATTGCCTTCAATATGCCTCCTGCATATCTTACTATAGGTGAGATGTAGATATTCCAGAACAATGTCAAGGAGGAAAAAACTTTTCTGATATGGAAGACTTTTATGGATGTTTGAAGTATTTTCTCCAAGAAGTTGGGATGCCACTGTTCCTCGTCAAGGATCTGCAGGCATAGCTTCTCTCACTTATCTAATGCAAACATAGGCATGGAGGTCAGGAAAATAGTCACAGTGATTTCCTGAGATTCTCATCAAGATGTAGCCTATTCCAGCAGTCTGCAGGATGTCTATCTTGAACTAATAATTTTGTCTAAGATCGAGCCTGGTTCTTTTCAATCATCAATGTCAGGAATCTTGCCTGTTGCACCTCTGGTGTCAGGACTCATAAATTTTCAGTGCCTTTTAATGGTTCACAGACTAGGCGTTGCAGATGTATCATTTGCTATTCCTCCTATGATGAATATCAAGAGCTCATTGCAGTTGTTGAAAGAGAAACACATTTCCTTCCAGGAGATGTTGCTGCTGTTTGTCATGTGGATGCCTGCATATAATTAACAAACACCACACGGCAGGACCAGGGAGATATCCCAGATTCTCATACAGCTCCCTCTGCTATTGCTACTTGCCTTTTTACTAGAGATATCTGAAAAGGAAATATTCCGGGAGTTTAGGCATGGATCGATTCTTTTTATTAGTTTTGTGGGCAATGAAGTGACATGTACAAATACTGATGGGCAAAAACGCTTCATCCTTAAAAATATTTCATTGAGAATCTGAGCACAACTGTGTTAAAAGCAAGTAAACAAACTGGTAAAGTGCCAATAGTGACATTCTCGAGAGCTGTCTATGGCTGATAATTACGCCTGTAGAACACAGGCATAGATACTGCAATCTAACTATGTTAACACATGTTATTTCAATGCCCATCTGTTTGACTTTGCAACAAAGGGTATAGATTCGTTAATACGTGACTGGGAGAATGTTGATATCTCTCCTATATTGTGGGAAGACTATTTCATATGGCTTATTAAAGATTTTTTTCCCTTTCCACCCTTTTCCCCCACTAACTCTATCTTTAAAAACCTTCTGTTTTTATTTTAGAAAAAACAACAACAATAAATTGGATCTGCATCTAGTAAAAGAAATTTTACTTATTTGAAGTCACCAAATGGTGGCTGACCATTCATATGCACAGGCTGCGAGAAATGTTGCTTAGAAACACCATGTTATCAAAGAGAACCCAACACCAGGTTGGAGAAGTTCCCAGACAGCCGGTTTGTGATGATAATTTACACTGGAAAATTCCAACGTCTGTTCCAAAATACTTCTTTCCTTTCTAGATCTTCTTACTTTGCCTTTTCTTCTTTCTATTCGTTTCTGAGTTGGCCTCACACATTTGCCTCTAAGCTTGGCCCTTATCTTCTTAAATGGAAGATGTTTGCATAGTACATTAGGCTCTAGTTCTATACTTCTGAATTGGGCAAAGTGTGCCTTCACACTTTTTAGGTCCTCAGCACCTTCAGGATTTCTTGGCCAAAAGAAGAGAGCAAATTGCTGAACATGGAAGCCCACAGGTGCCACTGTTTATCTTTTACATAATTTGCAATTTCTTCCTGCACTGCTTGACATCAAGAAGCAACCATTTTTGAGCACCATAAATGGTCTTCTGGTTGCATTTTCATTCTATTTTTTGTTAGTCTATGAGATCCTGGTGGATCATAGCTCATCAAAGTGGCCCATGAACCTTCTTTATTGACTATCCCTGCTATATATACACACCAAGATAAGAAATAATAACAAAAAAATAACAACAGCAAAAATAGTAATACATTGTTTGAAAGTGAAGGACTGAAAAAGCTTTGACAGTCAAATTTATGGAGTCCATGCCATTAGAGTTATTAACATCCTGTCTGTTCAGGTGAATCTTGAAGCCAAATATGTATTCACAGATAAATGATAAAGAGATAATATTTACTAAAGATTGCAATTTACATTAATGTAATGTTTATAATTGATAAGAAATTATATATAATTAGAGTTGAGCACCCACAGATTTTGGCACCCTTGTAGGGTGCTGGAACCAAACCCAACGAGATACCAAGTGGACACTGTAGCTCCTTCTGCAACATCCATGACCTTAAGGTTCTCTCACTCTCTGCAAATGGTTTCAGCAGCCACTCACTTGCAACATCTTTTCAGGGAATGTCGGGGGATACAGGTAGAGAATAGGGCTGATGTGAAATTATGTTGAGCAAATCTGGAACTAAAAGGGAAAGGTTGAATTTGGGTACTGATAAACTTGAGAATTTTTACACTGAAGGAAATTCCTTCCAAAGCTCCCAATTCCCAAATTTTTATCCACTGATATCCTTTTCTATATTAATCTAACAGACCCAATAAACCTTCACTAATTTTATCCTAAGGCAAGCATTTTGAACATCGATAGCAGTAAAGTAAAACAATGAGCTGAATTACTCTCTGGTTTGGTAAACATAAGAACTATTTTTTAGACATCAATATACAAAAGAGCCACAAAATGACCAGTTTCTGTTAAACTATTTATCCTGTGGTTATCCTTATTTTTTTTACAGTTTATGTATATAGCTTTTATTATATTTAATTATATGAATTTAGAACAAAACATTTTGTGGTCTCCGGTACAGTCAGTAATTATATGACATTTCCACTAGTACAATAGGTGGGGAAGGTTCTTTATACTCGGCATTAGAAGTCACTGATGCAGGATTGTGTTTCTGCCTTAACTAGCATCATGGTTGGATGGAGTTCTCTGACAGAAGTATATACTTTGGGGAAAAAGGATATGTATCATCTGACATATGTGAGCCATTCTGAATACACCTAATTATAGCCAGGATCTTGTATCAGCTTACACTTAACTAAGTACTTAAATAAATAATTTCTCCTGGTTAATTCCCCCAAAGCTGATGGAAACATCATTCAACCATACTCTGAACATTGGGAGAATGACTCTCCTATGCAGCTGATGTCTGATAAAGAAGCCTGGGAGGTGAGTTACGACTGTATCAAAAAAGGGTTAGAGTTAGAGTTAGGGTTAGGGTTGAATATGCAACAGTTACTTAACCCATGCAGATGTCTGCTGTATATGGGTCCCATATTACACAGGAAACTCTAATAGCTAGAGTAAAGGGGGAAAGAAAATATAAAGAACTAAATCACACTTTTTTCACAATAGATCAGTTCAAATTCCAACTGAAATTCTTGTTGCTGTTTTCACAAGTAATAGAACAACTTTTTATTTCAATTTAGATTTTCATTGAAGGTATCCTTTTCACACCTTTTTCGTTGTTGCAAGACTAATCATACCAGGGCTTTAAAGTGGGCAGCCTCACATTTCTGCTGCCTGCAGAATTCTGGGAAATGTAGTTAGGGTGTGGCCTTTTGAATTTTCAGCTACAGAGCTCTTTGCATTCCTTAGCTACATTTCCCAGAATCCTGCAGGTGGCAGAAATGTGGGGCTACCCACTTTGACATCCTGATGTGATAACATGGTCGGTATACTTTCCTTTGGGGATCTGCACATTTGTGAGATGTGTGAAGAGTGGGATTCTGCCTCTCTCCCCTTGAGTAGAAAATATTTGTGTACTTTGGACTCAATTTGCAGCAACTGAAGGGTGGAGGGTGAATGGGAGGAAGATAAAGTTACTGGGACTTGTAATAAATGTTATACAAAATTCTCATGGTCTAAGATGGAACATTTCTGGAGTCTCAAAAATGAGCCTTGATCATGGGCAGATGTTCAGTTTGAATAGTCTGTCTGTGTCCGTTATGGGTAAATATGGACAGCATCCCTGCTTTGCTCAGGAACATTGGTATGCATTGGGATACAATCAGAAGGAAAAAAATAAGAGTAATGAAAAGCATTATGCACTTAACAGGACTCTGGCTCATTGCCCTCTCTGTAAATAACCATCCACAGCTGGTGCAGATTGGTTTATCCCCTGGTGAAGGGGAGAGCTGTTATCTGTTATGTCAGGGAGTTACTACTTTATTGATTTTTAAAATAAAATAAAGGTTCTTCAATTTGTAATCCTGTGGAGAAAATATAACCAGGAACAGTGAATCAATCACAAGAAAGTAATATTTTTAAGCTGAAGGTTGAAGGTGAAAAAAGATTCAATTCATGCACATGATTAAAAGGGTTGAATATGCTCCCCCTAAATAAAATGGCAGCTTCCACACAGAGCCACCACAACCCATTTATATGTATACCACACTTTTCACAACACAATGTACTCAGAGGCATTCATCCATTCATGAAAATACCAAGAAATAAACAAAAAAGAAAAACATAGTTATAATACACTATTGTTTACTGTGCCTTCAAGCTGACTCCCACTTACAGCAACCTCGTTCTAAGATTTTATGAGTAAGATTTATTCAGAGTTTTTTTTCCTTGTCTTCCTCTGAAGTGCTAAAAAAGTGTGACTAAACAAGACCACCTAATAGGCTTCCTTGGCTGAGCCAGAAGTTTGAACCCTGATCTCCTGGAATCCCACTATAACTCAAATCACAATGCCACATTGGCTCCCTATAAAACATTACAACACAACATTAACTACAGGTTGAGTCTCTTATCTAAAAAGTTTGGGATTTGAAGTATTTTAGATTTTTTTTCAGATTTTAGAATACTTATGCTTTTGTATTCATAGTGTATTAGGAATGGGGGAAAGGGTGATAAGGCACATAAGCAATGCTCAATGTGTTTTTACTCGAGGAGCCTTGAGAGGGTATTTATTTATCGTGCCATCCGCAACCAGAACATTGTATTACATTTCTAACAGAACAAAACAAACAAACAGATTAAAAAAACCCACAAAGTTTGCAAACTTGGTAGCTGATTAAATGTCCTTTGACCAGTATCTGGCCACTTGGAGTGCCTCTGGTGTTGCCGCAAGAAGGTCCTCCATCGTGCATGTGGCAGGGCTCAGGTTGCATTGCAGCACGCGGTCAGTGGTTTGCTCTTCTCGGCACTCGCATGTTGTGAATTCCACTTTATAGCCCCATTTCTTAAGATTGGCTCTGCATCTCATAGTGCCAGAGCGCAGTCTGTTCAGCGCCTTCCAAGTCGCCCAGTCTTCTGTGTGCCCAGGGGGGAGTCTCTCATCTGGTATCACCCACGGATTGAGGTGCTGGGTTTGAGCCTGCCACTTTTGAACCCTCGCTTGCTGAGGTGTTCCAGCGAGTGTCTCTGTAGATCTAAGAAAACTATTTCTTGATTTAAGTCATTAACGTGCTGGCTGATACCCAAACAAGGGATGAGCTGGAGATGTCTCTGCCTTGGTCCTTTCACTATTGGCTGCAACTTCCCGGCGGATGTCAGGTGGTGCAATACCGGCTAAACAGTGTAATTTCTCCAGTGGTGTAGGGCACAGACACCCTGTGATAACGTGGCATGTCTCATTAAGAGCCACATCCACTGTTTTAGTGTGGTGAGATGTGTTCCACACTGGGCATGCGTACTCAGCAGCAGAGTAGCATAGCGCAAGGGCAGATGTCTTCACTGTATCTGGTTGTGATCCCCAGGTTGTGCCAGTCAGCTTTCGTATGATATTGTTTCTAGCATCCACTTTTTGCTTGATGTTCAGGCAATGCTTCTTGTAGGTCAGAGAACGGTCCAGAGTGACTCCCAGGTATTTGGGTGCGCTGCAATGCTCCAGTGGGATTCCTTCCCAGGTGATCTTCAGAGCTCGGGATGCTTGTCTGTTCTTAAGGTGAAAGGCACATGTATGTGTTTTAGATGGATTAGGGATCAGTTGGTTTCCCCTGTAATAGACAGTTAGAGCACCTAGAGTTTCAGAGAGCTTCTGTTCAACCATCTCAAAGCTCCCTGCTTGAGCGGTAATTGCACGATCATCAGCATAGATGAAACTCTCTGTCCCTTCTGGCAGTGGCTGGTCATTTGTGTAGATGTTGAACATGGATGGAGTGAGCACACTCCCCTGAGGCAGACCGTTCTTTTGTTTCCGCCATCTGCTTCTCTGGCCCTGGAACTCAACAAAAAAGCTCCTGTTTTGTAGCAGGTTTCCTATGAGATGGGTGAGATGGTAGTCCTTTGTGATATTATACATTTTTCTCAGGAGGAGGCAGTGGTTCACAGTATCATAAGCCGCTGACAGGTCTATGAAGACAGCTCCTGTGATCTGCTGCTTTTCAAAGCCATCTTCTATGTGCTGAGTCAGGTTCAGCACTTGCGATGTGCAGCTTTTGCCTTTCCTGAAGCCAGCTTGCTGTAAGTAACCAGAGATGACTTGAGAGGGTAAAGAGGAGACACAGCACTTACACAAAACCCCTGTAAAAAAGCAGAGCTCCCAAATAGATACTATGGTCTTGCCACAAGAGTTCTTGTTTTAGTCCATAAGTAAATTTTCCAAGCTTTGCTTAATTAAGCAGGAGATTCAAACTGTGCTGAACATGGTGGCACTAAAGCAGAGTTTCCCAAACTATGCTCCTCCAGATGTTTTGGACTTCAGCTCCCACCATTCCTAACAGCTGGTAAGCTGGCTGGGATTTCTGGGAACTGAAGTCCAAAACATCTGGAAAAGCAGAGTTTGAGAAATACTGGTCTAGAGAATGGTATTGAATGGTTGCACAACTGCATGTTTCAGAGTTGTATACTAGTCACATAGGAAAAAAATTGCTATTTTTAGACATTTAGCATGATGTAAACCTATTAGGTTTCCACTGAGGTTCCTCACACAATGTCATTCATGCCTAAAGGAGAAGAACTGGAAAAATGTTTGATTATGTCCCCTTAGCCAGATGTGAAAAACTGCATCATTTGCCAAGGTCCACCAAGACCCTCCAGAGGACTCAGCAGCTCACATTAAAAAATTATGGGATACTTCCTGCTCTTCTCCAGATGCGGTTGGTTGTCAATAGATGGGGATTTAACAGAAAATTGGTACGTTTTGCTACTAAATCCCCACAAATTTAGCACCTACCATTGGGGCAGGACCAAAGCCCCAATGGCAGGTGGGGCAGATGGAGGAAGAGAGGACCAATCTCTGCAGTGGCCAAAACCAGACATACACAGGCATATATTTAACTTCTATGTGAGCACACATTAGATTCAAACTCATATGGATTACTCCATATTGTGACAACCATTGTTTTAATATATATCTGAAAGACTGGTGTAATTGAGGAAAAATTATGTATGAAGTCAATGATGGAAAATGAAGTAAAATAATCAGGGGAGAAAGTGTACAATTCCAAATATGAACCAAGTGAGAAGGAAGAACTAAATTGTTTCTGATCTGTTTCTGTTACCCCCTCCCCGCAACTTGATTAATTTTTGGCTGGAGTGCACTCTTACCTTTCGCAATTAGATATCACTATTACGGCAATTATTTTGTAAAAGCCAATAAACACTATCTGGAGTTAATATTTGCTGCCGAGGAAAGTTTGCCAAAAGCTTAGGAAATGTTTACAGAAGATTTTGCCCATGTCATTTGTGTACAATGCTGAAAATTCCAAAACCCTCTGACCACCACTAATCACAAGAATTCAATGTAAAAACAGTTGTACCTAATAAAAGGGTAATCTGATTCAAAAATAGTCAAGCCCTTAGGAATTTAACACAATAGGCGAAACTTTGCCCATTCCAAATGAGTTCCAGCAAGGCTGTTTTCAGTGCTGAATCTGAACAGCTCTCAACTCTTTTTAAAATAGCCTAAATGATGGCCAAAAAAATTTAGACAAAAAGAGCAAAAAGTAATGAGCAAGATTTCCATTTATAAAAGGTGTTTTTTTTAAAAAAACAGTAAAATACTGGCCCTGCTGCAAAGAACTGATAATATTTAACAGCCGTCCTCATTCCCCATTCTTTTCTATTCAAACACTGGCAAAAGAGTCTGTTAACAAAGCAAAATCTCCCCAACTTTGCCCCCTTCTGCATTGTATTTTGATAGTTGTTTAACTGCCATGACTGTATCCAAAGAGTGCTGGCGGTTGTAGTTTTGTCAGAGGTATCAGAGGTGCTTTCTGGCTGAGAATCCTACATGCCTCTCCAAAAACTGCAAATCCCAGGATTCCACGTGGCAGTTAGAGTGGAGTCATAGCAACACTATTCACCTGTACTCCATTTTGCTGTGAGTCGCCTTCGAGCTGAGAACAGCGGTATATAAGTAAGGTAAAAATAAATAAATAAGGTAAATAAAATAAGTTCTGGGGTATATTCCCGTGTGTTGGATTGACAACTGCAAGAAGCACTGGAAATTGGTGGTCAACATTTCCAGACTTTCTCCTAATTGCTCCTTGGGCTCTCTTATGGAGATGGAGATGGGAACTGTATGTTTCTACTTATATAAAACACTCTGAGGATTTTATCACATGAGGCTATTTTGTCACAACCATCATGGGTTTTAAACCATGATGTATCTGCGTAATTGCTTGAAACAACAACAACATAAGTATTGGAAGAGCAAGAAGGCAAGTTATAAAGCGATGTGGAAGTGTGACCATGGGACGACGAACTAGCTAATTGGCACTATTACGTGATTAGAGAATAACAGTGCCAATTAGCTGGTATCCACTAATATTGCTTGCACAACTGTGAGGGAATAGCGGCTTTGTACAATAACGTCCCCTCACACTTTCCTTCACTAGCTCATTGGTGCTGCCTTTATTATCATTGCGCTTGCTACCAGTGTTTCACACAACATCATTGACCTCACCTTCCTTTCCATGTGTGACCCTATCCAGAGCATAACTTCTGTGAATAATTTTTCTGTGCCATAGCTATGCAACTGCACAGAAGAGGGACAGGAAACACAACCATTGATGTCATGTGATTATCTGGAATATCAAAATTTTATAATTCATATTCATTGCATATGAATTTAGTTCTGCTAAGGCAGCGTTCTTGGCTTTTGGTATTTTTTTCCTGTGAATATAGAAAGGTATTGCAACAAGATGAATAAAAAGCTATAATGGGATAGCACTGAGATACTGTGATAAGTTCCTGCAGCACGCACCATTATCTCTTTTTTTAAAATTTTTTTTTATTGATTTATCACAATTATTACATACTATTGCATTTTATACATCAACGTCTTTAACATGTTGTTTTGTTGTTTTGCTTTGACATTTCCTCCCCTTTTCTCTTCCCCCCCCCTTTTTTCACCTCAGTGCTCCCATCCACCCGTCTCAAGCCACATTTCTTACATTTCATCTGTCCAAAATTTCATTTCTTCTTGTGACGGTAATTTTCCTTCCTTATTTTTTAATCCATTTACCACAATTTTTCCCCATATAGCATCAAAATCACTTTGTTTCCATATACCTTTTTAAACCTTTAATATGCATGTCAGTTTATCATTTAATGCTATTTTCCATGCTTCCTTATACCACTCCTCTATTTGTATGTTCATTTCTTTTTTCCAATTCCTTGCTATGAGCAGTCTTGCTATAGTTAGTAAGTTTGTTATCGCTTCTTTATCCTCCTTTTTCAGTTGCTTATTGGTATATAATGATAATAAGGCTATACTAGGACTTTTGTCTATTTTCATATTCATTATAATTTCTATTTCTCTAAATACTTTCTCCCAAAAATTATTTACATATTTACATTGCCACCACATATGTATATATGTTCCTGGTTCTTTACACCCTCTCCAACAATTTGTTGAATTGTTTTTATTCATATATGCTATTCTTACCGGTGTTAAGTACCACTTCCATATTAACTTGTAATAATTTTCTTTAACTCGTATCGATAAATTTTTTAAATGTCTTTGTCCCCATAACTGTTGCCACTCTATTTCACTTATTTTTATCCCTAAATCCTCTTCCCAAATCTCCTTAAGGGTACTCTTTTTTATTTTCCCATCCTTCATTTCAATTAGCATCTTATAGATTTTGCTAATTATACCTCTCAAGTTTTCATGTTCTTCTACTGCCCTTCCCTTCTGTATTATTTGTTCGAATTGATTGAGTTGGCTTCCATTTCTATTATTTTTTTTCCAGTTTATTAACCATTGTTCTAGTTGTATACAATGAAACCATGATAATTTTATTTCTTTAAACTCTTCCAACATCCTTTCCCTCTTCATTTCCACCTTCATCCAATCCCCTATTCTATCTAAATTTATTTCCCTTACCTTTTTATCCATTGCTTTTTTTAAATTTTTGGGGAATTTCTTTTCCATCACTATTGGGGTTATAATTGATCCTTCCTTTATTAACCTCCCCTTGTATTTATTCCATACTTTCAGTATGTTGCTCAGCATTGGGTTTCTAATTTCCCTCAGTTCTTTTCTAGTAAGCTGTTTAAAAAATATATTCCAAGTTTCATCTTCCACTTTTCCTGATTCATTACTAAGCCAATCTATTCCCTCTTTTTTAACCATTCCTTCTATAACCAAATTTAATCTACTTGCTTCATAATATTTTTTTATATTAGGTAGTGCTAGTCCACCCTCCTTTTGCGATCTATACCATAACTGTTTATTTAGCCATTATCTCTTAACAAGGACTTAGCTTTTTAGAAATGTTTTCTCCTGTTCATATATATTATATGATTATGTCAGTTATGGGTTATTTAAGTTGTATTTTTGGTTGGTTTTTATTTGGTATTAAGTTTATAGTTAGGTTGCTTATATATTGTTTGATGTATTCTGTTTTGATATAATTTGTTTATATATTCTTTGTAAGCATTAAATGTTTGCCATATTTGTTGGAAACCACCCTGAGACCCTTTGGAGAGATAGGGTGGTGTAATAATAATAATAATAATAATAATAATAATTAGACACATAACAAGATTAGTACACAGCAAACAAGATCATTATGCTGGCTTTTGTATTTGATCACACGTTAGGCACTTCCCAAGTGTCTAGGACTGTGTGATGTATTGGCAATTAATGTGTGCAGATCCAACTAGGGTTGCCTTTTGCAACTGACAGATGGTAATTTTGTCAGTGCTGATTGTTTTTAAGTGCAGGCCAAGGTCTTTAGGCACTGCACCCAGTATGCCAATCACCACTGGGACCACCATTACTGGCTTGTGCCTGAGTCTTTGCAGTTCAATCTTTAAATCCTCATATTGTGTAAGCTTTTTGAGTCACTTCTCATCAATTCTGATGTCACCTAGCATTGCAACATCAATGATCCAGTAGCTGTGATACTGGTCCTGACCAGAAAATGATCTGTCCATGACAAGTCAGGGATATTGGTTACCTCCACCCAGAGATCCATATGTTTTGATCTGAAAATTTGCATCAAATATATGACCTGCCGAATGTGTAGGTCCAGATACTAGGCCTGGGTAACAACGGAAAAATTTGTTTCTAAAATCGATTCGTTTTTTGGGGGTTTTTGTGTTTCGATATTTAAAAGAATTCCGAAATTTTTCTTTTAAAAAGTTTGATATTTACGAAATTTCGTAAATGTAAAAAAAATTACGAAACATTAATGAAACAAATATGAAACAATAACGAATTGATTCATTAATGGCGGACGCGACCGCGCAATACGCTAAAAAACCTCCAAATGGGACAGGGGGAACTTCTGAAGCTTCCCTCTCCCTCTGTTGTTGACTGTTGGTGTGATATTATAATTTTTTTTCACTAATTAAACAAAAAACAACTATAAAACTTGCCCCAGACATGTGGAAATAATAACGAAATGACCTCAAACCGATAACAAAACGAATACATAACGAATCCGAAGCATTTACGAAACGAATTAAAAAATTCGTTTCATTTTTAAGTTGCTCCAGAATGGTTCGTTATTGCTTCGTTATAAAAAAAATAACGAATTTTTAACGAATTACGAATTAACGAAACGGAACCGCCCAGCCCTACCAGATACCAACTGGGATAGGCCCATGTTTTTCATGGTTACCATGAACTCCCGAGCTGCACCTGACAAACTGGCCTCCAGTGGCATGTTGAAGGCACCCAGAAATAAAAGCAAGGATGACTCCAACAATCCCTCTGAGAGCAGTTCCGTGAGTCTCAGCCAGGGAGTCTGTGAGGCAACTGGAAGGACGGTACACTCACAGAATAATCCCCAGTCTATCCCTGGCTTCCAGACTCAGGTACACACACTCCATGTGATTCAGTTCCCTAGTAGATAGTCTGGTCAGGTTGAAATGGTCTTTATAGATCACAGCTACCCCCCCCCCCAATTATAATGACATCACCAATGCTTATTAGGGATTTTGTAAGACAGGGTTGTCATAAGTCTGAGCATTTTTGACGGCATATAACAAAAATGACAAATATTTAGTGGTTGGATTCCCTGGATAATTCTTAAGTAAGAAAAAAAATGGCTAATTTTGCTTGAAATCACGAATAAGTATGTCCCTTTTTGAGGGCCGAATGACTCTGGCCTGTCTCTGTTGAAAATATCAGACAAATGAGCACTTGAGGAAGAACAGTTGAAATAAAGGGGAGGCTGTTTGCATTGTTGCTTGAAATCAACGTCACACCTCAAAAATATGGTCTTTTCTGATGTAATAGGAATGCTTACAATGGGATGCCAAATACCATATTTCCTGATATTTGAGAACAAAGACATGTCAGGCTTTATTGAGCACACCACTAACTATATAACCAACGTTAAACACACAATTTACAACTGTTGCTGTGTATTTTGTGTGTGATTATCACCCCTAGATCTTCATCCCATAAAAAGATATTTCTGTTTGCTTAATTATAAAGCTCTTTATGAACAGACTCATCTGTAAATAGCTTGTTGCAGCTGAAATAGAAATATAATTATAATGAAGGCAGATGTTGTGAGATGATCCACAAAAAAAACTTGATCTGAATATACAAAGGAGAAAGGTTTTTTTCCCAAATAGTGGGTCTTGGATAGACAGCCAAGAAGTCACTTTTACATCTCTTGGGGTGTCTTCTGTCCAAACCAAGCACAGCCAACTATTACACTCTTGCCCTCTCCCCCCCTCTCTCTCACACACAGAGTAAATGCACTTCTAAAATGCTTGGATGAAGGCCATCACTGTGTTGCATAGTGTATTAATTCAGGTTCAATTTGTACAAATCACTTGTTCGATTGTGAATGTTTGGTCTGTGGATTCTGGTAGAGTTTCAGATGAGATCTTGTGATTGCTTCAATGTACATGCAGCTGGTAACGTAGTAAACATTTCAGATGCCACAATTCAATCTGTTGCTAACTTACTTATTCCATTGGTAATATCAGAGGTAACTTAAATAAACAATAAATATTACCTTGATGAATGAGAGCAAGATTTGTCTAAGTCAGCTTTCTCTTACAAAGGATGGGCAAATAGTTCATATGTTCATATGTAGACTATAAAATCAGAATTTCTTTCTTTGTCTATGGATGTACAATGGGGGTGATTTTCAATTTTCATTTTGATAAGAATTTGGCCACTTGGCAGTTTCTGTATGGAGACTGAGAAATAGTTATCTTTGAGATTTGAACGTCTCGTAATTTTATAATGTAGTTTCTTGCAGAAAACTGCAGACATTTGTTTATGCGTGGAATATGCACACAGTATATATAGAAGTGAAAACACAGACAGAATACAATTATATTATGGAATATTGTTTGCAATAATGTGTGTACTTTGCTCAAAATGTGTTAAGAAAAATGTTGGAGTGGAATCATGCAGCACCCAGCTTTGGCATTCCAGGATTAACGTGGTGCTAGGCATTTCTAAATCTTGTAGAACCCAAAGGATGTAAAAATGTTTTCTGGATCTCCAGTACTTATCTATTACTGTTACAAGTCCTTAATGTGACAGGAAAACATCACACTGAGACATAGAGATAAATTCCTTGGAGTATGGGTTAGCTTGAGATTCGGGCCCTTGGCTGGATCAGACTTCCTCACTATTCAGATTTGTGTGAAGACAAGTCCCTACCATATCACTCTTTTTAATTTCCTAACATATTTCTTCCTCCTTGTGAGGAGTTTGAAAATAACATGCAGTGAACAGATGCTGAATATTGATGCAGGGCTGGATACATAGTTTCAGACAGGCCCCCAATAACCCTGAATTAGTCTGATTCAAATCTTGGATCAAAATCCTTGGAGCTGTTCCCAAGCTAAGCTGAGGAATTTTGACTCCCTTAGCGGTTGCCAGCTGCTGCCCCCTGCAGCCCCCTTGAAAGGTTTTGAGGTTCACCCAAGCCGAGGAGAGAAAATCAGAAATGTATCTCCCAGGCTGATAACTTGTAACTGGGCTTGAAATCTCAGATAATAAATTTCCTTTGGCATTTCAGCACCTCACTTCTCATATCCAGAAAATGCAAAAGCCCGTGAAACTGAAAGTTCAACTGGGAATTAAAACTTTCTCAGACCTCCATTTAAGTTTGGCTTCCATTCAAATCTTGGGGGTTGGGAGAGAATTTGGAAATGCTTCTTTATTTGCATCATGTTTTTGGAGTCTCTTTGTAGCCTCCATGATGTTATATTTATAGCACACCGCACAGTGGAGAGACCTGGATTGCTTCTCAGTTGTTATCGTCACTTCTGCTTGCATCAGTCAGTCCCAAAGGTTCATGGAAGTACAGGTTTCACTTTGTGTCCACATAAAGACACACTTTGAATTTTCTTTCTTATTTCTGCCTCACCCAACCTTTTTTATTTCTTTGTCTGGTGTAATTTCACTGCTCTGTCTCAGGGGCTTTGAGAGTCTTTCCAAACATATTCTGCAGAAACAGATGGTGAGGAGCTAGTGGATAGATGTGACCTCTGGCTGAGCACTGGCATAGCCATCAGGATGTGCGAAGTCTGTGCCTTTATTTCTACAGATATCTCTGCCTTCCCACATGTTGTTATTGCAAATTCCAATTGCTTCCGTTCAGAAGAACAGATAGGTAGTCTTAAGGATGCTGGCCGAAACACTCACTATGCATTGCATGTAACTAACAGCTGTGTATCATGTTCTACTTTAAAAGCATAGGCATCCTTTTAAATGCAGTATGATTCCAGTCTAAAATAGATCTACACACTTGAAGCAATGCAGTTTGACACCACTTGAATTCCCATGGTCCAATGCTATAGAATTCTGGGCATGGTTATTTTACAAGATCTTTATTCTTCCATGTCAAAGAGTGCTGATGTCTCACCAAATGACAGCTACAATGATTCCATAGCATTGAGACACAGGAATTAAACAGTGGGGTCAAACTATTAATTCTACAGCGTAGATGCATCCTTCATCTCTGCTTTCTCACTTCTACCTGCGTCTATGATCTACCCACAACAACCTCTATACTTTTCATATTTGTTATATAATATGATTCCCGTTTCTGCTGAAGATACATTCTCAGATTTTGCATGGATATGTGAAATTGGGTAAGAGCCAACTCTATTGAACAACTTCTGGCTCAAGTATAGTTGTGCTAGAGGGCCTACAAACTGTCTAGAGAGGACATATTTTGCTGGATGTGGATAAATGAAAATGTGGATACCCATCCCATTGCTACAAAGGTCATATTGTATAGCATTGCAAATAATATTACATTATATAGAAAACAGCCCCTCATACTGTTCAAAACAAGTACTCACTCATAAAGCACACTCATATGTGCTTTGGGTATGTATATGCCTTACTTTGAACAATGTATGGAGCTATACCCTAACTTCTCAAGCTCCCAACCAATATCTGCTCCTCACATTTGCACAAGCCCTACTGACCCACTGCTATAAAGCAAGTGGGGGGAGGGGAATTAGGAGGTGACTAAGAAGTAGGGAACTATCCCTCATTCTTCTGCAGTTCACTAGAGATAGAGGCAGTAGACTAACATTATCATTTCTCTGCCTCTTTCTCCAGCAAACTAAAGCAGTAGTTGCAATTGTAGCAAATAGCTGCTTGAGTGCCTCCTTCCATCCTTTTGTGCCTCTCCATGGTCATTTAATCATGATCACCCCAGTTTGACAAAATTTGGCAACTACTAAGGGTGGAAGACACAGAGACAAACTCATGGAGTACTTATACTCCATGCTTATCGTACAGATTCCAGTCAATAACTGTTTTATTGCAAATAAGAAAAAAGTGGTTTGCATAGCAAGTGTCCAGAAATAACAGGTCTTGTCAGTGTTCCTAAATCAAAATTCCAGTAAAATTTTCTTAAGTAGCTATGGACTGGTTCTTCTCTTGTTTATCCTCTGCAAGGCATCCTTGTGAGAGGTAGGCAAGCAGATATGCTCTTTTCTGATGAAGCTGTGCATGTTGAAAGTGTGTACAGATCCTTCATGAAGAAAAAACAAACCCATTGCAATCAATGATATAAGGTATCCATGATGCAACTTCTGTAGATTTCACTGACAATTAAGTTAAATGAATCTGCTTCAAATGCAAGTCTATATTTTACTGAGAAATTTTTTTTCTTTAGTAATTCAAACTTCATAATGAGTAAGTGGAACTATTGGTTGCAATGGAAACTAAATTCGATTAAGAGAGTTTGAATCTAAAGATGAGTGGCCATTTGGACAGAATGGCTACTATATCAGCATGAGAATTGTTGCAGTTGCTCTATGAGAAGGAATACCGCGTTTCAAAGAAAAAGACCTAATTATGAAAGACCAATGTCAAGTATTTGGGCTTCCGAATTTCACAAGGTAGCCGTGGCCTGGAAGTTGGGAGAAAACATGCAGTGTGTGCTATCCCCACACCCACCAACCACTATCCAGTCAGATAATTTTTAGGAAGTGAAGGATTTTGTCAGATCTGTATCCCTAACTTCACTACAGATTTGATTTGTATTGCAGGTTTTGAAGTTTGGGAAAAATTAAAATGGCTGCCAATGCCATAATGCTTCTTTTACCATTCCTATTTCTGCTATGCAGGTCACCCCTGTTGTCTTTCTAGTAGCAAATCCTGTTAGCACTGTAAAATTCAGATCTCAGTAACTGACGGAATTACTTGCTTATTTTACAACTCGAAAGTTACTGTGCATTTTTGTTCTCTTTACTGATCTCACTTTTCATTTTGGTATTGGCTCATTGCAGTTATGCGTGTGTTTTTTTTTAAACTGCTAGATTTACTTTTCTCTCTCTCTCTATTCATCCCACCTACCCAACAACTTAAAAAATCACAGCTATTCTCCACATTTGTCTCATCACTCTTGGTCATACATAGAACTTTAAACACAAAATTAAAAGGCTGAGAATAATATAGATCCAGTAAAACAATAATTTGTACATGTCAATTGTTCATCGTATTTTCATTTAAGTAAAGGGCTGACTGTTCACTGCTGTAATGAATTCAGTGTCATTGTTTTTTATGACAGTGTGTGATAACATGGAGGCAGATCCATAGGGAAGAAGTGCCCCTTTCCAGACGGTCTCCTCCATGTGACAAACTCCCGGGTGGATTTTTCTAACTATGTCATCTTTTTGGAAAACACTTGGAGCAAGCTGTTGCTTTCTGCCTTACATGTGTGCAAGTTGCCAGGGAGCCTGTGGGTCTCACCATATGACATCCATAATATTCTACAGCTATCAAAATAAGCCTGGTGATCATAGTGTAGAATACCACCATTCCTATGGACAACTTTTCCTCCAACTAGAGCTTCATCTACATACAACAGTGTTATGCTTTCTCACTCTTTAAAATTTATTGACATTACCATGACATGTATTTGGATAATCTACATGTCTACATTTTAAAGGAAATGTGAAACACAACAGATTTTTCAATAACAAAAGCATGCTTTCTTTAGTGCAGAGCTCATAATAAGTCACAGAAAGTAAAATCTGAAAGTAAAGGTACAATTGTAGTAAATGATGCCTACTTTTACTCATCATTAAATATGCAGATATTAGCCTCCACCATACGTAAGAAAAAGAAAAGTAAAGGGCTGACTGTTCACTGCTGTAATGAATTCAGTGTCATTGTTTTTTATGACAGTGTGTGAGAAAAAGAAAATCTCAGTCATGCTGTAACTTTCCAGTCAACTCACTTTGACTTTCTTCTACCTTAACCGTGACTTCCAGTTACATAGGATGTTCTCAGGCAAAGAATACTCAGAGGTGGTTTAGCATTACCCTCCTCTGAAATACAGATTGCAGTATCTGTCATTTTTTGCTGGTTCCCCATGCAAGCACTAAACAGGCTTGACCCTGATAAGCTTCCAAGATCTGATGCCTTCAGGATGTATGCTGTGCCCCTGGGTCACTAATGATATTAATGCAACACTGAGGTCAAATTTAGACTAGAACCATGGATATGGAGGGTCTGTGCCTGGCAATCATTATGCTAGCAGATCAAAGTTTCAGTCTTGAGAATTCACTCACCAAGGTGAAGTCAAGCAACAGGGATTTATTCAATCTGGCCAGAGGGGATACATGTACGGCTGATGCCAAAATGTACAAACATACATGAAATACAGAGACACAAGGTTTTATACATTTGACAGCTATTCAAACTGCCCACTCCACCTTCTCCCCTTCCTGACTGGCCAGCAGAGAGGTCAGTCTGAATCAGCACCTTGATTGCTTCAGGGATGCTGCTGCCTTCAGGTAATGATCTCCTTTAATCAAGTCTTGGATGTCAAATAATACTTTGAGTCCCTATTTCAGCAGCTAGGAATCTCTCAGCCCAATTGAGACAATCAGTTGAGCAAGTAATGGTTGGTGTATCAGATCGGGAGTGGAAACTATCTGCTGATCTACATGTGCCCACAATAAGCCTCCATTGTCACCTTTTTTATGGCATTGTCCAGCTCCAGATATCCAGGAAATTCCTCAGCAGGATCAGCAAGAAGATGAAGACACCTGTGGCTTGGGTAAAACAGAGAGTAAAAAAGATAAGATAGACAAAAAGTTACAAGAAAAGATACATTTTATTAAAGAGTTGTGAAATCATAAAGTCTTTATATGAGATTCACTGCTGCAGGTCTGGTCTAATTGTGCACTGATATGTATCAGTACATATCTGGGGATCTTTAAAAGAAAAAAAAAGAATAATCTCCAGAGAAGAGTGACCATCGCTGGTCTATCTGCCGGTAATGCTAATTGCTAGATCTGAAGACGTTAAGTAAAAAAACAACAACTTTATACCAGTGTCTTTGGAGAACTACAAACTTCCGGGGGTGGGGGTGCCAGGTTTTCCAACATAACATGACTAGGCTTTATTTTCCCCATCTGAAAGGAACAGTAGAAGGTAATGTTTGTTGTTGTTTGTATCCCATTTTTCCAAGACTCAAAGTGACTCACAATAAAACCAATAAAATACAATTAAAATCTAAAAATACATTAAAATGGGATTAAACATGAACAGTATTAAAAATAAATTTAAAACCCTTATAAAAACCTTTTCATAGCTAAAACCACAGCACCCCCTGATTTGATGTTAAATACCTTTTTAAATTTCAGAAGACTTCAAGGATGCCACCATCATCACCCTTTTAAAAGAGGGGAAAAGAACAGACTGTGGAAACTATCGAGGTATCTCCCTTCTAACCTCAGCTGGGAAAATCCTTGCAACAATTCTTGCAAATTGCCTTCTACCTCTCTCAGACTCAAAGAATCCCAGAATGGCTCCCAGAATCCCAGAATGGCAGAATGGCTTCCACCCCTCCAGAGGAACAGTGGACATGATCTTCACTGCACCACAGCTCCAAGAAAAATGCAGGTGACAAAATCAATCTCTATACATGATATTCATTGACCTCGCAAAGGCATTCAACACAGTGAACCACAGTGCTCTCTCAGTCATTCTAAAAAAACAAAACAAAAAAACAAAACAAAACAAAACCAAAAAAAACCCCACACAACTGGATGCCCTAACAAATGTGTGAACATCTTGCGGCTCCTCCATGATGATATGATGGCAACAATCTTGGACAGCAATGGCTCCCAAAGTGACCCATATAAGGTGGAATAAGGTGTCGAACAGGGATGTGTTATTTGCACCAACTTTGTTTTCCATCTTCATCACTATGATACCTCATCTTGTTGATGGGAAGCTTCTCACTGGCATAGAAATCATCCATTGAACAGATGGCAAACTTTAACCACAGCAGACCGAACGCTAAAACCAAGACACAACATTTGGAGGGCCATCAGACTCAGACCACAAGGGATCACCTAAGTAAGTATTCTTAAAAGTAGTGAATTGGGATTATTAAAATGAATCAGTCACAAAGGCATTGTTTCAATCATTTCTCTTTCATGTGTATTATATGAATGTATCCACACTTCACAATTATAGTAGATAGAACCCATTTTAACTGCCTTAGTTCCATCCTACACATGATCAGTATTTGTTGTTTCGGGAGGATATATAATTATCTACTGGAGAACATCACTGCTTTGTTTTGAACTAGAGCTCCCAAGGAAACCTGATCTAACTTTCAGTCCTTGGAATGCCTTCTGGGCTGTAGTTCAGAGAAATTATTCATAACTCGCACTTGATCTTAGCCAAAAGGCCAAGAAGCTTCCCACTTACTCAAGCAGTATTCCATAATCTCTCCACAGAATTGTTAGGTGGAGTCTCTAAACAAAACAGTAAGCCTGTACGATCCATGAAAAAAATGTTTCAATACTCATTACTAAATTAAGGTGTGTGTGTGTGTGTGTGTGTGTGAAGAATTTCTAAAGTGTTTCTAAAATATTGTAAGGAGGCACAAGGGCTATCACTTCTAATTTGGGGAAATCCAGTGCACCTTTGCTAATGATTTTTTTTTTACTATGCTAGCATCATGTTACATTAAGGCCATGGTCTAAATTTACTGCATTTTTTTCTTTCTAAAATTATTGGATCCAACAATTAGAATCACAACTTTGCTTTTGTGTATCTGAGCATGTGTTCAAGGTAAAGACGAGAAATCAAGAGACATCCCTCCCCCACGAAAACCCCTCTCTTTCAATTTACTTCCACATAGGTTTCATTCCCAAAGCATTTTAACCAAACAGGGGTTGAAGTGAGTTCAAGACCTCTTATCCCAAGATAACTGGCTGTGCAAACAGGCTTTTGCCCATGAACACCTTGTGACTAGAAGCTTCTGGTATTCGTCCAAATGTCTGCAACCCGACATCATTTGTAAATCAGAACATATGCTGGTGTTGCCTGTCAAAATCTTTTAATATCCCCTTTGCTACCAAAGACCCATCACTGAACAGCTGAAGAATGCACGCATACTCACACACCAGACTGAGACTTTAAATGACCAGGCTATTGCTGATCTCATAATGACCCACTATGAATGGCATTTTGTATGGGTGCGAGTGTGTGTGTTTATGAGGCTTAGCTATTTCTATCAAATCATGAATAATATTTATAATACAATAGAGGGTCTTTCACATAGTTTAAGCAACATAAACAAAGATGATGTGGTTTGAAAGATCTATGAGATTTTGAGTCTTCTTTCACAATTGTTTCTCAAAATCTGGGTTTCATAGACAATTACAGTATCATTATAGTAGCCACTGACTGTCATTGGTTAGCTGAGTTACAATCTAGAGAAGTAACAATACTTGAAGAAGTTACTTTTGGATTACAATTCCCATATTTCACATCTAGTATGGGGACTTGGGAATCTGTTGTCCAAAAAGTTACACTTCTTAGCACCGTTCATTAAAGGGTGAATAAGTTGTTCTTCTTATATTCCTTGTAACTCAGATGGGGCACTAGATCCATCAACATTCAAGGAAAGATATACAGTACGGTACCACCCCAGGGGATATAGTTCCGGATTTTGCATGGTTATACAAAACTGCAGATAACAGTAAACCGTATTGAAATGAAGGTACTCCAGCCACAAAATGTCATAGAGGTGAAGGACCTGCCAAATGTCTAGAGAGGCATAGTTTATCAGAAATTGATGGATGAAACTGTGAATATCAGTCTAGTGGGTATGAGGGCTGTCCTGTACTGAGTTTCTGTGTGCCAGTTTAACCATCAGGCCTGTTCACAAAGATGGTGATTTCCTGTTGAAAAAACTACTACTACTACTACTACTACTACTACTACTAATAATAATAATAATAATAACCTGCCCTGTCTCTGGGGGACAGAAATAAAAATCTGTTCATTTGTTTTTTTTCCCCTGTTCATCGCAGAGCAATGATCTGCTCACCATAGTGTACAGGAGTTGACAAATTTCTGAGAGATAACATGAGATACCTCACCTTTACGAGCACTTGCAAATGGAGGTGCATCCCATATCCTTCTTGTTATTTACTTTAAAAAGTCCCTTGCTAGTATAGACCTCCATGTTTGATCTGAAGAATGTGTGAAATGTCCTTATCACCCATGGCTGCCTCAAGGAAGCCTGCAAATACAGCAACTATGGCAGTTTTATCAGACTATGTTGCCTTTGTATCAGTGCTGAAAAGGTTTCCATTAGTCATTCACTACACATCCCTTTGTCAATTTAATTTTTTCCTTTCTCCCAGCATTATTGCAGAGATATGGTGGGGGTGGGGGTGGTGGGAGAGAGAGATGAAGGTTAGAGGCTGTATTTCTGCAAATCAAATATGATAATATGGCAGCTCCATTCAAAACAGAAAACTTGTTTTTTGTTTTTTTTTTAAAAAAAAGTCTTTTTTATAATGGTACCAAGTGATTTCGCTGTTTTATTCCCTGCTAATCTTTAAACAAAGGAGTGTGACCTTCATTGTGCAAATGAACTGTGTTTTGCTAGCATAAAAGAAGCACCAGTATAGACATGCTATTGACAGAATAATAAGGCTATGCCTGAAGAGGTGTGACATGAACACATTTGAGCAGTACAAAAGGAAAGTTAATGGAAAAATATGCATAGGGTCCTGTTTAGTCAGGTGGCAAGAAACAATAAATGAAAGGAAGATTATTACCTGTAAGGTTAACAGGCACTCATTGTATTCTGAACCCAAATGGAGAAGTTGGGGGAGAGGGGAGTAAGGCTGTATAAGAGGGGAGGCAAATTTGGAAGAAAATTGTGTTTTTTCCTTTGACTTTACAAGCAGTCGCAGATGACAAAAAGTTCAAGTTTGCACATTAAACACCCAGATATATTCCTTCAGATGTCCTGCATTTATGCATCTTCGAATGAACACAACTGCTGTACCTGAATCCTTTTGTGACTACTATAGTGCCAGGTTTGTGGTATCTGTGTGCTCAGGAATAATTAGGATTGTTTGTGTTCTAGCAGGATCAGCCATGATCACAGTTATACCAAGCAGTGGACTTCTGTGGGCTTCTTGATCTCACTGGGCTTGATGCTTCTATTACTGGGAAAGACAAGATTTATTGGACCAAACTTGGACTGCTTTGGATGACGATTTTAATTCTGGTGATTTTAATCTGGTGAGCGGGTTCTTAATACATATTTAGAATTATTCTAATTTTGTGGATGTATTTATTATGTGTTTTATATTATGTTTGGCATCAAATTGTTGCCTGTTTGGAAGCCGTTCTGAGTCCCTCTGTAGAGGTTGAGAAGGACAGGGTATAAATGCTTTAAATAAATAAATAAATAAATAAATACTTCCAAGATGTTGCCTTCAGCATTTGGAGTGTGGAGCGGACAGATTCTTCCAGCAAAATGGAGTGTGTGTGTAATTCCTTGTTGACTGTTTACAGGCGAGGCAGCTGCTTCAACCATGGGATGGCATTCTTGCAAGGTTGAACAGAAAACAAGCCTCCTCACAACATTGGAGTGAGTCTATAAGACATTACAAAACATGTGTTTAGTCATTGCGCACCTTCAAATAGCATTACAAATTGGTTCCCATGCCTTGTTAATACTCCTGTTAGAAAGCAATGGAGCATACTTTCCTTGAATATGTTGTTCACTGCATCATTGTTCCTTCTATGAAGAACAGAACTGTACCAAACCTTGCCATTGTTTCATGCTTTAAAAATGTTTCCTTAATAATTTTTGCAAACAAAAAGAAATACTGAAAAAGAAAACTGAGCTAATATTTTGTAACATTAAAAGGGAGAAAAGAAAAAAATCTTGTCACTGCTGAGTTCTAACAGCATGAAGCTAAATCTGGAATTAAAGCTTTTTAAAAAAATATTAAAATTATGTTAAACTTCTGAAAAATCACAATGCAATGGAAAGAGGAAAACAGGTGAGTTCGCCGATAATAGTGAACTCTACTAAAACCAGTTACTTTCACTGGAAGTTACCATAGAATTTCCCTGAAGGACCGAGAAAATTTCTATTGTCAGAACAAGTGTCCATGCAACCAACAAGGAGGGGGTCAATCTCCCATCCTTTGCTGATCACCCAGGTGCCCCATTCTGACATCACCAGGCACAATTGCAGTGATCAGCCACAGAGCTCCGTGGTTGGCTGGGGACATTGGCAGTACTGACATTTGTGTGTGTGTGTCAGGACCTACTTGAGATACTGCAAGTTGCTTCTTGTGTGAGAGAATTGGCTGTCTGCAAGGACGTTGCCCAGAGGATGCCTGGATATTTTTATGTTTTACCAACCTTGTGGGAGGCTTCTCTCATGTCCCCGCATGGGGAGCAGGAGCTGACAGAGGGTGCTCATCCATGCTTTCCCCAGATTCGAGCCTCCAACCTGTTGGTCTTCAGTCTTGCCGGCACAAGGGTTTAACCCATTGTGCCACCGGGGGCTCCTAGTACTGACATGAGGGTGAGCCATCCATTTCACTTAAACAATTGCGTAGGCTAATAGTGGCAGTGTCTATCTGAACAGCAGACTGGTGCAAACCATATCAGAGCCTGAAGTGGGAGGAGCCCCTGGTGGTGCAATGGTTAAACCCTTGTGCCAGCAGGACTGAAGACTGACAGGTCAAAGGTTCGAATCTGGGGAGAGCGTGGATGAACTCCCCCTGTCAGCTCCAAACATCAAAACATCCAGACATTCCCTGGGCAACATCCTTGCAGACAGCCAATTCTCTCACACCAGAAGTGACTTGCAGTTTCTCAAGTCGCTCCTGACATACACACAAAAAAGAAACCTGAAGTGGGGCAGAGCTGGATTAAAGCCGAAAAACCCCTACTCACTGGAGGTTGCTGTGACCTATAAAGACTGTCAGCAATGCATTCACAGTGTCTCATTTCTAGGCCAGTGTAGACAAGCTCCAAGTCACCTGTCAAGGATAGAATATTTTAGAGAATTAATATCAAAATGGCAATATCAAAATAATGAAAAGGGAAGGGGAGAGATATGAATTGGTTTGTTTTCTTTTTTTTTTAAAAAAAATCAAATTACAAACTAACACCATGGCAATGTATTTTATGTGTTAATGTGCAGAAGTGAAAGCACCCTGTAGACATCTGAAGACTTTCAATATATAAAATCACTCCTACCTAAGATGTTTTTAAAAAGAAAAGTTCAAAGTAAGAAGTAAGTGCATGGACGAATGAAGAAAAGACTGCAAATTAGGAAGTACATCTAAACCCAGCTCTAATAAATACATCCAATCTCTGTTGATACTAAACAAGTTAGCAGGTGTTCCATTGAGATTATTTGCTCATAATTCAGCTAATGGAGAGGGGAAGAGTTTTAAAAGGAATATTAATCAATAAGGATTTAATTTTAGCTTCATTACTTTTACCTGGCTGAAAGCACCCATTTGTGAGACTATGAATTGTATTTCAGAAACTAGGTTAGTTACAGCAGATCCTTTGTTTACTTTTTCCACTGCCATTTACTGTACCTCACTGGGCTAAGCAAAGGGCATTCTTTCATCCAAGCCAATCTGAAGGCAAGCATATATGTTCATTTTATGGTGAAAGATTGCCCAATGTACAATGTCCACATCACATGTACGCTTGATATGGAAATGAATTGCTATGGCTCCCATATGCCTGAAAATATTCTGTGATTATTGACTGGGGGTGGGGGTGGGGTTGTACATAATGACCTGATGTGAGAGTTAACTGAAGGGTAGATGAGTGAGGGGAAGATAGTGTGATGAGGGATTTGAGCATTGAACTGTGATTCCCATAGTTTGAATCCCAACTTGACCATGAAACCCATTGGATTAATCTTGGGCAAGCCACACTCACACAGTTGTTGTAGTCCCTGGACACCTCTGCTTTCTTCATCATCCACATTCTAGTCAGAAGCAAATGAAGTAGAAGAGTCAACATGGTGCAGTGGTTTGAGCATAGACTATGACTTTGGAAACCATTCAGTCATGGAAATCCAATGGGTAACCTTGGGCAAGACACACTCTCCAAGCCTCAGAGGAAGGCAAAGGTTCCTGAATAAACTTTGACTAGAAAACCCCGTGACAGGTTTGTCTTAGGGTCTCCAAAAAGTGATAATGACTTGAACACACAACAACAAAAATAAACAAGGATCAAGCCTTCACAACCTGTGGCCCATCAGATGTTTGGCTCTCCAACTCCCGAAGGTCCTAGCTAGTTTGTTCAATTGTCAAGAATTGTGGGAGTTGATGTCCAAAACACTTGTTGGGCCACATTTTGTGCAGACCTGATCCAGAGAGTCCCAAGGAGTTGAGAAAAGAAATGGGGGAAATTTCTAAGGTATAGGGCAACAACTGAATATAGGAGAGGAAGTGAGCTGGGCGGGGGGCAAGGACAAGTCTGGACTGATTCTATCAGCCAAGCTGGTAGGTGACTTAGGCGCAGAAAACCTTAGTCCTGGATTTGTAGCTGAATCTGGTCCACAAGTTCCCTAAACGACCATGCCTTCTGTCCCATGAGATCATCATTTGTCACTATCAGCTTTTGTACTCCCTCCTATCTTTTCTAAGATTTAAATCCCCAAATCTCTTGTTTCTGGGTTACTTGCCCAGATTTTATCATCTTCAACAGAGGTCTTTCTCCAGGTTCACCATTACCCACTAAAGCAGTGGTTCTCAACCTGTGGGTCCCCAGGTGTTTTGGCCTACAACTCCTAGAAATCCCAGCCAGTTTACCACCTGTTAGGATTTTTGGGAGTTGAAGATCAAAATATCTGGGGACACACAGACTAAGAACCACTGCACTAAAGGGAGATGGATATTAGAGAGGTACACAATCTTTTGACCACTGACAACCCCAGTACAGTTTGTTCTTGGAAAGGCAGATATGTCATTATTTCAGTGCTGAAAGCTAAGGAAGTATGAGGAATTTGATGGATTTACATTTTAATGCAAGGTGATCAACACTGCCATTTCAGGAACCTGATGATGTAATTTGTGCTTGGAAATGTATAAGTTTATGAACTTGCAACATGATGTGCAGAAGAAAAACAAAACTGCTCCCAAGTGAATGCAAATGACAAAAGTGCACACAGCAAAGTGGCTAAGATTGAATCTCTGCTGGCATCCATATAGGAGATGCTTGAACCCATTACCTCTACCCATCTGCTTTCACCAATTTGTAACAACAGGATCTGGGTCAACCCAGCAACAACTCTGTCTCCTTGACCACTGTTTGGGTGTGGACATGCCTATGGTATAAAATGCCTTTTTTCTCTTGCAGTTTGGGAAAGCAAGGAGTTTGACCCTGGATGAATGAACATTATCCAACCACCACTTATTGGGGTAGATTCTTTGCTGTTGTTGCTCTCCTTGGTTGGGAATCAAATGGAGTGAAAAGGTTGCTCTATCTGATGGTGACTAGTATATGTCCCAAGTTACATCACAATTTCCCATGGCAGCAACTGGTGACATAGAACATAGGTGTAGTAAATTTGGAATATAATGTAAACCCAGTGAGTATACCTGAACTTCCTTTCAGGGTTACTGTGATGATATTGTGGAAAGAAGATGTGCTTTGCTGGCCACCTTAAATTTTTGGGAGAAAAGATGAAATATAAATATAACTAGCAAACCAATAAGGGCAGGGTGCTGGGGTCATGCTGTTTTATTTGCCTTCATTCCACTCCATCCCTATCGCTGGTGTAATATACAACCTAAATCTAAACTGTGCTGTTGTAGATTTTTTGAGCTGTATGGCCATGTTCTAGAAGCATTCTCTCCTGACGTTTCACCTGCATCTATGGCAGGCATCCTCAGAGGTCTGCTGGAGACACAGGGGAACTCCAGACAAGAAACAATCAGGAATCAGCTAATCACCTCTCAACAAAGGATTCCCTCAAGCAGGAATAACCCACATCTAAAAACTGTCAGGCCATCAAATGCTAAGCAAGGTGGCCAATTGAAACATTCACACCTAGCTCCTACAGACAAGAGTTCAATCTCCTACCGTGGTCTTCTCAGAGATATATAAACCCAATTTTCCTAGTTTCCAACAGACCTCACAACCTCTGAAGATGCCTGCCATAGATGCAGGCGAAATGTCAAGAGAGAATGCTTCTAGAACATGGCCATACAGAAAAATCTACAACAACCCAGTGATTCCGGCCATGAAAGCCTTTGAAAATACATGAAATCTAAACTGGATGAGAGTACAATTATTTAATCCAAATTACTACAGCATGTTTGTATGAAGAAAGCACAATGTCTAAATCTCAGGTGATTAGTGGAGACAAAGCTCCCCATTCCCGTTCGTCCATTGTCTGTTGGAGTTTCATCTCCACTTCATTAAAAACAGTCACCTTCACTTTGCATTAAGGAACCAGAAGCAGAGCCTCTCCCCCATCATTCTTTTACCTCAAAAATACCCAAATCACAATGTTAAAACATCCCTTTTGATCCTTTCGACGACCTCTGATTCAGTACATTTTAAGTGACTAATTTAGTACAATTGCCTTCCAGTTTGTCTTGGACCCTTTTCAACAGAACATGGCAAAGGAAAGAAAAGGAATGTGTGTGACCTATTTAAATAATTACCCCTTAACATCTTTCAGATGAGGCAGAGTATTTTCCTAAGCAGGCCAGAATGCCCCGTGCTTGTTCCCCTCCCCTCTTATTCTTGCCCGTTCTGTAACAGAGACCACTGTCATCTGGTAGAAATATTTACCACTTGGATTGGAATTGGCCTGGTAACAGTGAGAACACATCTGGAGTCTAGACTCAGCGGCTCTATGGGCAGGGTCATATCTCTGAGCTCCATCGGGCCAGCCCAGCGTCTATTTCTGTTTACATAGGTGGTGCACTGCATCGTCTGTTTCAGCTGTCAGACATCTTGAGCCTCCTCTTGATCCCTCCATTCTGGAGAGCCACCAAGGGGGAAACTCCCCTCCCAACCGCCCTCCCTTTCCCACTGACCCTCCTTTCCACTTTTATCGGCTGGAGACAGGAAGCTCAGGACCTCTGGCAGAGGCAAGCAAAGCTCAGTACTCCCCCCCCCTCTTTCTCCTCCTCTTTCCCCTCCCTTCTAAAATAACCTAAAACATTTGCAGTTCTACTGCTGTGTTTTAACTTTTGCTGCTTGAGGGTTCTGGCTAAGTCAAAAAGATGAATTCTACTGGTTTTTACTATTGTATGAACAGGGAGGATTAGATTTGCTTTTTATGCAACATCTAGGAAAGAGCTGGAGTATTTTTATCCTCCTCAACCTGCTCCTCAAGTTGCAAAGTCAAAATATGGAGACTTCCCTGCTCCTAGAAAGTCCTAAGGAAAGTCCTAAGCAGCTTTTTAAGTTCCATAGGCAGAGAGGGACTGAAATCTTTTGCACTTTAGGAATTGGTTTCTTAGATGAATTCTTCAACACAGGAATGCAAATCTAGGAGCATCACAGTAATTTATAAAGTTATCAGAGGTGGGAGCAACCTTAATTTTCACACTGGGTACGATCAGTTCTTTGACATACATGGCTTCATGTAAACAACACTGAAAGCATCTGCATTTTACAAATATCATAATTTTGATGTAATTCAAAGTCTTATATATAGGGGATACATTCCAAGACCCCTAGTAGATGCCTCAAACTGTGGATAACAGTGAATCCTATATTTTGATCATACAGGAGGCCCGAAAAACAGTTTTCCAGCCCTCTAGAGCCAGAGTTTATGTATCTTATAATTTATGAATATCAAAAGGGGAGGGGGGGCGGTTATCTGAAGAAGTTGTAGTGGGGTTAACCTTATTCTAGTTCCACTGTCACCTGCTATTCTTCCATTTCCTTCCAAAGAAAATATAGTTTTATGATCTTGTATGTTGCACTGGATTTTTGGTTTCATGTCCTGTGGAAAATTGAATTATTTTTATTTTTATGTTTTTAAATTTAACTTACTTATTTACTGCAAGCTGCCCTGTCTAGTTCAATTTATGGGAGATCGTACAAGGATTATGAAAAAAATAAATAAACAAAAACCTGGATTAGAATGTCATTCTCATGTTCTTTATAGAAAGAACAGCATTTGATTTCAGAGTTCAGATTTCAAAAAAACACTTAAATAACCCTCAATAAAAGAGCTTAGGGTTAAGTCATAAACTTTTTAAAAAAATCTTAGGCATGTCTCTATTACAAAAAAAAAAAACCTACCTAGATTTTGCATGACAAAGAAAATCGTCAGAATCATATATTTCAGGTATATATTTTTTACTTTGGTGAAAGATATGGCACCCTATTGTGAAATGAGAAAATCTTGCCCTCAATAAATTTCACATATGAACAAACCTATCAAATTACACAATATTCAAAAAAATTCAAAATGTATACTTCATAGTTAAAATAATCCAAGCTTTCAAAGATCATTGCCTTCTTTCCCAAAGTTGTTAAAAAACAATACTGAGAAGGAAACTTGACACTGAGTCGTGAGCTTGTTTGAGATGTTTGCATAAGATGGTGTAGTTTTCAGAAAGATGTGATGCAGGTAGAGACCTCATTCATTTTTGGTCATGTGTGGACTAAGGATGAGGACAGTAAAAACCAAATTAAAAACAGATGTTTCAGGCCACTTCCGCACAGCTGAATAAAATCCCACATTTTGTACTTTAAGTTGGAATATATGGTAGTGTGGACTCATCTAACCCAGTTCAAAGCGGATATTGTGGGATTTTCTGCCTTGATATTCTGGGTTATTTGGCTGTGTGGAAGGGCCCTCCCTTAGCAGCACCAAAATTTCATTTGAGATGTAGGACTTTGACTGGTGTGATGAATTGCCTACCTTTTAGGCCAGGGAAAAGCTCAGGAAGTAGGCCCAAGTGTTTTGGCAGCCATTTTGTGAGATGGTGCAGGGAGGCAGCCATCTTAGAGTAGTCATTTCCTAGAGGAGGCGGAGCTTAGGAGCAGCCTGGAGGGAAATGTGGAGAACCTTTGTGATTGGCTGGGAGAAAGTGGGTGGAGCTTAGCTAGAGTGCAGGAAAAATATTGCCTGAAAGGGTGCGTTTTAAAATCTGAAAGTTTAGTGAGATTCTGGTGTTTAAAGAAGTGAGTCAGGTTCTGTGTGATGAAGAAGAGAGCTACGTTTTGGGAGAGAGTGAGTTAGGAGAAGTTAGACTAGCCAATGTGGTTAGTTAGAGAAGATTGATAGCTATCAGGTAGAATAGCTGGTATAGAGAATAGACAGATCCCAGGGAAAGGACTCTCTGGAATAATTAGGAATTCTAGTTAGAGGGAAATCTGCTAGTTTCTTGAGGGAGTGAAGAGTCGTTTTCAACGTATAGGTTATCAGTTATAGGTTATCACCTCTGAAAACTTCTCGGAAGCTCCAGTTAGTCCAGCGGTTGGCGGCCAGGTTGTTAACTGGAGCTGCGTAGAGGGAGTGTACCACTCCTCTGTTGCGCCAGCTCCACTGGCTGCCGATTAGCTTCCAGGCACAATTCAAAATGCTAGTTTTAACCTTTAAAGTCCTGAACGGTTCTGGCCCAGATTACCTGTCTGATCGTATCTCCTGCTATGAACCATCACGAAGCTTAGGATCATCAGGAGAGGCCCTGCTTTCGATCCCACCACTCTTGCAAATGCGGTTGGTGGGGACAAGAGGCAGGGTCTTCTCGGCAGTGGCCCCCCGTCTGTGGAACTCTCTCCCTAAGGATATCAGGTTGGCCACCTCCCTCCTGTCCTTTAGAAAACAACTGAAGACCTGGCTCTGGGGCCAGGCGTTCGATTAGAGGCCAGCAGCAATAGGAAAAGGAAATTTGGATTTTTGCAACATGGATTCTCCCAGCTTGGCTTGGTTTTACTGGCACGTTAATCTATTAATTTATTGTTAATTTTTATTGATGATGTACAATGTTTAAAAATAATTTTATTGTGAGTTGTAGTTTTTATGGTATTTATGCTGTTGGCATCCTCTGATGCTCATGTGAGGCCGCACTGAGTCCCCCTTGTGGTGAGAAGGGCGGGATATAAATATATGAAATAAATAAATAAATAAATATAAAGCCCTAAACGGTTTGGGACCTGCCTACCTTTATGACCATATCTCTCCATGAAGCAATCCGGGCCCTTCGATCTTTGGGGGAGGCCCTCCTTTCACCCCTGCCAGTTTCACAAACTCGTCTTGTGGGCACAAGGGAGAGAGCCTTCTCCTCTGTGGCTCCCCAACTCTGGAACTCATTACCTGGAGAGACCAGGAAAGCCCCTACCCTAGAAACCTTTAAAAAGAACCTTAAAACCTGGCTCTTCTGCCGTTCCCCTCAACGCTTCTGTCACTGGAGTACATGCCCCCCCCCATGGGAAAGTTTTGTTCCACAACCCTGTGTTTTTATGAGCTCTCTCTTGCAAATAACTTGCTCCTCTTCTTATCTCATTTGAGTTTCTAAAATTTTATCCTGCACATGTGGCCCACCCACTATCACTGTGATTGTGTTTATTGTAATGTTATATTGTTAATGTATTCATATGTTTTTATGTACTTATGATGTTGTTGCTTATGTTTTGGTTTTATTTTGCTGTAATATGTTGTCTGAGCTTGGCCTAATGTAAGCCGCCCTGCGTCCCCATTGGGGAGATGGTGGTGGGGTATAAATAATTATTATTATTATTGTTATTATTATATTGTTTTTGGAACCAAGTATTGAACTGTTTTTAAAGTATCCATAAACTTCATCTTGTTGCAACCGTTACGCTTAAGTGCCTGTATTGTTAAAGTTCACACAAATAAACAACTTTATTCTTTGTTAATCAACAACTGTCTCAGTGTGCCTCTAATAAAAAGAAGTATTCTTAACAAGATATGGAAGAGTTTTGAGATTGGTGGCAGCAACATTTTAAAAGAATCTCATTGTTATTTACCTCAGTGTTCAGAGCCCTGAGTGTGAATCCAGCACAAACTAGCTTACATTAATTCTCTGGTCAAACAAAAACTGAACATTCCTTTTAAGTGTGGTGGTAGCCAGTTGTCACAGTAAATTACCTCAGAATACAGTGTGTTGGAGGCAAAGTTCTCTACAGCCCTCAAGCATTTGAGTCATTCTAAATTGCAATCTATTACAATTGGTGAAACAGCAGTGAGATCTCCAAACTGATAGTGATCCATTTCACATAATAGATTCCCTCTTCTCCCCTCTCTTATTACAACTGGTATATAATCCAGTTCTGATAATCTGAATCCAGTACATTGCCTTATAATCCAATTCAAAGCAGGATTCAGAAACTGGATTATATGGCAGTGTAGATTGGACTTTTATCACACTGGCCTGGCTTCTCATAACAAGGGAAAGGAAACATCCTGGGATAACTAATGTTCATTATGATTTTTTTTCCCACACCTAGATCTTATTTATTGCCTCCTATCAAGCCTTACTTTGAACCCTTTTTAGAGGATGCCATTTTGTCTTGCTTTTTGTACATTTTGTTTTCTGTCCTTCAAGGTAGATTTCCTGATCAAATTACCTAACTTTGCATAAATTTCACCAATGCACTGTTTCCTCCACAGAAACCTTGTTCTTTGCTTAGAAAACAGAAAGATTTGCTTTTTTGATGTAAATATTTCTGAAACTCATTTTTGTGGTAGCAGTTGTTTTCTTCATTTTTTGTATTCCTGCCTTTTCTCCAATACTGGGACTCAATGCTGTTCACAAAATTTTAAAACCAAAGCATTAAGTCCAAAATATCAATGGGAATACAGAAAAGTTATGTTACGTTGCAATTAAATAATTTATAATTTTTTTAAAAAATTAAAAATAAATTAGAACATAAACATCAACAAGACAACAAACCATCAAAAACATTGCATTCAATTCTTAAAAGCCATTAAGAATATAATTATAATTATAATTATTTATACCCTGCTTTAGATCCCCCAAAGAGGACTCAAAGCAGAATAGAAAAGATTTCACTTGCTCATGGAAGGAGAGTAAAGAGGGTACCTTCCTGAGGAGTGCATTGCAAAGTTCAGGAAATGTACCAAGAAGGCCATATCTTGGATCCCATCAAACATGACTGGAAAGATGGTCAGACCCAAAGAAAGGTCTTCCTTAAAGATCCTAGAACTTGAACAGAGACATATCACTAGTACTTTTGTCTTGCTTTTTGTACATTTTGTTTTCTGTCCTTCAAGGTAGATTTCCTGATCAAATTACCTAGTACTCAACTAGTACTCAAAAATTGCACAAGATTTTTTTCCCTTTTAGACACCCTGAAATAACTTTTATTTAGATCACTGAATTCATTGGGAATTTGTTTCTTAGTTTCCATGCACAGCACTGCAGCCTTAGTACATTAAATCCTCACTTGATCCTAACTGATATAAATCAAAAATATCTAGAGTGAAAGTGACTGTTAGTCTAGTTACAGAACCACATTCTTTGCTAGAGTTATTTTACGAGCTGCTTTAAATTACCCGGATACAGTATTTCACAATCAAATCTTGAACTCATCTTGTTCTGCTTAAAATATAGACTAAGTTTTTCTTTTTCTTTTTTTTAAAAAACCTCCTCAATGTTTTTACAAATTTGTGCAAAAAATTATTTTTTTGGCACACAAAATAATGGAATTTGTGCAAACTGGATTTTTTATGGTTTTCTTTGGATACAATTTAATTTTTCACAAAAGAATCTCCAAATTCAAACAATCCCATTGGTTTGGCCATTTTCTTCACTTAACTTAGTATTCAAAATATAATGTTGTAAGTTAATAACATAATAGTTAGGTTATAACCAAATATTTAGGAGATGAGATCTCAATTTCTTCCTCATCTAGTGGTAAGTATGCTTTTGTTTTGTACCAAAGTATCATCTTGAGAAAATCTTCCCTATCAACATGTCATAGATACCATGTCTAGATTTATAGTAAGACTTTTCAACTCTTTCTTTGATCACCAAAGTTTAAAATCAGTACATACTGGGATTTTTTAAAAAAAAAACCTGAATATTTTTAATCTTTTAAAAATGTGGCAAAATGGATTCCAAACTATTTAAATCATAAAACTCATAAATATTTTAAGAGAGCAACCTTTCCTGTCAAGAAGCTCCTCTCATTATTCAACTTTTATTGATCTATGAACCTTTTAAGAAGCCCAGCAACTTTGCATTCACTCTGATGCTTCCCGAGATGAAGTAGGCTACTATCCAAGCTTACCAAAATAGAAACTGGAGCAGAGTTAGACCACTAAATGACTTACGGAAAACCTTAAGTGAACCTATCACAAGGTTTTCTTGGCAAGATTTGTTCACAGGGAGTTTTGTTTTTGCCATTTCCTGAGGTTGAAAGAAGGTGACTTGCTCAAGGTTACGCAGTGGGTTGCCATCACTGACCAGGGATTCCAACCCTTGTTTCCAGGTCATAACCCAATGCTTAAACCACAATACCACACATGGCAGCATACTTAAACCAGTAGATTCTGCCCCCCCCCCCGTGTGATTCACTAGAGTTTTTGTGGGTTGTCCTCAGAGAAAATATGCTCATTTTTGTAAATTGACTGTGTGCATTGGTGAAAAATGCACAGTATTAGAAGTACAATACCTTTTGACTTATAGCAAAAGACATAAAAGGGGTTATTTGTCATTTGGGACAGTTCCCTCTTTGTTCTTGCTACACATATATACTCAGCTTTATGAAGAGGGATAAAGGCATGAATTTTGAAAATGGACAAGAGTTTTATGAATAGTCTCTCAAACAAACTGAAGAAGCCATCTACTCATGCTTGGAATACTGGTCTTGAGCACAAGGGAGATGGGGTGGGGTGGGGGAACCTATTGACTCGTCTACATCTGCACCAAAATCTGGGGCAAATCTGGGAGCAGCTACATTCTCTATGTCTATCCTGTGTTGGTGGTGGAGCAAAGTCTAGATCATCCAGTCTCATGGGACTGTCCCCTTAAATTTGTGGTACCCCATCACTGCTCTTGGATAGCCACAGAGCTTTGGACATCAGCAAAGGTGACCAGAGAGAACGAGGGAGGGCAACCTAGAGCTCTATGGCCATCTGCTGTGGTGATAGCGGGCATGTGGCCCCCTTACCATGTGCCACTGAGTGCAGAGAAAAGGGGAATGGTGAGGCTGGCCCATGAGGACAGTGACCAGTTTGTATTGGAGACAGTTTTGCTGTCTACACTCATCCTAAAATTCAGGACTCCTCGAGTTTGGCAAAAATCTGGAGCATTTTCTGACCTTGCTTAATGGAGGACTAAACTGAATTAACCTGTCTTACTCTTTATTAAGAACCGGAAGTTCCTGGACATCACGGTAAAGGCAACCCCTGTGTCAGGATAGCCAGTCTCAAGCAGAGCTTTGACACATGTGAAACTTTACCAGCTGAGTTTGCAGAAGGTTCCTCTTTAATAACATATGTGCCAGTAGTACAGTTCTCCATTATTTCTAGTTTGCTGTTAAAGGAAGGTGAAGGGAGCTGGTAACAAAATTAGCAATTGTGTGCCAAAGTAAATGCCAGAATGCTGATACAGCAATGTAATGCATTGCAACCTGGAGATATCAACAGTGGCATCAACTGGCAGTTGGTACATCATCTGTACCTAAGCTTGATAGTGCTGAAGGTCTTCAGCTGATAAAACATTCTTATATCACAGGAACAGATGAATACTTTTCTAGACTCTACACTATTCAGTTTGGAAGGAAACAATTTTGAAAGTAAAGTAGAATGATAGGGTCAACAAGAATCTGGTTACAATTATTTAGTTCAGCTTGCATTTTCTTGGCAACTAAATGCAAAAGATCCCCATTTTATGTAATCTATGGGGTTTTGTTGTTATTATTGCTCTTATTCACAGAAATTGCAACAATTTTGAAAAATTAAAATTAATCCCCAATCTCTACAATGGATGCAAACCACAACTCTGTAATGTATGACATATGTAGAGGCAAGGTTGACATTTGAACTTAAATGGAATTTTCTGCTTGAAATTCTATCTGTTGTTTTCTCTCGGCAAAGACTGAAGACAATTAGGTCCTCATGTGTTCCCAGTCCTGCTCAGCGATGACTGAGATACAAGAGTTGGATGCAGGGCTCAGAGAAACAGTCTTATCAGAAGTGACACAGGACAAAACAGGAAGGCAGCCTTCCCTTGCAGAAGGATGGGATGACTTGCTTTAGGCAGCAACATTTGAAGGATGGTGAAGATTTAACAGAGACAGCAACTGAAGTTCTAATGTGACCATTGGGAAACAATGTTTTCTGCTGGTCATAGGGGTTCTGTGTGGGAATTTGGACCAATTCTATCGTTGGTGGGGTCCAGAATGCTCACTGATTGCCTATTTTCCCCAAACTCCACCAGTGTTCATATTAGGGTATATTGAATTTGGTCTAGATATCTGGATGTAGGTGAACTACAACTCCAAAACTCAAGGTCAATGCCCACCAAACCCTTCCAGTATTTTCTGTTAGTCATGGGAGTTCTGTGTGCCAAGTCTGGTTCAATTCCATCATTGGTGGTGTTCAGAATGCACTTTGATTGTAGGTGAACTATAAATCCCAGCAACTACAACTCCCAAATGACAAAATCACCCCACAAAATCACACATACCATTATTCAAATTTGGACGTATTGGCTATTTGTGCCAAATTTGGTCCAGTGAATGAACGTTCATCCTGCATATCAGGTATTTACATTACGATCCGTAACAGTAGCAAAATTAGAGTTGTGAAGTAGCAACGAACATAATTTTATGGTTGGGGTCGCGGCATTAGGAAGGCTGAGAAACATTGTCCTAGAGATATTGAATCTGATCATGGCAGCAGATGCCTTGTTTGCATCCCACTTAGATTACTGTAATGCACTCTACAGGGAGCCGTCTTTGAAAAGAATAGGACCATCCCCATATTGACAAAATATTCATTCCTGGACATATCTTGGAAATCTATGAAACTTCAGAAAATAATTAATCTTAACGAAAGGACTGACTTCCAGTGAAAGCATACCATTGAATCATACTGGAGGACCTTGGAAATACCTACAGAGACTACCTGTCTGGTATTTCTAGCCCCCCTTCTAGTTTAACACGACTTCAGCTGCCATGGCTCAATACTATGGAATCCTGGGATTTGTCATTCGGTGAGACACCAACAGTCTTTGGCAGAGAAATCTAAAGTGTATTGTCAAAGGCTTTCATCACTGGTTGTTGTAGGTTTTTTCGGGCTATATGGCCATGGTCTAGAGGCACTTTCTCCTGACATTTCACCTGCATCTATGGCAAGCATCCTCAGAGGTAGTGAGGTCCTCACTACCTCTGAGGATGCTTGCCATAGATGCAGGCGAAATGTCAGGAGAAAATGCCTCTAGACCATGGCCATATAGCCCAAAAAAACTTACAACAACCCAAATCTAAAGTGCTCATAAAAGTAGAACTCCCACCATTCCATAGCAATGAGGCATTGTAGTTCAAGTGGTATCAAACTGAGTTAATTCTGCAGCATAGATCTACCTCAAGTCAAAGGTCATATTTGATACCCATAAAGATCAAGAGATGCTGTGCATTTATTCCCCACTTTTTACTTTTTGCCCAAAACAACACAATTGTTATTATGGGTCATGTGACTTTCAAAAGCAATATAATATGGTATGCTGGAAAAACTTTTTTAGGTTTTTGTGGTGCTTTTTGGTTTAAAATGGTGGCATACATAAAAATAAATACAACAATGGCAAGGTCATAACATCCGTACCTTGCTGCAAATAGATATATACATGCACATGCATGCACAAACATATATGCATGTATACATTTATTTACCTCCAGTTGTTAAATCTATAAGTTATGAATTTGATTTGCCTCATAAATCAATGTGTTGCCATTGCCTGTGAACACATGAATGTAGCCAAAGATTCTTAATCTAGTCAAAATGTGCTAAATAATATTTCCATGGCCTGGGGTCCTCTATTTCAGTGATGTGGGATTGGGGAAACATGTGGCCGGTGAGTTTTATCATTGAGGATTTACATTTCTGGGACTAATTACTTCAAAAGGGAAAAGGAGGAAAATGCTGAAAGGTCCATTGTATTTCCCAGAAATCCAACATGAGCATGACGCATGGAAAAGCATCCAAGGTTATTGCATGAGCACAAGGCAAGCCGCTGCTTGTTAGTCACATCAATGTTTTTTCTGAAGGAAATGTATAGGAGTCAGTCATTTTTGCCCTTGACATTTTAATTCAATAACATCGTGGCTATTGCTGGGGAGGTTTAGCAACAATACATTGAATTTATGCTGCAATCATATACACAGGTCTGATTCAACAACTGGACTTTATAGATAGATAGATATTGAGTGCAGCATTAGGAGGATGTTCAGATACGCATGATGTGTTGTTTTGATCTCTTCCCACTTTGTTCACTTTTTTGCAGCTTCACATTACTTAATTCACAGAGAAAAGGGCAAGCAAACCAGTGTGTTAAACTGAAGTCCAAGATTGTATTTATATTGTTTTTCTCCTAGTTTAACTCTTATGACACTAGAAAGAGTTATGCGGTTGTAAAATCACCAGGATGCTGAAAATTGCCTTTGGATCCTTTCATTTCTTTGAACAAAACTATGGTTTTATGTTGACTGATTGATTAACATATGGATATTTTCTTCAGAATTCCATCCATTTCAACAACACTCCTCACAATTATATAGGCATAAGAATAGGGCCTAAAATGGTTTGACTTTATATTATAGCCTGTATATCCAGTAATCATCTTCCTTGATTCTATATTTTGCTGATAGACCTGTGCATTGTATGTTTTCCCCCTGTTTCCCCTTTTCGCTCCCTCACCCTTATTATGCATCAGCATTTCTATTTACATTTTAAATGTACTAAACGTACTGGGTTCGTATGAAACTGACTTTTATTTCCTGTGCTGATCTAGGACCGAAATAAATTATTTGATTTGATTTGATAACCTTAATTATAGGCCTCTTCTTGAGATGAAGTTCTAATAGAGCAGTGTTTCTCAATCTAGGAGTCAGGGCCCCTGGGGGGTTGAAATTCTATCATTGGTGGGGTTCAGAATGCTCTTTGATTGTAGAGGAACTATAAATCCCAGCAACTACAACTCCCAAATGTCAAGGACTATTTCCCCCAAATTTGACTAGTGTTTACATTTGGGCATATTGAATATTCATGCCAAGTTTGGTCCAGATCCATCATTGTTTGAGTCCACAGTACTCTCTGGATATAGGTGAACTACATCTCTGAAACTCAAGGCCAATGCCCACCAAACCCTTCCAGTATTTTCTGTTGATCATGGGAGTTCTGTGTGCCAAGATTGGTTAAATCCCATCCTTGGTGGAGTTCAGAATGCTCTTTGATTGTAGGTGAACTATAAATCCCAGCAACTACAACTCCCAAATGACAAGGACTATTTTCCCCAAATTTGGCCAGTGTTTAGATTTGGGCACATTGAGTATTCATGCCAAGTTTGGTCCAGTGAATGGAAACACATCCTTCATATCAGATATTTACATTACGATTCATAACGGTAGCAAAATTATAGTTATGAAGTAGCAATGAAAATAATGTTATGGTTGGGGGTCACCACAACATGAGGAACTGTATTAGGGGGATGCGGCATTAGGAATGTTGAGAAACACTGTACTAGATAATTATATTGCCTAGCAGCTACACTTATTGGGCTGAGGTACAAAGTTGAAATCACAGGGGTTCATGGGCCAAGTGAAGGAGACCTCTCTCCAACATTTGGAATAAATGTGCCCCATGTTTTTGTCCATGATCCATTACCAGTTGTGTTACCATACACTTATGAGATTTAAGCAGCTGTGCCTGAAAGTGGCATTACTGATTTATTGAAGAATGCATTAAAAATAGAATAACAGCTTCCACACAATATATCTAGCCTATCTTTCTTTGGATGCATCTACACTGTAGAATTAATGTAGCATGTCACCACTTTAACCACCATGATTGGATGCTATTGGACTATGGGACTTGTAATGTGGTGAAACAATAGCAGCATTTGGCAGAGACGGTTAAAGACCTTGTCCAAATATGGCTCCCATGATGTCTTAGTTCAACTTATGAAAATGTTTAATAAATGTCTAGTAAGCTTAAAATGACCAGTTGATGGAGTAGTTTGAGTATTGGACTAGGACACTGAAAGACAGAGGTTCCAATTCTTGCTTAGACATGGGAGCTTATTGGGTGACCTTATGCAAGTCACGCTCTTTCAGCTTTAGAGGAAGCCCCTGCCAAGTAAACTGTGATAGTTATTGTACATTGGAAATGTCTTGAAGACACATAAGAACAAATATATTTAAACTGTTCTTAACTTTAAAATGATTCCAACTATTTAAATGGGTTTGATTGGATGATGTCCAGAGATCCTTGGATGTCTCTTGATATATAAATAAATAAGTAAATACATAATTGTGCTGCCCTTGGTACCTGCTGAGGTCTGGTTCCAAGACTGCATGGATATCAGAATCCATGGATTTTCAAGTTCTATCATATTCAGTGGTGTAGTAAAATGGTGCCCTGTGTGTAAAGTGGCAAAATCAAGGTTTGCTTTTTAGCTTTTAAAAAATATCTTCAAGCCATAGACCAGAACTTCCCAAACTGTGTGTTATGACACATGCCAGCTGCAGTGTGTAGGTAGGTATATTGTGCAAATCTCTAATCAATAAATCATATATTTAAATATATATATAAATGAAAGATTTCTGAGATATATTGTGCCCCCATACATTTTGCTATTACAATTTATCTATGTGTCTATATCTCTTATAAGAGGTTGGTTTGTTAGTAATACTGAATTACTGTTTCACAAAATGATGCATGCCTAAAAAGTGTGTCACGTACATGAAATTTTTGGAAAGCTCTGCCATAGATGGTGAATCCATGGATACAGAATCTGTGAAATGGAGGGCAAATTGTATTCTCATGCTCCCAAATGTCTTGAACTTGATACTTTTATATTAAGTAGGGGTGAGGAAGAAAGAGAGTCATCTCAAAAATGTTATTATAGAAACGTATAATGTGAAATTTTAACTCAGATTCATTTTCTTATTTAGTTCTGAAAAGCATGGGAGCAGTTCCTCCCATGTGTAAGGCAGTAGCGACTACGTTAGCTGATGACTCCTTTGCAGCGCATGAGAGCTGTGAACTGGGCGGAGAGAAAATTGTCCCCATCCTTCATCTTCGGAGTGATGTTCCGAAAGTGACAATGTGCTGGAGCTGACTGTGGTAGGAAGGGAAACATCTTGTTTACGAATGTCAGCCAGCAATTAGCATCGTTTAAAGAACTGGGACCACAACTGCTGTTTTGAGTTAGCGTTGAAAACCTCTCTCCTTTCTTGTGGTCGCATTTGAAGAGGCAAAGTAGACAGCAAGACTCTGAAACCAGTTCATAAATAGTTGATTTCATATTTCAAAAATCTTGCCCAAACTGTCACCCACCTCCCTCCCTCTTGCATGTGGATCACAGATGGCAAAGAGCTAATTTGTTACTGTTTGATAACTGCTTTTATGTATCAAAGCTCTTATTTACTACTCTGTGGGGGGAAATGACAGACTAAAACGCTATTATGTGTTTTCTCTCGTTCTTTTGCCCCTCTCCCCTGCTGTAGCTCCTTGGTTTCCATCCCCCTCTCGTGTTTTTTTTTAATCAAATATAGTATTCTGAATCTTTTACACATGCAATTAACTCCCTCCCCTTCTTTGGTTTTTAAGAATGCATCTGGCAGATCAGCTCAGCTGAAATCTGTCATGATTGTGCATCATGGCCCCATGATAAGGAATAACACTTAAGAGGTGTCTCTTAAGAACAATTAATTGCATTGCTGTTTGAAAAGCCATGAATAGTGACTTTGTTTTTCTAGTGGTATACTAGGCAAATATTTCAGAGCAAATTTACTACCGCCAGTATCAAGATGAATGGTTCTCAGTGAAAACCTTATAATGTTTCTGCATGGAAATATCCTGCCAAATGGTCACTAAATCTGCAAGTCTTCTATTGTGAGCTTCGTACCTAAGCTAGTGGACTGGTTGCATTTACTCTATAGAATTAATAGTTTGACACCACTTTAACTGATATGACTCAATGCTATGGAATCCTGGGATTTGGAGTATCGTGAGGCCCTAACATTCTTTGGCACAGAAGGCCAAATAATAATAATAATAATAATAATAATAATAATAATAATAATACTTTATTTGTACCCCGCTACCATCTCCCCAAGGGACTCGGTGCGGCTTACATGAAGCCGAGCCCACAATACAACAATAAAACAATAGCAACAGTAATACAAACAATAAATAAAACTCACAAACAGAAAATAGCAATACTTTATTTGTACCCCACTACCATCTCCCCAAGGGACTCGGTGCAGCTTACATGAAGCCGAGCCCACAATACAACAATAAAACAATAGCAACAGTAATACAAACAATAAATAAAACTCACAAACAGAAAATAGCAATACTTTATTTGTACCCCACTACCATCTCCCCAAGGGACTCGGTGCAGCTTACATGAAGCCGAGCCCACAATACAACAATAAAACAATAGCAACAGTAATACAAACAATAAATAAAACTCACAAACAGAAAATAGCAATACTTTATTTGTACCCCGCTACCATCTCCCCAAGGGACTCGGTGCGGCTTACATGAAGCCGAGCCCACAATACAACAATAAAACAATAGCAACAGTAATACAAACAATAAATAAATCTCACAAACAGAAAATAGCAATACACATTAACAATAACACAACGATGTTTAAAAACCTATGGCAGGGCCAAATGTACTAATTTAAAAAAAATTAAAAAAATAATGCTGGGCGTGACCAGGTAACATATAACCAGGATAGAAATTTTGGAGAGGGATAGAGTGTGCAGACAATCCTAGATCACTAATAAAGTGCATTTCGGGACATATTGCTGGGAGTTTCATTATTCTGGGAAGGCACACTGGAACAACCATGTTTTCAGGCTCCTCCTAAAGACTGCCAGCGTTGGGGCATGTCTGATGTCCCTGGGGAGTGAGTTCCAGAGTCGAGGGGCCACCACCGAGAAGGCCCTGTCCCTCGTCCCCACCAATCGCGCTTGCAATGGAGGTGGGAGCACGAGTAGGGCCTCTCCAGATGATCGAAGAGATCATGTGGGTTCATACACAGTGATGCAGTCACGCAGGTAGGCGGGTCCCAAACCGTTTAGGGCTTTGTAGGTAAGCACCTGTACCTTGAATTGGGAGCGGAAAATGAACGGCAGCCAATGGAGCTTCTTAAACAGGAGGGTTGACCGCTCCCTGTAAGGAGCCCCAGTTAACAACCTGGCTGCCGCCCATTGGACCGATTGAAATTTCCGGGCCGTTTTGAAGGGTAGCCCCATGTAGAGTGCATTACAGTAGTCCAAAGACTTTGTAAAACTGCATCTCCAATGATTCCATAACTTTGAGCTATTACAGTTAAAGTGGTTTCACGCTGCATTAATTGTATAGTTTAGCTGCATTTACTGAAAACAGGTGATGCATGTATTCCTCTGTGTGTGTGTGTGTGTGTGTGTGTGTGTGGGAGTTGTTTGCTAACTATTTATCCCACAACATAACTTTGCAGCACTTCTTTAGATCAGCCTTGGATAAAGGTGAATAGGACTGCCATGAGTAGAGCACCCCATTTAACAGGTGGCTGCCTGCAGAAAGCATTGGGTGGATTTTACATTTGGGCATTTGCTATTAGGAAAGAGTGTTTTCCTGGATTTAAAAATATAGATGGTATCATTTGGCACTTTGGAGACCACCTCTCATTGGTCTTTGGTTCCAAATGTAATGGCTTCCAATTGGGTTCTGCGGTGTGGCTTTGGTTTTGACATACAAACAGAAACAATTTTTTGGGACCAAAGGCATTATCCTACCACAACTTTGTTACATGTCCTTATTTTCCAACATAAACTTAAATTTCCAAGCTCTGTGCAGGTGCTATCTATCCCATGATATAGGGGATTATGGTAGCTTTCCAGGAAGAGAGAAAGAATGGATAATGTTAACTATAAAGATGTTAAGGAATTATGAATACTAATGAACTGTTGCCTCAGAATATGAATTCTACCCAGCTTCCAACACATGAATCTATTTGAAATTAAGCTCCCTTGCCCTTCCCCCAATAGATCTTCTGTTTGCAATTTAAATGCAGAATATTTTGAGCATTGATTCCTCAGATGAGGTGCTTTGAAAGGCAGCTGCTGCTTTGGCCCATGCTTGTTGATTGCCCCAAACGTATTTAATGTTTTCAATAACTGGCAGAACAATACCTTGGCCCCTGAGTCTTGACATGAGTAATCAGTTTGGATGGCAATTTACATGTTAGGAAAAACCAAAAATACATGTGTCCCAAAGGTGGATATGGTGTTTTATATTGCAAGGTAATGAAAGAAAGAATGAGAAAGAAAATGAAAGATCAAACTAAGAAAGTGAGTGTTGGACAACCTCATTCCTTTGGTATATAAAGGTTTGGGAAGTAGGAAATCTTATCTGCTCAACAGCAAATGATTTTGCGACTACATCTCCTACCATAAACCTGCACGATCTCTTCGATCTCCTGGAGAGACTCTCCTCTCACCCCTTCCCCTTTCACAAGCACGACTTGTGGGCACAAGGGAGAGCCTTCTCCGCTGTGGCTCCCCGACTCTGGAACTCATTACCAGGTGAGATCAGGCAGGGTCCCACCCTAGAAGCTTTTAAGAAAGTGTTAAAATTTTGGCTTTTCTGATGTGCCTTCGGAGAGTGACCACCCAACTCTTTTGTTAGTTTCCATCTACAGTTTGTTTACACGATGCACTTTCCCCCACCCAAATGAAGCCCAAAATGCCATGCTCCCCCATCTCGGACTCCTCCTTTACAAATACACTTTCCCTATTTCCTACCTCACCCAGGGTTTTAACGTTTTTAACATTTTATCCTGTACATTTGGCCCACACTCTGTGACTGATTCTATGTTATTTTTTATTGTTTATTTCATTTTGTTGCATTGTGTATTTTGTTTGTGTTTAATTTTTTAAATTGTTTTGTATTGTTCTGGTGTATTATTCTTGGGCTTGGCCTCATGTTAGCCACCCCAAGTCCCCATTGGATAGATGGTGGTGGGGTATAAATAAAGATTAATAATAATAATAATAATAACTCATTTAGGAACTGGCCAAACAAGCAAATTATTATTATTTAAATGGCAGGACAATCACTTGTAGGCAAGTCTGTTTCAGAAACCAGTAATGGAGTACTGTAGCATTCATATCAAAGTCAAAATGTTCAGAATTATGTTCATTTTAAACATGAAGGAAGAATGAGATACATATACCCAGATTTGTTTAATATAAAAATTAGAGCTAGTTGTACTACCTTGTGGATTTCTTTGGCTGAGTGGGGATTTGATTGCTGAATCCTCTACATGGGCCACAAAAGCTGGGGCTGGTCCAAAGCATTGCTGCTTTAGGCCACCCCCAGATTCTGCCATGTTGTTTACATATCTCTACTGCAGGCCCCATCATAGTTGAGAAACAAAGCAGCAAAATGGGGCAAAAATGACCCATGTGGTGATTGTCTTCGAGAAGCCCATGTAAAGTTACGCATGGTAGTAAAGAGGTTTCTCCTTCTGGAGCTCTATGCTCACCACTGCGGTGATGAAGAATGAAAAGGTAGATGCAATTCTTCTTGCAATGGACAGTGAGAAAAGTAGGATAGTGGAGCTAGACTGTGTGATCAAAACTACCATCAGATCAAAAGCAGCATCAGAACCAGTCCTGCTGTTCACACATGCAAGTGGAAGCTGTTCTCGAGTTTCAGGCTTTTCCTAACATTGGGTTAGAATCAGATTAACAGGATTTTCTCCACATCAGGGAACAGAAGTTCCTGGGCATCATTCTGAATGCCCAGGAGTGACTTCTGGTCAAACATGGTATATGTGACTAGTGCAGACAAGCTACTGGAGCAGTGGCCTGTGGGTCCTCAGATATTTTGGTCTTCAACTCTCAGAAATCCTAACAGCTGGTAAACTGCCTGGGATTTCTGGGACTTGTAGCCCAAAACACCTGGGGAACTGCAGGTTGAGAACCACTGTCCTAGAGTATTAGTCCAACACTCAAGCCATTATGCCATGCTGGCACTCAAGAAATACCTTATTTTATTTTTTATTTTATTTTGCTTTTATGCCCCCTGGACAAGAGTGCATAGGATTGCTATAGCAGAGTACTAAATTTCAACCGAAGAGGACTACAAAAACATTTGGGAGTATCTAAAGTAAAAAGAGGAAATCTCATATCTTTGAAAGAAATGTAAATCTGTTGGATTCCCAGTCTAGGTATCATGGGAGGGTTTACAGTTCCAAGTATGTCTTCTATAGATAGAGAACTTGTGACAAGAGGCCTAAGCACAACAGTAGCAAAAATGGCCGAGAAACAAATGCTCTCTTAAATATGAGATCTTCATGAGTTATTTCTTACAACAGCTATAACAGCAGTAGCACTTACTTTGATATTTTAATGGCAGAAGCCCTCAGTGTGATCCATAAATTGTTACCATATGGCTTCAGATAAATCTCTCTCTGTTCTGTGCTTTACAAGACAGTCTTTTTCAAGTGATGCATTCTCTTAGGTGGGTGGCTGGTCCAAGTACACTGGGGAAAGGACCCCAGCAGTACAAACTTTTCCTTGGCATGATAGTCTTCTGTGTGTGTGTATAATCTCATAATACTTCAAATAGATATATTTTTCTATCTAAAAGTATTTTTAACTGATAAAAGCAAAGGAAATGTTGAGATGAAGCAGGAGAATACATCAGTGCTCATTCCTCAATATGGTAAACTGTAACTGTGAGTTATCTATATGTTAATCATATATACAGCATTTCTTTCTAGTGCTTGACAATACATATTGCAATAATATAGTAAGTCAGTTCTTGTGGGTTTTTTCGGGCTATATGGCCATGTTCTAGAGGCATTTCTCCTGATGTTTCGCCTGCATCTATGGCAAGCATCCTCAGAGGTGAGGTCAGACCTCACCTCTGAGGATGCTTGCCATAGATGCAGGCGAAACGTCAGGAGAAATGCCTCTAGAACATGGCCATATAGCCCGAAAAAACCCACAGGAACTGAGTGATTCCAGCCATGAAAGCCTTCGACAATACAATCTAGTAAGTGTTCAGGGGTCAGTTCACAGTTCCCCTGATTCACTGTCTTCTCTCACCTCCTTTATTCACTTTGCCAGCCAGCTACTTGCTTTCTCCTCTCTTTCTAATTAACACAATTGTGCAGCAAAGTGACATCAGCAAAGCATGGCACACTTCATGCGCTGGAGGGAATGAAAACGGTTGAAATATGGACTTGGCAAGGTCAGGCTTTGATGTGAGTCATTATGTGCGGGGTCAATAAATATAGTGATGAATGATTGTTTAAGAACTTTAATAACAGTAAAACATAATACAAGAATGCCTCTGTTGTTAGAAGTTCTTTTTTTTTATTAGTCTTTTTATACTGGTCAAGACCACCCTTCTTTGCCTTTTGTCTAGTGAGAATAGCACTGGCATTATGGAAAAGGTGAAGGGAAGCTGGAGAAATCCAAAGCCCCTCGGCTTTGGAACTTGCTACCTAGTGAGATTAGGCAAGCCCCCATCCTGGCAGCTTTTAAGAGAGACCTAAAAGCCTGGCTCTTCCAGTGTGCCTCTGACTAGTGAACACATACCCCATGTTATGTCTGTTCCAACTACAGTTCTGTCCTCATGATATACTTTCCCTCACCCTTAATGAAGGCCCAACCCCATTGTTCACCCCTTTTGTGCTCCCCCCTCAGACACATACTTTTTCATTTACCTGTCTCACTCAGGGTTTTATCAATTTTATCTTGTACAATTGCCCCGCCCACTGTGTTTTATTTCTCTATCATGTCATTTTGTAATTGTTTATTTTATGTTTTGCTATTTCATGTATTTTATTTTGATGTTATTATTTGCTTGTTTGTATTTTATTTTGTTGTAATGTAATTTTGGGCTTGGCCTCATGTTAGCCGCCCCGAGTCCCTTTGGGGAGATGGTGACAGGGTATAAATAAAGATGATAATGATGATTATTATTAAACAGGTGTAGTTTGGCATACTAAGAATTTTGGGTACAATTTTGCTTGTGGGAAGAAGTCAGAAAGCAGTCAAAATCTACTACCTGGAAATATCAAGTGACGCATTCAGTTGTGGCCCTTGTTGGGCCAGCCATTGCCTTCTCTGAAGTTCTTTCTTCAAAACTCTTCCAAATTAAAGAGAGCTTGACTCCAGTCTTATATTGCTACTTTTACCTGGATCAGCACTGAATAATTGTGCACCTATTAACTGAATCCATTTGCCAGGCAATTCTCAGTGGAAATTAGTGCTTTCTCAGCGGCTAATAAGTTCAAAAGAAATCTGTGAGATATTTCCTCATCCTCATTTCTTTTTAAAAATGGATTTAGCCAGTTTTGTACTTTCTGGATTGAGGAGGGAACCAGACTCAGTTAATGGTCAGAAATCTGTTTAATTCTGGACTTCCAATGAAAGCAAAAATGCATTTGCTGTGGATATTTAAATATATACCCACACAACTTTCCCTCTTTTGTGTATATAATGCTAAACAGTACATAATGCATTAATTCTGCAGATATTTTTGAGAATTCCAGTTTTAAACATGAGTTAACTGAACAAAAAGTTATTCTTTAAATAAAAATAGCATGCAAGCAAATCTAGAAATGTTTCATCTGTAAGAAAACTTCTTCTGAGTAGATACAAATGAAGTTGAGGTGCTTGCTAGACGGATCCAATTTTCGTTGTGCTGTTTTCAATAGTTAATTTAACAAATGACTTGTTTCAACACTCTGGCATTTGCTGCTCCAGATCTGTTGTGCCATATGCTACTGTACAGCTTCACAAGGGTGCCACTGAGCTCATTTGCCACCCATTGTACCAGTGCAACTTCCCGTGCTTGTTCTGCAATAACGACAAGAACATCTTTCTCCCTTTGCCTTGGCTTCTTCGCAATTAGGATAGATCAGCAGAAAGATTCCCATTTATTTTGTTCCATAATGCTCTCTTGCTTGTTTACTGCAACAACAAAAGGCAGGCAGCTTTTCTTTGCTGTTATGTAGTATAATGCAAATCTGAGCGACTATATATCCCTTAATAGCCCCTCATTAATTTTCCTTGCATGCAGTTTTCCAAGCTTTATATATTGCTGGCTGTTGGGGTGATATGTAAAGTATCAGCTGCTGGTTCACAGCTTGGATTTTAAAGAGTCCAGAAGGAGAGATCAAAAGCTGAATTTCTAATATTGTCTCTAATGGAGGAGTTATTACCCAAACAAGCAGGATGTTGAATCCTTTCCTAGCATAAGGCTTCTAATGCTCAGCACTTGCAGAAAAACAAGGGACCTTGCTCCATCTCCAGCCAGATTTGAACTTGCAGCTATTAAAAGAAGTTTTTACCATTGCTGTATTCAGCTTCTACATTTGTCTTCCAAATGTTTGGTTCCCATACATTCAAATCATTGCGTTTTTTTACAAGCTGTTTTTGGGGAGTGGATGGGCAGCAATTTCCACATTAAAATAACTATAGAGAGTCCAAGTGCAGGATTTGAAGGCATTTGGAGAAGAAAAATGTGGCCTGGCAATTCAGTTTTTAAAATGGTATTTTAAATGCCTTATGTGGAAAAACCTAATTATGAAAAGCCCTGAAATTGTAGTCTGAGCCCGATATTTAACTTTGTGTGTCCAAGAACCACACATTGTTGCTGCATCTGTAGTTACAGACACTGAGTTCCCTCCCATACTGAGTCCTTCATTCTCCTCTTTTCCATTCCATTCTATTCTGTCCTATTTGCCCACAAAATTACATTGGTAGTTCCAGAACTTAACATTAAAAAATGCAGACCACTTTTATAATGAAGAAAGCCCATTGGTCTCACTCGTAAGAGTTCAGAGGATAATCATTTCAGGAATGTCCAAATCTGCAAAGTGGTTTGTTCACAAGTTGCCCCAAATTAGTTTTCTATGGCTATTCTCTAGAAACGTGTAAAGCTCTGTAAAAAAAAAAGGACAGAAAGGGAAAATATTAGGGCTCTGCATTGCATTTAGCCCCAAAACAAATTCTGTCTTCATTTGCTCTGTAACTTGGATCATGCTGAGGGATGTGGTTTTTGGAGAGGGACTCTAAAGCACTCTGCCATTTTCCAGATTGCTCCAAAGTAAGTAAGGCTCCAGTGGGGGCAGGAAGGGGTTATAATAGAAAATGCCCTCCAGTTGCCCCCAGTATGGTATTCCAGGCTGTGCTGATATGGTTATCAACTTTCAAGCCTGAAAGCATAACTAATAGGATGTTACAGCCAATAGAATTTAAGTGTCCATCTTGTAATGGCAGTGAAATTCAAACAAGCAAAGCTCTCATAACATTATACTGAAGCATCCTTAAATATTGGAATCTCAGGATTTCTATATGGGAGAATGAATATACTCTCTGATTGCATAAATTGAATGCTTCATTGTGTAGAGCAGTGGTTCTCAACCTGTGGGTCCCCAGATGTTTTGGCCTACAACTCCTAGAAATCCCAGCCAGTTTACCAGCTGTTAGGATTTCTGGGAGTTGAAGGCCAAAACATCTGGGGATCCACAGGTTGATAACCACTGGTGTCGCGCAAAGGGGATGAGTTCAAAAGAACTGGAGTGCTAGCTCTAGCTTTCAAGCCAGGGCAACAGTTCCAATTGTAGCAATTGTTTTGTATTAAGAGGATAGCTGTGAGTTATGCCGGCACATGTACATTGTTTGTTTACTGTTAATCTAGAGAGCAGCTTTTGTTCACTTCTAAGCATTTTCTTGTTTTTATTTCATTTAAGCCTGCTTCCGACATGCATTTGGAAAACTGGAATATTTTTTCTTATTCTTCTTTGATTTGAATGTTTCGTTATTTTGGTGAAATCCAATATCCACATGTTTTTTCACTGCCATTTATTGGGAGGGTGGACAAGTGGAGCCTCGGGGTCACATGCCCCACCCCAGGCTGTTTTGTAGAGCTCGACTCGTCTAGAGCAGAGCAACTCTGGTTTTCATGAGTGAGAAATGACCTTTTAAATAAATCACACTTTAGCACTATCAAATTAACAAAAATACTCCTTCCCCTAAAAACAGAAGGCAGTTTGAGCATAAAATTGGCCTCCAGATCAGCTAAAGTTCACTCCTGATTTAGAGACTGAAGAGTTGTGCCATAACTCACCCTGTGGAGTGGTACAAGAGTCTGATGTATAGGAAGTAGATTGCCAGGACATACAGTTAATGGCTTCCTTCACAAATCTGAGCAGCTGGTGACTGAAGAAGCTGAGAGTCTGTTTCCTCAGCAGGACCTGACAGATGCTGAATATACCTTACCATCCTTTAAAGTCTGGAAAAGACAGAAGAACCAACAGCACAATCATTGGTTATCAAGTAGGATGTGCTCACTCATCAAGCATCTGGCATCTGGAGACAGCCAGCTATAAATCTTCTACAATATATGGTGTATTTCCTGAAATGTTTGACCTTTGGGCTGGACATGTTTAATGCCTTCATGTGTCACCTCTTTCACACTAGAGCTGAAAAGGTAGGCAAAGAATGTGCATCTGTAACGGAAAATCTAATTTTAATGTAAGTTTTGAATGTGTTTATTAATGTTGGTAGATTGCAAGTGCAAGCCAGCCTTAGCTGCAGCTGATGAGTTGATGCATTGCTGCAGTAACAAAGCTCCTGCAGTAGAAACGTATCCATTTCAGAAGAGCTAGGAGGAAAAAGGGGCAGAGCTAACGAACAGAAGAGTTGACATTTTGAAATATGAGCCAGTCTTTAGCTGGGTGAGCTAAAGAGAAGATGTCTTTGGCTATGTGGGGGCTGGAGTAAGGAGGTTCCTATTATAAGTTAAAGACTTCAGCCTTAATATTTAAAATGTTAAAGGAACCAATCTTGAAGTAGAATGTAGCCTGTGAGCTACGGGAAAGAATTCCCAGTATTATATTGTTTCTTCAGTGGCAGTACTGAAGTAATAAAAAAGATAATCTGTGCATAAGTATCAGTCAGTGGGACTGAGGAGAAAAGTGTTATTTGAGAAATAAATTTACAGTTAAACTATTGATAAGAAGAAGAAACTACAAGATTTAAGATAGCCAGTCAGGAGACTAAGAAAGAATTACATTTTAAAGTAAAAGGAAGTTACTAGACCAAGTTGGCATAAGATACGCCATTCTGAATGTTATATAATAACAGTTTTATGATGCATAATAATAAAAGTTGAATGTAACAATATCCAGGAAGTACTGTGAAGAAAAATACTGTGTAACCATTATGCTTTATGTGCCTGAGAATCAATAAACATTTCTTTGTTCAAATTTTACAGGAAATATACACAGTATATATATACACACACATATATAGTGCACAGCCACACTCTTCTCTTCTTTGCCTCATTTATCCTCACATATTTTATTTGGTGGCGGTGTCCTCACAGAATCCCATCTGAAAGCTGGTGGCTGCCTCCTGCAGAATTCTGGGTTTTGTAGTTTAATGAGACCCAGGATCTCTCTGGCTGTGCATTTTAAAGGCTTTTGCCAGTAATGTCTGGTCTAGCAGAGACCTTTTTGTATAACTTCATCTTCTGGGATTACTGGTGCATGACTGGGACTGGACTGACTTCCCTGTGATTGCTTCTATTAAAATAATCTGTCTATTCAAACACATGATCCTCATAGACATAGGAAAGAAGCATGCCAAAGAACCTACTGTATTTACTGATGCATATACTTTTTTTGTGGACTTATCCATGTTGCTGCTGAACTCTGCTTTGGCTGAAAAGGAGGTAGGCTAGGAGAGAAGTAGAGAAAATGTCCCTAAGAGAAGCCAGTTACTTTCCTTGCTCTTCACTCTGCCTTTTTCAGGCCACATTTACACTGTACAGAGCTCATTGAGCTGGCATCCCTGTGACCTTTTTCTTGCATCAATCGATGGATAAGTACTTGATGTTTTTGTCCATTTTTGTCACCTTTTTTGCTTATAAGTATATACTGTACTCCCCATTTTTTCAACATTTAACTGCCACTTTTGCACTTGTTTAGACTTAGAGTGACCTTTCTCTAGGAATACACTTTTTTTCCTCTAGTAATGCACTTTTTTATTAGTCTTCGGTCTGAACTTTTTGTTTATTCAGAAATTCAGCCACTAAATATAACAACTTTAATCCTGGATTAGCAGATCTGTCAAGAAATAAACAACCTAGTTTGTTTTCTGAAGCAGAATGTATTTGCAATAATTTGCATGAATTAACAAGTTTGTGTGGTCAATTGTTTTCTATTTTACAGAACGCCTAAACTTGAAAGACTAAACATAAATATGAAACATAAAGCTGTCCAGCATGAAAGCCCCAAAAAGTGGCCTTCACTTTTGTTTTTCGAGTCCTTCAACAGAGTTGCCTGCTTTGCAGTGACAATTAACGGCATTAGTGGCAGTGGAGTAGTTTATTTATTTCATATCAAAGCATAAATTAGTATGTAATTAATAAAAATAGAAGGAGCACAAGTGGCTAAATATATTTTGACCAAAAATAGGCAACAGTGACCACATTGTCTGTAGTCTCAAACAATTCTTCCTCTATACATGAGGCAGGATATTGCGGACAAGCATACAGATGCAGAGTTGCTTGTTCTGCTCCAGAGTCACACAAGGTGGAGCATTCTTTTACGTAGTGCCATTTTGCCAGGTTGTCTTTTGATCTGCCCACTCCACTTCTGAGTCTGTTCAGGGAAAGTTGTCCATTCTTGGTTTGCCCCTGGAGGCAGACCCACACGGGGAGCCATCCAATTAGGATTTCCTGGTTTAGCTGCCCACTACAAGTTTTAATCAAAAAAGGAGAGAAGCTATCTAAGATGGTAAAACAACTTTGCAGATAAAGTTACGACTCTTGGATAACTACTTGAAAGTTCAGTCAAAAACACAGAGCTCATTCACTGCCTCACTGAAATGGAAGCCACCAGCCTTTTGTTATTGCCCTACTTAAAGAATTTAGGTCTAACTCTCAAGAATCAACACATATTTTATCTTCAAATAATAATGAGCTTGTTACAGTACTTTCATGAGCTTTGTTCCAGTTGATTATGAAATAATCAGCTGGAACATCTTTTAATTTTTTGTTACGAATATGGGCCTAAATCCTATTGCTTGTCCCAATCAAAGTAGATCTGTTGAGCTTGTGCAATTTACATTGGGGTTTACTTACCATTCAGTAATTGATTTGCTTTTTTTTTTTTTTTACTTTTGTTGGGATTACTAAAAAGTTTTGGTTTTTTTAAAAAAGTGTAAAAGTTTTAAAACAAAACAAAACAGTCCTACCAGGAAATGCCAGCTCTGGAATCTAGTTCTATCAAATAGGCCAGATGGGTTGGAAGTCAGATATCACATTAGACACAGGAACTAAGACTATGACAATGAGTGGGCCGGGGGACAGAGTGTGGGTTAGGCAAACAGGAACAAAGCACAAGATGTCATGCTTGAGTTGGGAACTGGAGTTCAGATTTCAGTTTCCCAATACATATGACTGTCTTTCTGCCATCTTCAGCCAATATAGGAATAGTAGATTAGAGGTCTGTTTTGGTCATGGGACCTAATTTGGAGGGCTGGTTGGAGGCCAGCAATCTGGTAGCATAAGAGAAAATATACTGTGAATGATTGCTAAGAAGACTTGTTGTTTTAGACATCTCTCCTCCATATCTCATGAAGCAGATGTTGTTGTTCATTCGTTCAGTCATTTCCGACTCTTTGTGACCTCATGGACCAGCCCACGCCAGAGCTCCCTGTCAGCCGTCACCACCCCCAACTCCTTCAAGGTCAATCCAGTCACTTCAAGGATCCCATCCATTCATCTTGCCCTTGGTCAGCCCCTCTTCCTTTTTCCTTCCATTTTCTCCAGCATCATTGTCTTCTCTAAGCTTTCCTTTCTTCTCATGATGTGGCCAAAGTACCTCATCTTGGCCTCTACTATCCTTCCCTCCAATGAGCAGTCATGCTTTATTTCCTGAAGTATGAACTGGTTGGATCTTCTCGCAGTCCAAGGCACTCTCAGAACTTTCCTCCAACACTACAGTTCAAAAGCATCTATCTTCCTTCGCTCAGCCTTCCCTATGGTCCAGCTCTCACATCCGTAGGTGACTACGGGGAATACCATTGCTTTAACTATGTGGATCTTTGTTGCCAGTGTGATGTCTCTACTCTTCACTATTTTACCAAGATTGGACATTGCTTTCCTTCCAAGAAGTAAGCGTCTCCTGATTTCCTGGCTGCAGTCTGCATCTGCAGTAATCTTTGCACCTAGAAATACAAAGTATGTCACTGCCTCCACGTTTTCTCCCTCTATTTCCCAATTGTCAATCATTCTTGTTGCCATAATCTTGTTTTTTTTAATGTTTAGCTGCCACCCAGCTTTTGCACTTTTTTCTTTCACCTTGATTAGAAGGCTCCTCAGCTCCTCCTCGCTTTTGGCCATCAAAGTGGTGTCATCTGCACATCTAAGATTGTTAATGTTTCTTCCAGCAATTTTCACCTCAGCCTTGCATTCATCAAGCCCCACACATCGCATGATGTGTTCTGCATACAAGTTGAATAGGTTGGGTGAGAGTATACAACCCTGCTGTATGCCTTTCCCAATCTTGAAAGGCATACAGCAGTCTGTTGTTCCATGGTCAGTTCTTACTGATGCTACTTGGTCCTTATACAGATTCCTCAGGAGAGAGACACGGTGATTTGATATGCCCATACGACCAAGAACTTGCCACAATTTATTATGATCCACACAGTCAAAGGCTTTAGAATATTAAATAAAACAGAAATAGATGTTTTTCTGAAACTCCTTGCCTTTCTCCATTATCCAGCGGATATTGGCAATTTGGTCTCTCATTCCTCTGCCTTTTCTAAACCCAGCTTGTACGTCTGGCAACTCTCTCTCTCTCCATGTATTGCTGGAGTCTTCTTTGCAGGATCTTGAGCAATACTTTACTGGCATGAGAAATAAGGGCCACTGTATGGAAGTTTGAGCAGTCTTTAGCATATAAGTCCCCTATATTTTGAAATAGCTTACTCATAATTGCACCTCTTCACAACTCCAAAATAGTGATTCTTGCAGAGAAATCCTTCTACTCTGCTGCACTGGAGGTGGCTGACATATACAAGAGCAGACCATGAATCCTGATGCAAAGACATATGGGAGAGCAGAGTAGAGAATATTAGGGGCAATTTCTTCTATGTATGGGAAACAAAGGTGGCGGAGGTGATGGCCAACAAAAATGCATTCTTATCACCTCATCACATGGATTAGGGTATATGCTATTTGATGTGATTCCCTTCCTCCCTCCCTCCCTCCCTCCCTCCCTCCCTCCCTTCCTTCCTTCCTCTGTTTCTGAGGAAAATCTTATGTGAGCACATAACAGTCATGTCCCAGTAGCATGACAGAAGTGAACATAATAATCTTCCACTGAGTTCTGGAAATTATTATTTTTTCTTTTGTGCTTTGCTCTTCAGAATGATGCTGCCATATGTACTGTTATATTTAAACAGCAGATGCTGTGAACTCACAAAGCTGAAGGAGGCGGAAAGACGATGCCATTCGCTAACAGGTTTTCTAGGGAAAGCTGACTTTTTTTCCTTGGGAATGCTTTGGATCTTTTACAAACATTATATTACAAATTGCAGCAAGCCATATTGGCCACATTTGTGCTGTGCATTGTTTTTCTTCTGTTGAGCAACCAACTGCCTGGTTATCAAACGTTTATGGCATAAACTTTATGCCGTAGCAACCTACCACTCGTATTCTGATCTTTTTTCTGTTATAATAATCTGTGTTTACATACACAGAATAAAAAAGTTTTATTTACAAGAGGTACTGGGAAAGAATAGATTGTTATCAGTTGGATAGAGTGTGATCAGTACTTTTCATAATTTTATCTGTGTATTTATGGATCTTACTACATTTAGAGTACATCTACACAGCAATAGTGGCTTGATAACACTTCAACTTTTGTGCTAAGAATTACATAGGATTGGCCCATCCTACGGAATTCTGGTTTTATAGTTTGGTGGGCTACTTCTCTCTGCAAAAGGCTTGTAGTGTGTCATTCAAGGGGCTCCAGCACTTCAGGACTACTTTTCTGGCTGCTTTATTGCTTTTTTAGTGCATTTTATCTTTTTAAAGGATGATTTTGGTTGTTTTTAATGTCAAGGATTATTTAATTACATTTTAATGAAAACCTTTTATATCTTTTAGCTATACTAAATTTATTTTACCATTGCAAGGGACCTTGAGGTCCTGTTCTGAGCAAAGTAATCTATACACATAATAAAAGTGAAAAATGTGTATGTGTTATGTGGTGGAGGTGTCCACTTACATAGACAGCCTCCTGCCTCCACAATCAGACTATAGTTCCAAGTGTTGAGAAGCCTCCAAAGGCATTCCCTCCACTGACACTGCTGGTTACAGTGAGCACCATGAACATGCCGCCCAAATCTTGCCAATGTCATCCCCAAACACTATTCCCCACCACGCAAGGAATGCTTCCATGTGGGGAAAATTTCATCTTAGATTTTAAGTGTTTCTCCACCACAGGCTGCAATCCTAAGGTTCCTTTCTCTCTCTGTTGGTGTGGAATCTGCATGAGCCCACCCACTGCCTTTCCCTTAACTCTTTCCTACCCTTTCCTGTGGCACACAGCAAACAGAGAGGAATTGATTAGCAACTGAGCAGGCTGGAGGGGTTTGCGGGACTGACTCAACAGGATGGAAGTTGTTGTGCTGTCACACCCTGGGCCTGTAGCAATTGTCTATTAACAGGATGTGATCTTTATGTGCCCAGCGGGATGTTGGGATGCCTCGGCTGAGAGGCCCTATGAGTTTCCCTATACAATGTCTTTAGAAGCTTGGAAAGTTTAACAAAGTTCTTTATTGGTGCAACAAATCAGTCAAATACTTCTTAGATCTTCAACAAATCAACCAAATATTTCTTAACTTGTCTATTTATTATTTTATTTATTTATTAGATGCACTTATTGACCGCCATTCTCAGCCCTTACGGGCGACTCATGGCGGTGTACAGTACACATAAAAAGACAGTTACAGAGGCCAGTATCAACAACATATGACTATACAACAAATACAAACTACAAACTACATAAAAATCCGCTTCGTCTCTTAGTAGAATCATAGCCAGTCTCATTTTCCTTATACCATTCCAGTTCTCATTACCGTAATGTTATTGCTTAGCACTTAATTAAATGCCCTCTCGAACAGCCAGGTCTTAAGGCTTTTTTGAAAGGACATGAGGGAGGGCGCCTGTCTGATGTGTGCCGGGAGAGTGTTCCACAGCCGGGGGGCCACCACCGAGAAGGCCCTCTCCCTCGTCCCCGCCAGCCGTGCCTGTGATGCAGGCGGGATCGAGAGAAGGGCCTCCCCAGACGATCTCAAGGTCCTCGTGGGCTCGTAGGCCAAGATGCGGTCAGAAAGGTATTTTGGGCCGGAACCGTTTAGGGCTTTGTAGGCCAAGACCAGCACCTTGAATTGGGTCCGGTAGCAAATCGGCAGCCAGTGAAGCTGGGACAACAAGGGCGTTGTGTGCTCCCTGCTACCCGCTCCAGTTAGTAACATGGCTGCCGCACGTTGGACCAGCTGAAGCTTCCGGGCCGTCTTCAAGGGCAGCCCCACGTAGAGAGCGTTGCAGTAATCCAGGCGGGATGTGACAAGAGCGTGTACCACCGTGGCCAAGTCAGACTACAATGGACAGGCAACTAGCTTCATGAACTGTTTCTTTCTCCTATGAGGGAAATCCTTTTGACCCTTCCCTGGGCAATCTGTCTTTTAGGCTTAGCTGGCGTGGGACCCTACTCCCAGTTCCAATTTGCTTTATGGGTACCCGAGTAGACCGTGCCGGCTAAAAGAGCAGAGTAGAGAATATTAGGGGCAATTTCTTCTATGTATGGGAAACAAAGGTGGCGGAAGATTTTCCTGAAGATTTTCCAGCTGGAGTCCTTTGGATTTTTTCCACGAATGCTGTGGATCTGTTTCTTTAACCCCAACAAGGGCTGTGCTGTATTTCTTAGTAAAGCTGTGAGAATTGTCTTCCCCAGCCAAGCTTGAAAGAAACGAAGCTTTTCTACAGGAGGGAAAAACTCACACTCCTGTAGTTGGGCTTCAAACTGTAAGACTGAACAAACTGTCCCCTTTTTCCCTCCTGAACCTGGGGAAAAGGGCAGTTCCAAAAGCCCCAACGACCATAGGCAGGCTGCTAGCCTATGACAGCAGCCTGGGGAAAGCTGCTTAACTGCAAAATGCCTGGCTAACAGAAACACGTGCAATCTAACCATGCATAGAAAAAGAAAATGTAGCTTCTGGCACAGCTGTGCCAGCACAGTTGTAGTTCACCCTGCATCAAGGCAGGGCACTGTGACTCCATTTGGCATGCAGAACAGGTTTGGGGGGAATTGATCTTGATTTATAGGAGTTGTCATTCACCTATATCCAGACAGCACTGAATCCAGCCGATGATGGATCTGGACCAAACTTGGCAAACAGGCCCAACATGACCAACTGTAAATACTGGCAGGCTTTGGGGGTGACTGCCCTTGGTATGTGGGAGTTGTAGTTCACCCTTATCCAGAGAGCAGCGAACCCAGCCGACAACTGATCTGGACCACACTTGATACACAGACCCAACATGCCCAGCTGTGCATACAGGCCTAGTTTGGGGAGGGTTGAACCACGATTCTGGGAATTGTAGTTCACTCACATTGTTATGTATTTTCGAATGAGAGCATTCATAAAAAAACAAAATCAAAGACTTTTTTCCCTAATAAATAGTGTTACTAATTCACTAAATTATATGCTCTAACATCCCAAAACAAACAATACCCTTTTCAAATAACCCAGGCACTGCCGGCTACCCAAGTTAGTAGGATATAAATAAGAGAAGGAGAAAAAATATATTAGAATTAGGATACATCCACATTATTGGCAATGTAGTTTTACACTACTTTAAATGCCTTTGCTGACATTAGCAAAGGTGCCCAGCAATGCATCAACAAATAATGGCAAAGGTAAGGGTGACTGACCAGTTGGTGCAGTTAGGGATCAGAGAGGCAGGAACTTGGTTGTCAGACCAAAGCATTAAGGCTTCAGACAAACCCCACATTTAAGTCCCTGTGTAAATGGGCCCTCAGAGAAAGTTGTATGCATGAGTGTGGAAGCAAAGGAAGCATAGTTCATGGTACTACATAATAGGAGCTCACACTATGGTTTCGTCTAGTACAACTCCCTGACAGTGAACGAAACCCACAGCATTTGGGAATATGATTCAATTTTATTTAAAAACCACTAGTGAAGAAGCAATCCCCACTTCCAAACAAAGGCAGATTGTTTGTTTGTTTGTTTGTTTAGAGCATTTATAACCCACCGTTAAATCAAAAAGTGTTCCCAGAGAGGTTTAAAAATGGTTAATTTGATGATTTTCTGCTTTTAGATTTGCAACCTAACTATGACATAAGGAAAAGGAAATGGAAATACATTTACTTTTGGGTTTCAGGTATGATGAAGCTGAATTTGCCTCTCTTTCTTGTCCTCTGAGGTAGAGACAATGGGATGAAGGGAAGAGATTTCATCACAAACCCCTTTCTGATAATTTAACCAAATGGTCATGGTTAGTTATAAAAAATAAACACAGATTTTGGTGCCTTATTTATATATCACTCACCTGTGGCCAGAAAGGCCTCCCATATGGCCAGAGAGGAGACTTTGAGTTTCCCTGCTGAAGGAGACCAGACGTCTTGCAAGACTGGCGTTGCTACCAGTCTGCAGTGGAGAGGGGCTTAAGGAAGCCTCTTTTGGTTTCAGCCCCTCCTTGCTGAATTTCTGTTGTGGAATCACAACCTCCCCAACCCCCACCCCCCCCCCCCTCCACCCCACCCTCAGTTCAATATGAGTCAATGCTGGTTGCACTTGGGCCAGGTAGGAATTTTTTCCCTCCTTGAAAGGTGTTTTTTTTCACCTATTCCATATTGCAACTGCTGGGAGTAAGGAATTTGAAAGGTGGGCTGTCACAATTAGATGTCACTGACAAGAAGTGGGGGGAGAACATGGATCAGTGTGTACCTTGGTACCCCCCTTTTGGGTTGAAGGGAAACTTTGGGGATGGCCTCTATAGGCTCTGGGGCTTAAGGGGTCCTCAAAATATCCCCTTTGGGGCTTACCTGAGGAACTTACCTCTCTCCTATTGGGTTTTAGGGCTCGAGAGAGAGGACACCAGGAATGGCCTTCCAATAACGATTGTTCAGGATAGTAGACCATTGCTGTAGTGTGCCCCCAGAGTCAGGTGCTTCACCCAGAGATTGGTTTGGCAGGTAGTCAGAGAATGATTCCTGGCCTTATGCCATTGCCCATGTTGCGGTGCGCCCACCACAACAAGTCACTTAGCCCACCACAACAAGTCACTTAGTTGCACTTACCAGTTTTAAATAGGTCAATAAATGGGCCTTTATTTCTCCATGATCATGTGTCTGGTCTCTTTATTTCATGGTGGGGATTCAAATATTTATTTAATAATCATAGTCTAATGGGAAAATTAAACCGATATAAGACTGAAAGTACGGGAAATTAAACTAAACCAGAAATAGATTTTAACCACTGCTAACAGATTTCAGTCATTCCTAATTGCCTCACTTTCAGGTGAAACTTGGAATGAGTAACAAAGAAGTCATGAATTACTTGCATATCCGTACTTATGCTTCAGGCAAACATCAGAGGCCATTCCTGGATTGGAAAGGTATAGTTTTTAGCCTATTATTTAGGTGTTTTCCTAACACACACAGTCCTCAAACAGTAAAGAAACATATTTGTTACAACTTCAAAAAAACAGCAAAAATATATACACTCAAATTGGATGTCAAGTGCTTTTTAAAAATCTGGAGAAATGCCTGGCACTTTTGGGTTCTAAACAAAGACTTTTTGAAAGGATTGAAATGCTTGCATAGGGCTTGCTTTTCTTTCCCATCCAAGAATGCTGTTTCATGTAAAATGACAAATTCCAGATATAGTTTAAGAGCAGCAGGACCCCAAATTTACACAACTGGGAGGTGCTTGAATGCTTCCAGTAGCCGTTTTAGCTGCAGATGGAATCATTTGACCGATCGACTCACCACAGTCTTCATGCTGGAAGCTTCTGAACATCTCTCTGGTACATTAACTTCATAACAGCTTCCCACAAGGGGACCCCAACCGGACTGCCGGCTCTTCCTTCTAGAGCTTTGTCTTGTAAAAAGGCCCACCACTGCAAAATTTACTTCTTGACATTTTGAGGGTTTAATTTTTTTCCTGCCAGGAAATTGGAATCTGATGGAAAATATCACCGTTTCCATAAATATTCTCATTCAAATGAGTTCCAATATAACAAAGGTTTATCTTTGCCTTTTCTTTTCAAATAAACACCCAAAATAATTGAAGAGACATGGAGAGACATTGTTCTAGTTTAGCATGGATCTAATTGTGCTGCTCTCCTTGGCTACCCCCACCCCCTCTGCTAAGCAACATATTTTAATATCCTGGGTAACAGATAATTTTATTTTCTCCTTTGTTATTTCCCCTCTTCCTGCACTCTTTAATGTTTCAAGTGTGCCATTCAGATTTTGGACCCTGTTCACAAAAGAAAAGAACACCTGGCATGATGGAAATAAATCTGCAAAGACATGGGATATTTTGATTCTCTGTGTCACTAAGAAAGGGAGAAAATTATTTAAAGGTGTGAGCTTTTGAAGTAATAGGTAGTTTTGTCTGTTTCATTTTCTCAACTTTCTTCTATTTAATAAAAGAGATAGGAATATAGGTTGAACATCCTTTATCAGGAATTCCAAAATCCAGAATTGTCCACTTGGGTGCTAGAGATAGTGACAACTTTGCTTTCTGATGGTTCAGTATATACACGCTTTCTTTTATGCACAAAATGATTAACAATATTATGTGTAAGTTTCTTGTGTGTGTGTGTCAGGAGCATCTTGAGAAACTACAAGTTGCTTCTGGTGTGAGAGAATTGGCCGTCTGCAAGGATACTGCCCAGGGGATGCCGATCCAATTCCGAGCACAATTCAAAGTGCTGGTTTTGACCTACAAAACCCTATACGGTTCCGGCCCAGTGTATTTGTCCGAACGGATCTCCCTCTACATCCCATCTCGAAGCTTAAGATCATCTGGGGAGGCCCTGCTCTCGACTCCGCCACTATCACAAGTGAGGTTGGCGGGGACGAGGAGCAGGGCCTTCTCAGTGGTGGCCCCTCACCTGTTGAACTCACTTCCCGGGGAGATTAGATCAGCGACTTCCCTTTTGACGTTCAGGAAAAAATTGAAGACCTGGATTTGGGACCAAGCCTTTGGACATTCTGGCAGCTAAAGGATCTGACGATAAATAAGGACAGATGGAATGGAATGGACATACGGACTCTGAACACTGAGCATGAGATTGTTTTGCTATTTTACTATGTATTTATGTTTTTAATTTGTTAACTGTTTGAATTGCTTTCTGTATTATTTGTTAGTTAATTCAGGCATCGAATTGTGCCTTCGTCTGTAAGCCGCCCTGAGTCCCCTTTGGGGTGAGAAGGGCGGGGTAAAAGTAATTGAAATAAATAAATAAATAAATAAAAAGATGTTTTGATGTTTTATCACCCTTGTGGGAGGTTTCTCTCATGTCCTCGCATGGAAAGCTGGAGCTAATAGAGGGAGCCCATCCATGCTCTCTCTAGATTCGAACCTCCGACCTTTTGGTCTTCAGTCCTACCATCACAGGGGTTTAACCCACTGTGCCTCTGGGGGCTCCTATGTGTAAGATCACCTTCAGGCTATGTGTATAAGGTATATATGAAAGACTTACAGATTTTGTGTTTAGACTTGGGTCCCATCTCCAAGATATCTCATTGAGTATAGGCAAGTATTCCAAAATCTGAAAGAAACAAAAATCCTCAGAAATATAGAACACTTGTGGTCCCAAGCATTGTGAATAAGGGATGTTCAATCTATATCACTATTAATAACATGTGGACTTCCCCTCCTCATTTCAACTGGACTTGCAAATTGAGTTCTCCCTGCCAGAAAACAGCTCAGGCAGAATTTTACAGGTGCAGCTTTTCCTATCAATTATTACTATTTTTTTTTTTTTACCAGACTCATCCATAGAGGGCATAGTGCTTTTCCACACAGTTGTTTGGATCCAAATATATTATCTCTTAGGACGTTATCACACACACCTAAAAAAATGAATTTTTAAGTAGGCAACACAGTGTTTAAGAATATTAGATGAGGACTGGATACTTTCTCACCCCATCTTACACACATTTCCTTTCCATATCTAATAAAATAATGTGCGTCAGACTTATCACACAGCTGAAAGATGACCTCCCAATCCATGGCATGTTTCCCTATGTCACTGTTTTCTTTGGGGAGGGGACAGATCTTGTGCAACCACACAAGTCTGTGGTCTCCAGCCCAACATAAAAATGTAAAAACGCACTCTGTTTTCTATGGAGATGTGCAGTTCCAACTTTTTTTTCCAAAAAGGAAACAAGAATTGGAAAATAGAAAACATCTATGGCTTTGATCATGGTCTTTCTCTGACTGCCACCAGAAGTATACCACAAGCTGTCAAGGCAAAAGAGAATTGAGTGGGATGAAAAGACGGCCCCCCAAACATGCCTGGAAATAAACATCACTGACGCAGAAGATGAGGTGCAGACAGATCTACCCATTACACATAAAATAAAAACTCTCTGGAGAAATTAAAGACAATTAAAGTCAATCATTTCCCATTTTTCAAAAAGTATTTGTGGCAGATTCTTTGCCTATGAGGACCTTGCATCATGTGATAAAACCTGAAGGCACCAGTAGGCAAAGAGCATTGGAGATGGGATAGAAGAACTATGAGGATTTCTTAAGTAGAAATATGTGTTGCCCTTCTTTTGTAAATCTTGAAAATTTTAATGTAAAATTATATTTTATGTTAGAAGCCCCTAGTGGCACAATGGGTTAAACCCTTGTGCTGGCAGGACTCTCCTCAAATCTGAGGAAAGTGAGTTGAGCTCCCTCTGTCAGCTCCAGCTCCCATGCGGGGACATGAGACAAGCCTTCCACAAGGATGGTAAAACATCAAAACATCCGGGCATCCCCTGGGCAATGTTCTTGCAGATGACCAATTCTCTCACACCAGAAGTGACTTGTAGTTTCTCAAGTTGCTCCTGACATGAAAAAAATATTTATGTTTAGTTAGTGATGTTCCCGAAGAAGGCTAAACAAATATATAAAGGCTAAAATGTGTTGGGGGATTTACAAAACATCATATTTTTTAAAAGATTACAACCATCAATATATAAATGAAAAATTGTTCTTTTGTCTGTGAATTCTAAAGTATACTTTTTATAGAGAAGAAAAGAAAAACAAGATTTGCCATAAATATACCTGTGGCCAAATAAACAGATGGATAGGTAACACCTGAAAAGAAGGTGGCCTGCAATTAGCAATTCATTTGGTATTCACTGTGATAAAATTAATCTTGATGAGTAAAGTACATCTAACATGACTTAGAAGTGTGTGAAAAGAGAAAAAAAAACCCAGCCATTTGCCTTTATATAAAAAAGCATATTTTTGGGAAATAACCAATAAATCATTAATCACTTTATTTAGATTTTTTCTACCATTTGTTATTTTCCTTCCTACAATGAGTTTTTAAGCAGTCAAATTGAATTTGGCGCAACAAAGCTGTGAAGAGTGTATATTTACAGGAAGAAGTTTAACAAGAGGAAGCAACTGACTCAGGCTCAGTTCTTTTAGTTTTTTAGTGCTGACAAAAGGAAAACTCTTCCACTTGGATTATGATGAGCTGGTTTTACCTAAATATCACTCAAAGGTTTATTGGGGATGTAACAGTACAGAGATTATCTGCTTTGAACTGAATTATATGAGACTACACTGCCATATAATCCAGTTCAAAACAGATAATCTGGGATCAGAAACTGGATATATGGAAGTGTAGGTGGGACTCAAATAGTTGACAGAGAATTCAAGTCATAGATTGTGATGCTCTTGGCATTCTTCTGATGATGAGAAGTCAACATATACATGTGTTCCTTTGTTAATAGCCTTTCCAATGGCTGATACCAAATGAGAAACTCCACCCTGGGCACTCAGAAAACTGGGCAACTTGGAAGGTGCTGAACAGACTGCGCTCTGGCACCACGAGATGCAGAGCCAACCTCAAGAAATGGGGCTACAAAGTGGAATCCACGACATGCATGTGTGGAGAAGAGCAAACCACAGATCACCTACTGCAATGTAGTCTGAGCCATGCTACATGCACAATGGAGGACCTTCTTGCGGCAACATCAGAGGCACTCCAAGTGGCCAGATACTGGTCAAAGGACATTTAATCAACTACCAAGCTTACAAACTTTCTGTTTGTTTGTTTTGTTCGGTTAGAAATGTAATACAATGGTCTGGTTGCCCCTGACATGATAAATAAAATAGCCTTTCAAATCATAAACTCAGTTAATTAATTTTTTTTCATCTAGGGTCAGTCTTGTCATCTTGCTCTTTAAAGAGGGCCATCCACAGAAATGTCATAACAAAACAACCATATCCATGGTTTAGTAAAGTATCATGGAGATACTTAGCTCTTTTCCACTCACTTTCCTATCCTATTTAAGAGGAAAAATATAAAAGGAAATGCCTACTAACGAGGAAGATAATATACATTCCTGAGCCAAGCCCCACTGTCTTCAGTGGACTTCAATGGACTGGCTCCCAAGGATATGAACTGAAGAGGGCAGTATGAAACGTGTGTGCTGACAACAGCCAGCTGATTGTCTGCCCTGTTGCTTGGACCCAGGATTGGATTGGACCCAGGCTGTCAGCAGCACATGAAGAGAGAGCAATGGACAAAAGAGGCTCTGAGAGCAGATGTTGACACTAGGAGCATTAATTCTAGGATCCTCTGGCTTTGGATGGGGAAGTCCAGCTGGGTGGAAGAGACAGGCTGCATTCATTGAGTCTCTCTGGGATCCCTGCCCCATGCAGGTATTCAGCCATGGAGAGACAGGAAGATGAAAGGCTGCTTCCCAGATGTCACCTATGGCGGGTTCAGCAGCCTGTCCAGAAATGTCATGTTTGGCAGCTGGCGCAGAATCCCTCCCACCAGTTCTGGCACACAGATCCTCACAGTAGTCTGGGAAAGTTGCTTACACTGGGGTTTCCTAATGAGGCTACTTGAAAGAGTTTTCTTTGGCTTCTCTTGTGCAGTAGTGCATTTGACATCAACTGAGCTGCCTGTTTTGTTATACGCTTCCACTGGAGGCCAGCCACTCTAACAAAATGCATTTTAGATGCAAGCATCGAATCAGATTGTCCTGCTTTTAGCCCCAGATAAGCAGTGATACAGAAGGGCACAGGTCTCCCTGTTTTCTGGCAGAGGGCATTCTCCAAGGAGAGATGGCGCTTTTTCATGACAGGGACCAAAATGGAAGCATTAGAAACAACAATGCCTTTAAACAGCCACCCAAACCTTCATGAATCGATAACTGGTGCAAGTTCACAAAAACTCAAAGCATTGTCAAACATAGCCTTGTATAATGCAAAGATGAACTGACTACTCAGGTTGTGGTAAACAGTCATCTATACAATTAGGCATCTGGAAAATGATTTTAGTAATGCCACGCTGAGGACTTGTGTTTATTTTTTATTGCTTTTATTGCTTTTATATGGTTTATACTATATGTTAATGTAACTATATTTGATGTTGTTGGAGGCATTGAATTATGCTGATTGTAAACCGCCTTGAGTCGCCTTCAGGCTGAGAAAGGTGGTATAAAAAATGGTAAATAAATAAATAAATAAATAAATCTGTAGAGCTATCTTAGGCTCCATCCACACTTCCATATAATCCCATTTCTGAATTCAGATTATCTTATTTGGACTGTATTATATGGCAATATAGACTCATATAATCCAATTCAAAGCAGATAACCTGGATTCAGAAACTGGATTATATGGCAGTGTAGATCCTGCCTTACCACTTCATCACATTCATTAAATATTACTAAGCCACTCACTGAAGAAACAGCAACCTACTGTGTTCATCATATGACATAGGCTTCAAGTGTAGGGTAGAGATATATTGGTGTTTAAAAAGGATTGCAAAGGGCTATCTTTTCAGCCACTTCCTAAGCTGGTTGGCAAGTGACTTTTTTGCAATTTTTTTTGGCAAACTCCTGAATAAAACAGATAGTTTGCTAGTGTGTGGTGGAGGCAGGAAAATCATCCATGTAATTTCAAAATGGAGTATGCCTAAGCTGTATGGTAAACCTACTCTTCCAAACACTTGACATGTTCAGTGGGATGAAGTCTTTAGCGAGCCATCCTAAGAAACCTCATTGCCTTAAACTAAGAAGAAAATGACCCCCCTGCCCATTCCATATATGCAGGAAATGTCTTCTTAGTGGGTGTCCCAGGCTCTGACACACCTCCCTTAAGTCTACACTGATGAACTCCACAGTGTCCTTCAAGCACCAAGAAGAGAGTTATTTACATTTCAGGCCTTTTGAAAATAACTGCTCATCAGGAAAAGCGATGCATTGTTCACATTGTTTTAAAAAAATGCTATGCATTTAAATTGCGTTTAATTCAATTTACAGTTTAATTCCATTTTAGCTGTTATATGTTTTCATTATGTAAGTTCTTATTTGGGTCTTGTTTTAATTTTGTAGTCTGCTTTGAATACCCAAGCTGGGATAATGCACAGAAATTCAGATGCATTATGTCCTGTATGCATTTTAATAAAGGCATACTTTTGTCTTGGTTTTCCTAGTAAGCACATTAGGATATGCATTTTCCAACTGACTAAAGCATATACCTCTGTGTACTTTTAGTTCTGCCCCTTTTAACATCTGTGTATGGCTTTGTGTGTATTTTATTTATCTGAGGTTCATATACTCCACAAATATGAAGATTTTGAAGATGCAGTGCCACTTTGGCCTCATCTACATTGACAATGTTAATGCAGTGGAAAGCTATCTTCAAACTGTGGTGGCCACCAGACGACAATCTCCCACAAAAGTACTTGAAAGAAAGCCCTTTTAGTACATTGCTGCCACTTCTCATTTACTGCTGCCTGTGACAATAATCTTACTTAATAGTGGCATAGGACCTGCATCTTAAATATGTTTTACTCCAAAGTAAACATTAGGTGATCTTCTATCCATGTTATCAGATGAAGGATTGCAATGAGATGAAAATTCATAGTAATGAAATAGTAAGCCACTGGACAGTAATAGGATGAAGCTGGGAGACATGTAGTATGAAATAGAGGGACTAGGTTAGACATAATTAAAATTGCACCAGCTAAACAGGATTAGTCCTACATAGCACTTGGGTGGAAGACTGGCAATTAACTGCAGGCTAAAAACACAACTGCTATTTATGTAGATTTGCATTGTCTTATTAAAGGCAAACCGGTTACAGATCAATAGTTATATTAGATCCATAACTGCAACATTGAATATGGGTCAACACTGTTATCCTATATCCATGTTACCCTATTAAGAACAATGTGCATCTTGGGCAAAAGTAAATATTAAACATTAATTTTATATAACATACATATGCTTTTGGTTCAAACTTTTTTCAAAAATATGCAAATTGATACTGAAAAACAAAAGAAGATAGCCAATAGAGAAAGCATTGGGGAGAAAATCTGGAGAAATAGGATGAAAAGGAGAAGAAAAATGAAAATAGCAAGTTTGTTCATCTCAAACAAAACTCAAATTAGATTTTACATTTTTTTTTGTTTGGTTAATGTTTATGTTTGGGTGGGAACTGGAAATCAAGAAGAGTGTTTCTCCTTCATTGGGTTTCTGGAGTACTCTTGCTAAATACTCAAGGAGCCTTTGAAAGGTTTTTGACCCCCTCTGTCAGAATTTGCAAATAGCCAAAATGGTTTGTCCAGAGTGAGAGTGAGCCACATGAGGGTAATATATGTGCTCTACATCTCACTATTCCTTGAATGCGCATTTCTAGTGATTCATACCCCCTTAAGTGATGAATTAGACACATTACTTATCAAGGAGAGAGAAGAATGACATTGGTGTTGTTTATGATGATCTTGTTTCCTCAGGTTCTTACTCAGAGAGAACAAATTGCTCTCAAGTGGATCTGTGGGATATCAAGCACCCAACTGAACAAGGCATTGAAATCTTTAGAAAGCAAACGTCTACCAATGCAGATTTGCATGCTTTAATTGGGTCCAGCCTCTGACATGTATCCTGCCAAAAGTGATGTCATTGCCTGTGTCTTTGGAGCAAGTCAGGAATATACTCTCGCAATACCAAAATGGAAAGGCAAGAATGACGAGCTAAGCATTTAATTGCTATAAAGGGAAAATTGCATATTGCAGAGAGGACCATGTCCATTGTGACTGACTAAGTCTAAACATTGTGGAAGTTTAATAAAAACAGAGACTATGCTGGCTTAACCTACTTTTGCTGTGTTTTTGGCTGTGCGACTGATCATTTGGTTTGAGAGCCAGGGTGCCTGGTTTTGATCCCAGTGTTAATGAATTGTATGCTGTGTTCGCTCGGCAGTTCATGAAGGAAGGCAAAAGACAATGCCTGCATGTGAATTATTTAAGCATTAACGGCTCTTCCAAATGTCTTCATTGGCCAAGTAATGACCCATTGGAAATGTTAAGTGTCCAGTGAAGGTGGAGCCAAATGAGAAAAGATCTTTAAGTAAGCCAACAATGCACATGAAATTATGGCTTAATTTTCCCTTCCATAATTAGATTTATTTCTTTGGAATATTTTTTTTTTACAAAAAGAAATCACTGAATCCAATTAATTACTCACTTTTGCATTTCAGCCAGAAGACTTTCTTTTGCAGACGGAGTCTGTTCGATCTTGCTTTCATTTAGAGAGGGCTAGTTTTGTCTGGGGCAAAATGACAAAGCAATAAATGCAATATACAATGGGATTTATTCCAGTGGAATACATCACATGGGAAATCTTTTCACCTCTAACACAAGATCTTACTGTATATCCCAGTCCGCATGCATAGTGATTTCCTATTTATAAAGAACACTAACCAAAGGTTTGGAGAACTATGTCCATGACTGGTAAATATTTCTGCCTTGTCACCTCTATAGCTAAAAATGTGTGTTTACATCATTACTGCTTTGCTTAATTTTTTTTTGCATTTGCTGAGAAGAAATAGATGAAGACTCAAATGAATTCAAGAGCATTTCAAATGTTGCTTTCTGTGAATTTGGTTAAAAGCCTGAATCATTTGACAAATGGTAAGTTGTATTTAAATTGATTTCATCTATTAATCAAACAATCAATCTCTTAATAGCCTCGAGGATTCTCAGGCAATATCTCAAGCTAGAGACACAAGGTCACATCACTGCCTCCTGGAAACTTGCCACAGTCAGCCACAAATATATTTGGAAAGCCTTGAATGATGTGTTTTTTTATTCACGAGGGCAGCTACTCAAAAGATGAATTCAACTTCATGTGAATATGTATTTTCTGAATATGGATATTGTAAAATATTCTTATGATTGTAGGATATGTTTGTCCCTTAGAATAAATATAGTTCAGAAGTTACATGGGAAGTTACTGCCTAAGAAAATCCTGTGAAATTCATAGGATAGTCATAAGTGGACAGGCAATTTGGAGACAAGTATACATACACAGTACCAAATGTAAAGAAATTTTGTAGGGGCTAGCTAGAGAACACATTTTGAAGAGAAAAATAGGAGTTCTCGATTGTGTGAAATTCCCTGGAAACTAGGTCCTGTGAATTTCACACAATCGACAATTTTCAGGGAATCTCACACCATCTTCGAGGGCCCAGTGGTATGGTGATGAAAGGTAGGTTAGAAATTTGTAATATAAATAGTATATATGAAACATTTTTTAAAAATTCATAACTGGATAAAATCCCACATTTTCTGCTTTGAACTGGAATATATGGCAGTGTGGACCCAGTTCAAAGCAGATATTGTGGGATTTTCTGCCTGAATATTCTGGCTGTGTGGAAGGGCTCACAGTGAAATAAAAGAAACTTCAAATATTTAGAGTAAGGGAAGCTAATTGGCGAAGAGTCAGAACTGTGAACATCAACATTGTAATTTCATACATTTTTGATGCTAACACAGAAGAAGGAAGCTGGAAATACATTGTTGGAAAATATGAACGAAAGTATACAATGAACGTAAAGAATTAATTATAGCTTTGTGAGGAGGGCAAACTATTTTTATGGTTCATCTTAATTTAAAAAAAATATAAAAAATTAAAACACATAGATAGAAAAAAACAAACAATTCAATGATCAGATGGCATCAGGGAGATTCCGCACTGAAATATCTCAGGAATAATTCCTGCCTGTCCTGTTTAAAATTAAAAGAGCTATTAGTGGATGTGATCAATAAGCACAAAAGTAGAAATGTTGGCTGAGATCCTGCCTTGGGAGACATGTGTCTTACGTAGCTACATCTCCTGATAGCACCATCTTGAAAGTCACACCCTTCCAACAGAAGCTGGGCCTACACACCACATAAAATGAACTCACCTTCCAACAAGTGCAAGCAGTCCACATAATCTATGGTGGGTTTCACAGAAGAAGTGCTCCATCTTGTAATTAATTTATCTCAAGAAGAAATGGAGTTTTCTCTGGAACTTTCAGGAAGTTCTAGGTTGACCTGATGTTTTGGATGTGTTGACAGTTGAATGGGATTGGATTTGGGCTGATTAAATGCCCATATGTCAAAAAGATCACCTTCTTTATCATATGCTGGAAGCCTCTCTGACAGAGCATTGCTGATGATGTCATTTCTGTTAGACAAATGAATAGGTACCCTAACAATGCAGAAGCAATGATGTTGGCCTAGCAATACAGAAGCAATGATGATGTTGCCCCAGTAGCCATCTAGAATCCGTAATGGCTTCAGGGAGCTTCAAAGACATTTACTATAGTGTTGTGGCAAGTGTAGATGCAGTTACAATGATTTACAGGTTGTCATAAAATGAAAGGAAATCAACAGTGATATATCTAACCTTTTTCCTATAGCTGAGCATGCTGTGACGGGTATCTAAAGGGACCATTTAGTGTCCATGGGATATCCCTGCAGATCACATCTTTGCAGTCTATCCAGTTAAAGGCTAATAGTTGGCAAATAATACAACTAATCCCACGCCTCTCCAACAATTGGAAATGGCCATGGGTGGGTTGCGTTGTGTCTATCCACCTGTAATGAGGTCTTCCTATTTTCTTACTGCATCTCACTTTACCAGGTCACCTTTCTTTCTTTCTTTCTCTCTCTTTCATGTTTTACAGAACCCGTAATCAGGAAAGGGCAATGAACCAGAAATAAATATAGTATTTTGCATGCCTAGTTTCCAATGTATGCATCATTATCTTACTATTTTAATTTTTCGGTTGGGAATTGATAGAGGCAGGAAATCAGTCCTTTTATCCCAGTATGTCTTGTCATGAGAATGCGTTTCTATATGTGATGCTGTCCCTTTTCATTTGATAGGTTTCATAAAGATATTTTGCTATCAATACTGTTTACGATTTAATTACAATAATTAACATAGGTTTTTCCCCCAATATTTGTCTATGGTGTTTGATTATATGTCTAAAAAAATGTTGCAGCTGTGTTTACCTGTATGCTTTTTGTCTTGAGCTTCATCGGAAATGAAAAGTAAATATAATTTTATATATAGCTTTCTACTTGCTTTGTGAACCATTTTTCAAATGTTTTCCAATTGAAACTTCATACACATTTTTACAGATGTGCTCATATCTCTCAAAATAAGGCCCTCCTGAGACAAAAAATCAGGGTAAGCAAAAGTCCCCAAAGAGAGTGAATAATTTCCCATGCCATAGTTTTATAAATAATTTTATGATGTTCAGACATCTCTGCCAGAATATATATGAAAAGCCCAACACATTTGTAATTATCTAGGTGATAAAGTAAAATATAGCTTTAATCATACACACCATCTGGGTTTTTTTTTCCTGGACAGATAGAATCATGTGGGTCCAGAGCTTGTATGGGTTTCTTGATAAAATCCGTTGCATGAATCCAAATAGGGCATAAGTGTATATATTTAAACAGGTGATTGTTTGCTTATTTCTAGATGGGCAGAAAATAAAGTACATATATAGATACTGTACATGGACATTTAAATAGCAACATACAGTGGGAATGATTGACTATTTGATTCTGGTTCATTTTGTTTGGCTCATTGAGAATTTCACAAAATCCCCAGATTTGTTCAGATTGAAGATGTTAAGAATCTGACTTTTTTTTTTTTTTAGGGGAGAACTATAACTATGGAATGTGACCTGTACAAATTTAATTTTAGTTCAGTTCAACTTTGAAAAATGCCTCAATTCTTCACAACCTACAGATCCGCTATTCTTCCACACCCCAACACTGAATAGATCTCCAAATCCCTAAAATCCAAATAATTCACCTTGGAAAATGGGAGCAGAAAATGTAATCTGAACTTTATATTAAAGACAGAAAGAAAATAAGGTTTTAAAAATGCAAATATCAGGGGCAAAAGAATACTAAGAAATAATTGTAGAAATCATGCAGGCAAAGCTATAATGAGGATGTAGCTGTGACAAAATATGCAACCCTCTTCGTGAATTGTGGTTATGCATATTGGGGTCCACTATGCAGTATCCAATTACACCAGGGTTGTCTAACTTTTAAAGCAGAGGACAAGTTCATTGTCCTTCCATACTGTTGGGGAGCCAAACTATAGTTTGAAAAAAAAATCCTATGCACAGGGCATATATCTTATTTTTAGTGCAAAAAAATCCCATAAAAGAACACTACAATATTTAAAATTAATAACAGTTGTAGCCAAGAAAGAGAATCGGCAAACCCTGGCCCTTGAGCACTCCAGCTGGAGGTCAGCTTTGACCAGCAGTGCTGTAGAATTTGAAGAGGCATGAATAGAGGGCGAAAGAGAGAAACGTGCCAAGAGGAAGGCATGTCAAGCCAACCCACACCAGGACCGCCTTCCGTCTGGAAACCGATGCCCTCACTGCAGGAGAACATGCAGGTCAAGAATAGGGCTCCACAGTCACCTACGTACCCACTGCCAGTACACCGAACTTGGAAGACAAGCTTACTCAGTCAATGAGGGATCGCCTAAGTAAGTAAAACCAACACAAACTTACCAGCATTTCAATAGGAAGTGTGGCCCTCTTTTTGGTTGAGAGAGTCAAATGAATTAGGATTGTTGTTGTAGTGGTCTGTATTCAAGTCATTTCAGACTTAGGACAACCCTAAGTCTAAGGTTTGGGCAAGGACCAGATAAATGACCTTGGAGGGCCACATCTGGACCGCAGGCCTTAGTTTGGGGTCCCCTGAATCACACTATAGGATCCTCCTGTATCCTTATGCTTCAAATAGCTTGCTATTATAGCTCTGCCCAAAACAGACATGATTTTTCACCAATTTATTACAATTGTGTGCATAGTATAGAGCAGGGAATTTCAATATTTTTTTATACTGGACTTTGATATAGCTTTAAACCCCTCCCACATCTAAGCTACCTTTATTCTGTGTCATTGTTTTCTCCCGCCCTGATTTCTTCAAGCAGAGGAAGGTAATAAGGAGTTCAGTGGACATACTGTAAGGCAGAGAAGGGTTGCATTCCCCTTCAGACGCCTTGCAATTTAAAAAATTAGACAACCACCATCTGCTTCCCCTACAAAAGGAGCAGACGTGAACAACAAACATGGCTGCCTCTGTCAAGTCTAGTTTGGCTTCTGTGTTCTGTATAATATATTATTCACATTCTGTACGAACCAAGTGGCTTTTGCAGAGGACAGACGGTAGAAGCCTCTAGGTCATCAGGTTATTAGCTACCATATGTAGTCCAGCAGACTAGGCAAACCTTTATGAGCAAACAGCTGTTAAGAGGAATGTACGATGAATATAACTTATGAGAGTTGTTCCATCAGGATTTGCTGGAGCTGGATGAGACCCACAGTATTTGGAAGGGGGCTCTGGGATTACATAAACACTATCTTGAATGACCTACACAAATTCCTGCTGTTACCTAAAGGTCTTTTTAAAAATATTATTAGCTGGCATTCTTGTTGCATTCCCTAGCGGCATTCTCGTTCTGCCCTGGCTATGTAGGGCATTGGAGGTTGACTTCCTTTCTGCTAGGGAAAAGTCTGATGCATTTTTGTGCACACTTTGCCAAACAATATGCATTTTTCTGAAGTATATATTTTGTGCCTATATTTGTATTGACTAAGTTTTGTTTATATATATTTTTAAAATGTATATAAATGTGCATTTTTACTTGTGCACATTTAAAAAGTATGCATGGTATTGCTTGCATTTTTCTTTCCATAATGAATTGCAAACCCTGGAAACAGATGCATCTAACAATCCAGTTGGCCAAAGGACTTCATCTTTGTCTCTCATATCCTTCCCTCCAATGAGCAGTCCAGCTTTATTTCCTGAAGGATGGACTGGTTGGACTTTCTTGTGGTCATCTATCTATGACAAGGATATTTCTGTAGGAAAATGCTAGTACAACTGATTTCTTATCCTTTGCTAATTGTCCCAAATTGCTTATTGCATATTTTTCATGTGGACACACTTGATTTTCACTAAGCACTCTCATTTTCCACCATTAGTTGCAGGCTATGTATTGACCTGAATCCAGTATAGAGGGAGATATGATTAAGTCCATTGATTTCAGATTAATATTTTAAAGAGCTAAATGAAAGAACACAGCATTTTTGAAAATCAATTATGGTTGATTGACCTAGGAGGTCATATGGTATATATATACCATACTCAGGAATGAATTTCATTAATGCCTTTATGCACAAACCTATAACTTGCAGTACACCTTATATTGGAAAATCAGGTCCTTTGAAAATGATGACATTCATTTTGTCACAAGAAAAGCACTCCAGGCTCACAGAAACTAGGAGTGTGCAAAATTTTGTTTTTAATTCGTTGTTTGGATCAAATTTGTTAGATTCGTGCATACGAATCAATATTAGAAACATGCAGGATAGGTGTGTGTGGGGAATTTAAGAATCAAAACATTCACCAATCATTTTTTTAAAGATTCTGTAACATTCAGATGCCTCTGCAGAGGTCATAAAGGGGTGTCGGGGTGGTCACCAAAACCATCAGAAAACACAGTATTTTCTGTTGGTCATGGGAAAGTTTGGTTCAATTTTATCATTGGTGGGGTTCAGAATGCTCTTTGATTGCAGGTGAACTATAAATCCCAGGAACTACAACTCCCAAATGTCAAGATCTACTTCCCCCAAACTCCATCTGTGTTCATATTTGGGCATATAGAGTATTCGTGCCAAGTTTGGTCCAGATCCATCGTTGTTTGAGTCCACAGTGCTCTCTGGGTGTAGGTAAACTATAACTCCAAAACTCAAGGTCAATGCCCATCAAACCCTTCTACTGTTTTCTGATGGTCTTGGAAGTCCTGTGTGCCAAGTTTGGTTCAATTCCATTGTTAGTGGTGTTCAGAATGCTCTTTGATTATAGATGAACTATAAATCCCAGAAACTACAACGCCCAAATGACAAAATCAATTTTTTGACTGATGGTTACTCATTGGGTTGTTAGGCGTATTCTGTCCAAATTTGGTGTCAATTGGTCCAGTGGTTTTTGAGTTATGTTAATCCCACAAATGAACATTACATTTTTATTTATATAGATTAAGTAACTTTGGTAAAGCCAAGAGAACATAAACTTTTTAAAAACCCAATCCTTTTTATTTGGCCTGATAGCCAAAAGCTAAGGCACTGGGAGCAGGATTAGAAAAGTTATTGGGCAGGAGACTGAGAACACAGCTTTCTTAGAAATGTAGTTTGGGAAGGTGGGCCTCCCTGTGGTAGAGAATTCAAAAGGCCATGCCCTAAACTACATTTCCCAGAATGGAGTGCTCAGCATCAGAAAACTCCAATGGCACCAGCTGTTTAGAGTCAGTCTAAACAGCTTTAACCCACTGTGCCACCAGGGGCTCTGAGTTAGTTTTGGTTAGTTACACCAAAAATGTTACAATGATAAAATTATTGAATCTTCAAAGAGGACTAAAGTAAGTAAGTAATAGTATAAATCTGTGCTAAGTTGAAGTTATGTGGTTGTGTATCATAAAGACAGGGATTGTTGTTGTTGCTTTTTGGGGGGATAAATTGTTTTTGTCTAAACTTTAAAAAAAATCCCCAAAGATCTGTAGTTTCTGAAACTTCTGGGGATTGATGCCCTGGTTATCTTGTGCATGGTGTAGAAAATTAAAGTAGATATCTCTTATTTTAAAAAAATAAAAATATTGTTTATAGGCAAGGCAAAAGCAAGGCAAGGCAATTTTTGCCTTCTCAAAAATGGGGCTCGACGGTTATGTGATGACGACTAGCTGATGGCTGTGTTTCAGCATCATGGATAGTACGACGTTTTGATTAAACCCAGAATGGAGTTACCCCCTCACCAACACTAAGAACCACCAAACACACTTTTCCACAGCATTTTGTCAACTCTTAAAATGGTTATTTCTTGGCAAGTGAAAACACACATGAGCCGTTTTATTTATTTATTTATTTATTTACGACATTTATATGCCACCCTTCTCACCCTGGAGGGGACTCAGAGCAGCTTACAAGATATACATAGATGCAATATATTATATTATTAGCATAGTACAATATCAGTATTATATATTACTATATTGTACTATACCATTATATTGTAATATTATTAGAAATATTACGTGTAATATAAAATATACAATTATAATATCATATTATTAGTAGTATTATATTGTATCACATTATATTATTATAATATTATATGAATATACAATATATTATATTATATTATATTATATTATATTAAGCATAGCACAGGAGGCATATATACACATGTATACACGTTCGTCCTCTTTCTCCATACCAGGCTAAGAGCAGCTTGAAGCAAATTGATGTTATTTATATTGGTAAGTAATAATTAGAGATGAACATGGCATAAGGTACACGTTGACCTTTTTCTGATGTTATATTTTCCAAAGTGTGTTGGGAAGATGGATATTTGCTTGATGGAGGGCGGTTTTCAGATGGACGGAAGAGAGTTTGTACTGATAAATGTATTTAAGAGTATCCATTGCAAAGATGGTTTGAAGACGCCTTTATTTCTTTTTAATCTTTTCACAATTGTTCCGGTGGCTCAGCTGAGTTCAAATCAGCACTGTGGCTCACACCTGCTAAGAGAATGGGGCTTCAAATACCTCTGGGAAAATGCAGTGTGATGACACTGAATGGTTACCATGGCACTGTACTAAAAAAAATATGACTGCCTTTATGGACAGCAGCCATTGTTTCTCAGCACAATGCCATGATAACCAGCAGCATCTTTAGATTGCATTTGCAGAAGAGCTATTGGAGCAAGTGTGCAGATAGTTCTTTTTAATGGTTAAAAGGATTTTTTAAAGACTCACAATCGAGAACTCCTCCTTATGAGTTTGTAAGTCTTTTACCCAGCTTCCCACAAATATCCTGACGTTTCCTTCCCCAAATTTCCATTAAAAGGAGGTGTCTGACAAAATGTATATTGCCAAAGGCTTTCATGGCCAGAATCACTGGGTTGCTGTGAGTCTCCTTGGAGGTTGTGAGATCTGTTGGACACTAGGCAAGTGAGGTTTATATATCTGTGGGAGGTCTAGGGTGGGAGAAATAACTCTTCTCTCCTTGAGGCAGGTGTGAATGTTGTAATTGACCACCTTGATTAGCACTGAATGGCTTTGTAGCTTCGAAGCCTGGCTACTTCCTGCCTGGGAGAATTCTTTGTTGGGAGGTGTTAGCTGGCCCTGATTGTTTCCTGTCAGGAATTCCCAGGTTTTTTTAGTGTTTTTATTTACTGTCCAGATTCTAGAGTTTTTAAAATATTGCTAGTTAAATTTTGTTCATTTCACCGTTTCCTCCTTTCTGTTGAAATTGTCTACATGTTTGTGGGTTTCAATGGCTTCTCTGTGTAGTCTGACATGGTGGTTGTGAGAGTGGTCCAGCATTTCTGTGTTCTCAGATAATATGCTGTGTCCAGGTTGGTTCATCAGGTGCTTTGCTATGGCTGACTTCTCAGGTTGGATTAGTCTACAGTACCTTTCAGTACCTTGATTTGCATTAGTGGTCCCTATGTAGACTTGTCCACAGCTCCATGGTATACAGTAGACTCCTGCAGAGGGGAGTTCCAGACAGGAAACAATCAGGGCCAGCTAACACCTTCCAACAAAGGATTCCACTAGGCAGGAAGCAGCCAGGCTTTGAAGCTACAAAGCCATTCAATGCTAATCAAGGTGGCCAATTGCTAATTCACACCTGCCTCAAGCAGAGAAGAGTTCTTTCTCCCACCCTTGACATTCCACAGATATATAAACTCAATTTTCCTAGTGTCCAACAGACCTCACAACAGGTTCTTGTAGGTTTTTTCGGGCTATAGGGCCATGTTCTAGAGGCATTTCTCCTGACCTCACAACCTCTGAGGATGCCTGCAATAGATGTGGGTGAAATGTCAGGAGAAAATGCTTCTGGATCATGGCCATACAGCCCGGAAAACTCACAGCAACCCAAAATGTATATTAACTTGGCCAAGAGCTTCAAAAATATTTATTTGTAAAAAAAGAGAAGTATTGCTCCAAATGTCACTCCTATTTTAAAAAAAATTGAGATGTAGTAGATAAACAGAATTGCATTTTGGGGAAGCTGACAAAACAGCACTTGGGGGAGGGGGGGAGGTTTCATCCATGTGATGAGGTCGTAAGATGGGGAATGATCTGGAAACCAAACTTCGTATTTGATTCGATATCACATTAGAATCATGCATGTAAACCTGCCTGTGTCCCTCCCTCAGGCTGAAACTGGCAAACTCAATAGTCTCAACCTGATGAAAGAGCATGGCTTCCCAACTGGCCTCAGTTTTGAAGCACTCGAGAATGAGACCTTTATTGAGAGGCTGCTGCCCAACCAGCAGGCTGAAGCTAGTAAGTCCCTCTTGCTTGTCATCCATTCTGGGGCAGCACAAGAAATCTCTCTCTCTCTCTTTTGCAACGTGCAGCCTCAAAATTTGGAATGTGCATTAGAATCAATGGTGCACCATTATTTATTTATTTGTTTGTTTATTTATTTACAGTATTTATATTCTGCCCTTCTCACCCTGCAGGGGACTCAGAGTGGATTGCAATACACATATACACAGCAAACATTCAATGCCAATTAGACATACAACATATATAGACAGACACAGAGGCAATTTAACATTCCAGTGTTCCGGCTACATGTGGCTTGATTCCAGCCACAGGGGGAGCTGCTGCTTCACTGTCCATTTGTGACACCGAGTCCTTTGAAGGAGTACTTCCTCATTCTTCTGCACACTGCATTGTAAATTAGTTAAATTAACCTCCCCACATAAAGTGGTATCTAAATTTCCTACTTGACAGATGCAACCGTCTTTCAGGCTGCAGAGGTTGACAGCAAGCTAGACGAATGGTCAGAAGCTCACTCCAACCCAGGCTGGCTTCGAACTCATGACCTCTCAGTCAGTAGTGATTTAATGCAGGTGGCTTATCAGCTCACTGCGCCACAGCCTGGTCCAACCATGGTCTAGTAAATATGGTAATTACAGATACTTTTCCAAGACCCCAAAGGAAGACCTCTTTTCTGTGATATACATCAAACCTAAACTGGAAGGCCACACATGCTTGTAACTATAAGATCAGTTTTTAAAAGGTTAGTAAAGGATTTCCCCTGACATTAAGACCAATTGTGTCCGACTCCAGGGGTTGGTGCTTATCTCCATTTCTAAGCTGAAGAGCCAGCATTGTCCGTAGACACCTCCAAGGTCATGTGGCCGGCATGACTGCATGGAGCACCATTACCTTCCTGCCGATTTACTCACATTTGCATGTTTTCAAATTTCTAGGTTGGCAGAAGCTAGGGCTAACAGCAGGTACTCACGCCGCTCTCCAGATTTGAACCTGTGACATTTCAGCCAGCAAGTCCAGCAGCTCAGTGCTTTAATCCGCTGTGCCACCAAGGGCTCCTAGTTAGTTTTGATTCGTTACAACAAAAACATTACCATGTTAAATTATGCTATGCCTGAGTTAGGATGGAATTAACAGCAAGCAAGATTTGTCAAATAAAAATGTGTTAACACCTACGTTCCAAGGCAGTTGCAAAGGGGGCGGGTGGGCACAGTTTTGCAGCTGACTCAAGGAGAAGGAGAGAAGCAAAGTCTGGGAAGGGCATGGAGAAGAAGGTTGCATCGCGTAAATGTGAGAGGCTATTAACTGGAAATGTGAAGTAGCACCAAGGAAGAGGGACACAGATCAGAATGGGCATGGAGCTGAACTTTAAGTGTAGCAGAGAGAAAGGAGAAAGAGGCCTTGAAGAAAAGATAAAATATGATTCATAACGGAACAAAAAATGCTGGGAGGGAGTTGGACCTAAGCAGAAGTTTGGAAGGCTGGGAGACTATAGTAGAAGCCTTGTCAGCCAGCCTTGGCATGTACAGCTTCTTCTGGCCAGCTGGTGTGGAGTGTGCTTGGGTAATGTGCCTACCCTGCCAGCTGGCTGAAGCTCAGTGCCAGCCTGCAGGGAGCACGGTAGTGTGGGTGGGAGGAATTGCTTCCCAGATGGTTTAGCAATATCAACGTGATTGCAGTACTCCAGGAATGCTAAAACTTGTGTGATAATTTTGGTGCCGGGGTGGAGGGACATGGGGGAAGAAGCTTATCAGCATTGCAAACTGAATGTGTGATGCTTGTTTTGGATGAAAGATGCATCTGAAAAGAGGCAGGCGACTCTTCTACATTCAGAAGCAAGCCTTTGGCATCAATCTAGTAGTGTCATCCCTTCGAACTGGATGAAAGGTTGGCGTACAAAACCCGGTACTAAAGTTGCAGCAGTTTGAATACTGAACTTAAATGTTGAAACAGATTGGGTCAGACCCTGATTCAGTGCTTTGGAAAATGGACCATCTGAATCACATTTTTAAAATTCAAACTTTCATGCATCTCAACGATTATCATGGGAAATATATAAATGTAATTAGTATTCTCTTTGATTGCATTTACACTGTAATGCATTATGACACCAAGTCAGTCACTAGGATTCAATGCTGTGGAATCATGGGTGTTGTAATTTTACAACATGGGTATTTATTTATTTATTTATTTATTTGAAGCATTTAAATTCCGCCCTTCTCACCCTGAAGGGGACTCAGGGCAATGCACAACATATAAACGGCAAACACTCAATGCTGAAACATACTAGACCATACACATACAAAAACATTAAAATCACTTATCTTGATGTTAAAATCCTCTAGTTAAAACTGTCTTAACAACCATATCGAATTTGTTTGGCATAATAAGAGTTCCGCCTCATTACACAGTCCCAAAGGCTCGGTTCCACAGCCACATTTTTATCTTCCTTCTAAAGGACAAGAGGGAGGGGGCTGACCTGATCTCATTAGGAAGGGAGTTCCATAGCCAAGGGGCAAACCCTGAGAAGGCCCTGTCTTTAATTCCTGCCAAACGAGCCTGTGATGGTGGCAGGACCAAGAGCAAGGCCTCCCTGGAAGATCATAATCTTTGCAGTGGTTCATAGGGGGAGATGTGTTCATGCAGATAAATTGGGCCAGGGTCATTGAATGTATCCCTGAAGCCTATATACAGTGGAACCCTTATTCAGACCTAGAACTGTTACATTTGAGAGCGGCTGCTCCTTTTAATTTTGCTTTATGCCACTGAATTGAGCTATGTGCTGGGGATTTTGGTAAATTGCATACTATATTATCTTTTGATATTATACTTTCTCATTACATAGATTGTTTTGTGTTTGTTCTGATACCCTACATGTATTCTGGGATATTGTGTAGTAGCTTTATAGGCCAAAGCCAGCACTTTGAATTGTGCTCAAAGCAAACTGGGAGCCAGTGAGCTGGCATAACATGGGAGTTGTGTGCTTCCTATATGCCACTCCAGTTATTAACCTGGCTGCCTCTCGTTGTACTATTTGAAGCTTCCAAGCAGTCTTCAAAGGCAACCCCACGTAGAGTGCGTTGCAGTAATCTAACCTAGATGTGACGAGAGCATGGACCACCATAGCCAGGCATGTAGCCAGAGCGGGGGCTTCAGGAGCTTCAGCCCCCCCCCCCAAATTCTCAGGGTGGTCCACGAGAAGGCCTTACTGGTACATTATTTAAACTGTTTTGTTTATTCATATCATGATCTGATCACCATGTTCAATATATCCCATATGCATGGGGGTATTGTGATAACGATACAAAAGGTTAGCTAGGGTAGATCCTCAATCCCCCCAAATCAAACTCAGCCCCACCCCCCAAAATCAAACTCAACACCCCCCGAATCAAAATCCTGCCTACGGGCCTGACCGTAGCCAAGTCCGACTTCCCAAGGTATGGGCGCAACTGGAGCACAAGTTTTAATTGTGTAAAAGTCCCCCTGGCCACCACTGCAACCTTAGATTCCAGGCTCAGCGATGAGTCCTGGAGGACTCCCAAGCTGCGAACCTGTGCCTTTTTGAGTTATGACCCCATTTTGTGGAGGAAAAGTGACCCATAACCGCAATATATTAAAAATAGGTAACTGCGATCCCAGTACATTAAAAATTAGAGCTGTTGGCGCTGCTACAGTGTTGACTATGGTGTCTGGTCCTTACAGAACTGTTCAGCTCATGGTTGATTGTTCTTGGCCAGCTGCTTAGCTGGGAAATAGTGCGATGTACTAGGGCGTCAGATTGTTGACATACAATTTATTATATTTTGCAGAATTTGCTGGTATCAAAGAAAAATTGTTGCCACAAACAGGAAATAAGGCTAGAAACTTAACGCGCATGCATCCCCAAGGATAAAACAATCACAAGCTGAGCAATTCCCGCATGACGTAGAGCCAGTCATCGAACTGTGCATGAACCTGGACCTCACAACAAACATCTGATGAACGAAAGATTGTTACACATTTGTGCAAAGAAATCTGTGTTGTATGCAATTACATGACTTTTTGCTTTCCCTTTTTAGATTTTCATAGCTCGCTACTGCCCAATGACCCCACAGAAAACCCAGTACTGTTCCGGGTGGACTCCAAAAGCTGGCCTAGACATAGAACAATAGCCCATTTTATTGGAGGGGGGGGGGATTGAAGGAGTTAAGCCATTCCTCCTCATTTTTGCTAGCTATCCCCCCCCCCCCAATCTTCCCATGCCGTAAACAAAGTTTGTTTCAATGAAGGCAACACGGGTGGGAGAAATAACAGGAAAACAGGAGGAAATGGTTTAACTCCTTCAACGCTCTCCCCACATAACATGAACTATTCTTCTTTGTCTAGGCCCCTTGTGCCCTCTGCCTGAATAATGGATCTTGGGTTGCTTCTCATTTGGGGTTGCTTCTCATGTGTTGAGAACCACTGATTTAGGGAGAGAAGATAAAAAAAACATATAATCTACTCTACTTGTTCCTAATCAGAAAATGGATACATAGCAGAGCAGAGGGTGAGTCCAAGCACTTCAGCGACTAGGAATGAAGGTAGAAGCTAACTGACTAAATTCATAGACCAGGGACCCTCAAACTTTTTAAACAGAGGACCAGGTCACAGTTCCTCAAACTGTTGGAGGGCTGGATTATAATTTGAAAAAAACATGAATGAATTCATATGCACACTGCACATATCTTATTTGTAGTGCAAAAAAGAAAACACCTTAAAACAATACAATAATTAAAATAAAGAACAATTTTAACAAATATAAACTTATTAGTATTTCAATGGGAAGTGTGGGCCTGCTTTTGAGATAGGATTGTTGTTGTCGGGTGCTTTCAAGTCATTTCAGACTTAAGTTGTCCTGAGCGAGGGCCGGGTAAATGACCTTGGAGGACCGCATCTGGGCCCCTGGCCTTAGTTTGAGGACCCCTGGCATAGACCTTCCTCGAGACTCTTTGGAAGTTACACCAATAAATCAATTCTGTCAGATAAACTGTAGCAAGCCGCTGTTCTCCTAACTGAGAAGGAGATAGGCACAGGTTTGGAGCTGATCCCAGAAAATTAGAGGATCTCCATGTTGTTTCTCACTTGGAAATGGCCCATAAAAACTGGAGACTTAGGTTCAAACCCTGAGATGTGGCAACCACACTAAAGATGAAACTGGGCCTTCTTGCTGCAGTGTAAAGCCATAATCATTGCACTGATTTTCCTTTCAAATGAAATGTTTTCTAGGAGCTGGTGGAAATACTTTCAAATTAATCCTTTCTTAGGAGCACCTGTTCTTAATCAGGTGCACTGGTCTACCCATCATGATTTATCAGTCAACCCTGGAAAATTTCCTATGCACTGGATTATGAACTCCATTCCCACTGATATATGCTTTTAGCAGACGGGAGAATGGTGGAATTTGTCCAAAAAGTTTGTCTTATGCTTTCGAGCTGGCTGCTTAACTGAAGGAGAAGGCAAAGAATTTCAACATCTCCTCTAACACTGCTGAAGTGTTTTTTGTGCTCTGCATGTTGTTGTTTTGACAGGCTGTTGGAGGTGATAGGCTTGCTTGCTGGCTCTCCATGGCCTCAGTATTTTGTAGTTGTGAGCACATAACAAGGCACAGCAAGGAGGAGAGCTGATTGTAACAGCAAAACAGTTGTCTCTTGATTTAGAGTTTTCTTGTTCTTATTTCATACATGCATTGTGCTAATGATAGATATTCTTATTGACAGATAGTTTGAATATCCTAGCCTATCTTTGTTCTGAGAGTGGGCTGGAGAAGAAGGTATGACAAGCTTATAGCCAAAGAAGTACATGTCATTGGTAGAGCGCACCTCCCAAATTCTGGGAAGATCTTATAGCAAGTATCAGGCTCGTAGCCAGGATTTCGTTTCGAGGGGGGGGGGGGCTAAATTTTTTTCAGGGATGGTTCCGGGGGGGACTGAGTTTCGGGGGGGGGGGCTGAGTCTGAGTGAAAGAGGGTCTAGCCTAGCAAACCTTTTGTATCATTACCCCAATAGCCCCATGCATATGGGTTATATTGAATATGGTGATCAGATCATGATATGAATAAACATAAAAGTTTAAATAATGCACCAGTAAGGCCTTTTCGCGAACCACCATGAGAATTTCGGGGGGGGGGGGGCTGAAGCGGAACGGAACCCCCACAATAAGTGAGGGAACACTGTATATGTCAACCTCATGTATAAGTTGAAGGCAAGTACTGGTGCCCAAATTATGGTCTTTGATATAATGCGTGATTTACCATCTCTGCACATGGGGCTTTTTTGCCACGTTTTGCCACTTTGCTTCATGGCAAGGAAGGGGCCTGCTGTGCACCTTCACATGACTCATGGCAGGCCCTGCCCACTTTCCCCCAAAAGTTAGGGAGAAGTGCCAAAAAGCACTTCCTCCATGACTACAGGGAGGAAAGTGTAGTTTTGGAGTCTCCGATGGAGTTACCCACACTTTCCTCTCCACTTCCCTGTGAGATGGAGGAAAGGGCAGTAGGGCAAAACATATTGCCACCCTTTCTGCCATATGATGGGGGGGGGGGAGAGGAAAAGGGTGTCAAAGCACCCTCTCCCATTCCCTCGATGTGATGAGAGGAGGAGGGAGGGTGCCAGGCACCACGAGCCACCTCCTACACCTTAATTTTCACCCTCAATTGCTGGTATAACGGCACAGCCTGAAAGGCTCATGTGAAAAGGTCCTGAGTCAAGAGCCATTCATACCAATGCCAATTCAGGGGACCAATCACCTCTAGTCATCACTGCCATTTTTCTGCCCAAGTATTTAAAAAGTGCATGATAGAGATAGCAGAGGCTCTGGTGCTTCTTTTAGGTTTTCCCAGCATGGATTAAGCTATTTCTTTTCACCAATCTGTTTTGAGAAGGGGAAAATAGAGTTAAGATACACTACTCACATTGATCTGTGGATAAGTTGAGCCATGTTTTCGGGATTGGATTTTTGACTAAAATGTCTATATTTATACATAAGTAGATAGGGTATTTCATTCTTACTCTGTTTTTATCACTTACTTTATTCTTATTGTATATTTATTTGGTTCCAGTCCTTGCTGGATGCTCAAGTTCCATTACATACAATATTGTAGTAAAATCATGCCCTTTATATAAAAGAACAAACAACTCAAATGCCAAAGAAGAAAGCCTGAGGCAAAAACGTGAAATGGTGGAAGGCTAGAGCAAAGTATGCCTACACTTCAACATAGTGCTTGGCATGTAGCTTTCCCCCCTAAGGTATTTTTAGCTATAGTTGTTTAAATCCATGGGTGAAGAATTTGTAGATATGAAGGACCAACTGTGTTAGAGTGATTTGGTGTAGGTAAAGGTAAAGGTTTTCCCCTGACATTAAGTCCAGTTGTGTCCAACTCTGGGGGTGCTGCTCATCTTCATTTCTAAGCTGAAGAGCCAGTGTTGTCCGTAGACACCTCCAAGGTCATGTGGCCAGCATGACTGCATGGAGCACCGTTACCTTCCCGCCAGAGCAATACCTATTGATCTGCTCACGAACTGGTGTATAAGGGCCGGAGGTTTAGCACAGCTGGTAAATCATCAGCAATTATAAGATCTATCAACCAAAATGTTGCAAGTTCAAAGCCCCGGGTTGGCGTGAGTGGCCAACTGTCAGCCCTAGCTCATTGTTTACCTAAGCAATTAAAAAACAGCTTTAGCTGTGGTTAGAGAAATTAGGTACTGCTAAAAAAGCAGGGGAGGTGTTTTACGATGCCATAAAGAAGGAAGATCAGAGAATGCTGGGCGACCAAAAGGAAGGAAGAAGTCCTGACAGCTCTTCGTCATAGAGAATTGAGCAACAGCACCCCCTGGACTCAAGCCCAACCTTCTATGGCACCTCCTGTCCTGTTCTGTTTATCTGTGTATTGTCTATACAAGGCGTCATTGAATGTTTGCCGTGTATGTGTACTGTGATCCACCCTGAGTCCCCTTTGGGGTGAGAAGGGTAGAATATAAATAAAGTATTATTATTATTATTATTATTATTATTATTATTATTAAATATGGTCCCATCCATAGTACCACGGCTTGGACTTCCCTCCTACTCTCCATTCCCTTTTCTTTTTGTATTATGTTTGTTAGATCATTGACCCACAGGAAAAGACACTCTTATGTTTCAATATGAGTACAGCAAATAGGAATAAAATAGGTGTTCAATGGTAATATTTTCCATACTGGCCAGGTCAAAAATTGCTAAATTGTTATGCTGCCTGATACTTTGTAACTGGTCTTTCAGGATTGGTTTCCCCATACAATTCTTTAGATTTTTCACATAAGGAGAAACTCCCAATTTGGCATCAAATTTTCACTTCAGGCAAAATTTCAGTGGCAGCTCTACCTGAGGTGCATACTGAATAAATTATGAATCTTGGCCTTATGTTAGTAATGAAAGAAATAAAAAGAAATAAATAACAGTATCTTGGAACTGTAACTGTTGATGGTAATCAAGTTCACATGTGGAGAGATTTGGGAATGGATCTGTCTTTAATCTGCTTTAGCTCAGTAAACAAGAAGGTATTGCACTTGGCAGATGAGGAAGGTTTGGGAGATCCTAGGTTTTCTCTCTCAGTCGCTTAGATGCAAGTCAAATGGAGGGATTTTGAAGGATGTTTTGAAATGGAAATGTTAGATTTACCTGTGCCAATTCCAGGGACACTATCAGATTTAAAAGAAATGGAACTTTATGGGAAAAATGAAATGAAAGCTCACGCTGAAGAACCTATAGCATAAATCAGTCCCTCTAGGTGTTTGTTGACAGGGACCACATAAGAACGTTTCAGATCCAACACAGTTCTTCAAGCACACATCTACTTGGGGTAAAAGGCTAACACTCTATTGATTATGCACTGAACCTCATAAGTTACTGGTTCTCAACCTGTGGGTCCGCAGGAGTTTTGGCCTACAACTCTCAGAAATGTATTTATTTATTTTATTTATTTCAAACATTTTTACCCTCTCTTCTCAACCCCTGGTGGGACTCAGGGTGGCTTACAATTGGCAATAATTCAATGCCATATCATAAAATACAGAATAAAAAAATATAACAATTATACATGAACATTAATAATAAATAAAGATTAAAACAGTATACTTACACTCTGAATAGCTATTGCCCATCCGGTGGCTGTTTAGCTAGCCATCTACTAATGATTACTTCGCTTAACTTATCCAAATCCTCTTCCATGCCATAGTCAAACATTATCAATTGTCCTTTAACCTGATTGCCCGAAGGCCTGGTCCCACAGCCACGTTTTGACCCAGCCAGTTTATCAGCTGTTAGGATTTCTGAGAGTTGAAGGCCTAAATTTCTGGGGACTCACTGGTTGAGAACCACTGTCATATGTGCACATGCAAATCTGAGTTTATTTTAAGATATTCTCATGTGCGTATATACTCTCCAGCACATAACGGACTGCTTTTAGGAAGACAACTTAAACTGGTGATTGTTTAAGTGTTATTGTAATTTTTATACTGTTTTTACTTAATATGTATACCTTTGTTTTTTCTTGTTAGCTGCCCTGAGTCCCTCTGTGGAGGTTGAGCTAGGACGGGATATAAATGTACCAAATAAATAAATAAATAAATAAATAAATAATTTAAAAAATCACTGGATGTCCCCTGTTTGCTCTCCATTTTTAACTGCTACTGAGGAAGTCTGTGAGGTTGGTGGAGGAACATTCTCCAGGACTGGCAGGTCTATGTGTGGACCTGCTGTCAGGTCCTGGGATTTTTTGACTCAGTTCTAAAACGTGGATTTTGGCACTGTCTGGAAGCCCCAAACACATCCGTTTGTTCTGTGAGAATGAGAATGCACACATAAGAGAAAGCTTTCATCTGCTCTAGGTCAGTTATCAGGTTAGGGGTTTTCTCTTTTGCCACTTATATCTAACCTGAGGAAGTGGCCAAAGTTCATTCTTATAATGATATCCCACTCTGTTGTTATTATTATTTAAAAATAAGCTGTTCATTCACATTGAAATAGTGAACTGGCTCCATATACATCTTCATCCAGTGCTCCTTTTAGTCCAGTAGAGTTTTTCCTCTGGTTGAATAGGTGGCAGTGGAGACAAACTTCACAGAGTTTGTTTCCACAGTGGTCCCTTTTTCACCCATAAAAATCTGTTCTAGATGATGGGGCTGGGTTATGGCAGACTGCTGCCTTCCTTTATTCCCAGTGAGATTATTCAAAATGGACCTTTGATGAAGGATCATTCTGCTGCTAGAAGAGCAAAAAACAAAAACAAAACATACCCCTAGGTACAAACCATTGTTTTAAAATAATGAACTTCACAAAGTGGGAAGAAGCAACATTTAGCTAGCACGAGTGGTGAGGAATATTGGGAGATGAAGTCTGACAACTTCTGGAGAAACTCAGTTGCCTGTCCTGATACAAATCTGCAGAACAGTAAGTTTTGTTACTCGTGGACTCTACTGCTTTTTTATAGCACCCACATTGGAAGCACCTTTCATCATGTTCTGTTTTTATGCTTTTCATCTCACAGTAGAAGGAAGCATGCAGCATTGGTTAATTAATGCTGCCAGCACTCTGTGCCACTAAATGATTGTTTAGCCTAGAGTGGAATAAAGTACTACAATGACTAATACAGTATCATAATATAACAGAAAATTAAAAATCTGATAATTTGATTGGAAGTCTCAGGTGAGTTTTCTGTATGAAAGCGTTAACCCCAAGTAGCTATAAACAGGTAAATGTTTTATTCATCCAACTGATAAGGAATAAATGCATATGATATAAATTATGTATAATTAATACTCTTGGGGTAAAAATACCCTCCTTATGCTAATAGGTTGTCGGTTAATTAAGAAATGGAATATGAGGCAAACAAAGGTGATTAGAACATACCGTGGGACTATAAACAGACATCAGGCCTTAAATAATCTCTCCATAAAACACATTATACAGAAAACAATTTTGCTTTAATGTAGTGCAAAACCTTAATGTGTTGTAGGGAAAGGGAAAACAACATTCAGAAGCCTTTAAATATGGAAAACAGTTTGACATAACAATTCACAGGTTACAGAAATGCTTAGTGATGTGCTTTTTTGTTTTTAAATATTGACCAAAAGTAAACTGAATGCAAGATTTGCAGAAAGTGTGAAATTTGTATGGTATGAGATGCTATAGGGCCAATCACCATCATTGTATGCCATTTGGTTGTTCACCCAGGATGCGGTAGAGAACGCTTCCTTAAAAAGTGGCCAGTTTTAACCCTTCTGTATCTTGGTTTGTGGCTTCCTCCACTCCTGCCCATCATCTTCATTTTAGCCTAGCCTTTTAGAGAGCTTCAATGACCAAGAACAACTAGAATCTATGGAATTAATGTGTCCTGTTCACAATGAACGTGTTACTCTGTACCTTCTCCACCAAAATAGAAACCAGAATTTGTGGAAAATATAGGCAATGGTTGGTATTCTATGTCAACTACTTAGTTTACTTAAGTGTGGTTATCTAATTAACCCTTTCTGCCTGACCCCCTGCTAAGCAGAAATGTCACTCACCTGTGATCAGATTGCTGGGTGCATCTATACAGAAGAATGAATTCACTTTGACAGCACTATAACTACTCAATGCTATGGAATTATGGGAGTTGTAGTTTTACCAGGTCTGCAGACTTACCTGCCAAAAAGAACTAATGCCTCACCAAACTACAAACCCCAGGATCCCATACTATTGAGCCATAGGAATTAATGTGCTATCAGGCTTCATCAACCTTATAATATAGGTGCACCCTTAGTCCCCATGCAGCTGGTGCCAAATACAGAGGTGGGGGAGGACATAGTCATGATTGTGGTAATTCCATCATAATTACAACTAAATAAGGATCATGAATGCAATCTGTACTAAACCCTTTAGACATTTACCTCTTGAGTCTAAAATGATGTTGCCAGACTTCTATCCATGAGGAGGAAGGGTTTTGATTTCCTTTTTCACAAGGACTTTGGGGTAGATGGTATAAATCTGAGCTGGGGAACTTGTGAAATATGTTTTCAGAATACAGCCTCCACCAGCCCTGACCACTCACTACACCAATGGTTCTCAATCTGGGGTCCCCAGATGTTTTTGGCCTTCAACTCTCAGAAATCCTAACAGCTGGTAAACTGGCTGAGATTTCTGGGAGTTGTAGGCCAAAACACCCGGGACACCAGGTTGAGAACCACTGCACTACACTAAGTACAGTTGATGTGAGTTGTGGTCAAATTATTTCTGAAAGGCCACATATTCCCCAATACAAATGCAAACAGTTGGTCTCAGTGAGAGAATTTGGGTGTTCAGTCTGTTCCTTCTGTCCTCTGCTTGCATAAGAAAGATGGTAAAAAAAAAATTAAAAACAGGAAGAAATAAAAGACTTTAGACTATAAAGCAGTTTGTGATTATTGACTAAATACAGTAAAACATGGTGAACTTCTCACTGGTTCTTATTAGCCCAGAGTTCTGTCAGCAACTCCATCTATGTATCTCTCTCGGGTCTAATTCAGACATCATAAAATCCTCCATGCAGAGTGGCCTCTGGCTTTGGCAAGAGAAAGGATGTAAGCGTCAGCTCACAGATCATCATGGTGGGCACGGCAGCATTGCAGTGCTCTTGAACACAGCAGCACATGCATTCCTTTCTCCTCATGTTTTAGGGTTCTGGAATCTAACTCTGATTTCCCCTTCCAAGGCAGGAATGGAAAGAATATTACAAAATGTTTAAAATATGGTCAAAAGCATATTTCTTGTGAGCTGGGAAACCCTGATATGGATTGATGAGAATTTTCATGCTTTGACATTTATTCTGTGCAAATTTCACATTCATTGTTTTTATAGAGAAAACAGGATTTCTGTGTAGAAAATATTACTTTTGTGTAGAAAATGCGGTTTTCTGCAATAAAATAAAATATTACGTTAGGATTTTGCACCAAATAAGCCCTGAATTATTAATAATCTTCAAACCCTGCTCAAGTGTCTGGTATTTCCTCACAACAGGAATAAAATATTTGCAAAATTATTTGTTGCTTCATTTGGGAATAAGATTCCAATTCCAAGTGTAGCGTTTCATCTAAGAACTTGAAGGAAAAATTTCCATTTAGTTCCATGGTTCCAGAATGCCTCTTATAGAAGACATCCTTTTAGTCCATCTTTTTGTTGAATATTCATCCATTTGCTTCTGACTCTTCGTGACCTCCTGGACCAGCCCACTCCAGAGCTCCCTGTTGGCCGTTGCCACACCCAGTTTCTTCAAGGCCAAGCCAGTCATTTTGAGGATAACATCCATCTATCTTGCCCTTGGTTGGTCCCTCTTCCTTTTTCCTTCCCTTTTCCCCAGCATCATTATCTTCTCCAAGCTTTCCTGTCTTCTCATGATGTGGCCAAAGTACTTCATCTGTGGTTGTAATATCCTTCTCTTCAGTGAGAAGTCGGGCATTCTTTCCTGAAGTATGGACTGGTTGGATCTTCTTGTGATCCAAGGCACTCTCAGAATTTTCCTCTAATACCACAGTTCAAAAGTGTCTTATCTTCCTTCGCTCACCTTCCTTATGGTCCAGCTCTTGCATCTATAGGTTACAGGAAGGAATACCGTTGCTTTAACTATGTGGATCTTCATTGCCAGTGTAATGTCTCTACTCTTCACTATTTTTTCAAGATTGCTCATTGCTCTCATCTCAAGAAGTAAACATCTTCTGATTTCCTGGCTGCAGTCTGCATCTGCAGTAATGTTCACACTTAGAAATACAAAGTCTATCACTGCCTCCACATTTTCTGGTCGCTTCTGGTCGCGAGCCTCAATCAATGGCTGATACCAAATGAGAGACTCCCCCCTGGGCACACAGAAAACTGGGCGACTTGGAAGGCGCTGAACAGACTGCGCTCTGGCACCACGAGATGCAGAGCCAACCTTAAGAAATGGGGCTACAAAGTGGAATCCACGACATGCATGTGTGGAGAAGAGCAAACCACTGACCACCTGCTGCAATGCAACCTGAGCCCTGCCACATGCACAATGGAGGACTTTCTTGCAGCAACACCGGAAGCACTCCAAGTGGCCAGTTACTGGTCAAAGGACATTTAATCAACTACCAAGCTTGCAAACTTTGTGTTTTGTCTGTTTGTTTGTTTTGTTAAAAATGTAATACAACTGTCTGGTTCCTCCTGACATGATAAATAAATAAATAAACAAATCCACGTTTTCTCCCTCTGTTTGCCAGTTATCAATCAGTCTGGTTGGCATAATCTTGGGGTTTTTTTTAATGTTTAACTGCAACCCAGCTTTTGCACTTTCTTCTTTCACCTTGATTATAAGGCTCCTATGGGACTTCATATCACGATTAACTTGTTCTGCAACATCCAATGGAACTAGGGCATCATTATTTTGCAAGATGATCCTATGTGTAGTTATTGAAAAGTAACCTCTTTCCCTATATTCCTACCTTGTAAATGTGTTTTATCTGCACCTAACAATGAACTACTTCAAAGCTAATCAAGGTGGTAAAGTGCAACATTTACACCTGTCTCAAACAGACAAGAGTTCTTTCTCCTACCCCGGACATTTCACAGATATATAAACCTCACTTGACTAGTTTCCAACAAACCTTACAACCTCTGAGGATGATTGCCATAGATATGGGCGGAACATCAGGAGAGAATACTTTTGGAATATGGCCTTACAGCCCAGAAAATTCACAGCAACCCGATGAACTACTTATTTCAGCATAAAGACATTTCTTTACTTTTAAAAAGATAAAGAGATTTTTGAAAATGACAGAAGGGTTTTAAGACTGTTGGTTTTTTAAAAAAACACTTCAATTTCTTTAAGCATTAGTGGAACATAACAGCTATTGCATACTCTGTTAGGCAAATTTCTGTTGGCACAGGGCAAGAGAGAGAATGAGCAATTGCATAAAAATAAAGGTGGGGCAAAATAAACAAAATTGAGAAAAAATCAGATGGATTGCAAAATGCTGACTTACAAAAGACTGGCAAAAAATTTAAAGGCCTACTCCTCATGAGGTCTAGCTAATATCAGGAATTACTGCCTCAAACTCTGCAGGTGTGGATCCATTTCTTTCCCAGTGAGCAAATGGGGTTGTAACGGCCTCTGACAATGTAAAAGCTGCAGAATCCCTCTGCCCCGGGGCACACAATGATGCTGGGGGAGATGCTGATTTCAGGACAGAAAATTGCAATGGTTATGTTGTAAACAGCACCTGGAAGTTTCCTAATGATTTTTACAATTAACAACAGTGCTTTGGATTTTATTATTCATGCATGCTTTCTATGAAAGAAAGGAAGCAAATGTAGACGAATGTCAAATGGCCTATGGATTTTTGGGGTCCTATATTTTAATCAATATATTGTTTATAACCAGAGTTAAAACCTCTTTCCTGATATGTGATCTACTGATTCCAGCAGTAATGTACGTGAACACTTGTTTTCTAGCTTATAACATTATATGTTCTTCGTAGATACTTGTGTATGAATAGGCATACAGTCAAACATTATTTCACTTGTATTGGTGAAGGTTTTCATGGCCAGAATCACTGGGCTGCTGTGAGTTTTTCGAACATGGCCATACAGCCCAAAAAACTCAAAGCAACCCATTCTTTCACCTGTTTATCTTTCCCTATTAATCTGTAGTTCAAGGTAAGCACAAAGTTTAGGCAACTAAAAATAATATAACCATACTTCTCTTCTGTAAGCCCAGTCATACAACAAGTTGAATGGTGCCTGAAGTGATCCAGATGTTAATTTGATGTTCTGGTTAATTTTACTGGGCTGGGATACACTATTATTTGATTTACAATTGAAATTCAAAATTTATAAAAAGTAGTTGTGAAGCCTTAACATTTTGACAAGCCTATTAACTATTTATAGATGCTATTGCTTTACCAGTAATAAAACCTAAGAAACTGGAAGTTAGGACAACTCTGGTTTGGACCCAGAGATGAGAATTACTGTATTGTCGAAGGCTTTCATGGCCGGAATCACTGGGTTGTTGTAGGTTTATTGGGCTGGAATACTTGTCAAAGTGGAAGTGTTCTCCTGCCAAGCAAGCAGTAATTCTCATTGGGTTGTTGTAGGTTTTTCAGGGTGTATGGTCATGTTCTAGAAACATTCTCTCCTGACGTTTCACCTGCATCTATGGCAGGCATCCTCACAAACTCTACAACAACCCATTGAGAATTACTGCTTGCATGGCAGGAGAACGCTTCCACTTTGGCAAGTATTCCACCCCATTTCTCGAATGCCCCTTCCTGATGTAGACCTGTGCCCTATTATATGCAACATCAAAGGAGCCACAGATGATCAGTATCTTCAAAGGTGGTATAAGGAGACATCGGGGAAGGGGTAGAGTAGAAACAGTGGTTAGCTTAATCTTGCCAAATTTAGGGTGGATCTGCACTGTAGATTTGATGCTGATGCCATTTTAACTGTCATGGGCCAATGCTATGGAATCCTGGCATCTTAGCTTATTGTGGTATGAATATTCTTTGGTAGAGAAGGTTTAAAATTTTGTAAAACAAAAACTCCCAAGATGTTATAGCACTGAGCCAAAGAATTTAAATTGACATCAAACTGCATTCATTCTATTGTATAGATGCACTCTAAGACATTAAGTCCAAAGTGCACAATATTGACAATTCTGAAACAGAATAAGCCAATATTTTGTTCCATCTGCTGCCAGTGAATAATATTCGTGATAATCAAATAGAGCTTCACCTTTATGCAGTCATATGTATGTTTTCTCTAGGGACCCCAGATGTATGTGCAAACACCCTCTCGAGGCAGGAATTACTGCCTCAATCCCTGCAGGTGTGGATCCATTTTTTTTTGCTATAAGGACATAAAATGTTTTGATGTCAAGATTCGTGAGGTTCATTTTGCACCTCTCAAGACCATTCAAACAAAGTACATCTTATCCTCCAAATTTACACATTTGCAGGATGTATAGTGCGTTCTGGAGAAATAAAATATGAATGAAACCATGGGTGTATCTTTAAAATGCAATCAACTTGACATGCATATATGTGAAAGCTGAAGGTCATTGGAATAATTTAATACAAGGCTGTGAAACAAGACAGGGATTTCTCAATCTGTACTGAGTCAATGTCTACTATTTAGGAATTATATACTCCACTCTACTAAACTGAGTTCCAGGAAGTGTACACAGCACAATATAATGCAGTAAAACAACAATCCTTTTTTCTGTTTCTTTTTTTTTAAAGGCAGGAATAAAATAACTCATTAAATTGTTCCAAAGTAAAATTAATCCAGGACAGTTGTCTAAGGAAATAAAAAAAATCACCACAATCTAAAAGAATACAATGTTGGTAGCATGCAAATATCAATTGGGTAGACATTCAAAGATTGGAACAACATTGAAGAAACAGGAATTTCCTTCATGCCTCCTCCTCCTATACTGTCTTTTTTTCTCTAAAAGAGGCTCAAAGCAGTGAACCATGATAAAAATATAGTATACAATTTAAAACCTTAATATGATAAACATTATAATACAATTAAGTCTACTGCTATTTAAAAATGGATAATCAAATGCATTAAAAGTATTAAAACCAATCAAAAATACACAAAGCACCACACAACATCCCCTGGCTCAGTCTTTAAAGCTTTCTTCTTTAAAAGCCTGCCTGGATGGAAAAGTTTTAGCCTGTTCTGCACAAAATTCACACGACTGTGAATTACCAAATATACCCAGAGAAAGACCTTATTAAATTATCTTAGTATACACAGGGACTGGTACAAAGGGAAGAAATTCTCGTTTTCTTTCTTTTAGGTATTTTGAAGCTTTAAAGGTTGGGTTCTTGTGGGTTTTTTCAGGCTATATGGCCATGTTCTAGAGGCATTTCTCCTGATGTTTCGCCTGCATCTATGGCAAGCATCCTCAGAGGTGCTTGCCATAGATGCAGGCGAAACGTCAGGAGAAATGCCTCTAGAACATGGCCATATAGCCCGAAAAAACCCACAAGAACCTAGTGATTCCAGCCATGAAAGCCTTCGACAATACTTTAAAGGTTGGCTGGTAAATGTAGGGATTGTAAGAAAGTGCAAAACAACAGCATGGTTGAAAAAATGAATTTTTCAATTGTTGGGAAAACCTGACAGAAAGAAATTTGGAGTGATGAGAATCTTCACAATATTAGGCTTATTCTGTACAAAATTCATATGTGATTGTTTTGTGCAAAAAAATCATCATTTTCTGTGTAGCTGACAGCATTTTCTGTTCAGATAATATTTTTAATGCAAAACAATCATGTGTGACTTTTGCTCAGAACAACTTTCAAATTGTGAACCATCTTCAAAAACTGAGCCATTTAAAAATACTGTCTCACAGTGGAAAGAAATTTCCTAAATTACTTGTTATTTCCTTGGAGAAGGAAATGGGTCAGGAATTACTTCCTTCGAAGTGAATGGGAAGCAAAGGCAGTTCTTTCAGTAGTAGGGCTATATAACCATATGCATTCAAATTTAAAGGCCTACTCCTCATGAGGTCTAGCTAATATCAGGAATTACTGCCTCAAACCCTGCAGGTGTGGATCCATTTCAAATTGTTCAAAAACCTAATTACCAAATTCTTCTGCATTTTAATCTGTCAGACTTTTTTGGGGGGGAGTCCCATATTTATCACTTTATATGAATTCAGCCGTAACATTGGACAGTAGTGGTGCTATTTTGGTTAGACACTTGAAGCTGATTAAATATCAATGCAACACTATGACTGTTGGTCTGGTATGAGACTTTACTGTAGCAAGACACTACTCCATGACAGTTGCAAGATCACCAATACCAGACACATGCTAGCATGAACACCCCCATTTTAGCACTTCCCTCAAATCATGAAGTTGTGACAAATTTTGAACTTCCTCTTTTTGTGTATTTTAATATGTATTTTATGGAAATATGTTTTTGTGTATTTTAATATGTATTTTATGGAAATATGTTTTAATATGTGTATTCTATGGTGTGTTTTTAAACGATTATGTGTTTTGATTATGTGTTCTAGCAATGTTGTAACCTGCCTCAAGTCATGAGGAGAGGTGGGTAAAACTTATTATTATTATTATTATTATTATTATTATTATTATTATTTACTGATCTCTGGTCCCATCCCATGTTTGTACTTTTGCATACTCTCCTAACTCCACCTTCTCATGCTTTTTCTGTCCTGTAAATATAAATGATGATGATTATGATGATGATGATGATGCAATTTGGTAGTTCCAGAAATGGTTATGCTTTTAAAAAGAAAAATATTACAGTTACAATAAAATAATCAGCTGGGGAGGTGGAAGAGGAGGAGAACCCAGTCTCCTTTGGTGCTATCATGCTGTCAAAGTAGCAGAACAGATCCATCATTCAAGATAGGTGATGGGAATGTTGCAGGATTCACAGCTATTGTTGGGTTTGCCTGTCAATGGTGGGGAAAAAGTTAATCATGGGAAGAAGGCAGACTGGTAATGGGGTGCACATTGGGTCATGTTATAGGGAGCCACATCAAAGGTTACTGTCCTGCTTCAATACCGATGAAACAAGGTCTTTAATAATTCAGAAACTACAGTAAGAAATTGTGAATATTATTTGGAAGGGAGGGCTGATAAGCATGATACTTAAGTTGCTAGAGCACCTTAGAGTGGAATGTGAATGAGACTACATTGATAATGAGGTGCGGCTATGTAAAGAAACATGATTGACAAAGGTGAAGCTCAAACAACTTTCAATAGAATTCCAAATTGCAATGAAGATAAGACTTCTTGCATAGTTTCACACTCAATACTGCAGTCAGGAAATTGTTGGAGTTGTAGTAAAAGTTACCCTGCCATGTTATGTCACTCAATCTTGGACCATGCAACTTACAAGGTTCATTCTTCAGTAACATTGATTGCAAAGTGCAATAAAGATATGTCACATATAAGTGTCAATAAAATACTGAACTTTATCTTACATCTCCACTCAGGTGACTACAAAAAAGTAAGTTACAGATTGCTGTTAAATATTAGATGCCTGTCAAATAATGGTGATTTGTGTCCATGAAACATAGATTACTTTAAGTTAATAGATAATAGAATTTGCAGCAACAGTGTTTTATCATCTATCAGGATAAGACTCCTTTTAAAAAAGAAACAAACAAAAAATAATTGTTAAGAATAGCAGAATGGCAAGATGAACATAGAACAGTGGTTCTCAACCTGTGAGTCCCCAGGTGTTTTGGCCGACAACTCCCAGAAATCCCAGCCAATTTACCAGCTGTTAGGATTTCTGGGCGTTGAAGGCCAAAACATCTGGGGACCCACAGGTTAAGAACCACTGACACAGAAGGTACTTTGGGCCTCATGGCATGGAGGTCCTTAAGCCTGGGGACAGCAGAGGCATTCTCAGAGCAGCGGGATAAATTGTTGGGCAGCGCCTCGCATTTCCGTCTTCCCATCCCACACTAGAATATGTCTGGCCCTGGCTTGATCCCATGCTGTCCTCAGTTTCATGAATGAGAACATGGGGAGTCACCCATGTTCTCCTGGCCACTGCTTAGCTAGCACACTGCTGATACACATCTCAGCAGCATCGTAGGACGGTGCTGAAAGCCCATGTGATGTGGTCCATAGTCTAATATATTATCCAGTACTGCTTCATGCCATTCAGAGAAATGTAAAATATATCTATCTGAGTTCTGATTTATAATTACTCTAAAGTTTCCATGCTTTGTGTGCGGACAGGTTATGTTTCTTCCAACTGCTCTAATATTAATATACCATAGATAGGTTGAAGATGTGTGATTGATTTCATAAAAGTAGATATATTCTGCAGCAATGTAGGCAAAATTGCTATGGCCATTTTACCATCTGGTGGCCAACCTTCTGGCAAGCCTCTCCATACTAGGAAGCTTAATCTTCACAGTCTAACCAGCTTGCTTGAACCTGCTGGATTTTAAACTACATTTAAAATATGCTTTGAGACCTCATAGTCATCTTGATGCTTTCGTAACATGGTAATGTAGGACTTTATGGGGATCTTTTCTTTACTAGGTCATCCCAAATTATTGAAGATCAGATACATGCTCTTAATTACTATGTTACCAATAGGTGAAAAGCAGCACCCCCAAATAGCCACCTCCCGAATACACTGAAATTCAACCTTCTCATCTTTGTTTTCAAGGTGCCAGAAAGTACTTTCTGTGTACATCCCTTAGATCTTATTTCCTTTACTATATGAACCATTTACAGATCAATATGGTGCAAGCCCTACGTAGAAAAAACATTTATATTCCATTAACCATCTGTTTAGTTAGATTTGTCTGCATAAATGTGTAGGGCATTTGAAAGCCTACACATTGGACAGATGCTGTTCCATGAGAGATGCTGCTAGCAAACTCTTTCAGTCAGAGGAAATAAGGCAGGTATAAACACCATAGAGATATATTTTCCAGTGGAAAAAGAAGGAGAGGGGTTGAACAGGAAAAGAGGTGAAGTCAGTTATACTTTCTTGGAATCAGAATGGTTAACCAAAAATAAATAAATGAACGAAGGAACAAACAAAGGAACAGAAAAATATATCATCTACAAAATGAAAGATAGCACAGATTTGGATACATCTCACCAAGTGGAGGGGACTATGATCAGATATTCAGCAAACTGAGCAGCAGGCATACAAGCTAATTGTTGATTGAAAATTTTAAGACCATGTATTTCTCTTTTCATATTTTGTCATTTCAGACAACATAGCCTTGCCTTTAAGCAGAAGGTACCTACCTTCAAATGGAGGACTGGCCTCTGAATGTCTTTCAACAGAGAATTGCTTTCTGTAAAGTGGGAACACTTTGCAACCTACTTGGAATAAAAAGGCAGAACACAGATTTTAAGTTTCTCAGTCAGTACATCAAATGCTTTCTAATGTGAACTCAATTCCAACCGACAAGCACTCTACCCTGAGAAATATAAGGCACCTGGTCTAGCACAAGGGAACATGCTAACTCAAGCACCTATCAAGGTTTTACATTTCAGGTAGGACGTTTTTAATCCTTAAACTCTTTGGAACACAATTTCCACAATTGATATTTATCACTGGCTGTCTTGGAAATTATAGGCCAAACCCCCTGATATACCAAAGGTTCCCCACTTTAATTAACATTTTACCTTTAGTACCTTTATGATATGGTATTGTTGTAATATCTAATGTGTAGGAAGACACTGGGCTGTTTGTAGGAGAGCTCAAAATGTTATTTTTAATTTTTATATTGAGACTTGATGAGATATTCATTGAGAAACTATAGCAAAATGTGTTGCATGATCTCTCCCCACCAACCCCCTCCCCCTAAGTTTTTGAAGTTTAATAAACTTTCCCCATGTTTTTATGATAGAACGAATTTGGAAATAACATTTATAACCCAGGAACAAAAGTTGTGATACATAATGTTGTTCTTTAACTCATTTCCAACCTATGGTGACCCTGTCAAAGTCTCCTTGGCAAGGTTTCTTTAGAATAGATTTTGTATTGCCTTCAACTGAGACTGAGCATGGCTTGACAAAAGTCATCCTGCAGGTTTCATGGCCGAGAAGGGATTGAAATCCTGGTCTTCATATTCCAACGCTCAAACCACTACATGGCGCTGGCTCTTGTGTTATTAGACATAGTTTGAAAAAGCATCAAAAACATTTTTAAAACCTTCAAATTAAAACCTTTTTCAAACTGTCCAAAACCTCATCAAGTTATTTCTTCAGATAATGTTTCAATGTAACGAATAATATCTTGCTTACTATATTAATGTTGATAATATTAGAGTTCATTACATATCACAAAACACATTTTTCTTGCCCTAAAGAAACCATACATTGTATGCTGATGTAGAAGGACATGAAGTCAAAGTTCAAATGGTTTCTTTTCCACCAATTTTACTGAATGGATCTGGGTAAGCCAATATTTAACAAATCTGTCATTGGATTTATATGAGAATATGACAACTGAAGAAAGCTGAAAAGAATAAGTCATTGAAATGTGATGCTGGAGGATATTAAGTCAGGATCACTCATGCCATACTATTTCTAGTTTCCATGTACGATTGTGAAAGCCAGACAGTGAAGACAGGACGATAATCAACTTATGTGAAAATTATTGAATATATTAATGTAGAAGACTAGAACGTTTAGTCAAATAATTAACTCAAAAAAGTCTGGGCCAACTTATCCATGGATCAGTGTGAGTATTTTATGTTAACTCTTTTTTAACTCTTTTTTTTAAAGGAACTATTCCTTTCTTTTAGCAAAGTGCCAAAAGGCAAGAGTTTCATTTATAAGAACCTAAACAAAACACCAATCCCCTTTACTCTCTCCACCGTGGTTCTGCTTCTGGCCTTTTTGAATGCCTGGGTGGAGTAATGGGTGATTGCCCTCCAAAGTAACATTGGTGCACTCCCCTTTTTGCAGAATGACCCTCAATTTACCCACAGGTCATATCAAAATCTATAATTTTGCCCCAAAACCTGCCCTCAACTTATACATGTGTACATACATGAGTGCCCTCTCAAGTAGCCGAACTAAAGCAGCTCCTTGGTTCAACGAGGAGCTGGCAGTGATGAAGCGAAGGAAGAGGAGGCTAGAGCGCATGTGGCGTTCAGATCTGAGCTGGCCAAATCGAACACAGCTTGATGCCCTGTTAAGGGCATATGCCACGGCAATAAAAGCTGCACAGTAATCCTTTCTGGCAGCTAATATTGTGTCCACGAGGAACCGTCCAGCAGAGCTGTTTCGAGTTGTCAGAAGCCTATTAAATCCCACCTCTCAGAATAGGAGCCCTGACAACTCAGCAGCTCGCTGTGAAGCATTTGCTCGGTTCTTCACGGACAAAGTTGCTTTGATCTGTTCCAGTCTGGACACCATGTTAATGGTAATCTCTGAGGATGTAACACGAGCATCTGCTTGTCCAGTTTTGATGGATTCATTTCAATTGGTGAAACCCAAGGATGTGGACAAGTTACTTGGAGGGATGAGGGCGACTACATGCATCCTAGACCCCTGCCCATCCTGGCTCTTAAAGAAAGCCAGAGGGAGATTGGCCAAGTGGGTGGTGGTGGTGGTGGTTAATGCCCCCCTTCGGGAAGGCAATATTCCAGCGAGCTTAAAACAAGCTGTGATAAAACCGCTGTTGAAAAAAAATCACTGGACCCCACTCAATTTGTCAACTATCGGCCTGTTTCCAATCTTCCCTTGGAACATGTGGTGGCCTCACAACTCCAGGTATTCTTGGAAGACACGGATTATCTGGATCCGACACAGTCTGGCTTTAGGCTGGGACATGGAACTGGAACAACTGGTTGCCATAGTTGATGATCTATGCTGGGAGCTAGACAGCGGGAGTGTGTCCCTGTTGGTTTCAGCAGCCTTTGATACCGTCGACCACGGTATCCTTCTGGATCTTGGAGATACTGTTTTGCAGTGGCTCTGGTCCTTCCTGGAGGATCGTTCCCAGATGGTGTTATTGGGAGACACCTGTTCAACCCCACAACCATTGTCTTGTGGGATTTCTCAGGGTTCCATAGTGTTTCCCATGTTGTTTAACATTTACATGAAGCTGCTGGGGGATATCATCCAGAGTTTCGGGGTGCAGTGTCACCTGTATGCAGATGATGTCCAACTCGATCACTCCTTCCCATCTGCTATTAAGGAGGCTGTTCAAGTCCTGAATCAGTGCTTGGCTGCTGTGACAATCTGGATGAGGGCTAACAAATTGAAATTGAATCCAGACAAGACAGAGGTACTCCTGGTCAGTCGTAAGGCCGAACAGGGTATAGGGTTACAGCCTGTGTTGGATGGGGTTACACGCCCCCTGAAGACTCAGGTTCACAGTCTGGGTGTGATCCTGGACTCATTGCTGAGCTTGGAACCCCAAGTTTCGACAGTGACCAAGGAAGCATTTGCACAGTTAAAGCTTGTGCACCAGCTATGCCCTTACCTTGGGAAGTCTGACTTGGCCATGGTAGTCCACACTCTGGTTACATCCCATATAGACTACTGCAATGCTCTCTATGTGGGGCTGCCTTTGAAGACTGTCCGGAAGCTTCAAATGGTCCAACAGACAGCAGCCAGATTGCTAACAGGAGCGGCACTCAGGGAGCACACAACTCCCCTGTTGCATCAGCTCCACTGGCTGCCAGTTTGCTACCGGGCATAATTCAAAGTGCTGGCTTTAGCCTGTAAAGCCCTAAACAGTTCTGGCCCAACTTACCTGTCTGAATGCATCTCTTCTTATGAACCCTCCAGGACTTTAAGATCACCTGGGGAGGCCCTGCTCTCAGTTCTGCCTTCGTCACAAGTATGGCTGGCGGGGAAGAGGCAGGACCTTCTCAGTGGTGGCCCCTCAGCTATGGAACACCCTCCCTAAGGATATTAGATCAGCCCCCTCCCTTTTAACATTTTGAAAGAGTGTCAAGACTTGGCTTTTTGAGCAGCCATTTCCACATACAGTGTAACAGACATAGGAAAATGGAATGGTTGAACAATGTTTTTGACAGGAGACCCTAATGTTCATGTTTTTACTGATTTTGTTATGTTTTTATTACTCAATTGTTTTTATTATATTGATTTTGTATTTTATGGTCTTGGCACCAACTGTAAACCGCCCCGAGTCGCCTGTGGGCTGAGAGGGACGGTATATAAATATAGTAAATAAATAAATAAATAAAGTAGGTGCTAGAGGAGTGTCTTGCAGACACCATGAACTGCCAAACCAACTCAAGTACATCAAATGAAGCTGAACTCTCTCTAGAAACCAAGATGATTGAACTAAGGTGGCTGTTCTTTGGCCATATCATGAAATAATGTAAGCTGTTAGAAAATATAATGAAGCTTGGTAAAGTTGTAAGCTGTAAGAAAAGAGGAAAATAGAATTAAAGTATGTTGCTTCAATCAAGGAAGCCATGTTTGCATGACCCGAGCAGGACTGTCAGTAATACCATATCTTAAAGTTCTTTAATTCACAGTCAACATATGTCAAATTTGTCTTGATAGCAATGAACCACAACAATCAGTAGCATCTTTCCTTTGGCATTTTCAAAACGTGTATCCTATTCATTAGAAAGTAAACTATTTAGAACTAATATGAAATTATCTCTGTAGTTATTTTAAAAGACAAAATGGAAAAATGTATGAAAATACAGCTCAGCTCTAGCAGATTTTAAATTTTTTATCCATTTAAGACTTTAGCAGTGCAATTCAATATATCCAGTGCAGTTTGTTTCTAGGTACATATGTATAGGATTACAATAGAAATCTGGTTTCAGTTTACAGTTTTCCTGTAATGAATATAATCTTGTAATATTCATATTGATATGACTGCTTTTTATGGTGGCAAAGTCTTTTAAACACTTAAAACCATCTACTTCAAAGCAGTCATTAAAACTTTTATCTCCCCTTTTAATTTGTTTGCTAATTCGAGTTATGACAAAGTTACCAAAAAGTTGAACCACAGTACTAATTGCAATTTTCTGAAATGAGCCTTTGGAGACAACTGTATTTCCTATCTCTGAGGGCCCCTGTCAAATCAATAGCTTAACTGCATTACGGAGTATACCACACAGAATATTTTGCAAGGTTGAAGAATGTCACTCTGTATTTCAAGCTCTTTCTAGAAAAAGAAATGAAGTAGGATGACAGGTCTTGACACTCTCCTCCCACTCTTTTGTCAGGGTGGCTTTTTACTAGGGATTGGAGCCTTGTGGAGAATATTTAACACGTTCTACTAATCTGAATAATCAGCTGTCATTATTGTCATATGCTATGAGATAGGTGGGTGTTATTTCCTTGGAGGAGAGAAAATCTAGGGCACGTATGAGGAGCACTTTCCTGTCCCTTGGGCAATGCTCCTAGGGATTTCTGTCATTGAAAATGGGCATCTGGTCCAGATACATTCAAAAGCAGGCAACCTAAGCCTAGCTCTATACTTGTAGACCCTGTTTGACCTAAGTGACAAATAGTCACCAATAGTTAGTGCTGCCTGTAAAAAAGTCTCCTATACTTCAAATGTTCTCACTGGATCCAAATTAAAATAAATCACTTAACATAATTTAAAGAAGAAGTACGACATCCCATGCGTAGGGTTCTCCCTTCATATATTTATGTTAGGTGTCGTGTGTGTGTGTGAACACTCTGTTTCTCATTGTGCAGTCAAATATTCATTATTTCATGTCCTAGTTAAAACCTGGTCAATTCATCACAAAGTCACTCCTACCGCCAGCTGAGGAAGAATTACAAAAACAAACAAAAAGCATCCAAAAACAATGTAGCTTTTGCCCGTCTTACAATGATAAAATAAATGTGAAAATATTTCCATTTAAATAGTGGTAATGGTGAAGCTGCAAGGTGTTGCGCTGTCTCCAGTAGAAATTCTTTTTTTTTTCCATGTCAGGAGCTACTTGAGAAACTACAAATCGCTTCTGGTGTGAGAAAATTGGCCATCTGCAAGGACATTGCCCAGGGGACGCCAGGATGTTTTTAAGTTTTGCCATCCTTGTGGGAGGCTTCTCTCATGTCCCCACATGGAGAGCTGGAACTGACAGAGGGAGCGCATCTGTGCTCTCCCCGGATTCAAACCTGTGACCACTTGGTCTTCAGTCCTGCTGGCACAAGGGTTTAACCCATTGCGCCACCGGGGAATCCACTTCTTCAGTGCTCAAACCGATATATCGTGCTGTTTCTTAAGTTGGGACTACATAGATACCAGTTGAATATTGGTAAATATAGGGTACCCCATTTATCCTAGCAGCATTGAATAAGAAACCTGAATTTGCAAGTCTAAAAACTAATGTACTTGTTCCCATCTGATGGTTAATTGCTTGGAATGCATAACCATTTTCTCTTACACAAAGCAAGTTTCAACTAACGAATTAATGGTTTGAGAACAAGACATCACATCCACCAAACAAAGTGATATTCCCCAAAGAAAAAAAGAGTTTGGGATGACTTGCTATGAAATCTGAAACATTTATGTACTGTCATTCTATTATTATAATGGCATTTATGAACCCCAGGTGTAATATTTCTAGTGATAAAAAAATCAGAACATCTGGATAGCAGATCCAATGCATTGTGCAGTGTACTGGGACTGAGTTTTAACTAGATTTAAAAAGAAACCAAATCTTGAGAAAATAAGAGACAGCCCAGAGAATGCAGTATACCATCTGAATCGAATCTAAACTATTTTTCCCATAAAGTATGCAAGCTTTTAGATAAGATTAGATGAAATGATTCCACTTCAACAACAATTTTTATGCTTATTCTTAATTCTGAGGTAGATTATTTAAAATATAAAACACATATTTTTGATGGAAAATAACTTCATTGGTTAATATGTCAAATAATATTTTGTATTTAAAAAATTGTAAATTTGAAGGAAATATTAAATTTGTGCAAATGATGATTTGCTAGACGAAAAATAGTGCCAGCAGCAACAATTCACCTAACTCAGTGGTTCTCAATGTGTGGGACCCCAGATGTTTAAGCCTTCAACTGCCAGAAATCCTAACAGCTGGTAAACTGGCTGGGATTTCTAGGAGTTGTAGGCCAAAACACCTGGGGACCTACAGGTTGAGAAACCTAACTCCTAAATAGGAGAATAATTCTTCCTTGAAGTCTCTTGAGAATGGGAATTCTTGCAGTAAGGCTAGACCAGTTTTAATCTTTAATGTCTTGGGCACCATATTCATTCTTCTACAATGTCCTGTCCATAATGTCGGGGCCATATTAGCATTTACCTGATCACCATCAACAATAACAACAACATTGTCGCTCTCTGTTTGTGTTTCTGTACAAATGACATTGCCAGGAAAAAAATGGAGAATATTGAGAGAAAATTCTATACATTGGATTTGCCTGTAAGGCTAGTGAGAATTGTGAAAAAGAAAAGTTTCAGATCCCTGAAAAGGGGCTTCTGATAAACTTTGCATGAGTAGTTTGATATAAAATATACATGGGAAGATTTTAAGTGACTTGCATTTTGTGAGTCCTTGAAGAAATCTATGGATTTCTATGAAAATCTTGAATAAATTTATGCATATTCAAATATGAATTGAATTGATATATATTTTCCAACTTGTTACCATATGAGAAAGTACCTCTCCCCCCCCCCCTTTCTGCACTGTAAATTATGTTTTACATTCTTAAGTAACAATGTGATGAGTTCCTTAAAGAAAATCACCTCTTGGGATTTTGGGTCACTAAGGGCAGGCAAATGACAGAAATCCATGATAGAATCTCAGCTTTGGGTGGTCCAGGTATTATATGCACATCCTGCTATCATATTTAACTGCTTTTTCTGTTGGTTTGTTGTACAAACATGATGTTTTCGTGCTTAATTTGTAAAATCATAATGTAATCTTAACATAATTTGATGTTTAATAGGCTTTTCCTTAACCCCTCCCTATTACCCAACTTTTTTTTGCTTATCCAACGTTCTGCTGGCCCGTTTATGTTGGATAAGCAAGACTCTACTGTACTTACGATATCTGTGTTTATAAAAGCTGAACAGTAAAGAAAGCTGACAAGAAGAAAAATCCAATCATTTCCAATGTGGTGATGCAGGACTGTTTTGCAGATAACATGGACTGCCGAATGAAATGAAGCAAACCAGATCTTGCCTAAACTCTCCTTAGAAGCAAACTTTACTAAAGTGGGCCTTGGATCATATTATAAGAAGACATGTTCCATCAAAAAAAGAATGTCATGCTTGGCAAATAGAAGGCAGCTGGGACAGGGGTAGACAGGATAGATTCCATCTAGGAAGCCATGCTGCCCTGGTCTTACAAGATCGAAGAAGGGCTGAACAACAGAATCTATAGGAAGTCTCTCACTTTATAGGGTCACCATAACTTGGAGTCAACTTGGCAGCAATTAATAACATGTATTTTCCCCAGAATTTATTCCACCTTAAAAAAAAAGGGAAATGATTTTGGGGATCTGGAATACCTGTGAATAGGTTTATGCCCCCACCTCTTATAGTAGGTGGTTGTGTTTGTGTTGAAAATGGGATACCTTAACTGCTACATTTTTATTTTGCCCTAATTGACAGTCTGAGAGAGAGAAAAAATCTCTGTCTTCTGTAAAGAACATAATTGTTTTTGTAGTTGCTCTGAGGCTAAGTTTATATACAACAAAGGTTATAAAAACTTTCCACTGAGAAAATTATACAGAATGAAAACTACAGGGTTAAGACAATCCAAATTGCTTCATTGTTTGAAATAATGTCTTACTGTTTTTTGTGGAAATATGTTCTACAGCTAAATGTTATTAGAACTTCAAATCTAGAATCAGAATTTTGGATTACAGCTTTCCCTTGAGGGACGATGCTTGATATCCACACAGTGATCGGAGATTAACAAAAGACAATGGCCCTAAAATAGAACTCCTTTGGTTCTACTTGCCATTCATGTACCAGAGAGATGTAGATAAGCAACTGTTATCAGACCATTGAAAAATTATTCAAATGGCACATTTTGCAAGATGCAGTGCGCAAACAAAATTAGGCTTATTAATTAACTGAAAAGGAATAAATTTGAATATATTGCTTTTTAGTGTCTTTGCTGTTTTATATCTTACAACTTATCTTTTAAAGAATTTCATGCCTCTTCAACAATCCAATTTGGCGGGTTATCTTGGTGCAAGAAGAGGCTGCATGAGAGCTAAAGAGAAGAGGCTCGGTTAATTAAAAGTGTATTAGCTCCTGCTCATAATTATAATAAAACTACGATGAATTTGACAGGTGTTTGGCCAGAAAGGAAGTACCAAATACTTGGGGGAGGTGGAAGTCGAGCCCCAAAGACATTTTGAGGGCATCTCATCACAGATGTTTATCCTGTTGTTCAGTGCAGTCTAGCTGGTGGGTTTCCTGGCTACAGATTTCTTTACCAGTCATATTACTTACAAACATGTTTAAATTTTTGTAGTACAGGCTAAATACTATAATAACAACAACTTAATTTTTGTACCCCGCCTCCATCTCCCCGAAGGGACTTGGGGCGGCTTACATGGGGACAAGTCTGAACAGACATAGATTAAAAACACAATGCAGTAAAATAAACAATATCAGAATAACATAAAACAACATCATAAAACAACCAGTCGCCTGAACAGTAATAAATACTGTACTTGGAGGGTAGAAGCTTCTGCAATATAGTTTTGAAGACAGGGGCTGGTGAAAAAGTGCAGGAACCAATAATAAATTAGGGCTAGAAGGGGAATGTCCTTTGGAATGCCAAATCTGTAGGTCAGGGGATAGCAATAAAGTGCAGGAGCTGATAGTAAGTTATAGTTGGGAGCCAATTATCTGGTGAACCGTTTAATCATAGTCACATTTAAGTCTCCTACTGCTCCTTTACTTCTACTTACTGTCGCCTTATGACAGCATGACTCTTCGCTTGCCACTCTTTTTTCAGGATTAGCCCAATCATTAAGCTGAATGTGGCAGCTACCACAAATGGCTGATGCTTCAGGTAAAGAGTGGCATTGAGTTGTCGGAACAAGTTACTTGCCCAACATCTTCTAAACCCACTTGCCATTTCCAAGTTTTATTAGAGCCTAAATCTAGAATCAATGGGAACTTGATAAGTCAACATTTATGTAAATTCTGTTGATTTAATAGATTCAGTTGGGATTAGATGGATTTATGCTACCTTGGAGTGTGGTAGGGTCCCCTTTTCTGGAGATTTTTAAGCAGAGACTGGATGGCCATCTGTTGGGGTTGCTTTAATTGCATGTCCCTGCATGGCAGACTGGATTTGGACCGGATGGTTCTTGGTGCCTCTTCCACCTTTATGATTTTATAATTATAGATCACTATCCTTTCACTAGTGTACATGAAATTAAGAATCATTTTCAGTAATTTCTGGCAGCTAAATTTCTTGAATCCATGTTGACTGTGTTACTCAAAGCTTGAGATCTTGTACTCACTGTGAGCTAAGTGCGAATTGTTAACACATGTTCCAGCTGTCTCTGTTTACCAGGAAGATATGCTGTATGGTTTTAAAAGGCACCTGAAGTCTTACAAATGCAGCCCCTTCTGCTTGATAGAAGGAGCTTGAACATGCATGTAAGAGTATGGATAAGAACCAAAAATGCCAGTAAACCCATGCCCTTCCATTTCACAAACCACATTTTTAGACCAGTGTTTCTCAAACTGTGCTCCTCCAGGTATTTTGGACTTCAACTCCTAGAAATCCCAGCCAGTTTATCAGCTGTTAGGAATTGTGGGAGCTGAAGTCCAAAATATCCGGAGGAGCACAGTTTGAGAAGCTCTGCTCTAGACAGTACAGGCTTCTGAATGTGCCTGAGTTGAAAGAATTGTACTTGGTTCCTACTGTTGTCAATTTTAAGTCTGGTCTGAAGATTTTTCTTTTTGAATCTAGCCATTAAGAATCTTTTGCTGAGTTCTTATGATTATCATGATTTTGAAGAGATTATTCTCTAATTTCCTTTTACTGACCATCTGGTAGCTTTCTTGAGTGCTTTCTTTTTTTACTGGGAAAGTAGGATAAAAATGTAATAATGCAAAGGAGCAGAGGCAAACAGCGAAAACTTTGAAAATGGGCAATGTGGGCTATGACTCAAGTGGGAAGGTAGGTACAGTTAACACATAAATGTTCTTATTTTCATAAGTGAAAGGCATGCATGGCATCACTTTAAAAATGCTGATTTTTACCACTTTTCAAAATTTCCCTTGAGCCCAGAAATTAAAGGTGCATACAGCATGATAGTAAGACAGGGGCCTAGAATATATTGGTCTCCAGATATTTTAGGCTGCAACTTCCCTCATTACTCAGTGTTGTGTCTGCTGAGTAGGGCTGATGGAAACTTCGGTCCAGCAACATCAGGAACACCACATGTTTCTAAACTCTGTTGTACAACTATGACTGGAGTAATGTATTTAAACATGGAATTATGCATGTTTATGTTCTGTTTTTGGGTGCTTCAAAACAAAATATTCTTGTACTCTGTCTAACACACCCAAGAGATTTCAAGAGCTGACTGACATGGGAAAAGACACAAGGATAATAAAGCTGACAGGGCATCCTGAGATTTTGGCAACTTGCTGAAAATCCAGGAATTCAGTTCTCTTCCCTGGTTGCCTGGTCAAAAAAAGATTCAGCAAGGAGGGACTATGGTCCATTCCACAAAGCTGTATAAAATCCACATTGTACTGGATTATTGTTCATTATATGGCAGTGTGGACTCGATAACCCAGTTCAAAGCAAGTATTGTGGATTATCTGCCTTGGTATTCTGGGTTATATGTCTATGTGAAGGGCTACAAGTGGTACAAAATGATGATAGGTTTCCAGCTCATCGATTCCATCAGGCATCTCATCGTTTAGGAACTAAGTGTGAATCCTTCTACAATATACTGTTACAGTAGTTTGATGCCACTGTGAATTAGGACCCTTCCACACAGCCATATAATCCAGAATATCAAGGCAGATAATCCACAATATCAGCTTTGAGCTGGGTTATCTGAGTCCATACTGCAATATCATCCAGTTCAATGTGGATTTTATATAGCTGTGTGGAAGGAGCCTACATTATAATTATCTGCTAGAGAGCTGTGGCAATAATTCAAAGTTGTTCATTAATTTGAAGGTGAATCGACAGGAAGAAGAAAACCTCCGCTCAATCTGAATTGACTTTAGAGTGTCCTCATGATGTTTGAATCTTTCTGACGAGTATCATGGGCTGTCCTGGCTCAGAAAAAGTTGGCAGATGGGCAGGTTCCTGATAATTGCAGATGCCCTGTTCTGACATCAAAAGGAAGTGTCCTCTTGACCAGGAAGAAAGTGGGGACATCAGTCATCCCCCCCCCCCCCGCTTCTTCCTGGTTGCATGGAAGTCTCTACTGATGTCAGAATGGTGTACCTGTGATGGCCAGGAGTTTTCACAGAATTCTGTGTACAGCTGGGAATGGTGATGGTGACACAAAAGGTGACGTAATGGTCCAGTGGAGCGATGTGACCCTGGCCGGGCTGAATAATGTGCCATTACGGCATTGCAGCAGGTTTGGCAAGGTGAGCATGACTGTCTCCCAGGTCCCGTTCAGATAATTTTTGCTGCAAACTAGCTGTGGAGTTACTGAACAGTGTAGATTCACTCTGAAAGGACTCAGAGCTTTCCTGATCAGCTCTCTGGGAACTAGATTTTTTTTTTACCTTTGTGTGAGCACTGAAAGAAAATGGAGCAGGGAAGGAATGGAGTAGCAGAGAGTGAATCAGTGTGTGTGTGTGTGTGTTGCAATGTTGCAAACTGTATTGCTTTTATTGTAGGTCCACTAAAAATACACTTAACCCTTCTGACTTGCTTTTCCTGTAGGTAAATGTCCCTTCATGGAGAAAAATACTTGTTTTACGGGCTGAAGGATAACACATTTTGTTGGGTGGGACATGTTTGACCCAGGACATTTTTTCTGTCTGAGATAGAGAACAAGATAGCTATCTCCCATTCCTTGTACACAAGTGAACACACTCCATCTCGCTCACAGGTATGTGAGTGCCTTAGAGTGTACAGAGGAATTGCCTGGAACACATAGAGTTCTGCCAAAAGAGAAAAGTAACAAGTGTGTTGTCAAGTAGTGCTCTGGGACTACCCCAGTACATATAAGGCAGCATACCTAAATGCCAGAGTCAACTTTCTCACTCTGGTCCTAATGCATGATGACTTCACAATCTCACTCTGGTCCTGATGCAAGACTTACATTCTTGATTGTAAACAAAGGAATCTGGTAGGAATGGAAAGAAAAATCTTTTTTAAAAATGGTTGAAAAACATGTTTCTCTAATGGCAGGAAGCCTTATTGAAAAGAATCTAAGACCCATGAAAATATCTGATACTGGAGACTTAAGCAATAAAAAAATGTGTGGGAAAAAAATGTCATTTTACATGCTAAAAATAGAATTTGCTGCAGAAAATCCTATTTTTGTGCAAAAAAAATTATGAAGATTGCACCAAGATTGGCTCTACACTGCTATATAATCTGAATCCAGATTATCTGATTTGAACTGGAGTATATAAGTCTACACTGCCATCTATTCCAATTCAACTCAGACAATCTGGAATCAGAAACTGGATTATATGGTAGTGTAGATGGGGCCTGAGTAAGTCTTCAAATAGCATTATGTAGAATGAATGCAGCTTGACACCAGTGGAACTGCCATGGCTCGAATTCTATGGAATTTTGGGAATTGTAGTTTTATAAGGTCTTTCACCTTCCCTGCTAAAGAGTGCTGGTGCCTTACCAAATGACAAATCCCAGGACTCCATAGCTTTGAGCCATGGCAGTTAAAAGATGTGTCAAACTGCATTTCTTCTCCTGTGTGAAAGCACCTTAGAAAATAACATTTCTACCTATATTTCTGAAATATTATGTGCAAATTTTGTGCAGAATAAATCCAAAACTACACATAGTCTTCAAAAAATGTGTAGTTTTCCAGGACTTGCTCTCTCTGACTTTCTGTCTTTGTGTGTTGCTATTTATGCTTTCTTCAGGAATGGAATTATCAAAGAATTACATCCTTAATGCCTGGTTTCCTGTCACGTTATGTCAAATTGGAGACTCTGTATAAATGACAGCACAGACACACATTAATGCACATAACCTTGAATGCTACAAGGAGATTTCTCAGGGTGTCATGGCAAGGCTAGAGTGCTTTCCTTCATCTCAAAACAAGACTGTTCAACAGGCTGAATAGCTGGAACACAGAATGTCATTCATATAAAGTACTTCAGCTGCAGAACGCCAGTGGCTGGGATGTTGGAGCATGTGTTTTAGATGCCTGCGAACTCTTTCACAGCCTCTCTGTGTCTAAATGTCAAAAAATAAATGCTCCATGTACCGTAAGAGTGTTGTTCTTGCAAGAACATATACTTTACTCTTGGAAATGGCATTGCTCATTTCAGGACCACTTCGGGTGCCATTATGTTTTCTGTTCAGGTCACCTTTGGAAAGCAATTTTATTTCAGCTTGAAACAAAAGCTTGTGATTTTTTTTGAGGGGGTAGATGTGGCTGTTGCCAAAGAAGGGAAGGGGGAAGAAATATTTCCAAAGCCTTCCTATTTGTTATTTCTGAGGAAGATTTAGAATAAAGCCACAGCTGGCAGGCACTCTCTCCCCCCCTCCGCCATAGCATTTAATAATAGAATTAATTGACAAGTGTAATGTTTTCAGGCCATTTTCCCGCTATACATTGCCCTCTGCTATCTTATGAGGAGATGCTGGGATCCAACACAAGAACTGTAATTGAATAATCAAATGGAGAGGAAGAGAGAGAGCGTGCAAGAGCACCAGAGAGAGCTTTTGTTTTAGTGATGGGAATTCTTCAAAGCTAAAAGTTAATGAGCTATTGAAAAGGGGGCATTAAAAAAAGAAAACGTAGGGTTAGCATAAGTTATTTTTAAGGAAAATAATAGGCTTTGTAGCTTCAGCCTCAATTGTACTATTCCTTGGTCTTCCTGACCAAGGATGTTATGTAGGGTGGGACGTGACAAAGGAGAGTCCTCCATTTGAAGGGATCCAGGGGAGCGTTCTTAATCTGAAAGAAACAACTCATCGAAAGACAGTCAAAATCAGTTCTGGTTTAAAGAAAAGGAAACATAGCTCTGTTTGCTGGTGTTTTTTCTCTTTCGCGTCAAGAGTGAATTGCGAAACTGCAAGTCGCTTCTGGTGTGAGAGAATTGGCCTTCTGCAAGGAGGTTGCTCAGGAGACGCCTGGATGTTTTACCATCCTTGAAGGAGGTTTCTCTCATGTCTCCACATGAAGCTGGAGCTGTCAGAGGTCGCTCATCCGTCTATCCCCAGATTCGAACTGGCAACTTTCAGGTCAGCAACCCAACCTTCAAGTCAGTAGTCCTGCTGGCACAAGGGTTTAACCCACTGTGCCACAGGGGGTTCCTTATCTGCTGGTGGCAGACCTAGTTCGTGGGCTGTATCCAGGAAACATCCAATTATCATCTAGCTGCCATTGAAGAGGAGTTTTAACCTTTTCTAGGGAAACAGTGCTGGAAGAAGGTAATTGATACCTCCTTGTGTAATGCTCCAGAAAATACTTAAATGAACAAAATCAGCCCAAGTCATCAACAAGATTTTGCTCAGAGTAAGCACCCAGACATGTCTCAGGGTGCATCTACACTGTAGACTTAATGCAGTTTGATACTATTTTAACCACCCTGTCTCAATGCCATGGGATGATCTGAGTTGTAGTTTGGTGAGGCACTGGCACCCTTTTAACAGTTTTACTAAAGACATTGTAAAACTGCAACTCCTATGATTCCTATAGCACTGAACCATGGCAGCTAAAGTGGTGTCAAACTACATTAATTCTATAGCATAGGTGTAATAATCAGAGTCTGCGAGATGCTGAGCAAAAGACATAAAAACAAAATTTCTAACTGAATTCAGCTCAGCTTAAAGTTACATGTCTTTTATTTATATTACTTTGCTTTCAGTCAGAAATAAGTGCACAATAATTCCCCATCTTTCATAAAAAGGATACAAAGTTATTAGAACTGGCATCCTTTGAATTAATTTATATTAATGATTTAGTCATAAATTACCTTGATACTTATCAGTTGTGATAAATGTGTGTGAGAGTGTGTGTATCTCTTCCGGAACTTGCTGCCTATTCAGATATTTCCAGCCATTGCTTTCCTTGATGCACTGCACAGACATAAGAATTTGACACAGATGTGGTTACCCAGCAAGTATTCCTATTATCTATAAATCACTATTTCTAAGCACTCTGGACTTCGCACGGTGGCTGCTGAGACGCAGTAATGATTGTTCCATGATTGTACCATATTGTTCTACAGGGATTGCTGCTTGATGTCACAGACAGCGATTGGATCATTTATTTATTTATTTACAGTTCTTATATTCCGCCCTTCTCACCCCGCAGGGGACTCAGGGCGGATTACAGTAAACACAGTAAACACATATATGGCAAACATTCAATGCCAGTTTGACAAACAACATTTAACACACAAAGGCTATTTAACTTTTTTTTTCTGGCCGCCAGGGGAGCTGCTGCTTTTCATCGTCCATCAACGACACCGATGAAGTTCTTCCGCATTCCACATTCCCCGGAGTCTTCTTTCTTTATGGCCTCATAAATTAGTTAAATTTAGCCTCCCACACAAGGTGGTCCCTTTTTTTTCCTACTTGACAGATGCAACTGTCTTTCGGGTTGCAAAGGTCGACAATGGGCTACACAATGGCTGGACACCCACTCCAGCCCGGGCTGGCTTCGAACTCATGACCTTTTGGTCAGAGTGATCTTTAATGCAGCTGACACTCAGCCAGCTGAGCCACAATCCCGGTGCTAGTCTGTAGTGTCACTGCCAGACACCTCGAAAGTCTCTCCCAGGTTCAGCAGCTATGACAATTTGAATGATCTGACAGTTTTTATTTTTCCCACTGGTTTTCCCCTAGAGCTTGGAAATGTTACTTTTCTGAATACAGCTCCTGGCACCCCCCCCCCATCCAATGTCATGTTTGCTGCCTGCTGGAAGCTGGGACTGGTAGTCCAAAAAGTAACTTTTCTAAAGTTTTTCTCCATTGCCTTTGCCTCCCTTTTATTGTTAGAGTGCATTTTTCAGAGTTTATCTACACCACCTTCCCTAGGTACTCATGTCTAAGTCTAGAAATATTAGTCCAAATATCCCTGAAAAACAGGGTTGATTTATTCATGGGTCAGTGTTGTGGGGATTTGTAAAAAGGCACTATGATGTAATGGGTTGACTGGAAAGCCATGTTTTGGCAACTGATTGGCTGAGCATGCCAGGAGGCAGAATTCTGATTGGCTACTGTCTCTAGCTTGCTGCTGATAGAAACGGTTTTAACTGCCATTTTTCACCTCAAAGAGTGAAAAGAGCGCTGACTGGAAACAGCCAGGAAGGAAATGGCATTCAACTTCCTGACGCTTGATCATTTCTAAGGCATGAAGTATATTTTAAAGACTGCTTAAAAGGACTGTTTATTCCCTCTGTCCTCTGTAAGGATTCAGAGACACTACTGTATATATTGTTGCTCTGTCTGACCTTTTGAACTGAAATAAAGTTACTGTTACTCAGATCTAAGTGACACATTATTATACTGCAGAGTATATTTTGGCTCAGGAACAGTGGTAAAGCTTCTGTTTATTTGCACTTACAACCTCCAACAAATGTGAGTACTATGGCTTAACTGTTATCAAAATAAGGAACCATTCCCTTCTCCCTAGGTTGGTGAAAGCCAAGAGCTTGATCTGTCCTGGAGGAATCTAAAAGAAGCACCAATTTCCTCTTCTGCAGCACAACTTCTATCTTTTTTTAATATCTGTGCAGGGAAATGGTGATGGTAGTTAGAGGCAATGGGACCTCTGGGACAGCTTTGGTGCTTTCCCTTCTCCACAGAATGATCCTCCTATTATCCATGGGCCATATCAAAATCTATAATTTTGGTCCCAAAACCTGCCCTTGACTTATACATGAGATCAACTTATACATATGGTAGCTATATCATTTTCAGCAATATAGCCACATCATATAGAATATTGACATTTGTAGTTTGAAGTTTGTATTTTAATCTACTGTTATGTGCAATTATAGATAGGTTTTAAAAGGGTAAGTATTTAAACTAGCATAATTAAGGGGGGGGATGGTAGCCAGCTCAACTCACTTTGAGCTGGGTTGCCATGGGAAAAGGGGCGGAGGCAACTGCCACTTGGCAGGGCAACCATTTTAAAACAGTTAGTCTGTAGTCAGTGAACTACAGGGAAGGCTGGTTCTGTTGTGTGTTGAGAACCAGAAAGGTGGTCTGTAGTCTAGGAACTACAGGGGAAGGCTGATTCTATTATGTTGAGAATCAGGAAGGTTTTGGCTTTTAGCCTGTGTAGTTTAGATAGGTCAAGTTGACTTATTAATATTATTAGTGTATGAGCAAAAGAGGGAGAGAACCCTAATAAGAATCTTTACTGCAACAGAAATAACATAAGGAAAGAATAAGCTTATACCTGAAGTAATCTGTTAAAGAAAGAAACCCATTTTGAAGGAAAATAAGTTCAAAACCTGTTTAGTGAAAGGAATAGACCTCTTAAGAGTTGTTTTATGAAATGTATGAAATGTAACCACTGAAGAAATGTGCCTCTAAGAGTTAAGAAACATTGAAACCATCAATCTTCTTATATACTTCAATAAACCTGTTACAGTTTCTTCTAAAACCAAGTATCTGTTACAAATACTTTCAAGTTAAGCCATGCTACACATTGAAGAAAGACCAATTCAATATTACAAGCCGTTAATTTAGTAAGTCCTTACAAAGTGGTGGCTCCTTTACAAACCATTACAAACTGGTGGCCTCATTACAATGAGATACTTAGAGTTACCTTTCATAGAAATCTTGTGCTGTCCAAGAAAATATTTCCAGGAGGCTTATGGAATAACTTTCTGAATGTCCGTGTCATTGGCTCATAACTTGTTTTACGGTAAAACAAAAAGAAAGGATATAATGTGATATCAAAGTTGTCAATAAATGGCCCAGTGCATTTGGACCATCTCTTTTGTCTCCAGTTCCTCCAATGTAATTCTTGTCTTACAGGTTTTCTCCTCATTGGTATGAGATATTCTTACTTTGGAGATCAGCAGCCATAATTCTTATCTGCAACTTTGAATATACATGCAACATTAAGCAACATTGGCTGACAAATTTTATTTAGTGGTAAACTGCTTTAAAATGCAAAATCATCTTGATACCTTTTCAGATTTACCCAGGCGTATTGGATGGTTAAAATAATGCATAGAAAATGTGCTGGGTTGACAGTAGTGACTCGCCTGTCTCATTACACTTCTGCTGGAAGGCGATTTTATCACATAGCATTACTTATGAATCACTGCAATGTACAGAAGATTTGAACGCAGTGTGTGGCAATTTCTTCACTTCACCCATCTGTATACAGAGTTGAGTGAGGAGGGAAAGATAAGTCTGTACTTATCAAGTACCACTGAATGATGTATGAAAATGCCATTGCTCAGTTATATTAGATCATACCATTTAATATAGCAATACTACCTTTGAAAGTAGTTTCATGCATTTGTAAAGACAAAAAAAGTTTTATAGAACAGAATCTTCCAAAAATATATATTAATATATTTCACATTGATTATTTTTTGGAAAGATCTATTCTCCATTAAAAGTGTTAGAGTGAATTATGTTGCAGACTAGGGCTGGATCTACACTGCCATATAATGGCAGTGTGGATTCATATAATCTAGTTCAATGCAGTTAATCTGGATTCAGAAACTGCATATATGCTAGGATAGATGGGGCCTAAGTAGGCTCAGCTAGCTAGCTAGCTAGCTCTCTCTCTCTCTCTCTCTCTGTTTCTCTTTCTATATTTTATCTTTTAAAAACTACAAGCACAATAAAAGAATGTATTGTCGAAGGCTTTCATGGCTGGAATCACTCAGTTCTTGTGGGTTTTTTCGGGCTATATGGCCATGTTCTAGAGGCATTTCTCCTGACGTTTCGCCTGCATCTATGGCAAGCATCCTCAGAGGGTGAGGTCTGCTGGAGCTGGAAAAAGAGGGGTTCTTTTCTCTCCTTTCAACTTTTCTCTCCTTTCAACAGAAAGGAAGAAACCATGAAAATGAACAAAGTCTGGCTACCAGTATTAAAAAATTCTAAAATTAAAACAGCAGAGAGAAAAACAGGCAGGGACATCTAATCACCTTTCAAGAAGAGTTTGCTCCAGGCACAGTCAGCCCATTGTATGCTAATCAAGGTGGTCAATTGAAAAGATTCACACCTAGCCCACTTACAAAAGCCTTTTGTCTCACCCTGCTCATTCCACAGATATATAAACCCCTCTTTTTCCAGCTCCAGCAGACCTCACCCTCTGAGGATGCTTGCCATAGATGCAGGCGAAACGTCAGGAGAAATGCCTCTAGAACATGGCCATATAGCCCGAAAAAACCCACAAGAACTGAACAATAAAAGAAATCAATATGCCCCGAAAAACAATGGAAAACAGTTGGTCAAAACAAGAAAAAGTCAGTATTAAAACCCATGGTCCCAAACAAAGAAAGCGCCCCATATTTGCCAAGGTTTAACACTTTTACAAATGCTGGTTTCTGCATGTGGCATTGTAGCAATCAAATTAACTTCTCCAAAGTTTTTGTATACACTGTTTAAAATTCCTTTTATTTTTTAGTTTGTGGACTCCTCACTTGTGTGTGTTTGCCTTTTCGCTGGCAACTGCTGGTGAAATGTCACAAACACAGGGGAAATGTGAAGAGGTCCCAAGTGTGGTTCAATCAAAACCTGCTTATAGTTGGGAAACATCTACCATTTCAAACTAGAAATAAGTACAAACTTTGTCGTCACTTCTCATTCACATGTAGAAACTTTGTATAATTTACCCTGACATGGATAATAAATGGTACTTACATTATTTTGATTGTCTTTTTTGGTAGAAATTGAAAGCCTTGCAGTTCAGAATTCATCAGGGGAGGATTATAGGGTTTTAAACTGACTTTTGAAACAGGCTTTTAAAACCATGTAATGGCAAGCCCAAGAATTTAGTGTGTTATACTTTAGCTGAGTCTGAATTAAATGAAAATGTGACTTGGGTACACGAGAGGTTACTGTTGAGAAGAGGCCAACTTTTCATTCTTTTTGAGAACCAGAAGTGAATCTCAGAGCTAAATGTACAATAATAGAATCCTATACTCACAGTTTTGGTTTCTTTCCTTCCTTCTTCTCTGTCTATCTCCTCTCCTCCATTTTTGGAAGGAAAAAGACTTTCATATTTTCCTAATGTCTTCCTAGAATTAAAAGTTTGGCTATGAATCCAGTTTGACATTATTAGCTAATATCTTGACTATCCCATGTTGCATTATGGCAGATAACAGTGTAATGAAGCTATTTAACTACACAGACTTTGCCACAGACTTTTTGGAGACAACAGATAGTTGCCATTGCTGAAGATTTTGTATACATTAGGGACTTTCAGACATGTGTATGAAAGTTTCATATGAAAACTTTGTAGTGCCATTTCATACATTTGTTTCAATTTAATTTCCTTTTGCAAAAGAAGGATATACATAAGAAAATAAACCCATACATTCAATTGTTTCATCAGGAATCAATGCAATGGGTGTATTCGAATTGAATTACACAATAGAACTTAGACTTCGGTGTGTAAAGACAACGTCTGTTAAAGTTTTCTAAAACCAAATGTTTAATATTGTTCTTCAGCAGATTATTGTGTTTCCTTTAAATAACATTATTTCTTTTGCATTTCTAATGCAGGAAGAGATTTTCTGCTTTAGATGGCTGTTCCTGTTTAGGATGGAGGAGTTTGGTTTTACATAGCAAGAGAAAGCCTATGACTAATATTCAGGTTTGAGGATACTTTTTAATTCATATTTTTCCAATTCATTTGTTTCAGTTGTGCTTTCACCTGTTCTGGCTAAAGTACTATCATTCATTCAATTTTTGGCATTCATATACCACAATACAATACATGAAAATCTATAAATATAGTGTGGGCTAAAAAGTCATGAAGAGGTTTCAATATTTAATAACTTTAATTTTTTTTGGATATTGACAGCTAATGTTTAAATAATGGGCCATCTGTATCCACAGATTCTGCAGATTCTTTCAGGAAGACCCAGGTCTAATGAAGTATCTAAATAATTTGTGACAAAGCAGTGTTTTCCTACTTTGTCATGAAATATTCTTCTTTTACCAAAGGCATCATTTGGATGCCTCCAGTAAAAGCACGAAAGCTCATGCATTTTGGGCCCTGTCTGGATGGGCCCCTACACTGGGCAGGATGATAAGTGTGCCGGCTGATTTTGTCTGGAGCCACAGCCTGAGCTCTAAAAAAAGGACCTGCCCCTTTGATGAACCCAAATCACAGTCAGCAGGCATCCCCCTTTCCCTCCCCTAACCTTTCCCCTTGTTTTTCATGCCTTATTTAGATTGTAAACCTCAAGCAGGGACTGTCTCATTGTCAGCTTTCTAAATCTCTGTGGGAGCCTTTTCGGCAGAAGGAGCAGACATAAATGTTGCAAGTAAACAACCACAGAAATGTCCTGCTTTCACACCAGTATAACAAGCAATGAGAACTTGTTGGAACTCATATTCTGAACTGAGAAAAAGTAATGAAGAAAAAAAATCCATAACAGCTTTGGTTAGCATTTTGTATTTTGAATTTTAAGCATCATCAATTTTCTCCTCCAATAGTCTTGTCCTGTTTTTTTCAAAAGCAATTGGAAATGCAAGCCTTAAGCACCAGATTTGTCTCTTACAATGCATCTACATTGTAGAGTCAGTGCAGTTTGAGACTACTTTAACTGCCAAAGGATCCTGGGATTTGTAGAATGGTGGCAGAGAATGCTAAAGAACTTGCAAAACTACAGCTCTCATGGTTCTATAGCATTGGACAAAAGTGGTGTCGAAGTGCATTAATTCTACAGCATAAATGCACCTTTATTCTGCCATTTAAGTTTCTATTAAACACCCAAGATAAAGACAGGGCTAATTGAAGTCCCTGTAAAGACAGAGGATCAAATAAATTAACCACTGTTGATTGATGGAAATGTATTAAGGGGAAGCTGTTGGCCATGCAACAAAATTAAACCCCACAAAAGGTTGTTACATTCATTGGCCAACCAAATGGCACAAAGAGGTTTAAAGTTGATGTTAATTATTATTTTTTTGTTAATTGTATCATGAGATTGAAGCTTTGGACTTCTTGATTTACTACCTCATCAATGGATGGCCAATGGATGCGGCATACATCATGGTGAATTCATGGGGTTCCAGTGGGGGGCATGGAGAACCTGCTGCTCCACCCCCCACATCACATGGTTTACTTTGACCCCCATCCAACGGGGGGGGGGGGGGAAGCATCATCACCCATTGTCCTAAAGGCAACATGGAAAGCCTCCTGTGTTGCCACGGTGGCAGCATACACCGCTTGCTCTCTCCTTTCCCAATGGAGCCCAGCCAGAAGTGCATATGCATTGTGTAATGGGCTCCATCAAGAAAAAGGAGAGCAAGAAGTATATGGCAGGGAAAGTAGCCCATCTGATGAGATTGTCAGAGAACAAACAGAATATTTGCAGGGTGTCCATAAATTTCCTTTATAATTTCAATACCACATAGAATTGGAATAGTGAAGATAATTTTCAGATACCTTGCGTATCATTATAAATATGGAAATAACTTTGGGGACCATTTTCAGAGGGAACACAAATGGAAGCAACTGTCAAAGAGATCTTTAAAAAATAATTTGGAGTCGAACTTCCAGAATTCCCTATTCATGGCTATGATTTATTTTATTTATTTATTTATTTTATTTAGTACACTTGTATACCACTAATATCTCAGCCTAAAACGGCGACTCATTGCGGTTTACAGCATTTAAAAACAACAATATTCCAATTAAAAATATAAAACACATACATATACAATACACAGTATTGGGCCACCAATACAGACCAATGCATCTCTTAAATTAAAATCATAATCCAATTTCGTTGTCTGTGATTGCCAGTCCTTGATCAGAGATTTTATCGCATCGGATTAGCCGAATGCTTGCTCAAACATCCATGTCTTGAGTTTTTTCCGAAATACTATCAGCGAGGCGGCTGATCTTATCTCTATAGGGAGGGCATTCCAAAGCCGCGGGGCCACCACAGAAAAGGCCCTGTCTCTCGTTCCCGCCAGCCGCACCTGTGAAGCAGGCGGGATGGAGAGAAGGGCCTCTCCCGAAGATCTTAGGGTCCTGGTGGGCTGATAGGCCGAGATACGTTCGGATAGATATGTTGGGCCAGAACCGTTTAGGGCTTTAAAGGCCAATGCCAGCACTTTGAATTGGGCCCGGTAGCTAATCGGCAGCCAGTGGAGCTGGTACAGCAGAGGAGTTGTATGCTCCCTGCGCCCTGCTCCTGTTAGTACCATGGCTGCCGCCCATTGGACTAGTTGGAGCTTCCGAGCCGTCTTCAAAGGCAACCCCATGTAGAGAGCGTTGCAGTAATCAAGGCGGGATATAACCAGAGCGTGGATTACCGTGGCCAAGTCAGACTTCCCAAGGTACGGTCGCAGTTGGCGCATGAGTCTTAACTGTGCGAATGCTCCCCTGGTCACCGCCGAAACCTGGGGATCCAGGCTCAGCGATGAGTCCAGGATCACACCCAAACTGCGAACCTGTGTCTTCAGGGGGAGTGCGACCCCGTCTAACACAGGCTGTAACCCTATACCCTGTTCGGCCCTGCGACTGACCAGGAGTACCTCTGTCTTGTCTGGATTCAATTTCAATTTGTTCTCCCCCATCCAGACCGTCACAGCGGCCAAGCACCGGTTCAGGACCTCGACAGCCTCCTTAGTAGCAGGTGGGAAGGAGTGACAGAGTTGGACATCATCTGCGTACAGATGACACCACACCCCGAAACTCCGGATGATCTCGCCCAGCGGCTTCATGTAGATGTTAAACAACATGGGGGACAGTATTGAACCCTGAGGAACCCCACAAAACAAAGGTTGTGGGGTAGAACAGGAGTCCCCCAGTAACACCTTCTGAGACCGACCCTCGAGGAATGACCGGAGCCACTGCAAAGCAGTACCTCCGAGACCCATTCCCGCGAGGCGTCCCAGAAGAATACCGTGGTCGACGGTATCGAAGGCCGCTGAGAGGTCGAGTAGCACCAACAGGGACACACTCCCCCTGTCGAGCTCCCGACGGAGATCATCCACTAAGGCGACCAAGGCTGTCTCGGTACCATGCCCCGGCCTAAAGCCAGACTGTGCCGGATCCAGATAATCCGTGTCTACCAAGAATGCCTGGAGTTGTGAGGCCACCACACGTTCCATGACTTTGCCCAAAAAGGGGAGATTGGAAACAGGCCGATAGTTGACGAATTGAGTGGGGTCCAGTGGTGGTTTCTTCAACAGCGGTTTTATCACAGCTTGCTTTAAGCTGGCTGGAAATATGCCTTCCCGAAGGGAGGCATTAACCACCACCTTAACCCACTCGGCCAATCCCCCTCTGGCCTCCTTTAGAAGCCAGGATGGACAGGGGTCTAGGATGCATGTGGTAGCTCTCATTCCTCCAAGCACCTTGTCCACATCCTCGGTTTGAACTAATTAAAATGAATCCATCAAAATTGGACAAGCAGATGCTCGTGTTACATCCTCAGAGACTGCCGTTAATATGGTATCCAGTCCAGAGCGGATCAAAGCGACTTTGTCTGCAAAGAACTGAGCAAAGGCTTCACAGCGAGCTGCCGAGTCATCAGGGCACCCATCCTGAATGGTGGGTTTTAACAGGCCTCTGACAACTCGGAACAGTTCAGCCGGACGGTTCTTTGCAGACGCAATAGTGGCTGCAAAGAAAGTTTTTTTTGCGGCTCTTATTGCCGCGGCATATGACCTTAAAAAGGACACAAACCGTGTTCGATTTGGCTCGCTCGGATCCGAACGCCACATGCCCTCTAGTTCCCTCTTCTTTCGCTTCAACGCTGCCAGCTCCTCAGTAAACCAAGGGGCTGGTTTAGTTCGGCTACTTGAGAGGGGACGTTCTGGAGCGTTCTGGTTTGGGATTCAGGAAGTAGTTCTACAAAAAAGGATCTTTCTGAAACTTTGGGTTTAAATATTCCTGTTTTTCATTATACAGACCCAATCTAGAGCAAGCCTTGTAAAGGGCCAATATAAAAAAACCAACACCCTTCCGCAGGTTGCCCCTCCTCTCTGTTGAAGGAGAAGTCCTGCTCCTTGTGCCATTCCCATGGACCGTGTGTTGTGATCTTGGAGACAATGACATTTGCTCTTTTAACTGAAGTCACTTTAGATAGTATTGTGCATGGCTTATGTTTGGAACTAGGGGTGCATCTACACCAGACATGGGCAAACTTTCTAACTTGGGGGCTTCATGGCAGACCGGAGCAGGGTAGGTGGGCCAAGAGGGAGGGGGTTCTCCTCAAGTCTCCTCCCTGCTCTTTCCTCCCCTTCCTCTTCCCTTTCGGAGGCAGAAAGTGATGGAAAGATGGAAAACATGTGGACCCCAAATGTGTTGGTCTTGGCCAGGGTGAGATGGTGGACAGGAGAGAAAAAGTGAATCCATTAAACCCCATGTTGCCTACTCCACCACACTCCCAGGCAGACTACTCCACTCTCCAACAGCTCTTGCTCTCAGGAAGTTCTTCCTAATCTTTTCAGGCAAATCTCAAGGGAGCATTTGAACCCATTGTTCCCTTGTGTCCTGGTCTCTAGAGCAACAGAAAGTCAGCCCCCTCGCCGCCTCCTCCTCAATGGGACACTCTTTTAAATCTTGAAACATGATTCTCAAATTCCCTCTCTGCCTCCTCTTCTCCCAGCTAAACATCCCCCAGGAGAGAAAAGGAAGAAGGAAAAAGAGAAGGAAGGAAGGGTGGAAGAGAGGGAGGGAGGAAGAAAGGAAGTGTGGAATGGAAGGGAAGGAAGGGACGGAGGAAAGACAAAAAGGAATGAAGTAGAATGAGAGGGAAAGAGGGAAGAAATAAGGAAGGAAGGAATGAAGGGTGGAAGGAAAGAAAGGAGGGAGGGAGAAAGAGGGGAGGGAGGGAAGGAGGAAGGAAAGAGAGAAGGAAGGAAAGGATGGTGTGTGGGAGAAGGGCCTGAGAAAAGAGCCCAAGGGGCCACATCCGGCCCCTGGGCCTGGGTTTGCCCATACCTGATCTACACTGTATAATTAATGCAGTTTAACAGTACTTTATCTTCTATGGTTCAAAGCTGTGGAATCTTGGAATTTGTAATTTGGTGAGGCACCAGCATTCTTTGGCAGAGAAGGCTACAACCCTTGTAAAATTACACCTCCTATAATTAATATAGCATTGAGCCATAGCAAACTACATTCATTCTACAGTGTAGATGCACCCTAGGAATCAATAGCACTCGGCCATGTAAATCCATTGATGATCTCAGGCAAGTTACTCTCACCCTTAGAGGATGGCAATGAAAAACCAGCCTTGAAGAAATCTTGTCAAGAAAACCCTATCAGAATGTTGCCATAAGTCAGAATTGACTTGAAGGCACATCAGCAATGTTGGCCCAATATTCTTTTCATTGATGCATGATGCCTACTAGCAACACAGGTCTCCTCATTTCATTCACCCCATATTGCAGTTGATGATATGTATAAGAATGCTTAATTTGACTTATAGACAAGATTTTGAATGCCTGTTGCACATTACCAAGGTTCCCCATTGTTATGTCTGCACCCTGGTTGGTTCTAATTAGAACACCAAATTACTTAAGAAAACAGAAGGAGTAAGCTTGTTCTCAAGCTTGTAATTATCTATCCACTGCATGAGCTTCATAACGCCCCCATAGCTCAGTGATTTCTACTCCATCTTCCTAATGCACAATCTTTGAAAACCACTCCACATGTTAAATGCTCAGAAATGTTTGTAGTGCCAGTCTTCATCCTTTGGTTCTGACTTTTGGATAGAAGAAATACATATGGGTACAGAGTGCATGCATTTTAGAGAGATAACCCCCCCTATTGGGGGTGTTTATTCTGTTGATTTTCAGAAGACTGATCAGGAGTAAAACACAATTTGAGAAGTCAAATGTGTGGCCTGGTGTTATATATATATATATATAATATTTACTATCTTAGCTTTCAAAGCAGCAAACATTCAAGAATATAATATAATGCAATATATTGTATATACATATGATATTTATAATATTATAATGTAATGCAATATAATACTAATAATATGATATTATAATTATATATTTATATTACATGTAATATTATTAATAATATTACAATATAATGGTATAGTACAATATAGTAATATTTAATACTGATATTGTACTATGCTAATGATATAATATATTGTATATATATATCTTTTAAGCCACTCTGAGTCCCCTTCAGGATGAGAAGGGCAGCATATAAATGTCATAAATAAATAAATAAATAAATAAATAAATAAATAAATAAATAAATAAATATTTTTAAAGGCATACAACAGCTACATCTCATTTTGTAACACCACAGAATTGGGGGCTGTATCTCTTATGACTCTTTTAGCCACTAGATCTCTGTAAGACATGTTGAATTTTGAGATAGCAGATCTTTTAAAAACAGGGGTTAGAAAACAATTTGCAAAAAAACAAAACAAAAACCAACACTTTCCTTACTCATGTTCCTACGCATCCTACTTTCACCTGTCATAAGCCAGACTTCAAAGGTTTCTGTCTTGCATTCTGTCTTGCTTCAAACTACAAGAAAGGAGATTTCACCTGAACATTAGGAAGAACTTTCTAACGGTGAGAGCTGTTCAGCAGAGGAACTTTCCGGAGAGTGGAGAAGGTTCCTTCTTTGGAGGCTTTTAAGCAGAGCTGGATGGCTATCTGTTGGGGGTGCTTTGAATGCAATTTTCCTGCTTCTTGGCAGGGAGTTGGATTGGATGGTCCGTGGTCTCTTCTAATTCTATGATTCTATGTGGTCCTATGCTGTTTAGGGGCTTCAAACTGCTATGTCATGTCATAATCAGATTGCCTTGCCTCTTTTGCCCTCACAATGCGGCCACGAATTTGCACTACTAAACATATGGATTGGTCTCAGATATTTTAAGGATTGCATTATCAGCTATCTCCTTTACTTTGCTACTTCTCCAAAAATGGTCTGATAATACTTGTTTTAGTTCTCATTGAAGGTAAAGGGATCTGTAAATTTGGTCCATAGCAATTTGTTTCTGGAAGCACAGATAGATCCTTTGATTGGTAATTGAATGCAATTTTCACAGTGGAAGTAGGAGAGTGTTGTTTGCTGTATCAAAGGTTAGCATGCTACCTTAGATCATTGGGCACACATAGTTTCCACCTTGTGGCTGTTTCCTGCTCCCAGCATTTTCCATTGAAAGTGGACATTTCACCATGATTAATGCCAATGCCTATTCTATATACTCACATCAACACAGCTTGCATTCTCTGCTGAATCTCCTTTGGGGTGAAAGCTTTTGCTATCAAGAATTCAATGACTGCATGTTGCTTAAGTCGCATTGACCGACTGTCTGCACAGGGTTCCATACTTTGCACTTTAACAACACAATCGTTCAATGCTAAGGGTTCTTGCCAAAATGGAACTGTAGAGGAGAGTCTACTGAACAAGCCAGTACCTGCCGCATACCAGTACTGCCATCTGTTGAGTAGTTACAAAGGTGGAGGCATTATTTTTCATTCAACTCTTGTATCTGGCTCCAACCAGCATTTTTGTGAAAGATTGACTACCATAAATAAACTATGAGCTTGTCAAAGGATGAACAAGATCCAAATATTACACATAATAAAATTAAGAAATTGAAAAGCGTTCCTCCAGTGGAAAAACAGATCACCCAAGTCCATTTACATAAACTCCAGTGAAGTAACATCTTATGCTCAGACAATGTGATGATTTTACTGATCTCACTCTTCTGTCGCCTAATAAAAATGGATGTCCTTTATACACTGGAAAGACATTGGCAATGCAATGTCAGAAAGTGCCGTTTGCTGTGCCTCATTCTATCAATGACTGTATATGGTGCTGAAAAACATTGCAAACCCTCTTTTTACATAGCCAGCTGTTCTTCACTAAAAAAAAACAACAATCAATTTTAAATGCGTTTGTGTATATTCAAATGTATATCTCCATCCCAAGGAAAACAACAACAAATCTTTGGCTTAAAGCAAAATATTATGTTTGGAGCTATACTCAACATAATATAATAGACTGTATCTCCAATTATAACATTTTTTCTATAAATATATATTTTCTTTTTGAGAAAATTATCTGCTTTTGGAAACACAGGAACACTTGAGATAAAGATAACTATATGGTAGTTAAAGCCATAACAATAAATAAAGCAAATAGTCAACAGGAACGGAACAACTTGGATTCAACAATTTAAAGCAGATCAACTTTGTAGAGACTGGGTTTAGCATAGAAGGCTAAACCGCTGTGCTGCAGAAAAATCCTGAAGATTGGAAGGTGAGGAGTTCGAGCCCCGGGTCAGGGTGAACAACCACTGTTAACTCGAGCTCAACTGCCCACCTAGCAGGCCGAAAACAAAAATGTGAGTAGATAAAACAGGTACCACTTTTAGCAGGGAGGTAATAAAGACGCCTTTAAGGACATTGATCGGAGGACAGCTCCTAGGCATGGAAGATGGAGTGACAGCATTTCCCCCACCCCCCACCCCGTGGCCAGAGTTGAGCTCAGCCTCCAAGATGCCTGAAGTAAGATGGGGAAAACTGCCTTTGCCTCTGTTTGTGTCGTCTGTCCTTGTTACTTGTATAATCGGCACTGAATGTTTACTGTATGTGTGTTCTGTGAAGCCGCTCTGAATCTCCTTCGGGGTGAGAAGGGTGGGGTAGCAGGTAAAGGTAAAGGTTTTCCCCTGACATTAAGCCCAGTCATGTCCGACTCGGGGGGTTGGTGCTCATCTCCATTTCTAAGCCGAAGAGCCGGCATTGTTCGTAGACACCTCCAAGGTCATGTGACCAGTATGCTGCATGGAGCGCCGTTACCTTCCTGCCAGAGCAGTACCTATTGATCTACTCACATCTGCATGTTTTAAAACTGCTAGGTTGGCAGAAGCTGGCGGGGTATAAATACTGTAAATAAATAAATAAATAAATAAACTTTCCTCAATCAGTTATGTTTGGATCTGGAAGGAGAGATCCAAGCAAAGGAGAGGGGGTTATTATTACTATATAATCTTATCCTGTAAGCTGGAATTCCTAAAAAACAAAAACAAAAAACACTCCTATAAAATCCTGGTGCATTTCAAACTTCTCCCTCAGTAAACATGCTCCAAGATAAATATTGCACCAAACACTCAGTCTATACAATAATGGAGATCAAGGGTAGAACATTCATATTTTCATTTCAGAATTGCCATTTGGTATTGCGTATTTGGGTAAAAATGTGCAAGTAGAGACTCCAGCCTTTCAAAAGGTGATGGGATTGGGAAGAATCGTGTTATCTGAGAAAAACAGCAATGCAAAGGGTGTCCATCAAATGTAAAACCACAACAGCCAATGCAAAACCACATTTTTCCCTACTAAATGACTGCATTTCTTTATTCCAAAAAAACCCACGCCTTTTCTGTGGTCGAAATATAACAGGGAAAGCTGTCATCAAATCCAACCACGTAATGACTAAATACATATATGTACACACACCAGAAACCTCATTAAAATCAAAAGGCCTCCACTAAAGAACAAATCTCAAAATGAGAGATTCAGATAAGGAGATTTTTTTAAAGCCTCATTGACTTCTTAGCCTCCATTACAATAAGTCCGCTTATGAGTTATTCCCTAACTTCTGTTTTTTAATAAGCTTGGAATACAGGTGCAAGAGTTGTTTTCACTGGCTTGAAGCATTCTCCTATTTCTTTGTGTTTCTTTGGAATAAAGAAATGCAGTCACTTGATAAGGAAAAAGTCCGAAAGCAGACAGTGGTCTACCTTAAAAACCAAGAACAATTCCCACAGAGCCATTCTGGGCAGGTTAAAACCATATGTTTCTCTATATTTCTTCTTTATCTCCTTAGTTACACTAAAAGAGATGTTTTTCAAAAAAAAAGATCCCCTCTAGTTACAGCTTTCATCATTTCTAGTCCTCCTCTTAATAACATGAAGGAAACTAATTAACTAATTAAGTTAACAGGTGCCAGTCATTCAGTCCTGAAGCACTACTACATAGGCTACGACTGGGGAATTCTTTTCCAGAAGTGTCGGTAATTCAAGTTTTAATCATAACGATACCAAAACAACTGACTGGGTATTTTGTTGTGCTTTAATGCCACTCTGATCAGTACTTGAGGCATTCACCTGCAAAGCAATTAAGATGCTTGCCCTCCATTTAAACGTTTTGGCACGTTTCCCGTCAACTCCTCTTGATGTCCTCTTGGGTCTTGAAGGTCTTCGGGAAGATAACGGTTGTTTTGTGCAAAGAGTTTGACAAGCCTCTTGTCAGAAAAACAGAGAAGGCTTTATGGACTTGGCTCTGTTTGGTTCTTGCTCACAAATTTCTGACAGGATCGCAAAGCGAAGGAGGGCAGGGTTCGCACACCTTGCTGTGTCAGTTTTGCAAGCAGTGGAATTGCAAGATGTGGTCTGGTGACAGAAATAGCACCCATCTCTCAGACTGTCTCATCCTCGTTAAACTTTTGAAGGCAGACATAAGGTAGCTTTCTTCTGGTATGCGTTTGTGAAGGTCTGAGTAATTTCTCTCTCTCCATCACGAACAGCCCTGATGAATCAGTCCAAAGGCCTCTTTAGTACAGCAGTTTAACTTGTGGGAAGCATTCCAACTTGGTAGAAGTGAAATTGCACCATCCCAATCATAAGTACTTTCCAATGATGGAAGCAATATTATTAATAGAACAATGCTTGCATATAAACCTGGTGTTGTCCAGATGTCAGGGGAGCCACTGTCCACCTGCTTCCTCCCTTGTCCAGCTCTGAGAAGACCTACCTCACAATGTCTGCATGGTAATGCTCTGGCAATTCTCTTTGGGGAAGTTGTCTCTGTGGCTCTTTTTTCCTTTCAACCTTTTTCTCATAAATCTTCCCCTTCTCTCTTTTCTTTCTTTCCCCCTTGCTTTTCCTTCTACCCCGTTTTTTCTTTCCTTTCTCTTCTTTTTTCCTCTTCTCTTCTTCTCTCCCTTTCTACCTTATTTCTTCCTTTCCTTACTCTTTTCTCTTTCTTCGCTCATTTTCATTTCTTTTCCTTCCTTCCTGCCCTCCTTTTTCTTCCCTCCCTTTCTTTTCCTTTTTCTTTCTCCTCTTTTTCTCTTCTTTCTTTTGTTCCTTTCTCTCTTCCCCTCATGCACATCCCACCTCGCTTTCCCAGTGACATTACAAAGGGTCACTTGATCTAGCAACAGCCTGTGGTACAAAGAGGCAGCCATACTGTATTTTCTAGTGTATAAGACTATTTTTAACCCAGGAGAATCTTATAGTCATCTTTATACCAGGTGTCATCTTATAGGACGGGTGCTGAAATTTCTGAGCCATACTGGAGAATCTGCAGTTGGCACAAATGGTGGGGGGGACTAAAAAATGGCTGTGGTTGCATTCCCGCCATATGCGGCAACCGCATGAAAGCAGTAAAGGTGGCACTGTACAAGTACAGTAGAAGAAAATCCACTCACCAGGATTTGTGGAAAGAAGTTACAATGCAGTCCTGATGATGAGGTGAGGGGGTGCCTCACCAGGAAGGTATAAGTAAAGGGCGGAGCAAGCTGCAGGAATCCGGGATGCCCGGGACATGGAAAAAAGAGATAGAGCAGCGCTGTGCCAGGAAAACACACTTCTTTCACCCGTCTGGCCTGCCCTTGTATCCTATTACCGTACCTCCTTCTCTGCCTCTCAGATCTTGCTCCTGAGGACTGCAGTGAAGTGGCACAGGTGCGCATGTGCGAGATCTGAGAGACAGAGAAGGAGGTATGGTAATAGGAAAATTACCATATTGAAATCAAATCTGATGTTTTTAAATTCTTTATTTGGTGTGCATTGGAAGAAGGGTAGTCTTATACGGCGAGTATATCCCAAACTCTATATTGTAACTGGAAATGTTGGGGGTTGTGTTATATGCCTAGTCATCTTTTACGCTGGAAAATATGCTACATACATACTTTGACACACACACACACACAAGTTGTTGTTGTTGTTGATTAATTTCCTCCCTTTCTCCTGATAATGGAACTCAAGGAGGCTCAACTAAAAACAATAGTTTTTACATCTTCCCAATTAAAGCTTCAATGCCAAAAATAAATCTCAGTGTGGCTTGGGTCTTGGCTATATACAGGTGTCAGGCAGCACATTAAGCTTTTGTATTAACAAAAGTCATGTCAGCATGAACATTGGTTATTTGCTGCAATACATGTAAGAATAAAAGGAGCAAAACATGCGGCAGAGAAGAACAGTTGAAAAGAATTCTGGCGATTGAGGCTAACACCCACCACAGCTTCCTAAGATGAAGAATTACAATTTAATAATGAAGCCATAATTGCTATGTTTATTTTTTTAAATGAAGAGCGTAGTGTAACGTACAGGCTTCCAGGATTGAATCATCTTGGGTTACATATCTATTGGATTACTAATTGGAGATTAATTTTAATAACTAATTAGATAGGGAGAACATATGTTTTGCTGTTTACTTTTGAGTCATCTTGGTGCTGGTGTGTTAAATCAATGAGATATGGAAAAAATATTATTTCCTTCTGGCAGTGAATGAGCAGTAGCTTCTCTTTATTAAATTGTTAGCTACACTACACATCTTTCAGTATCTCAAATATCAGTGACAGCTGGTGATTTCCCTATTTACATTCTCAAAATAGGTGCATCTGGATGGCTCCTTTTAAATTTGGTTGAAAATCCAGAGTGGATTCACCATTCCACTGAGCAGCCATCAATTACTGGACAAACATCTACTTATATACTTTAGTAATGGGAATATTTACAGAAATTAAATAAAACTGGATAGATACCGTTGATCACCAAGCAATTATTTGATGATCAATATATGAATGCAATTTACATGTTCTGTTATTACCTCTTGCTCATTTAATTAAACAAGTGGTGTTTGCCATGAACCTATGATGATCGAGACACCTAAGATGGAAGAAGTCTGAATTCACACACAGCACAAAGTATTATTTATTGCATCTCTAGAATTGTATTTACCACTTTTTATTGGGAGGGATAATGTGTTGTCATTGAAGTTATACATTCAGCTATTTCCTCTAATATTTCTTCAGTCTGCATTAGTAGTAAATTGTAAAAAAACTGCTGGTATAGATGGGCAGTTATTGATTGCTATCTACATAAAGTAGAGAATAACTCTAGGTAATGCATTCATAACTTTCTTAGTTAATTCTGGCCATCCTCATAATCCCTGCCTTTTTCCATGACTGAAACCAGCTTGCAACTGTTAAAACAAACATAGTAAACAAACAAACAAAATTAACTCATACAAAAGTTAAAAATGTTTGATATTACTGTTATCAGACTTCACGTCATTCTGGAGGTTGAACTTTTCTGCAATGTTTCAGTGTTATTTTTGTTGCAACTCAGGATAGATTCAACTTGCTCAGAGCAACACCACGCACCAAGGCTGTGGGTTTTGTAGTTTATTGAAGAAAAAGCAAAATCATAAACATAGAAATAAAGTTGCAAAAGTTCAATAGCCAAAACAGAGTTTTAAATGCAAAGGCAAGGTTTCCAAGGTCCAAAGGCAAATAACATGAAGTATAATCCACAAGCATTGGTCAAACAAGAATCCATGGCAGCATGACAAAGTCCCCAGAAGCCAAGATCAAAAGCAAAGTCCCAAAGAACCAAACGCTTTCCCCAAAAGCCGAGGCAATTCCAGAGAAGTTAACAGGGTGTAAGCAAAGTTGCACTGACAAAGGGTTGACTTCAATCAGATCGTTAAATATGTTTTCCTAACATGAAAGCATTATGTTAACAAATTTCCCATTTGTTAGCAAGCCAAGCACTTCGGTGTACCCTTAATTGCAAACGGACCTCCCTAAGCAAATCCCCATCACCTTCAAGGCCAAATAACTCATTATCCTGGGACTTGCCAGCCTGGGAATCAACAGGCACTGAGCTCACAGATGAAGTGGGCGACTCTTCCACCTGCAGCTGTGAAGTTTCATTCAAATCATGACCATCTTCTAAAACAACATTTCTTTCTCTGGGAAACAGAAACGCCGTCTCATCTTCAGTGTCAACACTGTCTGCATCAACAACAGGGACATGTTCAGAAACCTGTAACCCATCAGCCTCCTTGTCCTGAGGAAACTCAGGCTCAGAAAGCTCAGACTGAGCCACAACAATTTTATACTAGCATAAATATCCAGAGTTGCCTGGGTTATGCATTTTGTGAAGGCTCCCCAGGTTATACCTGCTTAGACTTATGTCCTAACCCCCTAAGGGCACCAGATCCAGACTGTTTGTGAAGTCACACTCTCTCAGCCTCAGAGCACAGTGCACCCCATTACTCAAGCCCAGGCTACCTTGAAAGAAAGAAAGAAAGAAAGAAAGAAAGAAAGGGCCCCCAGGAGGGGTGCTTCCTTAACCCCATTCCTCAAACCCAGGCCCCCTTGAAAGGAAGAAAGGAAAAGATTTCAAGAATGGAAAGGGGAGCCTCGTAAGTTCCCCATTGCTGCCGATGGGGTGGATCTTCCTGGATCTTTCAGCTCCCTAGCCGAAAACCGTTTTTTCCATTAGCTGATTTTCAGGAGGCTCCCGAAAATGGATTTGGGTACCCAACGAAATGCAAATAAAAAAAGCGAATTTCCCTCCAGCCAAATTTCACAATCCTACTATCCTCCACTCAGCAATAACTGTGATAGTGAAATAGCCAAGAGTCAAGATTAGGCTTTTCTTTACAGTTGTCAAGAATTCTATCTTCCCCAAACTGGAAGCTGCTTTGAATACTTACTATAGAATAAATAGAGCTTGCCCATACTGATGGCCTCCTGTTTTGATGGGCTATGACTCTCTTTATCATTATTCAGTCCTGCTGTTGAACATATGAATGGTTCAATAAACGACCATCAATACATCTTTTGTCATTCCATTAAATAAGTTTGCATCAATTCAAAATGTTTCACTGATACTGAATAGATATTTGGAACTTTCATAAAGCACATGTTTTTTGGGTTGTAGGTTTTTTGGGCTGTATGGCCATGTTCTAGAAGCATTCTCTCCCGACGTTTCACCTGCATCTATGGCAAGCATCCTCAGAGGTTGTGACCTCACAACCTCTGAGGATGCCTGCCATAGATGCAAATGAAACGTCGGGAGAGAATGCTTCTAGAACATGGCCATAGAGCCCAAAAAACCTACAACCCAGTGATTCCAGCCATGAAAGCCTTCAGCAATACATATGTTTTCTGTAATGCCCTCCCATCCCAAATCTAATTCCTTATTATTATTATTATTATTATTATTATTATTATCTGATCACAAGTATCATATAATTAATTTATCTACTTGAAATGCAGTTGATGTTAACCATGGGTGCACTACTTAGCTGAGTTTCAATTACCTAGTTAGTATGGCATAGCAACAAAAACACAGAATTGTAGACTATAAGAACAAATAGGATTTTTGTGAACAACCAGTTTAGCAATTTTTTTTAATAATAATCATTTAATAACACCTTCAATTTAGTTTACAAAATTGGGAGCCATAGCCCAGAAATACTTCACTGGTGATGAGCATCATATTTACAGTCTGAGTCTGTTTCTGTCCCTTCTCTTCCTCAATATAAAACCTAGATCCGATGACACACAGAACATGCACAACCTCCATTTATAGCCTACATTGAAAAACCTGAAAAACCTCCAAAATGCAAGAATATACAACACTGTTCCATAGCCTTACATGGCTATGTTGGAGCAGCTGTATATTCTGTTCCCGACAAGTTTACTTCTGTACTAAGCACTGTATTATCAAAAAGCACAGCTGACATGCCACAACTTGCAACCATATGTTCCAGTCCAGTTTCATAATTCAGAAGGATGCACTGCAATATTCTTCATGTATGAATTTTTAAAGAGAGGACCATGAAAATAAGTAACATGACAGTATTGAAAAGGGCCAAGTTACTCTGTAAAAGAAAGATATCGAGGTAATATCATATATTCAGTATTTCTACCTCAATATGCCCAGGACACTTTTCATTTTCCCCATCTTTTCATTCTTATTTATTTTAGCAAAGCCTTCAGCTACAATTTATTAGTATTTCTGGATAGCTTCGTACGTTCTTACTTCTATCATAATGGGTTTGAAATAGAACAGAAACATTCAATGTCTTCCAGCAAATATGTAAAATCTCATCTATTGTTTTTATAATGCTTACATACTTTGCAAGGTATATGTAATGAAACTAACAAATTTTGAACACGTGTCCTATAACTTGTGCCTCCTATAACTGGAGTCAAATGTGAAAGATTTGAAATATGAAATAAAATCATTGTTAGAAAACTTCTCTAAGGTACAATATCCTCTAGAATGGGGACAGATAACATCTCCTCTCCAATTACAGTAAATACCTTAAGTTAAGAGTTTAATTTGTTCCCTGATGGAGCTCTTAACTTAAATCACACTTATCTCACAGTTAATTTTACCCATTGAAATGCACTGAAATGCCATTAATCTGTTCTGCCCCCAAACCCTCCCCATTTTTGTTGTGTTTTAAATAAGAAACTGTGCTTTATAAATAATATAAATAAATGATGCCTGATGTGAGAGGCAGAATGCTAGTGTGTCAACGAGGATGAAGGGGGAAATAGGAGGAAAGCTCTCTCCTTTCCCTCCTTCCTTTCTCCTGGGTATGTCAGTGCTATCTCTGATTTCAGGCAAAACACAAGGAAGAATGTAGGTGCCATGTGATGGCTGTGGACCACCTCAACATACCATGTCCCCTGGCCACCCGAGCCTGGAGAATGTCGGGACAGTTGTGGCTGGTTCGATTTGGGAACTAGCCCAACTATTCTAATTACCCCAAAACTCTTTGGAAGTGGGGTCAAGAAGGGTCGTCGTACTGGAGAGGAGGAGGTGTACTCTAAGGACAAATGTTGAGGGATAGCAGCAATATCAGATTGACATGACTCACAGTTCTCCCTGGCCCCTCCTCTCTTTCCCCTCCTACCCCTCACAGAATAAGTGAGCCATATATTGTGGAGGTCTGCCATAGGTAAAGGTGAGCAGTATGGATATCCTGCCAGTCCAGCCATGCAGAGATTGAATCAGCCCTGCTAGCCTGTCCATTTATCACCTGATTCGCTGCTGCCACCACTCTTTCTAGGTCAGTCAGCTTGTGGGTCCCCAAGTGTTTTGACCTACAACTCTCAGAAATATCTCAGCCAGTTTACCAGCTGTTCGGATTGAGTTGAAGGCCAAAACATCTGGGGACCCACAGGTTCAGGTGTTCTAGGTGATTGTTCAGACACCCCATTCTGATCTTGCCAAATGTTCAATGGCAAAGTGCACACAGAGGTACGGAGATGATCCACCCTCTTCCCTGCACTGATTGAGGCTGAGAAAGATTGACAGTAGTGGTGTTCATTTGGACAACAGATTGGGCCAAAATGGACTTGATTCCATTTAGAAGGCACTAAGGCCCAATGTTACTCCAGATTCCTGCAAACCTCAGAATAGCCTCCAACTTTGTTTATTGAGGAGTAAAGTTGGGTCGAGGCTAAAAACTCTGTATACCAATGGTTCTCAATCTGTGGGCCTACAACACCCAGAAATCCCAACCAGTTTACCAGCTGTTAGGATTTCTGGAAGTTGAAGGCCAAAACATCTGGGGACCCACAGGTTGGAAACCATTGCTTATAGTTACCAGAAATCACTATGTGTCACGAACACTCCCAGATATATATCCTTATGAGACAAAACTAAAAATTTTAATCACAGGAAAATTGAGGAGCTCGCCTTGGTATAATAATAATAATCTTTATTTATACCCCGCCACCATCTCCCCGATGGGGATTCAGAGCGGCTTACATGGGGCCAAGCCCGAACAACATCTTACATCAAAATAAAACCAAACCATATAGACCAGCTTAGCAAAAAGACATGTGATCTACTTTCTTGCTCTGATTGGCTCAGGCAATGCTAAGGGGGGGAAACCCCCCAGTGAGTGTGACTGCTGCCATGACACAGCTGAAAGCAACTGAAAGCAGCTGTTATCGGCAGCCACATTGTCTATTTCAGCTGAGTCAATTCGAGCGCCGACGCCTGCCTCATTTAGTTGGTGGATCAGCCGAATTCCTGGATCCTGTTTTGAAAAATGGCAACATGCACACTCCTACATCCCAAGCTCTGACTATTACAGTATGTTATAATGCCACCCCAAATGGTTACAAGTGTAAAGGACTTTGTTGAGCTTTTCTAGTCTATATAAATAAAAATGTAATGTTCATTTGTGGGATTAACATAACTCACAAACCACTGGATGAATTGACACCAAATTTGGACACAATACACCTACCAGGCCAACGAGTGACCATCACTCATAACAACACTGAAAAACAGAGCAGAAGGGACTTTAAAAGCCAAAAAAAAATACATTACAACACATGTGTAAAACCACATATATAAACAAACACACATATATAAACATATGCACAAATATATATACACATATATAAATACACACAAAACACATATACACAGACTGGGCCACAGCAACGCGTGGCAGGGGACAGCTAGTATTTAATAATCCATGTATATTGTATCTATACCGAGATTGTTTTTTTTTTAAAAAAAAAGATTTTTAAAGTAAAAATTAGCACATTTGCTATCCCAACTTACTATACTTGTTTTAATTATTTTGTTTTGCATTCATTTCCATCTGTGTCACCTATAGTAGCTGTAAAGGCATTTTACCTTTATTATCTATAATTCAGCTTGTGGAAAAAGCCTTTTCCCCCTCCCTGGCACCCACTGGAAGTTTGTTTGTGATGATGGTGTTGGCCTCTTGTTTTAATTGTCTCCTGCTATTTTTATGAACAGCACTTAGTTTCCCAGACTGATGAGAAGGAGTCTCATTTATGCAGATGGGAAATACTTATTATGCTAATAGTGTTCTGCATTGTTAGCAGAGATTATTAGACTAGTTGTTAGAATAGCCTCCAGTGGAATTAAGCAGGTGACAAGGTAAAAAGAAGAGATAAATGACAGCAGCCAGAAAATGGATTTATGTGGGTTTTTTTAAAATGGCTCAGAATAGAGAGGTTACTGTTGATTTTCTTACAAAAGGGGATGATCAATAAGACCTTTCATAGAATCATAGAATTGGAAGAGACCCCAGAGGGCCATTCTGTCAAACCCCTTGCTGCGCAGGAATACACAATCAAAGCACTTCTAACAGATGGCCATCTAGCCTCTGTTTAAAAACCTCCAGAGAAGAAGACTCCATTACAGTCAGAAGCAGCATATTCTGCTGTCAAAGTTCTCTTGCTGTCAGAAAATTTCTACCAGTGTTTAAACCAAATCTTTTTTTTCCTGTAATTTGAATCCATTGCACTGTTTCTCAGCCTCTGGAAAAATAGAAAACAATTTGACATTCTTTCAGATATTTAAACATGAATATCATGTCTACTCTTAATCTTCTCTACTCTAGACTAAACATAAACAGCTCCCTAAGCCACTCCTCATAGAGCTGGGCTTCCAGACCCTTTCCCATTTTGGTCACCCTCCTCTGGACATGTTTCAGGTTCTCAATATTCTTTTTGAATTGCTATGCCCAGAACTGATCACAGCATTTCCAGTGAAATGTGACAAAAGCAGATCAAAGCATTTGTGTAAATAAGACAGAGGGACCATTTACATGGGCTACAAACTTTCAAGCCGATTTAGGGTATGGTGTGAACGTCCTCCAGTTAGCTACTGAGTCTGTCCACACTGCACACACTGCACAGCACTAAATGGGCCTTGTGGTTGGAATAAGTTTGCATGACAGAGAGGCACCAAACTTAATTCAACATCACCCATATCTTCCTCCTCATTTTCCTTGACTCTGTTGTGAGCACCAGGTGTGAAATTCCAGGTGGTTGTCGCTCACTAGTTGCATGAAGTGACAGAGTGACAGAAGAGGAATGGCCCTCCTTTCTCCTCTCCCTTCTGCAACCACTCTGGTGCTCTAGTCAACATCAGTAGATGCAACAAGTGACAACCTCCACAGATTGTGTGCCTGGTGATTGCTGATCAGCCAGGGATGCGAGTGGGGTGGTAAATACTATCTCCTGTCCCTAGGCCTCCTGAGCCTGGGGAAAGCAGTTTGGCTGTCTGAACAGCCACAACCTGTTCCAACTCCAAATTAGTCCAGCTGTTTACTGCTTAGGGAAAGTTCTGGAGCACCCACCAACTTTTTAAAACATGGGACAAGACCACATTAAGTGGCCCTTGGGGACATTAGGGTGAATGGGCCCCATGCATTATATTGATGCCATAGTCCATTTTCCCCTGGCTTGCCTCACTTAGTCTGTAGATGGGCTCCAAATTCAGCTAAGTGCAAATCAGCTCAACTAACCCATTCATAATTTACAGTGCTTCTATAAGAATGGTCTGTTCCTATGGAACACAATTGAAAAGTGAGATTATAGCTAGTTACTAACAGCAATGGAGCCTTCTGGAAGTGTCACTTCATAAAGGTCTCTCTCCATTAAAAACGGATGACATTTCAGACAACTCATATTTATTCAGGCATAGGAAAAGGGACAAAGAAGAAGATTTTGCAATTTGCACAGTCCAAGATGTCCCATCTATCAGTTTAAGGCTGAAGTCATCAGGTCATCCCTCCTATAATGGCAGCATTTGATATGGAGCAAGCTGAGATATCAAAATGCCTACAAAGAAGAAAACCAGAGTTCTTAAAGATTGTGTAGAAGAAAAGGACAGCGAGATTCTTAAATAATCAAGATTTTCTGATAAATATTTATAATAGGTGCTTTGCTGTGGGTTTCTACTTTTAATCCAATGAAATATACAATGTACAATTAATCTTTTCTGCCTTCATAATAAGTCAGATCAGTCCAAACACTAGAGGCAGGTGTGCTGGCTCACTGTTTCTTCTGGATCACATTACAAAACCCATGGTTCACATTCTTCATATGTACTGGTTCCAGAATTATTTCATGGAATAGTGGATCCTCTGTAAGTTTTACCCATACTTTAAAGGAGCTATTCAAAAAGACTGAGCTTTATTTCAAGAAATGGGTTCGGATCCTTCAGTAGCTCTCTTAATATCTGTAAAAAATGCAAATGCACTGTCCCCTAATAGTGTCGGTCATAGCTAGCTACCACTGTCATCAATTCTAATGTGTAAGTTCCCAAATAGAAAGACTTGGCTCACTGATCCAGATTACATTATTTGAAGCGTGTCTTGTTGGAGAGAGAAAGGAGAGAAAATAATCATATGCGAGGAATACATTACACAATTACTTCCTCACCCTAGCCCCATCCTGACTTCTCATTTTTTTCATCTAGCTCAGTGGTTCTCAACTTGGGGTCCCCAGATATTTTTGTCCTACAACTCCCAGAAATCCCAGCCAGTTTACCAGCTGTTAGGATTTCTGGGAGGTGAAGGTCAAAAACATCAGGGGACACCTGGCTGAGAACCACTGATCTAGCTAATATTCCTTAGATAAATTAATTTATGCAATATACAGTCATTGGAGGGTGACTGGGATGATTTCTCTATACTTATCAGCAAGCTTTTGCCAAATTTCCCTAATCTAACTATAAATCTAAGAATATTAACCAATACAATATTCTAAATGTGTATCTACTAGTATGATATGTCTAACGAGTTGTTGTTTCCCGATTCATCCCTTTTGCAAGTCCATTTCAGAGAAAAAGGGTCTGTTCAGGAGCAAAGAGGATGCAAGTTGCAGCCCCTTCAACCAGCAAGCAAGATTGCCATGTGAAACTATAACTGGGACACAAATAATCCAATGCAGGGGTCTAGTTATAATTTGCTGATTGGCTGGGGCTGGAAACGTCCTCTTCTTTGACTTCCCAACTGAACAGCTGATGAGGCTGCTGGCTATTAAGGTGGGCTGGGAACAGAGAGCATGTATTTTGTCTGATTGAGGGTCCATCCACACAGCCCTATATCCCAGAATATCAATGCAGGAAATGTCACATTATCTGAGTGTGGACTGAGATAACCCAGATCAAAGCAGATATTATGGGATTTTCTGCCTTGATATTCTGGGATATAGGGCTGTGTGGAAGGGCCCCCAAAGTATATTATGACTCTATAAATGCAATGCAAAATGCCAGCCACTATCTTTAAGTCTCAGGTAAGGACTACTTATTTCTACACATGGAAAGAGTTTTTAAACATTATCCAAAAATCTGTTTCTTGGCTTTGTGGAACCTTAATGGGAACCTGGGATTGGCAAGACTTTTTACAGTTCAAGATTCTCACATGGTTTTTTTGTACAGAAAACAGCATTTTATGATCAGGAAGGAGAATTTTCTTTGCGGAAAACTGTTTCAACCACAAAAAGATTGATATCAGCACTAAAGAAAATCATTTGTGGATTTTGCACAGAATGAACCCCCATTATATTGCTTTCAGCACAGAAAAATATGTTTACAATGAAAATATTATTGCTTATGCAGAAAATTTTGTTTTCTAAGAAAAATGTGGATTTGGTACAGAATAAGTCCCACATGGTGACTAAACACACTGATAGAAAGACTGTATTTTTCCAAGTCTTTCTATCAGTGTATGTGGGGGTGGGGATGGGACAACTCAAATTACTTATTAATTCCTTTGAGAACAAAATTAAAAGGTTTGTGCTCCTAGTTTTTTAAAAGTAACATATTACTTCTTATATGTTATTCAAGTATTTAATAACACAGCAGTATTTTTTTTAAATGGTTTAATTTTAAATGTAAGTTTTTATTGCAACCCCACCCTCAAATAACACAAAAATGGCTCAGTATCTTCCAAAATGGCTTCCACATAAACATTTGCAAAGTGAAACATAAATGTTTGTACTTAGGCCAAAATTCCGCAATATTATTACCAAAAAAACTTTTTTTTGTTCTCATTACCCCCAGATTAGTGCATTAGTGGCACTACTTGTAATTAGTTACTATCAACCCCTCAGTTGGCATTACACCCTTTTTAGGGCTTTTTAAAACTGCTCTTTGAACAAGGAAATGTCACAGCAATTGGAAATGTAACATGCTCAACGAAAAAGGAAGCATAAATTATGGTTGCAGAGACCATACACTAAACTTGATCTTCTTGATGGGCATTTGATAGTTATTTTGGTTCTGTCTAACAGTGTACTCTGGGCGCAAGGAGCAGGTCAATCATCTAGCATCATATTCTACCTTGATGGAAGACCTCCTGGGGTTTGCAGCTAACTGTGTGCCTATGTATCCCACGGCCAACCTACATCTTTTATTCCTACATTGGAGAAAGTAGACAATTCAACAAGAAGGTGAAAGAGAGGCTATTTCTCTCCTTCCTTCCCCCATCTCTCTCTCTCTCTTTTCTCAGCCATGCAAAGGTCGGGCGCTGACTTCATCTGTCAAGTTTAATCAGCTGATGAAAAGCCTGCAGATGCCCATGGTTCTGGCTCCTCTATTTTAAGCATAAATCTTAATGGGAGAATCGCTCGGTAATGTGTTACTTCCTGAAATGTGGAGCTGCTCTTTTTAGGAGTGTGCTGCAGGCTTCTGGTAGCATGGGGAGTCTCCCTGGGTGCCACACTTTGGTCTGGTGATATATGTGACAGCTTCCTGAATACTGATTTGCGTCTGATAAAGCTTGGGTATTCAGCCTCCGGTGAGGGATTTCAACAAAGTGAAGAACTGTCTATGCCTTGACTGGAATGTGAGGCAAACGGTTTAAATATTGCTAATTAACAGGCTGCTGCTTAACAAAGGGAGAAGGAGAAGGAGCACAACTGACAGCTCTTGTGTAGAGAACCTCTTCCTAAAGTTTTACATTGTACAGGAAGGATAGGAACTTCTTATGGCAATGCTGTGTGCAATAGCGAGATCCCAGACAGTAAAAGAAACTGCTAAGATCATCTCTTAACATTATAATTATTATAATAGCTCCAAGGCCAAGAAAACCCAAAAAAACCAAGTTGTTGCCATTAGTCATTTCAGACATATAGCAATATCAGAAAAAATAGCTTTGCTTTTGCCTTTGCCTGAGGCTGAAAAAGAGTGACTTACCCAAGGTTACCCAATGGGACCCATCCAGACATATTTATTTATTTATTTATTTACAATATTCGTATACTGACTTTCTCAGCCCACAGGCAACTCAAGGCAGTTTACAGTCAGCAACAATTCAATGCCCCTAAAACCATAAAATACAATTAAAAACATTAACATATAATATAAAACCATAACAAGATCAATAAAGACATATATCATTAGCGTCTCCTTGTTAAAAACATTGTCCAATCAAAGTCCCAAGAGGAATTAGCATATAAAACCCCAATTTCTTTTGGGACTTTGTCCCCACTCCAACCCCCAAAAGGCAGGCTTTCCGTCTGGGGGTGGCTAGATGCCATCCTGGGTCAACCAAAGGTTGACCTAGGTGTACATCCAGCCACTTTCCAGCCCCGCATTCCCTCCCCCAATACTTATTCAAGTGGCCTGGCCTCTAAACAAGTCTTGCTGAGCAAAGCCCCAAGATAGGTTTCCCTTAGAGTTGCCATAAACTCAAAAATGTTTTGAAGGGACACAATACATATAGTTCAGCAGGAAGCAAAGCAATTCAACTGTGCAAATATGCCCTGCTCTTGCCTCTTTTTAGATATCAGAACTGTACAAGCAGATTTAACCATGTCAATCTGTCCTAAGAATTCATGTTTTTCCCCAGCTTCAGACTGTCAAAACCTCCTGAGAGCAGGGAGGTCCTGCTCTCAGCCCAACCGGCCTCACAGGTGCGGATGAGGGTCAGGGCCTCCTTGGTGGTGGCCCCACAGCTGTGGAACTCCCTCTCAAGTGAGATCAGGTTGGCTCCCTCCCTCCTGACCTTTAGGGGACAGCTAAAGACCTGGCTGTGGAGCCAAGCATTCTGCCCATCATAGGAATATTTAAAGTGAAAGTTAAAAGTGCAATGACCCAGGACTATTTGTGACAACGGCTATGTCTCTGTGTGATAGGTGACGTTATTTATGTGATGTGTTTCATAATGTTTAATGTTTTATTAGGGGAGGGTCAATTTTAATGTTTTATACTGTTTTATTGATGGCATTGAATTGTTGCCCACATTGTGAAGCACCCTGAGTCCCCTGAGAAGTACACATATCGCTAATAATAATAATAATAATAATAATAATAATAATAATGTATCTAACAAAGCCACTGACCAGTGAAGTATTAAATAAAAGTGCATACCGCTTTCTCCCAGGACATTTCATAATAGACTACAATTTATTTTGCTGCAGTGTAGCAGTAAAAATAAATCCTTAATAATTTGTGGAATTATTTTATCTGGAGTTTAAGAATAGGAACTTCAAATGATTATTCTTTTTGTTTCATTTTATTATCTAGTACATATTTTTGATCCACTCCAAAACATTAAAAAATCTAAGTTGTTGTTGGAAATAGCAATCTTCCAAGCCTTTCCCTGTTTCTTTGTTAATCTATATATTTGCTAACCTGTATTCTATGTGTATGTTGATTTGCCAGTTTGACTTAACTCTTTGGTGTGGGAGGGGTTATAGACGTGATTATACTGAGCATGTGCAAACTCAGGAATCCATTTTGTTTCAATATGCATCCACCTCAGTGGAGGTGGATGCATATTGCTGTTTGGTCTGTAGTAGAGAAGTATGACTTATGGACTTCAGTGAGTACAACTATACTTAAAGACTATGGACAATTGATTAAGTATCATATCCTGTGTACTAATCAAAGAGAAGAGAACTACATCTTATCTACATCTTAACTACATCTTATCTAATTGTATGGTAAATATATACAAAAAATTGTTAGTGAACCTGAAATGTTATTTTTTAAAGAAGACTAGTTTGTTTTTATCTCTATGAACCTATTTTAACTAAGAGGTTTCCAGGGTGTGTATACATTTTGGGCAATCACAACTGTAAATTCCATCTTCAAAGAAACAACCATCCTCTACCAACCAAATATATTTTTGTAGTGGCATGTCTTTATCCATGGCAGTTTAAAAACATGGTTCTTCAGTTTAACAGTTGAGTTACCTGTGTGCCATTACACGAATGCTTGTGAATATCACTTGTTCAAAGAGTTGACTTCTAACAAGGTCATGCTTTTCTTGACAAGTGGTTTTCAAAAGGCTGTCTCCATGTATTCATGGAGATTCACATTTGCCAAACAGATGTGACATCATTTTTACCTTTTCAATAAAGTTACGGTGCACTTATTTCCAATAGGTTATTGAATTTCCAATAGGTTATGGAATTTGCAATTATTGTCTATTTAAATATATACAATAAAACAAATGAATCTTTTTCCTTAACCAAACTAATTTATGTATTTATTTGCACAGAATAACAAGTGACAAACACGAATTTGAGATGAAAAGGTCTATATCTAGCTGTTGGCATGAATTTCAATAGACTCATTGAATAAATGGTAAACAATCAAAGAAATCTAATTGATTCAGTGAGGCTGCTTTGATTGAGACTAACAATTAGACTTAAATTTAATGGGGGGAGGACTTTTCTCAATATAGAACTTTTAAAAATCCAATTAGTTTCTACATTTTCATGTGGGAGAAATTTTAGGAATTTTCAGGTAAACTAGTTCTACAAGATTAATTGCAACAGGCTCTATCCTTTCAAATTCAATACTTCTGCATCATCTTCGCCTCCCTCACCTCCTCAACTAACTATCCAACATTAATGGGGGAAACTGGAGAATGTAAAGTACAATTTTGCAAGTGCATCTAAATTCAGAGAATTGACTAAGAATCCATTCTTTTTAAAAACTGAATATTAATGTAACTATATTGTTAGGGTCAGATAACATTGGAGGGATATTTGATGGAGCACATAGAACTGGTGTAACACTTCCTGCAAACCATGTTGTAAACAGATAATACTTCTCTTTTGTGGTTGCCACAGTATACAGGATATTTGCTATAGATAGATATGCAAGAAGGAAATGATACTTAAGGGCTTTGGGGAGTTGAAGAAACAGAGGCTGCATAGTGGGATTAGATCTTTTGAATACCATTACTTGAATATATGTTCGTTAATGATAAACAATAAAGGCAAAAGGTCCATGCCAAAACAAATGCAATAAGAATGAATGGGAATGTATTGTCGAAGGCTTTCAAATAATATGCTGTGTCCAGGTTGGTTCATCAGGTGCTCTGCTATGGCTGACCTCTCTGTTACAACCCAATGAATGGGAACTTCATATGTCACACATACACAAATCCTGATATTTTCCTATTTCTTTGTATCGTGGAGATTTTGAGGGACCATATGTCAAGACAATATGTGATTTTTTTTAAAGAATATAGTCTTTTTGTGCTTTTAGCCTGACTTTGAGTCTGGATGATGGTGGCACTTCAAGTAGTTAATGACATATGAGAAGCAAACAGAAAACTGCAACTAGAAAACAGTAGAACATGATCCTCTTGCACAAAATTCAAAAATTCAAAGAGGAATTTAAACCAAAAGTGGGGGTATTCTAATATGACAGGGGGACACACTGCATGATCAAGAAGAAATATAAAGGTGAAGGAAGCAAAACCCTAGACAACTATATTAAAGAGAAGAAAGGAGGACAGAGCTTTTCAAAGATGAACCCGAATTTTTGAAGTTGACGTGGAAATCCATTCAGAATACTTCAGAGAAACAAATTGTAGGGATAATGCCACCATTTTATTCTTAAATTGTTTGTGTCAACATTGCTACTGTTTCCTGAACTCAGCTGCCAGTGCAGTTCCGAGCATAATTCAAAGTGCTTGTCTTGGCCTTTAAAGCCCTTTATGGTTCTGGCCTAGCTTACTTGTCCGAATGTATCTCCCTCTATGATCCACCTTGGAGTCTAAGATCATCCAGGGAGGCCTTCTCTCAGCCCCGCCCTCTTCGCAAACGTGACTGGTGGGGATGAGAGACAGGGCCTTCTTGGTAGTGGCTCCCCACCTGTTGAATGCTCTCCCTAGTGAAATTAGGTTGGCTTCATCTCTCCTCTCTTTTAGAAAGAAGCTCAAGACATGGTTTTGGGACCAGGAATTTGGGCAGCAGGCTTAATTCAAATGGTATATTTGAATTGATAATGCACAGGCTTTGGACTGGGTCTCTCAATTGAATTTGGATGCAGTTATTATTGTTATCAATGTTTTAAATGGCTGTTTTATAATTTAATGTTTTAATTAATGTTGAATCTGTGTTATATTCTTTGGTGTATGTGTTGGCATCGAATTGTTGCCGATTGTAAGCCACCCTGAGTTCTCCCTTGAGGGTTGAGAAGGACGGGGTATAAATGTTTGACATAAATAATAAATAAATTGGGTATACAAGCAAGGTGATACTTTCCCATCTGGTCCGGTGAAAAGTGAAAGAAAGTCTGTAAAAGACAGGAGCTATTTGCAGAGCAAGACAGAGTGAGATGTGTGGAAGTAATGGGTTGGGTCTTGCTTAGCATTTAAAGAATTTGTCGTATGAGAGAGAAAAGCTAGAAACAGTATACGTATCCAGGATAATGTCTCTGAGGGCTGAGCTGGAGAATTCCTCCATTCCTCAGTTTTGGAGGAAATAGAGAAACCTCTTTGAGATATATTAGCATTCCAGGTATCCCTTGCTACTAGAAATGGCAGCCCACACTGAGCAAGCTTTGCAAGTGTTGCTTTTCCAAGCTATTCTACATTTAAAAGCACACTGATTTAGAGCTGACCATCAGTGATGGCTGGCTTGAAGACTGCCAGGTTCCCTTCTGCAGTAGGCTGTGGTGCTGTAGTTCCAGCTAGCTACTGAACCATGCTTTGCTCTTCCTAATCCCTAATCACTACCTCCAATGCAAAATGAATGGGTGTGAATGTTGACCATCATTAAGAAAAATGATGACAATTAAAAGTAATTAATAAAAGCTCTCCTGTGACAGGACATATGCACACTGTGTGTCTTGACTGGACAAAGCATGGAAATCGGCACACCTCATTACCCAAATGAATTGATATTACACAGCCCAACTTCCGCTATAAATAACATACTTGGGGGAAAAATCTTCTATTTTCTCATGCATATACATTTCCAACAACACCAGGCTCTTTTTAGTTGGGAGAAAACTAGAAGGCACCTTGCTAATCACATCAGTCCAGATGGTTGGTTCTCTCCTTGCCAAGAAAGAGTACCGGGTACTCTTTTAATGTGCATTTACATAAGTTGCATGTTAATAGCCATGAGTTCTTGGACTTTTCCTCCCCAATACCAATTCAGATTTGGATTAAGTCCCAAAATGTGTTGTGCATACCCTGAGAGAAACATAAATCATTGGCAGCCACAAAGGGCACTTAACACCTTGTACAATCTGCCCTTTTGTACCTATTGTAGATTAATTGCATCTTTTTAATTGATCACTATCCCTTTTTGATGTTATAAGCCTTGTTGGGTGCAGATATGCCAGTGTTGGCTGGAGCCTTGTCAGTCTTGGGTTTTCACTTTGAGATTAAGTAAAGACAAAATTGTCCTCTCCCAGCCTGGCAAAACTTGGATATGCGAACTGACTTTCTAAGTACAGAGTAATTTTAAATAAAACTTACAGACAATGGCAGCTGGTCTACTGTAATATTTTCCCAGTTTATGTTTTGCATGTTTGCTTTCTTTATATATTATTAGAAATATAAAAGAGAGAAAAGGCTTGGTGTGCTGTAAAGTTTTATTACAAGTCTTCACAGAGTGATAAAAGTGGAGGTGAGTTGAGAAGTCACCTATTTTACTCTGAGGTTGGAGAAAAAAACTTTTTCGACTGATCATCAGTTCTACCCATGTTTTGTGCAATATCTGTAAAACGATCCCTTGGTATATGTTGAGGTTTGGTTACAACTCATGTGCTAGATACCAAATATATTCGGTCCCATCATATGCATAGCAAAATGATGTCTCTTATACAGTATAAAATAGCAAGATCAAGATTCGTTTTTTGGATTTCTTTTAAAAAATAAAACATTTTCAAGACATAGAAAGTTGAATCCTTGGATGCAGAATCCATGGATATGAACAGCCAGCTTTCAGCTAAGGGAAATTCATCATATTAAATCCATCATATTAAAAGGGAGTGTTTTCTGATCTCAAGTAGTTCTTGCCATTAGGAAACTTCTTATGTTTAGCCAAAAACTAGACTTTCATGCCATCATCTTCTCTGTGGCAATATAGAAAAAGCTTGACTCCTTTAGATATTTCTCTTACGCACCAATTCTCCCATCACTTTCATTGCCTTTATGCAACACTTCAACCAAACTGGTTTCCAGATCCCCCAATCACCATCTTGGTCACTCTTTTCTGGACCGTCCCTGGTTTACCATGGGTCTACACTTTGCTTGCGTCAGTGAACAAAATCTAAACAAGGACTTTAAAAATTATAGCGCATGAGTGGGCAGGATATTTAGAGAGATTGTACCCTTTTGACAAAATTGCAGCTCATTTGAAATGGCAAAAATTGGGTGGGGTGTATTTATAGATAAAACCTTTTCTGTCTTTGAACATTCTATTAGCATTCTATTATGTGATTTCAGCTCATTTAAACTTTGGGTTCAGGGCCTGGATTGCCAAGCTTCTAAAAGACCAGATAAGACACAGATAGGCTAGAGGCAAAATAAGAGGCTTTATTCTCAATGGACAGAGAGGATGTCAGTGGAGACAGTACTCCAAAGAGCTGACATACTTCAATGTAAACATACAGAAATATTTATAAGAACTTGACAACAATTCGAAACAAAGGACTTCTGTTGCCCTGAGTGTTGATTAATCCAGATCATGGCAGGGTTGGATCTGCAGGCTGGGTGACTGGGATGTGCTGTCTGTCATTGTTGCCAATTGGTTTATGGGTTTAGAGGGAAATTTAATAAGCTGTCATTGGTATATTGGTATGTTTACTGGTCTGCCCAGGAGAAGGGTGCAAGCAAAAACTAATGTAATGTAGCAAGAGATAATGGAATGAAATGGGTTTAGATTCTCTTTTTTAGACAATACAATGAGTACCAGTCAGGTTGTTCAGGGTGTTGGCATATACAATGGGGAACTTACATAAGGAGATCTGACACAACATTATAGATGAGGAAACATTATCAACATAAAATCAGATAAAATGTAGGAAACCTTTGTGATGCTACATGAGAAGCCATTAATTGTCCTCTGGAATATTCTGGAGTATTGTGAGGGGATTATGATAATCATGAGGATTCCTTGAGGTTCAGGGTGTGATGAGGCAACATTCCAGGGAGAAATTCATGAAAAGGTTACTATAGAACAAAGGAAAAGTCAACGTGTGCTTCTTGTATATCTCAATGAAGTTAAAGACTATGGAATTCATATTTTTGGGGTTCAATTTTCAATAAAAATTCTTTGCTATGGAAGAATAGGTGAAGTTTTACTCTTAAAAACACTAGTGGGAGGAAGTTTAGTGCAAGGTTGCTGTGGCTTGAAAATATTTTTCTTTCTAATTTGGACTGATCAGTAATGAGTCATTTCCCACCATCACATTCCTTAGAGTTCCTCCTTCTGGTACATAATACCTCTTTTAGACATGTACCAAAATGATTTGCAATGCTGATTTGATTATAATTCTTTATATGCTTTCAAACCCTTTGTAAAGACCCAGGACACTACAAGCTTCCAGTATATTCATATTGCTATCTAAGTAATGAGTACTACAATCATGCTTCCCCCTTCATAATTATATAATGAATTAGAAGCAGGTGAGCAACTATGGACCAACTCTCACAATCCTGCACTATAGGTTTGGCCAGATATGGATGAAATATTTACACATCCACTGATGGTTAGGGAATTTCACCAACATAAACTTAACAGGACTATTTTACTGGAAGATTCCAGGGGCTATCCATTCCAACACCCTTCTGCTAGTCATGAAAAGCACAGTCAAAGCACCCCCAACAGATGCCAATCCAGCCTTTGAACTACTACTATTAGTAATAATAATAGGAAATCTACTAGGTATACTTTGGAGTTACTGCCCTAAACTACTTCTCCCAGAATTCTGCTGGTTTCAGAATACCAGGACTGTGTGTGTTAAAGTCTCAATGTGGGGCCAGCCATATGTCAGAGGGGCTTCTTCCTTGCCTGGCAATCCAGCCAGGCATTCCTCCCTCCCTCCTGTCCGCCCCAAGGCCCTCTCACCACTCCCTTCACCATCCATTTTGGCCTCACCACCCTCCTTTGAAGGAACCAAACTCAGCCTTTTGGAGAAGTGGCACCTGCAATGGGGACCTGGAGAAATTTACGATACTTAGATAACTCTTCCAAAAAGTCATTGGTTAGTGTTTTGAATCTTAAGTTTTTTTGCATGAGCGGTTCAAAAATTGTGTTGGATGTATGGATCTTACAAAATGGAACCGGCATACGAAGCACAAACAACTTTTTGCACAGCCCTAATAATAATCTTTAAGAATAATTGGGAACTGAAGAGTCAAACAGAATTGCCCAGTCTCAAATAACATGACTTATTTCCACAGAACTACCTTGGCTTGCATGCAACTTTCCCTTACATAACTTGTACACATCCAACACATTTTGTCGCTTGTAGTTATAATTCTATTTCTCTCTTCCCTACAAGAATACAAAGTCCATTCTTCCTTCCTTATATCAGCCACTTGCATTGCTTATGGTTTTTAAAATTTTATTACATGTATATCTCAAATTTCTTTTTAAAAGACTCAAAATAGCTAGCTGATAAAGTTCAAAAAAAGCAATTGAAATCAAACCATACAAACAGAATTAGCCACAAAGCAGAAAACACATCAATAAAGAAAGAAGGAACAGCATGCAAACAGTTAAAACACCCTCAACAGCTATTCAACTTGAAGTCCAAAAGCCTAGCTCCTTTGTGTTTTACACCTTATTCGGGCCTGTGGGAAACTATTGGAACAGTGCATTGAGTGAGATATTTTAAAGGAAGATGTGTGTGTATGTGTGGGTTTTTTTTTCTCCCCCTCTTGTTTCAGGGAGTAATGTCTAATGAAGAGTCAGACAACATTCTCACCGTCTACAAAAAGATTGAGTGATTTCTTCTCACTATGAGAGAATTAATTCACACAGCTTCCTATTGTGCTGCTGCTAATGCTCCCGCTGCTCTTACCATCAAGCTTCGAAAGTACCATATTTTAATCATTTTTTAAAAAATCAGTGTACTGCTCTCTTGATTTAACCCATACCTGGGCAAAGAGAGGTTCATAGGTGAACATATGCTTGATTACACTGGAAAACCTTGACTCAGTAGATGGGCAACGGCTGGAAGTAAACATTTGCTATTGTTTTCCAGAAGATAAAATAGAAACGTAGTAGAGAATGTGTGCCACCCTTAACCAGATAATTGGCCAAAGGGCGCATAAGTTGTCCTTCATGTTCATATGATCTGGCCATCAAAACTATGCATCAGTAACAAATAAAAAGTTTCCATACCTTATAAAATGGAGGATTTTTTGAAAGATGGAGCAGTGTCTAGAACCGTGGTTCCCAATCATTTTTTGACCAGGGACTGCCTGACTAGGGACCACTCTCTAACATTAGTACCAAAAGAGTTACAAATTGTTTTTTGGTCAACTTTAGATTTGGTTTGGATATTTGGGGTGCTGATTCAGAAAATTGCATTGGATAGACCACATCAGCTCTAGTTTCTGAAAGCTGAACAGAGAAAAACATTGACAGAAAGATCAACTCATTTGAGCTGTGGTGCTGGAGAAGACATCTCCAAATCCTACGAATGGTTAAAAATACAAATAAGAGGATCATATAATCCAGTATCTAATCCCAGATCATTTGCTTTGAACTAAATTATATGAGTCTACAGTGCCATATAATCCAGTTCAAAGCAGATCAACTGGGATCAGATACTGGATTTCATGGCAGGGTAAATGGAGTCATAGAATCATGGGCATATATGTTCTGTTGCTGGTATTGAAATCAGTGTGTATGTTATAATCAATAGTGTCTTTGAATCAATGAAATCCAGTACTTATTCTCTTTCTCAGCAGGGGAAAAATGCTTCCATTTTCTTCACATGCAGAAAAATCCCACAATAACATGATTTAATCTTCCCCACTAAAAGTTTGAGTGAAATCTTTTAAATGACAAGGCTGCCTAGTATTAACATTAAGGTAGAATATTTTTTAAAAATCTGATGCAACAATATAGACTATACATACATTGCATTGCCAACAATATTACGTGCAAAAATGTGTAAGGTTTCATGTCCTTTGTAGCGGTAGATTCTCAGAATTAAACCCATTTCCTAAAAAATAAAACACAGAACAGGATGTAGGGTTCCCTTGCCAGAGTGAGTTTTTTCATCCCTTTTTTGCCACATTTTTCTTTCCCTTTCAGTGGTAGGTGACCTTTTCAGATTGGTATGCCAGGCAATCTGAATGATGCACACCCATTTACTTGCCCTCTTCCCACCCATATAAGAAAGATTAGAAAGGATACTTAAAATTCCCTTTCCTGAACCACAATGCCCTCACTGCTGGAAGATAACCTATGAGCTACACTTATACAATGCAATGCTACACAGAAGAGATGAATCATTTAGCCAAGTAAAATACTGTGACATTAAACACATTCTCTGCTATATTTGCCTGTCTCTCAGTGCATGTAATTGGGAAAGATATACCCAGAAACAAGCTTTATTCAATGAGAGCATGCTGTGCAGAGTAATGTAAACTGAACAATACACGTACAAATTTGGGAATATAACACAAAATCCCAACATCCAGTGTGAAACAAGGGCTGGAAGAAGTTCCTTTTCCACCAATGCCAGACCTTGAAAATCTTGATTTATTAGACTACTACTTCCTTCTCTTCTTCCCTTCCATTCCTCACCTTTTCTTTCTCTCTCTCCCTTTTCTCCCTTCTCTAACTATTATTGGACTGCAACTCCCAGCAGTCCTCCTGATTGATCTACCTACCTACCTACCTACCTATTTCTATCTAATCTATCTATCTGGAGGATTGCTGGGAATTACAGTCCAGGAATAGGAAATTGAAAATATGCAGGGATTGGGATACTCTCAAAGAAATCCAAGGAGAAGAAAGTTTGCATCTTGGAAGCAGTGCATTTGGATCATCCTCCTCTTCTAAAAGGCCTGGTCTAGTGGATGCTGGAAGCTGTAGTCTGGAAGAGAGTGTGGATATGCTGTTGAGTGTTTTGTTTGTCGGGGAGTTGTTTTGTGCATGTGCTGTAGTGTATTTTTGCTTTTTGCACTTTTAAAGTCCGTTCACACTATGTTTTTCTGTGTTTTTATGAGTGATGGTCACTCGTTGGCCTGATAGCTGTATGATGCCCAAATTTGGTGTCAATTTGCCCAGTGGTTTTTGACTTATGTTAATCCCACAAATGAACATTACATTTTTATTTATATAGATGCTGGGAGTTGAAACAGAGGGCACTTCCAGACAGCAGTATATCACAGGTTTTAAACAGGGGCAAAAAATCCCGGGACTTTAGAAGAGATCCACATACAAACAGAGGCGGCCCTAGGTAATTTTCAACAGTAAGCAAACAGTATTTTGCCCCCCCCCCCCCCCCAACCAATCACTGATATATATTTTCTATTTGTCGTGGGAGTTCTGTGTGCCATATTTGGTTCAATTCCCTCACTGGTGGAGTTCAGAATGCTCTTTGATTGTAGGTGAACTATACATCCCAGTAACTACAACTCGCATATGTCAAGGTCTATTTCCCCCCCAAGAGTGCCTCAAGAGCACCCCTGGGCAAAATCAACTATACTGTAAATGCTTACTTTGAGTAATGGGTGGAGCCACCCCTGCATACAAACCTGTTGGTCCCAGGATTTCTGCCTACGTTGTCAAGACATCATGCTTTGTTGCTAAATTTAAAGGACCCCAAGATGGCTGCTGCAGGACTTCTGCTAGAAACTTTGGCAGTTTTTTTTAAACCTCAAGATGCAGATATGCAGAGAGTCACTGCAGTGAATCACTACAAAACTTCCTTTCTTTGTCCTGGCCAGAAAAACTGTGCTCTCTAGACGTTTCACGAAATATCTGCCACACAAAACCAAGTTTACAGGGTGTAGGACCACTTCTGCCAAAGTCAGCACTGCACAATCAAACAGGAACACACACTTTCAATCCAAGAACAGAACTTTGTCATTATGGCTGCCTGGCCATCTGTCCAGGTAGATTTGGTGGTGTACTTGTGCAATCAGACAACAGGGTGCTGTTCCTGGGTTATACATGGCTGTTCCTGATTGGTCTTCTTGTGAAAAGATGTACAACATTGACTAGGGAGCCACAACTTTGTCCTGGCCAGATAAAATGTGCCCTCCACAAATTTCATGAAGTTTCTGGCACGCAAATGTTTTCGCCTTCTACTCAAGTGCCACCTTCTTGTTAGGAACCAACCAATCAGGAACAAACAACTAAAACCTGGGAGCAAATCCAGATTAAAAAAAATCCCATGATTTCGAATTGCAGGGTAATACAGACATGTGAAAATCCGCATATTCAGCTCAAAACCACGATATACCCACACCTGGAAATCTCATGGGTTTCTTTGCCTTTTGTAGCGATCGCTTCCACATTTACAGGAACTGTGTCTGGCCACCGTCCTGTTTGCTGCAGAAGCTCCTGGAATAAAGGTACTGCCTGGACGGGCCCAGAGCCCCTTTTTTCCAAGTTTTGCTTCAGACTCTTCAGAAGTAACAGGTTTACGTTTTTCAGCTTCTATCTCCCCAAACAAAATGGTGCTTGGTCATCCTGAGTTGATAAATGTATGGACATTTAAGAATGAAAAGTGCTAGAGCTGAAACCAAAGCATGTTTTTCATCCCTCTCATATTATGAAAACACATTTTAAAAGCAATTTTGAAGACACCCAACCATTCTTATTTAAAAGCCAGCTGTTGAAAGTATACAAGCAGCAAAATAAAAAGCAAATATGATAGATTTTTTTCCCCAAAAACGGATATTCCAAGAATCTGTAAGTGTCACCCATAAATACAGCCTGTTGCACTTGATTATGGACTTTGAATCTTGACTGACAAATATGGATTCTATGCATTTTAGTCACAACATGAGGGAAGAGAGAAAGAGCGTGTCAAAGCCTACAGAATGGAATTGCTTGCATGGAAGTGTGAAAGATGTTTTTTGGGGGGTGAGGAACACCCTGCAGAATTTTAGCTAAGGTAATGAGGTGGGTGGCGGCACAGATGATAATGTGTCAGTATTGCTGCATGTCACACAGATGTGTGGGTGTGCTGAAGAGTGCTACATATGTGGGCGGAATGAGTCTTTTTGTAAAAGGATGTCAAAGCTTCAACATCCTGTCTTCAAATTGGTTTCATGAGAAACAGACAGGAAAAAAATGTTCCTTTCTAATAAAAAAATGCTGCTTTTGTGTGCCTGCATCTTTGGAACCAAATGGATTTGCACAATCTTGGGAGCATAACCGCTTTGTGGAGTTGATGGTAGACTTCCACAAATCCCTCCCTTCAAAGGAAGCTGCTGTGTGAAATTGTATTTTTCAGTAGGAAAGATGAAATTCTTATCTGTGGTTGGGGCAGCATCCTGCTATTTTAGTGGTGAATTAGTATTTACTTCTTGAGAGGCATACAGAGTACTTCACACCAGGTCTGGAGGTTGCAAAGTTTCTGGGAAGTACACAGTGTAGATTGAGGAGATGATTCTCTTCTGGCAGGTTGTTCCACACTCTGTGAAGCAAAGCATTAGGAAAATGAGGGTTGCTGTGAATTTTCTGCGCTACCTTGCCATGTTCCAGAAGCATTCTCTCCTGACATTTCACCTACATCTATGGCAGGCATCCTCAGAAGTTGTGAGGTCTGTTGGAAACTAGACAAGTTGATACATATGTGGAATGTCCAAGGTGGGAGAAAGAATGCTTGTCTGCTTAAGGCAAGTGTGAATGTTGCAATTGGCCACCTTGATTAACATTGAACAGCCTTGCAGTTTCAAAGCTTTGCTGGTTGTTTCCTGGGGGATCCTTTGTTGGGAGGTGTTAGCTGGCCCTGATTGATTCTTGTCTGGAATTTCCCTGCTTTCTGAATGTTGCTCTTTATTTACTGTCCTGATTTTAGAGGTTTTAATACTGGTAGCCAGATTTTGTTCATTATCATGGTTTCCTCTTTTGTGTTGAAATTGTCCACATGCTTGTGGATTTTAGTGGCTTCTCTGTGTAGTCTGACATTGTGGTTGTTAAAGTGGTCAAGCACTTCTGTGATCTCAAATAATATCCTGAGCCGAGGTTGGTTCATAAGGTGCTCTGCTAAGGATGGCTTCTCAGGTTGAATTAGTCTGCAGTGCCTTTCCTATTCCTTGATTCATGTTTGGCCACTGTGTTTGGTGATGAACCTGATGAACAGACCTCACAACCTCTGAAGATGCCAGCCATAGATGTGGGCAAAATGTCAGGAGAAAATGCTTCTGGAACATGACCATACAGCTCGAAAAACTCACAGCAACTTTCTAAGAACATGTAATGCTCAGCAACAGAATAGAGAAGCCTACTCAGTGCAATAAAGGAATTAGAGAGAGAACCATAATGAATGTTTGTGTACATCCTTTTTGTAGTATAGGAGTTAGTATGTGTGGAGTGTTGTATGGCCATGTTCTAACAGCATTTTTCCCTGATGTTTCACCTGCATTTGTGGTTGGTATCTTCAAAAGATCAGTTATTCTGAAGATGCCAGCCACGGATGCAGGCAAAACATTAGGTGAGAATGCTGCTAGAACAGGGCTATAGAGCCCAGAAACCATACACCACTCCAGTGACTCCGGCCATGAAAGCCTTTGGCAATACAAAGTTATGTAAATTTTATTTTTTAAAATTGTGGTTGAGTGTAATAGTGATATTAGGTGTCACCTTGAAAATGGGAAGTGGGGAGTGGAGTTAGGAAGGACTGCTAACTCTTGCAGAAGTGATTTGACCCCTTTCCTCTACCTTCTTCCTCTTGGAACCTCCCTCTAAGAGTAAAAAGGTGCTCTGAATTATGGTGCAGAAAGGCACTTCCTAGTTCATTGGTGGCTTTCATTTCTCCCAGCAACTTTATATTCCTATTTTTGTCATATATTGTTTATGACATTCCAGTAAATTCATTCCAGTAAAATAGATGTATACCAGTAAAGTTGGCACCAATTCTAACATTTTAGATTGCACATGAATTAATAAAATTTAAAATACACCCTTTAGAAAAAGAGTTAAAGCACAACTGTTGGTTTTATACATTTGACTGACATTCAGATCATATATATAACTGTGTTACAGATGCACATAGCAGTAGTAGACACTTCTATGCTAATTTTGCACAGCAGTAATGGGAATCTATTCAGTTTCAGCACTATAGATGACCACTGAAATGAACATAATAAGATTTTGTAGAATATCCTGTGGTATGTGAGAAGGCAATCTACAGCTTTAGATACTCACCAATACCTTTAGATATTCTTTGTCATTGTCTAAGGAAGTGGGGGAGCAAAGGGGATGAGGGGGACCCTATTACTCATTGAAAGAAAGGAGTCCCCACCATTCTAGGCAAGTGAGTGCAGCATTTTTCCAAATGAAGCAGGGAGTGTTTGAGGACCAGGATATCCGTAGGGATATCAAGGTGCTTGTTTATAAAGCTATTGTCTTCCCAAGCCTACTATATGCCTGCGAGATGTGGACTATCTACAGATGTCACATGCAACTCCTAGAACAATTCCATCAGTGCTGCCTCCAAAAAATCCTGCAAATCTCTGGGGAGGACAAGCGGACAAATGTCAGCGTGCTGGAAGAAGCAAAGACCACCAGCATTGAAATGGTGGTCCTCTGCCATCAACTACGCTGGACAGCCATGTTGTCCGGATGCCCGACCACCATCTCCGAAAGCAGTTGCTCTACTCCAAACTCAAGAACAGGAAACAAAATGTTGGAGGACAGGAAAAGAGATTTAAAGATGGGCTCAAAGCCAACTTTATAAACTCTGGCATAGACACTGAGAACTGGGAAGCCCTGGCCCTTGAGCACTCCAGCTAGAGGTCAGCTGTGACCAGCAGTGCTGTAGAATTTGAAGAGGCACGAATGGAGGTCTAAAAGAGAGAAACATGCCAAGAGGAAGGCATGTCAACCAACCCCAACCTGGACCGCCTTCCACCTGGAAACCGGTGCCCTCACTGCAGGAGAATGTGCAGATCAAGAATAGGGATCCACGGTCACCTATGTACCCACCGCCAGTACACCGATCTTGGAAGACAATCCTACTCGGGCAATGAGGGATCACCTAAGTAAGTCAAACACTACTCTTTCACAGAAAGAGATGTTCCTGAAATGTCATGAGTTGGGGGGAAAACCCCTATGAAAGTTTTGCCTTGGCCTACTAAATATATCTTTGTACAAGGGTATCTGAAACTTGGCAAGGACACTTGTAACACCATTAATGTCTTCTCTGCCATGTCAGGAACCAAGATCATCCTCTTGCTTGACACTGGCAGAGAAACACAGAGTACAGAGAGGCTGAGAGAGGATCAGGAATTGTTCCAAGGCATTGGCAGGGAGTACCTGAATTGATCCAAAACAGCCATTTTTCTTTTAAGAAGGTCTCCACTACATTTTTGTTATAATACCTGGAGAGATTTTAATGATTGGTTCCAATATTTTGCAAAGAAGTAATTCAATATGATAGCATTTAGGATCTGGCATTTTTTCTAATCATTTTTACTCTCTCCTGTATATGTTTCCTCAAAGGAAAGTCCTACTGCTTTCAGCAGAGCTTACCCCTGGCTAAGTAGCTCAACGTGGATTGAAGCCTATTGTGGAATTCTGCCCAAGGACTTTAGCTGCATAATAAAATTCATTTTAGAATAATTGTTCAGATTTGGACAATTTGCCCATGTATTGTGTACAAGACTTTTGTGCTGTGTTTACCTAGCTTGTGCGTTTGCTTCCTGTCCTATTTCTGTCTCTTGCACAGAGTTCTTTATCTAATAGCTCTTCCTCAAAGAATATTTGCTAGATGTGATTCAGAACTGGGCTGGGGAGGAGGGATTGTTTCCTTTAAAAGAAGTTAGAAAATTGTGAAGCCTACACATTCTCAGAGAAACAGATGCACCAAAAGCTGATCTTTCATTGTCGTTCCTCTGTCCCTCTCCCGCTCAGCAGCTCAATAATTTCCCAGCTTGTTTGAATCGCTGCTTTGAGGCACTCTGTACTCCAACAAAACAGATTCCAATCACTCTTTGCTTTTCTCAGGGAAAAAGGCAATGGGCATGGGAAGCCTTTGGGGACAGCAGATGCAAAGAGGCGACGATTCCCAATTCAGGCTGACGATTTAATCTGGAGGAATAAGGAGGGCTTGCTGTATCAGTTGTGTATATCTTGCAGAACAGAAGTGTTTTACCATGATTCTAGATGGGTTTTTGCACTGACTGGTCAAATTTTGGTTAATGGGTGAGCACCCAAGATCCTTTTCTGATGTATCTCTTTACATTTGTCCATATTCCAGTCTGCCCATATTAAGCATTAGCTTTCTAGGTGAATAATGCAATTTGTTAGTATTTGTTTTCTTTGCAGAAGAAATTCAGGCTTTAGAGAGCAAAATAAATATGAATAAAATGTCATCATGCTATAGATGTTATTCTATATTACATGTAATATTATTAATAATATTTCAGTATAGTACAATATAGTAGTATATAATACTAATATTGTGCTATGCTAATAATGTAATATATTATATGTATATAATATTGATGATAATACTGTAATACAATATGATACTAATAATAATACAATATAATACTATAATAATTATATATTTTATCTTACATGTAGTATTACTAATAATATTGCAGTATAGTGGTATAGTACCATATAGTACAATAAGCCCTAAACGGTTTGGGCCCCTCCTATCTTCGCAATCGCATCTCCCTCTATGAACCAGTGCAAACTTTAAGATCTTCCGGGGAGGCCCTCCTCTTGCTCCCACCACTGTCATAAGCATGGTTGGTGGGGATGAGAGAGAGGGTCTTCTCAGTGGTGGCCCCTCACCTCTGGAATGCCCTTCCTAGAGAAATAAGACAGACCCCATCCCTCCCCTCCCTTCATAAGAGCCTGAAGACTTGGTGGTTTAAGCAAGCCTTTGAGAATAACTAGTTCTAGCTCAGGCCTAGACATTGTTGAATATGGCCATATCTTTTTCTACCAATTACCCAGGTTACTTCCTCCTATTAGGCCCTGGACATGAAGAGCCATAGACTCTACCTAATTTCCTGGGCCCTCTACAAATTGTACTGGCCTTGGCCCGGTCTTTTAAATTGCCTTGAACAGGCAGGGTCATTTTAAATATATATGTGCTAGTGTGATTTTTTAATGCTTATATTGTTTTGTTAATTTTATGTTTATGTTGTTTACTCTGTATGTATTGATGATGTTACTTGGAAACAGCTCTGAGTCCCCTCTGGGAGATAGAGTGGTATATAAATAAAGTTTTGTTGTTGTTGTTGTAATATATAATACTAATATTGTGCCATGCTAATAATATCATATATTGTATGTACAGGGTGAGGCAGCATAACTTCCTTTTTTCAAAACTTAATAAAACCCATTGTATGAATCAGATTTTTTAAATATAATGTAGACGCATACCTAAAGTTTTGTTTTACATAGTTTTGAAGATCAAATTAGGTAGGTGATGTCCCCCATTCTCCATACACTGAGTAAACCTATTTCTGGCATTTGTCATGACTCTTGCCAGCATAGCAGGATGTTGGTCTTCAAATCTTGTAGGGTCCTTAGACGGTTCACATAAACACGGGATTTCAAAAAAACCCATAGAAAAAATAACAAGGAGCCAAATCTGGAGAGCAGGCCGGCCATTCCAAATCCGCTCGAAAAGTAGGCCCCAATGGCAAAAGCATGCTCCTCACTGTTCCAACGCATGATGGCGACTGAACTGTGTCAGGACAAAACTTTATACTCCTGCCTCTCGAACGAGACCACTAGCATTCTGCTACGTCTTCAACCAACTGAATGGCGCACATTTTAAAAAAGGAAGTTATGCTGCCTCACCCTGTACATATAATTTGTACGCTGCTCTGAGTCCCCTTTGGGGTAAGAAGGGTGAGATATAAATGTCGCAAATAAATAAATAGACTTCAAAAGCACAAACCAGATTAATTTAAATCCCATTTACATGTGCTCTTTCAAGGGATCTTGCCTGGGTCCAAAAATAAAGTTCAGTCTATTACATTAAAGGAGCTATTCAGTTTAGAAAACCAGATTAAATCAACTGTTCCAATCTTTTGTTCATTGCAAGCAATCAATGAATCCATTTATTGATCCAGTCAATGGACCTCACATTTAAAAAACCGAGTTAACATTCAGAAGTACAGTCGAAGAACACTGATCAAATATTTATTTTGACAAATACAAAACCCCAAATGTATTCAAATAGGACTGCTTAGGTATCATCAAACCAGATGTGTCCTTTTCTATGTAAACAGGTTTCGTGGAATAATAGGAGCTGCCTTATTTGGTAGAACAAGTAAGAATTATTCTGCTTGGCGGTCCTCCGTGAGCCTCGCTTTGGGAGTCTGTAGTTCTTCAATGTTTCTTCCGTGGGCCTGTACTTCCTCAGGGTGAAATAACAAGCCCTTGAAACAATGCCGTGCCGGCTTGGCAACTGACCACTGCCAGACTACAGCTGACACAAGGACTAATTTGGGAATGTGCAGAGTTGCAGAATGACATTTACTGTATCTTTTTGATATTCCTGATAGAAAGCATGAGGTCTCAGCAGGTCTTGCCGGCTTGTTTGCAAAGTGTCAGCTTGAAAGAATCAGGCTGTTCTTGTGTCAACTCTGGGAGGCGATGGCTGCCGGTGCAGACCATCAAAACATAACTAGGGAAAGTGTCTCCCTTATATTCAGTTCAGCAATTCTATGACATTTCGTATCTATTAATATTGTACATTGCCATGCTGTACTGATAATAGAAACTTGAAGTCTCACTACATGTCAAGACACAAAGGTTTCTTTGAAAAAGCAAAAAAGAATGAATCTTCTGCAAGAAGTTTAAGGGTTTTGTGGGACAAACAAGGGCTTTTAAAAGACTTTAGTGGAAAGAAGCATTTTGTACCGAATTAGTTCACAAATATGTAAAGGTATAGCAGCTGCCATCTGACAAATGTAAAGTTTGTCAGATTTCTTGCAGGGGTTCCAGCAACATTGTCTCTTCCGATCATCAGAGTTAAGCATCGTACACACAATATTCATTTAAAATGACAATACTGATGGTGATTGAGTGGAGTTTCTTTCTTTTCCACCTTTTTTCTAGGAAAGGGGGATTTGTCCCTTATCACCGAAACAGCCTGTTTAAACAATAGAACACTTTCCATTCTGCAATGTTTTTACAACTGAGTTTGTGCCAAAAATTAATGCTTAGATCTCAGTTACACAGCAGTCTGCACTGTAATCTATGTGGCACAGTTTTCATGGTGCAATATCTAGTTCTGGCATTCAGCATCTCCCCCAGAAAACGGCTATCATCAATGCTCATTGCAGAGAGAAGGTTAACTGCACAGCAGTGACTTCCACCACAAAGACCTGAAAATGGCACAAGAAGAAACCAATATCTTTTCATTTCCTCCTTCAAAATGCTTCCAGAATCAGGATAGCTCTTATCTTCGTAGGACAGTGCTCAAAAGAAGTCATCTGCAACTGGCAGAGATCTGCCCCATTTTTAAGGGCATACTTTTTGAAAAAAGAAAAAAAAAGACAGAAGCGAATAGAAACATTCATGAAACATTGAGGTTGCAGTTCTATAAAATATATTCAATGGGATTTACTTCTGAGCAGATATGTATAGCAAATCTTTCAGATACGGATTTAGACATTGATATCCACATTATACATAGAGATCTGAGAGGCATGCATTTGATACCAGGGTTCAAATTCCAGCCCTTCCATGGGAGGTATCTGAGTAACTTTGGGCAAGTTGCAATCTTTCAGTCTCAGGTAAAGGTAAAGGTTTTCCCTTGATGTTAAGTCTAGTTGTGTCTGGAGGGTGGTGCTCATCTCCATTGCAAAGTCAAAGGGCCAGCGTTGTCCATAGATGCCTCCAAGATCATGTGGCCAGCATTACTGTATGGAGTGTTGTTACCTTCCTGCCAGAGCGGTACCTATTGATCTACTCACTTTTGCATGTTTTCAAACTGCTAGGCCAGCAGAAGCTGGGGCTAACTGCGAGAGCTAACCCCACTCCCCAGATTCAAACCGTCAGCAAGTTCAGCAGCTCAGCAGCTCAGCAGTTTAACCCGCTGCGATACCAGGGTCTCTCAAGCTTAGAGGAAGGTAATGCCAACCTCCTTTGGGAATGAAAACCCTATGAGAAAGTCTATAAATCAACTTGAAGGACCATAATAATACCATTGCATCTCTGATTGTATAAAATGATCTTCATCCTATAATTTAGTATAAGAAATAAGATATAGCAGGCTTGCTGGAGTGCTAGGGAAGCAAAATAAAGCTATTAAGTTACTATACAACTATACAATACTACTACTACTACTACTAATAATAATAATAATAATCAGTCTTTATTGTTATTGTAGCTGAAATTCTTCAAAAAAGTAGTCCTTTCACTTGATGAAACTTGTGAGAAAAACCCAACTTAAAAATGAAAATATTTGTGAGACTTTGGTATTTCAGAAAAATCAAATATGCTTTTTGTACTGTGCATTAATCTTTGATATATATCCTTTAAAATAGTCACAGTTGATGAAAAATGCAGACATGGATTCATCCATGGGTAAAATGCATACATTTAAATGTACACTAAATGTTTTCTTTGCAGAGAAAATGCAGGGATTTCCATGTCAGAAGAAAAAGCCAAGATTTGCAATACGATACAAAAAAATTGGTAGGAGAATTCAGTTAGGTTCTACAGAAGCACAATAAAATTGAGACTGAATTGTGTACTTGTAGTATGTATCCATTTAAATGATGGATAACCTGTACTTAGGACAGAATGGCATTATCATGACAAAATATGGAGGAACAGAATGGCTTTCAGTTGAAAAGAGATCTGGCAAGGCTACATTTCACCACCCAATCTGTTTAACTTGTGTGCTGAACATATCATAAATAAAACAGGTTTAGATTGATGAAATGAGATGTGAAAATTGGAGGAAGCAACATCTACAGTTTAAGATATGCAGAGGACACCATATTACTAGCAGAAAATAGCAAAGGTGAATGAACAAAAGACAAGGAAGAAACTGCAAAGGCAGGTCTATAACTGAATATTAAGGAAACAAAAAACAATTGCCACAGATGATTTACAGAACTTTTAAGGAGACAATGAAGACATTGAAATATTTCAAGATTTCCCATATCTAGGCTCAGTCATTATTCAGTAGAGTCTGGAGTAGAGTTTTGAGGCAAGAAATCAGAAGAAGACTGTTACATTGACATGTAATGCAGTTTTAGAATATGGATTAACTATATTGAACTCGATTATATAACAATGTAGGCTCAGTTCAGTACAGTTAATCCATATTCTGAAATTGTGTTATATGACAGTGTAGCTCCAGTCTAAAGATTTTGGGGGAAAGGATGACCTTTGAGATCATAACCTTTTCGAAAACCAGAATCTCCAAAGCCTTTTGAAAGTGTGACATTTGGGAGATTAATTGGCGTTCACTAACATTTGGAAAAATCATAACCCTTTTGTAAAGTATGATCTTCCCGAGAAGAGTTAAATACTAGGCCTGTTTGATCAAGAAAAAATTTGTTTCTAAATTCGATTCTTAATTGGGGTGTTTTTTTGTTTCGATATTAAAAATATTTACAAAACTTTCCAAAAAAATGTTTTGTTATTTACGAATTTTCGTAAATATTTTACAAAACATTTTAGAAAAAAAAATTTTCTTGATCAAACAGGCTAAGTGTGAATGTTGCAGTAATGATTAGCATTGAATGGCTTTCTCCCACCCTGGACATTCCATAGTATTAGATAGATGATATATAACTCACCATTTGCCTAGTTTCCAACAGACCTCTGAGGATGCCTGCCATAGATGTGGGCAAAATGTCAGGAGAGAATGCTTCTGGAACATGGTCATACAGCCCTGAAAAGTTACACAAGCCGGATGGCGCGCGGAGGCCGCTTGTGAGCGCGCGCACGCCATCCAATGGGCTCCGGCTCCTGCGCCCCCCTCCTCCTCCTCCTCCTCCTCCCATCTGGGAGGAGGAGGAGGAGGAGGAGGAGGAGGGGGGCGCAGAAGCCGGAACCCATTGGATGGCGCGCGCGCGCTCACAAGCGGCCTCCGCGCGCCATCCGGCTCTGGCTCCTGCGCCCCCCTCCTCCTCCTCCTCCTCCTCCTCCTCCTCCCACTGGGAGGAGGAGGAGGAGGAGGAGGAGGAGGGGGGCGCAGGAGCCAGAGCCGGATGGCGCGCGGAGGCCGCTTGTGAGCGCGCGCGCGCCATCCAATGGGTTCCGGCTTCTGCGCCCCCCTCCTCCTCCTCCTCCTCCTCCCAGATGGGAGGAGGAGGAGGAGGAGGAGGAGGAGGGGGGCGCAGGAGCCAGAGCCGGATGGCGCGCGGAGGCCGCTTGTGAGCGCGCGCGCGCCATCCAATGGGTTCCGGCTTCTGCGCCCCCTCCTCCTCCTCCTCCTCCTCCTCCTCCCAGATGGGAGGAGGAGGAGGAGGAGGAGGAGGAGGAGGGGGGCGCAGGAGCCGGAACCCATTGGATGGCGCGCGCGCGCTCACAAGCGGCCTCCGCGCGCCATCCGGCTTCTGCCACGGTGCCGGATTGGCTCCCAGGCACCACTGCAGCACCACTCAGCAGCAGCCTCCATGCCATTAACGAGCGGAGCTTCAGCTCGTAAAATACATGGGGCTGCTGCTTCGATATTTTTAAACCCTTCCGGGTTTAAAAATATGTTTTGATATCGCTTCGGATATGCAAAAAAAAAACGATTTTAATACGAAATAACGAATTAACGAAACGAAACCGACAGGCCTATTAAATACTCGTTTGAGTGAATCTTCTCCTTAGTGGTAAGTATCCACTAGCATTCATGCAAGACAAATTAGGTTTCTCAGTTGTTGAACTGATATACCTGGTTATGTCTTTGAACTGTTAGGAACAAAGACATGCCAATGCACAAAATATTTAGCAGATCTTCAGATGTGTTATTTCACTTACCCCAAAACATCTACTCACCCATAGAATATCTTGTTTCTATATCTTGCTTTCAATAAATGAAAAAAAAGTAGTTTTCATTAAAAATAATATAGTTGGTTTACTTACAAACTTCATGTATTCAGCATAGAGGTACATTGCTTATCATTCTAGTTGCAGATAGCATTTGTGCAGATACCACAGGGCATCTTTTTTAGAATCAACATCTTTACTTTCTGAGAGTCTAATGGGGTCTGTCCTGTTCTCTCATACCAGAAGTGGCTATTAAAGTGAACAACAACAACAACAACAATAATAATAATAATAATAATAATACCACCAAAACTGTAATTCCTGGGGCAAACCAAACCTTAATTCTTTCTAGAAGGCAAGATGACTAAACTGGAAGTGTTGTATTTTGACCATATCATGAGAATATAACAATGCTTATAACAATGCTTATATTATGGGCAGTCCCCAACTTACAAATAACCGACTTACAAACAACTCATAGTAAAGAGAAGGGTTGAGAGAACAGGAAGTGAGAGAAATCTGCTCCTCAGAAAGGAAATTTCAAAAGAGTTATCAAAGGAGTCTCCACTAAAGCTTAAAAGAGGAAGATGGCATTACAGTTGATAAACTCAATTAATGAAGCCATAGGATGAATATGTAAGACCTGAGCAGGGCTATTGACAATAAGGTCTAGCGGAAGTCATTTCGGAACCATTGGCAACCATCTTTGAGAGTTCTTGGAGAACAGGAGAAGTTCCAGCAGATTGGAGGAGGGCCAATGTGGTCCCAGTCTTCAAGAAGGGAAAAAAGGATGACCCAAACAACTACCGTCCGGTCAGCCTCACGTCAATACCAGGCAAGATTCTGGAAAAGATTGTTAAGGAAGTGGTCTGCAAACACTTAGAAACAAATGCAGTCATCGCTAATAGTCAACATGGATTTATCAAAAACAAGTCATGCCAGACTAATCTGATCTCTTTTTTCGATAGAGTTACAAGCTGGGTAGATGCGGGAGATGCCGTGAATGTAGCGTACCTGGATTTCAGTAAGGCCTTCGACAAGGTCCCCCATGACCTTCTGGCAAGGAAACTAGTCCAATGTGGGCTAGGCAAAACTACGGTGAGGTGGATCTGTAATTGGTTAAATGGACGAACCCAGAGGGTGCTCACCAATGCTTCCTCTTCATCCTGGAAAGAAATGACGAGCGGAGTGCCGCAGGGTTCCGTCCTGGGCCCGGTCCTGTTCAACATCTTTATTAATGACTTAGATGAAGGGCTAGAAGGCATGATCATCAAGTTTGCAGACGACACCAAATTGGGAGGGATAGCCAATACTCCAGAGGACAGGAGCAGGATTCAAAACGATCTTGACAGATTAGAGAGATGGGCCAAAACTAACAAAATGAAGTTCAACAGTGACAAATGCAAGATACTCCACTTTGGCAGGAAAAATGAAATGCAAAGATACAGAATGGGGGATGCCTGGCTCGAGAGCAGTACGTGTGAAAAAGATATTGGAGTCCTCGTGGACAACAAGTTAAACATGAGCCAACAATGTGATGTGGCGGCAAAAAAAGCCAATGGGATTTTGGCCTGCATCAATAGGAGCATAGTGTCTAGATCTAGGGAAGTAATGCTACCCCTCTATTCTGTTTTGGTTAGACCACATCTGGAATATTGTGTCCAGTTCTGGGCACCACAATTCAAGAGAGATATTGACAAGCTGGAATGTGTCCAGAGGAGAGCGACTAAAATGATAAAAGATCTGGAGAACAAGCCCTATGAGGAGCGGCTTAAGGAGCTGGGCATGTTTAGCCTGAAGAAGAGAAGGCTGAGAGGGGATATGATAGCCATGTATAAATATGTGAGAGGAAGCCACAGGGAGGAGGGAGCAAGCTTGTTTTCTGCTTCCCTGGAGACTAGGACGCGGAACAATGGCTTCAAACTACAAGAGAGGAGATTCCATCTGAACGTTAGGAAGAACTTCCTGACTGTGAGAGCCGTTCAGCAGTGGAACTCTCTGCCCCGGAGTGTGGTGGAGGCTCCTTCTTTGGAAGCTTTTAAACAGAGGCTGGATGGCCATCTGTCAGGGGTGATTTGAATGCAATATTCCTGCTTCTTGGCAGGGGGTTGGACTGGATGGCCCATGACGTCTCTTCCAACTCTTTGATTCTATGATTCTATGATTCTAAGGTTGGCTTGCAAGCTTCTTATTCATAGGGTCACCATTAATAAAAGTTGACATGGTGGGTGTTAATAATAGCAAAAATAAAACATCTTTAATCTCCTGAATTTCAATGATCATTCCAATAAGATGCAGGTACATGTATAAAATTTACATTTACTGTATATATATTGTTAAAAATAAAAGCAAAACCATTACATGTTACTCTGTCGGGTCACCTAGTGTCAAACTGTATTTAAAAGTGTCCAGTTTCAATGGGGAAACAGTTTGCACTTCTGACATTTGATTCACAATACTACATTGAAAATATGACAATTGGTAGTCTTTGTGCCATGCTATGATTATTAAATTCAGATAATACATACTTGGGAGGGAATTCCAAACTTTCCCCCTTATCCCAAGGGGACAAGGTTCTGGAATTACATAGAGTTTTAGCCAACAGTTTGGCGTATTTTTAGACTTTACCTCATTTGTGGTAGGAAATGGCAACAATGTGTGCAAGTAAAATTACCACTATAATTATCCCATGAGAAAAATGTTGGCTATGCTTAGGTTGCAATTTTACAGTTCTCCAAAATCACATGGCTTCCATTGTTGTTTGGCTTTCAGTGCTTCATATGGTACTTCTTTTAGAAAGCATCACAATACTAGAACCAAAGGTTTTGTGTGTACATTGTCTTCATTTTAATAACATTTACAAATAAAGAGGAGCTCTGCTTTCTCTTTTCCCTTTCATCTAGATCAGTGTTTCTCAACTATTACTGGGAGTTGCAGTTTGGTGAAGTACTAGTGCTTTCTGGTAGGGAAGATTGAAGACATTGAGAAATAACAACTTCCATGATTCCATTGCATTGAGCCATGATTGTTAAAGTGGTGCAAAAATTCATTAATTCTGCAATGTAGAGGTACCTAAGTAACATCTTCTGGCCTGGGTCCTTTCAAGCCCATCTAAACAGTCAGACCATGCCAGTCAGCAACACTTGTTTTTCACCTCTAAAATGTTGGAGGATATGATTTAGGTGGCTATAAAGGTAGAGCAGGAGCCCTCAGTGGCATAGCGCATTAAACCACCGAGCTGCTGAATTCGCTGACCGAAAGGTCAGCGGTTTAAATCTGGTGAGCAGGATGAGCTGCCACTGTTGGCCCCAATTTTTGCCAACCTAGCAGTTCGAAAACATGCAAAATGTGAGTAGATCAATAGGTACCGCTCCAGTGGGAAGGTAATGCCACACCATGCAGCCATGCTGACCACATGACCTAGGAGACATCTACGGACAATGCCGGCTCTTCAGCTTAGAAACTGAGATGAGCACCATCCCCAGAGTTGGACACAACTAGACTTAATATCAAGAGGAAACATTTACCTTTACCTAAAGGTAGAGCAATGGCCTGAAATATGTTCCATCCTTTCATACATCAAAATGAATCAATCAGAACTTCCCCTAGTTTTTTTTTATTTTTGAGGATGATTACTCCCAAAGAATAGTCTTGCTTTGTAGATGATAACTGAGTCCAGATAGTGGATGCTCACATGGAAAGCAGTCTTCTCAATTTAGAGAGTGAAGCAACCTTTCCTTGGAAATCCATTGCCAGGGTGCTGTAAAAATATAATTATCAAAGGTATCCACCCAAAGAATTACCAAAGGAATCCCTCACACCTCCGTCATCCTTGACTCAATTCCCATTGCCTTTACACACGCATTTTGGCTCAAAATTTAAAGAGGATACACACAGAGAGAAGAATGTATATAAGATTTACCATCACTGTTTCTGGCCTAGTAGTGCTGCTCACACAAAGGCACTTCCATAGTAACTGGTTTTATTTCCATGTTTTCTCACTGTGTGTGCAAAGAGTTATTGCCACACTGAGACAACTCAGGCTGAATTTTAATAGTGAATTCACAGGCAAGTCAACTTCAGGTCAAAGGTTTTCTCATTTTGTATGCTGTCACCAGAAATTCAGACAAGCTCATTACTTTAATTATTCAGTAATATTTTCCTTTCTTTCACTGTGTCACTTGTAGATGGTTTACCTTTGTGGCAATTACACTGCAGGGGAATTAGGCAGTAGACACCACAAGTAGTTTCATATTTAACAATGATGCAGAAAAAACCTATAAAATTGTGTCACACCACTTGTGCTACAGAAAGGTATAATTTGCAGGTCATATAATGGATGTCAGAAAAGCAGCAACGATGAAAGCTATTTTGAGAGGTATTTACAGGATGATAGATGTTATGTTGCTGAGAAGCATTCATAAGATAACACTTGCATGTGGACCTGAATGCCATTTGGTAGCTATAGCATTGCCACCCAAGGAGTTTGAGATTTGGTTTTATGTGTTCCTTCACAAGATGCTATTCAAACTGACTGTACAAAAAAGCTTCTTATAGCATGCCATCAAGTTCCTTACACAAATGTCTCACTATCTCTGATGCTAAGGGTAGATAAATTGTGGCCCTCCAGATCATAGATGTAATTTCATTATTGAAATATGCAATGAGTTATTTTAGCAGTGTCTTCCCACTGTCAGATTGCCTTCAAAAATGCTGTATTCAAAGACTCTTTTTAGTTTGGTGTGTATTCAGCACAAAAATTGCACGTGGTATCTTTGAGAAGGAAGCAACAATTTCTGTGCAGAAAACAGCAGAGATATTCTGACCAGAAACTGCTGTACTTGGGGAATATTTGCTACTACTTCAACTGTCTTGGCTAAGTGCTATCAAATCCTGGAAACTGTGGTCCTAGGGCTTTCCAGACAGGTCAGAAATCCAGGAGGAACTGGGTTATTTTAACCTAGTTCCTCTTGGATTTCTGCCCCCACCCTAACACTGGGCTTTCCCTTGGGGGGGGGGGGTGACTAGATGTCTTTGGCTGACCTGGGTTGACATTCCCCCTGCCCCCCCATTTCCTTCCCAAAAAACTTACTTGAGTGGTCTGCTAGCAGTGCCAGGTGCCATCTTGCTCCTTTAGGCTCCAGAAGCCTGAAGAACTGGGATATATGTGGGGATTGACCACTGGGACTGCTGAAGCAATCGCAGGAGTCAATCCCCACAGGGCCCACACCTGGAAAGATCCAGATATTAAGATAAGGTCTGGATCTTTCCAGATGTTTTATTTATTTATATACAGTATTTATATTCTGCCCTGCATGGCAGATTATAATGCACATATACATAGTAAACATTAAATGCCATTTAGACATACAACATACAACATATATAAAAAGACACAGAGGCAATTTAACATTCCATCTCCATGAGGATATGCTCGATTCTGGCCACAGGAGGAGCTGCTGTTTCAACATCCACTTATGACACCAGGACCTTTGATGGAATACTTTCTCATCCTTCTGCATGCTGCTGGAAGGTTTTATGGTGTTGTAAAGTAGTTAAATTAGCTTCTCACATAAAGCAGTACCTAAATTTCCTACTTGACAGATGCAACTATCTTTCAGGCTGCATAAGTCAATAGCAAGTTAGACTATTAATGGTTGAGAGCTGGGCTGGCTTCAAACTCATGACCTCTCAGCCAGTAGTGATTTAATGCAGCTGGCTACTAACTAGCTGCACCACAGCCTATTATTAATCTGGAGCAAACAGGGGAAATCTCAGTTTTCTCCAGATTAATTCGGTTTTATCTGAGGCATCATCATTTGAGTGGCTCAGGTCAAACCAATACAGGTCCAGGGATATGGGTCTGTCTCTAATGGCTCTTACAAAGTCTAATCTTCTTTGCAAAAGTGTTCTGGAACCTCACCAAACTACAAGGCTCAGGATTCCATAGCATTGACCCCTGGGAGTTAAAGTGGTGTTAAACAGCATTAATTCTACAGTGTAATGAACTCTATGTCACATCGCTGTCTTCCTAATTTCTCAATTACAAGTGGCAGTCACTCTGCTTTTGCCTCTGGCAGCAACCAGGTTCCCATCCTCACAACCTCTGAGGATGCCTGCCATAGACACCGGTGAAACGTCAGGAGAGAATGCCTCTAGAGCATGGCCATATAGTCTGAAAAAACCTACAACAACCCAGTGATTCCGGCCATGAAAATCTTTGACAATACAATATTATTTTAATATTACTTTAAATATTATGGCATCCTTAGATAAACTTTGGTGGGGGACCTTGAATGTTTCACTGTATTCTCTTGAGTTACAGCTCTAAAGATCTTGGACAGATCATTCAATATTTGTCATGAAACTACAAATCCTAGAATTCCATATCGTGGAGACATGCTTATTACAATGGCAGAAAATGCCTCAAGAATGTTAGAGGTTGGAGAGTGCCTTGTGGTGTCTTCCAACTCTACAATTCCATGAGTCCAGAGTATATATTACATAACAAATATGAAAAGTTATTATAAATCTGTAAAATAATAAATTGTTCTAATACAATGAGAAATAGATAACTTTAGGCCAACTGTTTTCTGTCAACCATTGATTTGTGTCTTATAGACTGTCTCCCAAATTACCACTTATTTATAGGTCTGAACTGTGTGGCTTTATTTAAATCATTTTAAAGAGATGTGTAATATTACACCTTTTCATGTTTGTTCTATACTAATAATTTGGTTGGTTTCCATTTTCCCAGTGAGTTATGTCTTATCCTTTTGCTCTGTAAAAATAAAAAAAATCATGATAACTAACAATTTGTTGCTTTTGTGTGGTGTTCATAGAGTTGGAAGAGACCTTGTGGATAGATGGCTATCCAGCCTCTGCTTAAAAGCCTCCAAAGAAGGAGCCTTCACCACACTCCAGGGCAGTGAGTTCCACTGCTGAACAGCTCTCACAGTTAGGAAGTTCTTCCTAATGTTCAGGTGGAATCTCCTTACCTGTAGTTTGAAGCCATTGTTCCGCATCCTAGTCTCCAGGGCAGCAACTGCTAGAGGCAACTGCTTCTCACTACTTCTGAGGATGCATGCCATAGATGCAGGCGAAACGTCAGGAGAGAATGCCTCTAGACCATGGCCATATAGCCCGAAAAAAACCTACAACCCAATGCTTTTCATTGCCTAATGATAAGGCTGATCCTGTAAATGGAGTTTCCTTTTTTATTATTAGATTAACAACAATCATAACTGCAGCTGCTTTGCTTTAGGAAATCTGACTGAATCCCAGAATTTAAAGGAGAAACTTAATTGAACAAAATCCATCTACAAGATGGTAACAGATATGTATGTGTTCATGTGCAAAGCAACCATCACAGATGAAATCAGTAGCTTTCATTGCACCCAACAGTTCCATTAAATCAGAGAAACTATTTAGGAAACAGAAAAATACCTGTATTTCTGAAATACTTTTTGTTACACATATATTTCTTATTTTAGATAGAAGCAACCCTGATATTTCAGGTCTCCTAGGAATGTGGGACTGTCAGGTTCAAGACATGTGTTGACTATTTTATTTTGTTTTAATTTTTTTTTTGCCAAGACTGAATACAACTGTTTTGGAAAGTTATTCAACAAAGCAGTGATCTTATATTAAAAATCTTTGGTGTCATCACACAGCATGTGGAGCTTAGAAAGTAATCACAGAAATCACTCCACACTCTTCGGTATGGTTTGGGAAATGTTTACCCAGGGAGGGCCAGGAACGAGGAGTCTGCCATTTCCAACACCTACAGGGCAAACTTGCAGACAGGTGTTTGGGTTGGGTGGAGGCACAATCACAAAAAATGAAGATTGCAAAAAGAATGGATGAACTACATAGAAAGAGTGTGTTTACTTTGGGGGGCTTTAAAAATTCAGAGTACAAAAGCTGCATGCATACACATTTCCTGTAACCTAATTACTAGGTAATAATTTTGGGTAGCATAAATTTTACCTTATTACTTTCACCTTATTATCTTTAAATGAGAAACTTGCCTTATACTGGAATATTATGAATTTCCAAGGGCCGTGTTTAGAGGTTTTGTGTTTGTTTGTGTGTTGTATTGTGAGGATTCGAGTTGTCCCATCCTAGGGAACCTATGTGTTTGTATTCCCTGCGTCCCACTTAACTAGGGAGCGTGCTTTATAAATTCTGGAAACTTGAAATGAAGGTTTGTTTTGAATGGGATCTCATTTGTGTGAGCCGAAAGATTAAACAATTCATGTGTGGTTTTTTAGGTGTTGTCAAGACACAATAATCAGTTTTCCTGCTGTGTCTATATGATATCCTCAATAATCAGTCAGTTTTATGTTGAAAACAAGAACACAAATGACAGAAAAAGCACTTCGCAAAGATGATTCTTTTGTAGCTGCAAACTGTTTTCGTTCAGCTGCGTCTAAAATCATACAACTGTACTTTGCCATTAAAGAGGCTGTTAGCTAGAATTTACAATCTATTAGCTAACTAGCTCCCCCTTTTGAAAATGATAAAATCAGAAGGAAAAGAACAAATTGCACACAGATTAGTAAGAAAGTCCTGTTGAGGGTGCAACGTTATTTATGTACAAACAAGTATTTTTTCCTCAAAAATAATTATTTTAAAATTCCTTTAAAAGGACTTTTATATATCCTTTAGAAGTTTGGAGCAAAGGGGGATATTTACAAATACTTCCAAATTCACAGATTCTCTTGTTTTCATCCTGTACATTTTCAAATGAAAAGTAAAAAAAAAGAAATATTAATATTCGCATACAGACTGTGTGGTTGCAAAGTAATCAAATCAGAAATTATCCAAATGTGTTTGGCCAAAGAGCATGACAGGAAAGAACTCATTAATTAACTATATACAGTAAGAAGCTTTGACTGGTAATTTCCATGTCTGTGGTGCCCCTTCTACATTGCCATACAATCCAGATTATCAAAGCATATAATCCACACTATCTGCTTTGAACTGGATTATATGAGTCTACACTGCCATATAATCCAGTTCAAAGCAGATAATCTGCATTTTATATGGCAGTGTTGAAGGGGCCTGGGATGCTGACTTTGCTCTGGTTTTAGTCCACACTTTAAATGAATTTGAAACCGTGTGGGATAAGTATACTTTGAATGTATGTACCTTGGATAGCTCCTTCTAAATTCAGCATCCCAAAATTCAACATCCTTACTTAGGAGATCCCTTATAGCCCAAGGATGATGGTCCTCCAAGTGTAGTGTCTTGGCAGTGAGTCTGTAGACGGTTTTGGATACAAATTCTTGGCCCACATGTTCCTCCACAGTGAGGAAATCTGTTTCCAGGTGGAAGATGATCCCAATCAGGGTTGGCTTAATGCGCCTTCCTCTTGGCATGTTTCTCCCTTTCGCCCTCCATTCGTGCCTCTTTGAATTATGTAGCACTGCTGGTCACAGCTGAATTTCAGTTAGAGTGCTCAAGGACCAGGGCTTGCTAGTTCTTGGTGTCTATACCACAATTTTAAGGCTGGCTTTAAGTCCATCTTTAAATTTCTTTTCCTGTCCACTAACATTCCGTTTTCCATTCTTGAGTTGGGAGTATAGTAACTGCTTTGGGAGATGGTGATTGGGAATTCAGACAATGTGGACAGTCCTGCAAAGTTGATGCCATAGGAGCATTGCTTCAGTGCTGATGATCTTTGCTTTTTCCAACATGCGGATGTTTGTCCGCCTGTCTTCCAAAGAAATTTGCAGGATTTTTCAGAGCCAAGGCTGATGGAATTGTTCCAGGAGTTGAGTGTGATGTCTGTAGACAGTCCACATTTCACAGGCGTATAGAAGGGTTGGGAGGACAACAGCTTTACAAACAAGCACCTTGGTTTCCCTATGGGTGACCTAGTCCTCAAACACTCCCTGCTTCAACATCCACTGGCATACAAGCAAGCAGGAGTTGTGTGGCCAGTAGTTGCCTTCACATCTCTGACAAAGTTGTTGAACATGTTCTACTTAAGTCTTGCTGGTTTTAGTTATTCAGGTAGCTGGACTGAAAAGAAGACATGACTCCTTCCCTTTGACTGTTTGTGTAGAAGGGAGAAAGTTCTTGGGCCATGGAAGCAAAAGCTCCTGAAATTGGTTTGGATGCACCAGAATTAAATTGAAGGAGCTCTGCCCTCTTTTACATTTGACAGTTAAACTGCATTATATGTTCACTTATGGTCACTTGAAGAACTTGATACATTATTTGCACAGCATTATATCTTCTTTTCTTTTGGTTTTTTAGGAAAGGTTTTAAACAACAGGAAACTACATATTTTTGGGCAATATCCAGTCCTTTGCTCTTTTGAATGTGTTGTTGTTGCTATAAACAAGGGGATCTTTTGGCAACCAGTGACTCCCTGGTGCAGAGGTGATGCTGAGAAGGTCATCAGCATTAAGTAAACTAGTTTGGGCTCAGGAATACAGCGCCATTCTCTAACTACAAATGACCATCTGGATTACAGATGCAGCATCCAGATTGCCTGTTGTGTCCACCAAGTGAGTTGTCTTACCCTGGGACAAAAACTGTCATCTGTCTGTCTTGCCCTGTAGACACAAGCTTTTCTTCCAACCTGTCCACATAGATTTACTGATGGCAAGGTCATCCAGTTCTCTGAAACATCACTCACTCTGTGTGTTTTTTTTTGTTTTGTTTGGGCAGCAGCTGCCAACATGTTTGGAACAGGAGAGGAATAAGGAAGTAGCACTGCAATATTTGGAAGATTTTTCTATCCCTTTTCTTTTTTTCTTTTTTTGCTGAATATCTGGCATTTAGGAGAAACTATGTATGGTATTGAAAAAATAATGTCACAGCCTGATTATATCTATAAATCTCTTTTTCTGATTTTATCCTTAGCACCCACACTTCAAAATGTCTTCCCTGTCAATTCTGAAAATAAACAGATGGCTATAAAACTTTTAAAAAATCTTACAGTGTTTGTCAATAAACCACTTTGACGTGGTATTTAATCAACTGCCCTAAAATGACTTCATTTTTAAAAATCTCTGTTTCCTCTGCAATTTCACTGTGGAAAAGATTGGTTCATGGCGTTGGACAATGTATTTTCCTGTTTTTGAGTCCTTTCACACAACACAGTTATGGCACTATTTTCCCCACTTTAATTGCCATGGTTGTATCATATGGAATCCTGAGGTTTGAGGTTTGGTTAGAGGCACTAAAGGAGATCTCTGGCTGAAAACTCTAAATGCCTCTTCAACAACTGAGCCATAGGAGTTGAAGTTAAATCTTTGGGTATATTTCCCCAATGCGAAAGGGCTCTCTCATTTGAATTCAGTCTGGTGCCCAATAGGAAAGTCTCCCAATTAAACAATATGGTTGCTATGATGTGATTCATCTCCCAACAGAGCTCCTGTTAGTTTGTTTTTAATCATAGAGTTGGAAGAGACCTCATAGGCCATCCAGTCCAACTCCCTGCCAAGATGCAGGAAAATTGCATTCAAAGCACACACCCCAACAGATGGCCATCCAGCCTCTACTTAAAAGCATCCAAAGAAGGAGCCTCCACCACACTCAGGGGTAGAAAGTTCCATTGCTGAACAGCTCTCACAGCTAAGAAGTTCTTCCTAATTTTCAGGTGGAATCCCCTTTCCTGTAGTTTGAAGGCACTGTTCCATGTCCTAGTCTCCAGAAAACAAGCCTGCTCCCTCCTCCCTATGACTTCCCCTTACATATTTATACATGGTCATCATGTCTCCTCTCATCCGTCTGTTCTGCAGGCTAAACATGCCCAGTTCTTTAAGTCGCTCCTCATAGGACTAGTTCTCCATCCCTTGATAATTTTAGTCACCCTCCTTTGGACACATTCCAGCTTGCCAACATCTCCCTTCAGTTGCACTGCCCAGTGTGATTCCAGGTGTGGTCTGATCAAGGCAGAATAGAGGGGCAGCATGACTTCTCCAGATCTGGACACTATACTCCTATTTATGCAGGCCAAAATCCCATTGGCATTTTAGCTGCTGCATAATATTGTTGGCTCATGTTTACCTTCCTCTCCACAAGGACTCCAAGATCTTTTTCACACGTACTGCTGTTGAGCCAGGTGTCCCCCATTCTGTATCTTTGCATTTCATTTTTTCTGCCTAAGTGGAGTATCTTGCATTTGTCTCTGTTGAACTTCATTTTGTTACTTTTGGCCCATCTCTCTAAGCTATTAAGTTCATCTTGATTTCTGCTGCTATCTTCTGGAGTGTTAGCTATCCCTCCTCTTTATCAGGAGTTTAGCTATTTAATACATAAGCCTAGTTTTTTTTTACCTTTATCAGAGATCAATGTTCAAGTATAGCACTAAGGTGCTTATCACGTGAAACTAGGAAACTGCAGCTATAGAATAATAATAACGTTTTTGGATAGTACGTGTTAATCAACATAATGTCTTTCCTATTCTAGCTTTGCATTTCATTCATTGGGGGGAGAGGGCTTCTTTTCACTGACAGGGAAAACCCATCAATGGTTCCCAATATTTCTGCTTTTTTAATTCTCTTCTGTTGTGGTTACAATATCCTGGCAGGAAAGCTTGATTTTCCTCCTTCCTGTCCCCCCCCCCCCTTCCATCTCTATTTTGATGCATAGGACCTTTTTCTTGTATTTTATAGGTATTAACTTTTTATTGTATAATTTTGCCATAATTGCCCAGTTGCAGCAAAAACAAATAAAGATCAAAAGGTGAATATGTGCTAAGTATACATGGTGGGAAAGTGGGCGAGGCAGGGCAGCAGAGTGTTTGCAGGACTGTGTGAATCAACAAAGTAGCATTATAGCACAATTGCAGAGAAGTGTGATTGTAATTGTGTCAATGCCAGTATGTTTTCATTTGCTTTAACAACACAAGTCAAGTGGTGTCATAAAGTCCTAAGTAAAGGAGAATATGGAAACATTTGTTGGTTCTTTGCCAAATGATTGTTTACCCATTTCTCAACCTTAGCTCATTATTATTTTGAAATGTACACTAGGGTTTCTCAGGATTTGGTTCTTTCGGTATTTTGGAGTTCAGATCCCCAAATCCCTGATTATTGCCATCAAGACCGAAGCTTCTAGGAGTTGAAGCCCCAAATATCTCAATGGACACAGGTTGGAAATCACTGCAGAGGGGCTTTTCTAATGTTGCCCTGTCACAGAAATATTTATCTGGAAGCCATTCCTGTTAAACACAATAAAGTTTGTTCTTCCACAAATTTGGGAGCAGCAACCAGAAGATAAGAAGGTAGTGCATCAATTTAAACTAAGGCTTGGAAACATTAAACCCAAGTTAATATCTTATGATAAATCATGTGTAAAATTAATGTTAAAATACTGTGAAAATTATAAAATTAGTTAATGGTGTTTACTATCCTCCAGGAAATTATTATGGAAGTCTTAAAAAATCTATTATAATTGCAAAGAATAGCCAGAAAAGGACAAACTTCGCAAATTGCTTCATCAAACTAACAAATTAATGCAAAACTCATCATTCCTATTGAATAAGTAATGCTAAAATTTCCGCTGAATATTTTAATTAATTTGGGTAATGATTTTTAAATGAATTATTTCAAAAGACAAATGAAATTATTCAGGTCTTCAGTTTTAAAATGCACACCTCTAGCTATCTAGTCCAAAATGAGCCCTACTAACATCAATGGGGCTTGATTCTAGAGAACTGTGTATAGTTTTGCAATCTTAATTCCCTTTCCTCATACAGAGTATCTTGATATCCTGGGATAACAAGACAAAAGTGGCAAAAACCAAGTTCCTAAAAAATTATCTGCCGATTGCAGGAAACAAGTTCTTGTTTACTAATTTTGATAATGATGTGGATCATAAAATATTGTAAGTCCCCTGCACTGGGACAATAATTCTACTGTTATTTAATAAAAACCCTATCCCTTGAAATAAAAATGAATTCTAATAGAATGGAACTGGGAACTAATTTAGTAAAACTGCAAAAGTTTTTTAAAAATCTACTTTCCTGGAATGAATGTGGTTTTACTGTATTTTTTGTGGGTTGCCTTTTGTGTATGTGATATATATATTGTTAACTACTTTGGAAATATGGCTGAAAGCTAGTATATATTTTTCACTACATTCACACAATAAAATAGTGAGAAGGTGAGTGGATGGCATAGTGATATGTTGTTTAGAGCAAGAGTAAATTACTAGAGATGTAACTTAACCAGTAGAACATTAAAACTCATAACTAAGTTTATTGGTTGCTTTAGGCAGTTGCTTTTCCTCATGTGCTGGCAGAAGATGAATGTATAGAGTAATGAAGGCAAATCTTCAGCTAGGTGAAACAATTACTTCCATTAAAAAAACAATAGTCATTATTTTCTTAAAAATGTTGTGTATCCTTTATTCAGAAATCTGAAATGCTTCAAAATTCAAGTTTTTCCACATTGGAGGCTGAAATAGAGATTCAATGACACAAACCCTGTTTCATTCACAAACGTTTTAAAATATTGTTTATTTGTACAAGATGTATATGAAATATAATAGATTTAATGTACTGACTTGGGTCCCATCTCCAAGTTATTTAATATGCAAATATTCCAAAATCCAAGATCTGAAATCCAAAATACAGGCAATCTTTCTGGAGTTTCTTGTTAACAGAAGTTGGAAAAGAAATGAAAGCAGTGGGTCAACTCTCTTATTTTCTGTTTCTACCAACCCTTCTTCTCTTTCTTACATTGGTGGGTGTTTAAAAAACAGTCTGGTTATTCTTACCAGAAATTAGAACTGAAACAGTATATTAAGCTAAATCTGCATAAAATTACACCAAAGACCACAGGCAGACACTTCCATTTGAAGATATGGTGTCCTCCTTCAGGCTGAGGATTATTTCAGGAGCTGGGGTTGAAAAGATCTTATCTGAAAACATATGAAAGGGCATGAGGTATATCTGTGTATCTGCATATGAATGCACTCTGTGGGTGAAAATACGTATATAGAGGTGTTTTCTATAAGCTATCACACTTCCAACAAAATAGTATAGCTGATTATGACCATAAAGTCTGATATGACCTATGTCCAGACTATTTGCCAGACTATGGACCTTATCACATGAATGTTTGTCCCCATTTTTTCTCTGTTTTATCACACAGACAAAATGGAGTCCCATGGAGGCCATCTCATGATGCAAGTCACTTAGACTGGGCACTCATGGGAGTCCGTCTTGTCAGCATGCAAAAACAAAGAGAATATTCAGTTCTCAGGAAAATGGGGGAAAGCGAAGAAAAGTGGGAAGAAGATGGGAAAAGGTTGTGGGATGGCTGGCCATCCCCAAAGATGGGCCTTACCAGGAGAGAACTGGGTAAGATGGTTTCCCCACTCTTGCCAACACTTTCCTCCTCTTTCCCCCACTTCCCTCCTGCCTGTCTGATGAAGTCCTAAATCTCTCTATATAAATATGGCCAGACCATAAGATCAGAACCCCAACACCCTTAAGGAAGGACTTTCTTAATGGTAGCTGTAGTTTATTTAGTGCTTAGGCCATAGGTCTTTCACACACAGGACAAACAAATACATGCATAAAACCAGATCATTAAATATAATGTGAAATGCACCATTAAAATACTATATGAACTATTAAAATGCTACATAAATCAATGGCAAAATGCACCCTTAAATACTACATAAATACTATATGAACTAGTTCTTGCATTGTTAAAAAACGAAGTAAAACTCAGTATTATTAAAACTTAAGCAAGAAACACTTTGGGCATAGACAACCACACTATGATTAGATGAAAGCATCTCTGGCTTTCTTAATGGCTGCCCTACAGTTTGGAACCTGTTCCCTAAGGAGGCTAGACTGGAGCCCTCTTTGTTGTCCTTCCATAAGTGGACAAAGACTTTAAAAAAACAGAAAGGCTTTGAACAGAAGGCTGCCATTTCTGCATTATTTAATTTTTAATACTTTTAGAATTCATTTTAACATGATTAATAGTTCAGTTTTGATCTTTACATTTTGTACACGTTTAATTGTAACATATATAAGCCAATTTGAGTTTCAATTTGGGAAAAAGGCAGGATATAAATAAAGTTGATAAACAGATGCTAGAATCTGGTTGGGGAGTTATGACTGTGAAAGCAACATAGTTAAGGTGCTACATGCTGAATCCCCTCTCAATCTTCCCAGTCCTGACTTACTAGGAAGCAGCTGTGGTGATCAACAATGGGTTGTTCCCCTTCAATATATTTGATAGCCCAACCCATTTTGTGTGTGATCTTTGGTGAGACAGACAGGATCAGGGGACTTTCTGCACTTTCCACTTCTACCAGAGATTGCTCACACAAAGGAAGGCTGGGCAGTCAGCCAGCTGTTTCCCAATCGATAGCAGAACAAACCCCTGTCAATTGCAGCAGCTGCTAAATGGTAAGTGGGGACTAGGGGACACTGACAGTCCTTATATATCATCTATACCCAGGCATGTAGCCGGGGGGGGGGGGGGGGGGCTTGAGGGGCTTCAGCCCCCCCCCCCGAAATTCTCATGGTGGTTCGCGAAAACGTCTTACTGGTGCATTATTTAAACTGTTATGTTTATTCATATCATGATCTGATCACCATACTCAATATATCCCATATGCATGGGGGTATTGGGATAATGATACAAAAGGTTTGCTAAGCTAGACCCTCTTTCACTCAGACTCAGCCACCCCCAAAAACTCAGCCCTCCGAAACTCCCCTGAAAAAAATTTAGCCCCCCCCCCCGAAACGAAATCCTGGCTACGGGCCTGTCTATACCCAAGGATCGTGAACATAAAACCATCATGAGTGCATACACTTTAAGTTAAGTATAACTGTTCAGCAGGATTCTCACCAACAACAAGTCTCTTCACCCAGTCTCTTCACCTTTTGTTATTCTTTGCTTCTTGTAAGCTTTCTAATTTGACTTTATTTGCTTCCATATATCTTGAAGTCCTACACCGTTACCATTATACCTGAAATGACTCACAAGGAGGCAGCTCTGGAAAGAAGGGTATCCTATTTTCAGAGCTATGCTTTACAGCTTAAGAAGAGTGGGTTGAAACCTCCAAAAGGTTATCCCATAATAAAATTAGGTGGTTTTCTCACCCTCAACAAGAAAGTGGGACGCGATTTAAAAATCAGCTACTGCGACATTCTTTGCCCTTGTGCGAGAACAAAAGGGGTGGCTCTTTCTGGAGTGTTGTATAAAATATATGTTTTGTGAGAAACATGTTGGGTTTGGGGGTAAAAAACAGTTATTTGGCACAGAAATCTTTGTGAAAAGTTAGCATTCCCCACGAAAATTGAACAATAACCAAAAAATGTGCAAAAGTCATCATAGTAGGGAGAAAACGTTTGGAATGTTTCCCTTCTGCCATCATGGTCAAGTCTGCTGAAGTGAGAATGGGCACCTGCATGATCAGCAAGAAAGAGGGTATGTTTTCCTTTCTGGGTTGGTGTGAGTTTTCCGGGCTGTCATTGTGTGCTAATGGATACATACCTCACAACCTTTGAGAATGCCTGCCATAGATGTGGGAAAAACTTCGGGAGAGAATGCTTCTGGAACATGGCCATATAGCCTGGAAAACTCTCAGCAACCCAGTGATTCTGACCAGGAAAGCCTTCAACAACATGTTCCTTTCTGTTTTCATGGGATTGCCATTATGACTTTGGCAGATGTGACTACAACTCCTAGCTGCTCATAGGAAGCTCCATAGTCAGCAAGGATAACAAGGTGACCACCCGACAGCTAGGCCATTTGGACAACAATACAGCACTGCAGAGGCTTTGGCCTGGGTCATATGGCTGCTTCTGGGGTTAGATCTGGAGGCAGTCTGGAACATAATACCAGACTCAATGAGGCTGTAGGGTTGTATGGTTTCTGGGCTGTATGGTCGTGTTCTAGCAGATGTTTTACCTGCTAGAACAGTAGTTCACAACTGTGGGTCCCCAAGTGTTTTGGTCTACAATTCCCAGAAATCCCAGCCAGTTCACCAGCTGTTAGGATTTCTGGGAGTTGAAGGCCAGAACATCTGGGGACCCAGAAGTTGAGAAGCACTGTGCTAGAAAATGCTACTAGAACACAGCCATGCAGCCCAGAAACAACACAACACTCCAATGATTCTGATGGTGAAAGCCTTTGACACTACTAGATGAGACTTTTGTTGCAAAAGTACTTTGCTCAGTTGTTGTAGATGTTAATGGAGAGTAAGGGAGGCCTTATTTGTCCATATATATTATATATGTATCCATTGCTTGCTGTATATTCCGTGAAAATGTACATGGTTGCTTATACAAATGAGAGAGATCAATGCAGGGAAAAATACTCAGAAAGTAGGAACAAACTAGGAGGAAGATTGGATTTACTATGATCATCTCTATATTAAGAGACTACTTTACATTTTAGAAAAGATCAAATGATACATATGGAGAGATCTGTTCCATGTTGCCCACTCCTCTTGTTGCCATGGTTTTATTCCACCTGTCTTCTCCTAGATTATCTTCCTCTCCATACAGGACTGTATTATCTTTTGGAAGGATAAAGTCAGTGATGACTTTCTTTACATTACCTTTCTAGATAAATGCCATGAGAGCCAACAAGTTGTGTTGTTGTATATCAGCTCATTTCACTGATGCTTGTTATTTGAGAGAAGTTATCAGGCTTTCAAACTGAGTCACTATAACTGAATATATACGGAACACCTGCCTTTAAGCATACATATGCACCATAATAATAGTGTGTGGGCAAAAGCTTGCTTACAAACACAAAATGCAAATGTTTCTCTATTAGAAACCAATAGCATTTCCAGTATCTTGTGTGTGGGTATTAAAAACAGAGCTGTTCTGCACTATGGGGCTTAGTTTCTTTGTCATCAACACTTGTATCACTCTATACGAACTACAGAGTGTTTTGTCATATTATTTTGTAGACTGCAGATCCTAGTATCCCCAGCAACCGTTGTCACTAGGTGCAGTAGAGAGTTGTAGTTCAGCAAAGCACATGCCTATAATCTTGGGAGTGACAGAAACATTACCATTAACATGATAGCAACGATATACGTGCAAGTGTATGTGAAAGATAATGAGAACCACTGTAGTAGAGTGGTTTGGATGCTGGACTAGGACTTCTATCTTATTTTATGAAGACCAAATTGGCAACTGTGTCTACCTCCTTCCCCTTTGGTGACTTGACTTTGTACTGTGGCAGATTAGGCTTGGCAGTGATGTTGAGCCAATAGTAGTCTCTCTTGGGCCACAGCCAGCTCTTTTCAAGTCTGAGGAAAGGGGTAGCTATGGGCACCCCCTTCTTTGGGTCTCATCTGGCTTGTTTGAAGATGTAGCCTCAGAGGCAACAGCACCTACCTCTTCACTCACACCACAGATGTTAAATGGGGTAATTGCAGGCAGCAACTGGCACAAATCTGTGGAGGACATGCAGTGGGATAAATATCTACAGGTCTCTTCTCCTTAGAAGCATGTCACTTTGACAACACCACAGTACAGGAAGTGTTTGTATACACACATGCATGTCCAACAATGGTGAGTTATCCTGGAGTGTCTTGGAATACTTATACCTGTTGCAATGATGATAATATAATCTTCCTTATTGGGGAAATCCTTGGTTGAGTGGTAGACTTTGAATCTAGCACCTTTTCACCTAGATTATATTAATCCTTTCTATGTACAGCCAACTGCTCTTATCCATTCAGAGTTTGAAAATATTTTTAAAAACTCCCAAAAGCCAACCTTAATTTTTACATTGTATATAAGAAACATCATTTTAATATGCCATTGTATATAATGAGACTTGAGAGTCCATGGATTCTGATATCCATGGGACGCCTTGGAACCAAACCCCAGCAGATAATGAGCGCCCACAGTAGTTTATAACTTGAGAGTTTAACTAACATAAAAGATGGTACATACACGATGGGAATCTCATATGTTAAACATTGGGAGCATATAGTTTAGAATGAATGAAGATTGACAATACTAACTGCCATGACTCAGTGCTATGGAATCATGGGAGTTGAGGTTTTAAAAGGTTTTTAGCTTTCTCTTCCAAAATAGTGCTGGTGCCTCACCAAAAGATAAATCCCAGAATTCCATAGAATTGAGCCATGACAGTGGCATCAAACTGCATTAATTTTACAGTGTAGAGGCAACCTTTATGAAGCAGAGAGCTGGATTATTTATTTCTGGTGTATACTTTGCAGTTGAATGACAGTTTTCTCAAAATAATCCTAATACAGAGAGCTTTGGATCCAGTTTGCAACAATTACAAGAGTGTAATATACAAGAAGCTGGTGGTGGTGGGAGACACTCTTACAAAAATATAGATAACATAATCATACGCATATAGTCACTTCCCCTATTAGATAATTGTAATTAGAAAATAACCATATTCCATTAGGCAAATGGAAAACATTTACCCATTGTGTTTTTCACAGCAAGAATACACATGATTCACAACAATTATCTTAACCTAATCCCCTGCTTTTAATAATTTACCATCAGCAAATTGTCTCTCCATCACAGGATACTATTTCACCGTCTGTCTCAGATTATTTCACAAAAGGTGATTTCAGTTCCCAAGCATTAACATCAATAAATCTCTAACATTTAATTAACACAAAAACTCATTTGAAATTAAACACATAGTCTTTGACCTCTCCTACTACTTATCTGTGCTGATATACTGAAGCATTTTGATCAACAGAGAAATCCCCTGATTAAGTCCAGACTAAAAGGCTTTCATCTCTTAAACTGAACTTTAAAATTAATATTTTGCTTCAGATGGCTCAAACTTCGGTAAATGCAGATGTTCTCCCAGTCTAATGAGAATTCTGAATTTTCACTCAGTTTGAATGATGGTATGAAACTAATGATCGATTTGGAAAAAAAGGGGTTCTTTAATAGAATCAAAGGAAAAAAATCTGCATTCAGCACTGATTTGAAATGACTTCATATTTTACTTCAATATATCTTTTCTACAAGCATGGAGTACCAGTTTCATTGTTACGTACCCACCCAGCCCGCCAGGACCCTAAGATCTTCTGGGGAGGTCCTGCTCTCTATCCCGCCTGCTTCACAGGTGCGGCTGGCGGGGACGAGAGACAGGGCCTTTTCTGTGGTGGCCCCCCGGCTGTGGAACACCCTTCCTATGGAGGTAAGATCAGCCCCCTCGCTAATAGTGTTCTGAAGAAGATTAAAAACTTGGATGTTTGAATGGGCATTCGGTTAAACAGTGCAATGAATGTGATGATTACAGGAATGGAAATTTGGACGACGGATTGGATCACGACTCTAGTTATGAGATGCATTGTGTTGTCTATTGTTGTATCAGTATTGTGTATTATGCTTTTATGGTTTTAAATTGTATATCGTTGATTGATTCTTATCCTTGTTGTAAACCGCGTTGAGTCGCCTGTTGGGCTGAGAAACTGCAGTATACAAGTAAAGTAAATAAAATAAATAAATAAATAAACACCTAAATCTGGGATATTGTTGTTTTGGACCGGATTCTGAGGAGATGTTCATATGCTTCACTCTGAAACCAAAGCAATGGCTTCAATGCTGATGCTCTTTGCTTTTTCCAGAACTCTGACATTTGTCCACCAGGTCTTCCCAAGGGATTTGCAGGATTTCTCAAAGGCACTGCTGATTGAATTGTTCCAGAAGTCAAGAGCAACGTTTGAAGATGGCCCATGTTTCGCAAGTGTATAGTAGAGTTGGAAGGACAAGAGCTTTATATATATATATAAAAACATCTTGGTATCTCTATGAATGTCCTGATCCTAGAACACTTCATGCTTCATTTGAAAAAATGCTGCATTTGCAAAGCTGAGATGGTGTTGTATTTCAGCATCAATGTGTCAACTTTGAGAAGTGGAAATGGTCAACATTTTCCATCATTACACTATTAATCTGGACTGCTGACACTGATGACGATCCTGTGGGAGGCTTCATTAATATAGAGCATTTGACAATTGCCACTTTTATTAGCTTTTATTAGCTTTTCTGAAGACATTATGCCATTTTTTTTTAAAAAAAAGTATGTCCACAGGAGCAACAGGTAATTTTTCCTAAGTCCAGATTTCCATGTTGCTGCCTTGTACTTATTTCAGATGTTTTCTCCTTCAAATCACTCCTGTAAGGTCTGTTCTTTGGGTTGCTTTTTCCAGCAGTAAACTGGTTTGTAGTTCTCTCCATAGGAAAAATATTATCAACAAAATAGAGCCTGTAATTTCATCTCCTATAACATCTCTAGCAAAACATCATTTGTCTGATAAGGAGGATTTTTTTTACCCTTATTTATCTCTCTTTTCTTTGCTACCACTCATAGTTTATGCTCTGTATTGTTTACACAACAAAGCCCTGTTACGAAAAGGATGAACAAAAAAGCAAATTGTTGTAAGATCCAAACTGCCAGAATTAGACCATCATGTTGCAAAGTGGTAATTCTCTTTGACAGCCTCAGCTGTACCAATCATGACATTCAGAAAATTAGCCAGGCCAAGAGCAAACAGAAAGAAGAAACAGGTGTGAAACCAACTTCCTGCCTCCCAGGATAAATACATTGTACACTGAAGGGCAATGCACCTGCACTATTGTTATGAGGAGTGGGGTTGGGGCGGGGGAAGAGAGGCTTTTAAAGTGCAAATACACTCCGATCTCAATAAAGACAAGAGAATTCTCTATCATTTGAAAGAAAGTGGTCATCTCCCTCCCCCATTTTTGTCATAGTTCAAAATTAATTAACTCTTTAAGGAGAAATTCGAAACACTGTTGAAATAGTATTTGACCAGAAAGGCATTTATAGCCCCATCACACTAGAGCATGGATCCACTTTAAATCCAGCTTCTGCCTCCTGCAGAATTCTGGATTTGTAGTTTAGTGATGCCCAGGGCCTGTCTGTCTGAGCAGTTCAAAGGCCCCTCCCTAAACTACAAGCCCCAGAATTCTGCAGGAAGAAGAAACTGGATTTAAAGTGGATCAATGTGCTAGTGTGATGAGACTATTGAACTGAAAAGTATGCATTGTTATAGCCTACACAGACTGCTTACCAGGTTATACATTTGGACCTAGAAATCTTTGGATTTGTTTACACTCCAGAATGAATGCAGTTTGACACCACTTTACTATGGAATCCTTGGAATTGTAGTTTGGTCAGGCATCAGCATGTTTTTGGCAGAGAAAGCTCAAAATCTTGGAAAATGATTCCATAGCATGATCAATAGCAGCTGAAGTGGTGTTAAATTGGATTCATGTTCCAGTGTAGATGCACTCCTCTGTACTTGTATATTTATAATTTTACTTGAACTATATATATACTGTATGTTGTGTTTATAATATCCGTTTTGATAAGGTCAATTGGCTGATCAATAAAATCATTTCAGGTGTAGATGCACCCCAGGAAGTCCTTTCCCCAGCATCATGACCAAGGGTATTGTGGGAATTTCAGATCCAAGACAATCCGAAAAGATGAAGGCTGAAGAACTTCAGCAAAGTAGCATCCAAATTACACTTACTCACAACCTCTGAGGATGCTTGCCATAGATGCAGGCGAAATGTCAGGAGAGAATGCCTCTAGAACATGGCCATAAAGCCCGAAAAACGTACAACAACCCAGTGATTCCAGCCATGAAAGCCTTCGACAATATATTACACTTACTTGTTATTTGCATTGCCCCCTTTGGCTTCCAACATTGCCAGATATTCAAGCTTGAGTACTAATCGTCCACCTGCTTGCTGAAATGAAGAACTGATGTTTTGGCCTTTCTCTTAGTAGCAGGTTGTCCACACTGAGAACTGCAACCTATCTAGTAATTTTATAATTGACAGTGGGATTTGGGTGGCAGTTAAAATAGGACAACTCTCAACTTTGGCACTACTACATTTATCCCAGCTTGAATGACTCATGCCTGTCCCTCTGACCAATGAGATTGGTGTTGCACAGTATAAAGAGGAGAAACGCACATCTTAACTAAGGAACAATTTCAATACTTTCCCTCCCACTGAGAGATTATGAGAGGTTTTGCATATTTCTTCATGATTTCTCAGTCTGGAACTTTATGTGAAAATTTCATAAAGGATATTTTCTGCAAAAAAACAAACGAACAACTCACAGCATGTTTTCCCACCAGGGCAGTGTATATTCAATGACATTAAAAACAATTAACATCAGGAGCATTCGTGTCTTTGTTTTCAGAAAGAGGCAAACATTTAATGACAGTTTCTTATTTTTATTTATTTATTTACTTTATTTATATACCGCTTTTCTCAGCCCTCAGCCCTTTTTATGCCATGATATGTGGAGATGATTTTAAGATTTTCTATGACTTGGACATCTACAGACTATTCAAAATTATACTCATGCATGGATGCCTCAGAATGCTTGAAATGGGTCACGTGCACCTTCTGGATAAGAAGGGATGGCACAGCCTTTTGGTTATTTCACTGAACATTGAGTGAAGGTAAGGGAGAAAGATATGAACTTACTATTCTTGGGATTTCTTGTTGCCTCGGGGCCCATCTAGATGGGCTCTAACATGCAGAAGAAACCAGGATAAAAAGAGGAGGGGTGGCTAACGACGTTTGCAGAAAATGTTTGCTAGATCACAGTAACAGCCAAAAAACAGGTGTTAAAAAGGTGTGCTTAAAAACCGATTTCAGCCAAACAGCTGATGAAGGCTGTAAACAAATGGAGCCACAGACACACAGTGGCTAAATGGAAGCACAATTGGAAAGCAATTCCCATGAGAACTCCCTGCAACCATGCCTTTGTTTTGATTGTATGAAATTAAACAGTGCTTGAATTATACAGTGGGCACCAGCATGGCAAGCAAGTGAACCCAAAGGGATTGGGTTCAAGAGGGAAAAAGAAAAGGCAACAAGATGGTAGGGAGAAATAATGACAAAAAATCTACTTGTATGCATATTCAGACATCCACATCAGCACTTATAAAGTACAGGACATCTCGGAGAGTCAATTTAAAAAAGAATAAACTTCTGGTGGATGTCCCCTGTTCATCTTGTGGATTTTAGGGGAGTATTTACTGAGACTGTCTGATTCATGTTTGAACTTGCTGTCAGGTACCACTATTTTTTGCCTCACTTATTCGTCCCAGATTATGAGGTTGTCTGGAAGCACCCTCAGAGATAGGCTCGTAAAGTGCGTAGTGTATAAGGACTTCATCATATTGAGGTCCTTAAGTCGTGGGAAAGAGGAGGCATTCATGGGACAGCACGACAAGTCCGGTGGGCTGCAGAGGAAACTGTCATCTCATGCCCCACATCACCCCCTTCCACATCCCACAGGGAAAACCATCACTACCCGTCTTCGTGCTTTCCCCGGCTTACCTAATGAGGACATGGGAAGCCTCCTATGTTCTCAGAGAACATAGGACTTAGGACGCTTCCAAGATGGAGCCAGGACAGCACCCCATCAGAAGTATGTTATTTATTTAATTATTTACTATACATCTACCCCACTCTATCTCACCCCGGAGGGGACTCAGGCTGACTTCCATTTTTGGCAGTTATTCAATGACACATTAGTAGCACTGAATAATAGCTACTCTGCATCACATGATGCAGAAGTAGATCTGCATCATGTGGTGGGCTCTGGAGGGCTCTATGCTGGCTTGGTCCAGGAAGTGTCCTAGAACAGAGCCCAGACATCATGTGATAAGGTTGTACATATAGTTGAAGCTAGTTTTGTCTTTCTTTTATAGGGGAAAAGCATAAAGGTTTTCTGAAACGGTATGTGTGAAGAAAACACTTCTGTATAATTTTATTTGTATTTAAAGTTTCTGAATGTGTAGTAACAATGACTATTAGTATAGGAGGTTAATCACATTCATTTTGACAAAGTCCTACCCCATCCCCCATAATAATGTACTCACCCATTATCTGGGCAATACAACTGAAGGGGCTAGTCTCACTTCCAGGTAAACAAAGGATTGATAATGTGATGGTTTTAGGTTGCATTTATTGGGGGTCAGCATTATGTAGGAGCAATATAGATTACAACACACAATTGTCCAAAAAGGATTCGAAGTCCTAAGTGTGGATGCTTTGAGATGCTTCGAAGTGAGAAGTAACAAAACATGGTGTCACAAATCAAAACAGAGACCATCTGAGATGGGCAGTGAGACCTTTGGGCTAATCGGGGTACTTCTTGTCTCACTGTCCCTAAAGAAGCCTGGCCATATGCTGGACAAAGGGGTCCAGGATCCCAGTTCCCTGTGAATGTTCAAAGTCATAGAATGCAATTTGTTTCATGAGTACAGTAGGAAAGTTCAACTAGTAGGTTTGGGTTTATGGGTTCTTCTAACTTCAGCTGAATATGACTTAGGGTGCCTGACCCAGTAACTCCAGTATTCACTTACTGGTTATCAGCTGCTGCAATCAACAGAATAACAGAGAATAGATGTGTATCATAAATACAAAGCATTCACAAATGAGTAATGCTTAGTTACACATTCATGACTACAAAATAGGATTCTAGTCCTCCTTATTATTCATAATCAATATTATCTCAAAGGGCCATGGACAAAGCCTTAGTTCCTTCAACCACTTAGCTCCATGGTACTTGACAAATTAAACTGTAAAACAAAAGGCGGGGGGGGGGGGGGATGGAGCAGGGAGTTGTTCATTCTCTTCCCACAAAAGGATCATCTTCAAGTGGGGCTGAGTTAGTTGAAGCAGATGGTTTATCTTTCCTGGTAGTTCTTCTAGTTAGACAAATGAGACTCATATCATTTCAGCTTCCTTACTCTGTCTTGCAGTACCAATGGAGCCATTCCAAATCTGATGCGCTGTGTTTTGACTTATTTAATGCCGACGTACATTTCCCGCAGTAAACATGATTATCCAAATACTTTAACTTGAGAGCTTCTGCTTTCCTCTGTGGTGTAATTAGTCACACTGCACTCACACTGCATTTAGGAATAAACACACAATTGGAGCATCTTCCAAATGTGCCTATATTCCCATACAGCTGCTTACTTCACTTTATTCTTATTTGATTGCTTCAAATAGACGGCGCTACAGCTGGGCAGCAAATGAGCAAATTTGCAATGGCATTGCCTTTCTTTTTCTTCGCAAAAGCCACCGATTCAGGTATGTAGGTGCAACCCCCATGTGAAGCAGGAGCTGAACACAGCTAAGTTTTCTTGGATTCCATTATTGAAGAACTTGGCAGGATATCTATTAGGCATAGATTTCAAAGCCAAAAGAGTGATCTGAGATCACACACTGGCAGTTCTACAGTGGTAATTTCCATGTTAAAAGAATACTTATCACCAGCACTGCAGCGAAAGAGGCAGCGTTTCACAGAAAGAGCCTCTTGTGAAATTAATTTTGTGTTTATTTTATTAAGCAGCAGTTTCCAAATGACTTTTCCCCTGACAACATGAAGTCTCTTCCTGATTTTCCTCAATGTAGTGAATGTTATTGTTTTCAAAATGTAGGAGGAAACTCAGAAGCTGGATATTCTTTGAAAGCTAAGAATAAAATTCTTATCTATCTTCCTGGAAGTAGAAGGACTGGTCGCTTCTGGGCAACCCAGACCATGGTCAATGTGTATGCACCTTTCACACCTACATGTATAGCATTCTTCCCAAAGATCTGAACATGACATTTCCCTGATTCTATTCTATGGACCTATACAGTATAATGGCATCATCTTTCTCTACCTTTTAATATAAATCAGGACTAGTTGAGGTTGCCTCACCAACAAGTCTACTGAACAAATAATAATAATAATAATAATAATAAACCTTTATTTATACCCCGCTACCATCTTCCGAAGGACTCGGTGTGGCTTACAAGAGGCCGAGCCCAAATACATCAGTAAAAACAGCAACAACAGCAATACAGACAATAAATAAACTCATAAACAAAGCAATGAACAGTAACAATAACACCACAAAGCATTAAAAACCTATGGCAGGGCCAAATGTAATAAAAAAATTTTTAAAAAAATGCTGGGTATGACAAGGTGACATATAACTAGGATAGGTATTTGGAGAGAGATGGAGTGAACAGACCATCCTAGATCATTAGTAAAAATTCATAGCTCTTGATAATGAGTTATGTCCAGATTTCAATGGGAAGATGTAGTCAACATGCACTTACTGTGTGTGGGTAGGTATACATTTCAGTTGCACAGAAAAGCAGAGAAACAGTACATGGTGTGAAAAACAAATTCTTCACTATAATTCAGTCAGAAGCATTTAATCTCCATCCAGTCATTAACCACTGGTAATTTCTAAAGAGGACTTTGAATATAACAGCCTTGAGGACACTTGTCCTTTAGACTCTTCAGCCATAGGGCGCATCTTACAACTTCAGATTAAAAAACTTCAGTGCTGAGATTCTACGGCCATGATGGATCAACTTTAGACTTTCTTTTTCGAACAGCTTTCAAACTGGATGATGGCTACTGCGGTTGTTATTTGATAACAAGTCAGCTTTGACTTATAGTAACTCATAAGTGAGAGATTTCCAAGAAATTAGTTTTACTGTGCAGTTAATTACAAAGGAAATCTTGGAACTAATTTGAGGCTCAGATAGTGATTTTATAAACAAACCACAGAGCACTAATGCACATCGAGAACTTTCTTTTGTGTTGACTAGCTACCACAGTTTGAAACTAATTTTGAACTGCATTAAATGGTCAATATAGATGGGTCTTGGCGTTGTGGGTTCCTTGATTGAATCAGTCCACTTTTAATAGGCTTGTTATCTTTTCCTGTTGCCTTCTACTTTTTGGAGTCATTTCCTTCATCAGTATTCTCCAAAGTCTTTTCAGTAAGGAAGACAGTATTATTACTGATAAGATCTTTTAAACCACTGGTTCCCAACCTGTGGGTCCCCAGATGTTTTGGGCTACAACTCCCAGAAATCCTAACATCTGATGAACTAGCTGGGAGTTGTAGGCCAAAACACCTGGGGACCCACAGGATGAAAACTACTGTTCTAAAGGGAAATGTGAGAAGGTTAGAATTGCAAAGACAAGCTGCCTAGATTTTGTATTTTATCCTGGTTAGGCACAATGAGGTGTTTTCAGACAATTGCAACTGACTAAAATCCCCACTCCTCTCTTGCTTATACTTCAGTGCAGCAAAGGAACATCAGCAAGGTTGAGAAAATTGCTAGATTTTTCTGTAATTGGGACTTGGGATAAGTGTGGACTATGCAAGTAGCTCAATTCTTCTGTTTCTCTGCTTCTACATTATTTCTGAAATACACATTTTTTCCATATCTATAAGGAACAAGATGTATGTATTAGCAGTGTAGGAATGCCTTTTGAACCATTTGAGAAGTAATAGCATTAGAAATGGAAATGTAAACAAAGAGAAGCTAATAGATGGAATAATAACCACTATGACAACTTTGAAGACATTTTAAAGGATGTCTTCTTAGAATCATAGAGTTGGAAGAGACCATCCAGTCCAATCCCCTGCCATTGAACTTAGGACATTGATTTAGACTACTGGTCCAACCAGCTTGTTCCCATCTACTCTGGCAGCAGTTTACCAACATCTCATCTTTCTCATATTTATAACAGGATTTCTGAAATCTGGTGCTTAAATCAATCTTCTTCAATACATTCAAAGTATGACCTATCTGCCACTATTGATGGAATACCAACCAACAAACACAGACTGCTGCATGTTCCCATCACTCACCTTGTACTATGAGCCCATTCGGCTTTTGTGCCAGTATGTTGACATCATGGGCTGGGATTCCCCTCCTCTTCTTCCACTCTCCTTCCTTCCTCTCACAGTTTCTAAGACTCAAATTTTTAGATTTAACATTTTATTTGATCTTTATTACCAAAATGGCCTTACAAACTGTTAAAAATGATGGTGCAGCAAAAATATAGGGGAGGCGGCAGGGTTATAAGGTTATGCAGAAGTAAGAGTGCAGGACATGAAGAACTGTGGGGCATGAAAGATTGAAACACCCATTCAAATACATTATTAACCTTCATGAGATTTCTTATTCCTGAATAAAAAATAAAAAAGAGCTGCACCTAATTTTTGCACCATAGATAGCGAACATGAAGTGGATGGAAACATCACACCACAGTGCCTCAATCTCTAGAAGAAGAAAAACTTCCATTGCTTAGTGCAGTGTTTCTCAAACTGTGATCCTCAAAGTGTTTTGGACTTCAGTTCCCAGAAATCCCAACCAGCTTACTAGCTGTTAAGAATGGCAAGAACTGAAGTCCAAAACATCTGGAGGAGCACAGTTTGAGAAACTCTGGCGTAGAGTGTCTTCTGACTGTTAAGGTCGATTGGGGCAGGGGGTCATTTGTGAACATGGTGATAGTGCCACAATCATAAATGTGCATACTGAAGACATCTGAATGCATACATCTAGCTTTCACATTCATTACGGCTCAACAGGATGCCAACCAATTATTTTGTAAAACACTCTATTTCATGCAAAATACTTTTTTAGTCTAACTCATTTACGACATAAATCAATTTTGCATAGATGAAATGCTTGTAAATCTGTAATGAAATATAGGGAAAAAATAATTAAAACTCATTAAAATGTTTAGATTTGTTTATATCTCACCTAGCAATTTTTAAATTTTTTTTCATATTTGAGAAGTGTGTTGTGTGAAGATTAATATTCCTATAATTCCAATGAAAAGAGTCACATTCTGGTTCTAAAGAGAGAGAGAGAGAGATTATTTGTATTGATGGCTCAGATTAATTAAAAAAAATTCTATGTGGCGTGAGTCCAAAACATTTGAATTTTTTCAATAATTTTACTAAATTAAACATTAGTACAAATAGTACAGTTATAATTTTCAATTCCTGATTCTTTTATATTTTGTTTCCTTTCATCTTTTCTCTTTTGAATGGATATATATATATATATATATATATATATATATATATATATATGTTACATAACTCTTGTTTGCTTTTAAAATGAAATGTCACAATCCCCTTCCTCTGGATTTACAATTTTCCTTAAGGGGAACCCCAGGCTCCCTGACATCAACGGTGAATTTTTGAACCTGCGAAGTATGAAATTAGGTGAGATGCTTTTGTCTATCACTGCCTGTAAACAAATTGAATGACTTCCTTATTGGAAGCTTTGTTCCTTCAGCAGAATAATTTGCACGACTTGAGGGAAGCAACAGCTGCTAATTAACAACAAAGAAGCAGCAGCACTTTATCAGTGGTAGAGAGTCATTTTTCTCTCCCAATTTTCAATAACTCTCCCCCCAAACCCTTTTTGCAAAGATGTTTTCATGAATCATCGTTGAAAGAAAATCTTGTCAGTAACAACGGGGTTTCAGCAAGACTCGCTGTGTGCCCATGCTAGGGGTCAACCAGGCAAAGCTGACAATAGATTTGAAATTGCCATTTCCCCAGGCTTTAAAAATGCAAGGTTGACTATTAAACCAAATTCAAGTCAACTGACCTAAGCCTCTCCCACTCAATCTTTCTTTCAACATCATAAGATGGGCTAGTTTTTGGCATAATGAGCTGGTTCCTCAATAGTTTTACGATGGAGCCCACCAGCTCCCATCCCACAACGTAAAACTACTTTCGGCAGGGCGCTATCGTGAAACTATTGAGGAACAGATGCAAGCTGCCACTGCAACAACACAAAAGGCTTCCCATGTTCAATAGGAGTCACTGGGGGAATCCTGGTGGCAAACACCTCCCCCCGTGGGATAAGGTAGGGGAAAGCCGGGCAATGTGGGGCATGTGGCGACAGGTACCCCATGGTCCCCACCAGCTATTACTGGATTTGCTATGGTGCATGATAATTATGGCTGCCCATCTGATGAAGTCCGTATTTTTTTTTAAAAAAAAACATCATCTGAAGTGCCTGCAAATAATGTGTACAGGTCATAGAATAATATGGTCTCTTGACCTTTTTTAAACTGCAAAACAATTGACTTCTAAATGACCACCAAGCTTCCTTCTCAGCGTGGTTGCAGCTGGCGCACAAGTTTTAACTGTGTGAAGGCCCTCCTGGCCACTGCCAACACCTGAGCATCAAGTGTCTATGCTGAGTCCAGGAGGATCCTCAGGATGCGGACCTGTGTCCTCAGGGGGAGTGTAACCCCATCAAGCACAGGATGCCACCCTATACACCGACTGACCTCGCAACTGACTAGGAGGACCTCTGTCATGTCTGGATTAAGCCTCAATTTGTTAGCTCTCATCCAATCCATCACAGTGGCCAGGCACAGTCAAGGATCTGGGGGACTTCCTTGGAATTTGGTGGAAAGGATAATAGAGTTGAGTTATCTGCATAGTGATGCCACCACACTCCAAAATTCTGGATGAATTGACCCAGCAGTTTCATGTAGATGTTGAAAAACATGGGAGATAGAATGAAACCTTGCGAGACCCCACAGGTCAATGGGCAGAGGTCCGAGCAGATGTCCCCAGGCTTCACCAACTGGGTACAATCCTCCAGGAAAGAGTGGAGCCACTGAAGGGGTGTGCCCCCAAGACCCATTTCAGAGAGCCACCCCAGAAGGATACCATGGTTAATGGTATTGAAAGCCAATGAGATGTCCAAGAGAACCAACAAGGACACACTCCCCCTTGTCTAGCTTTCTGTTGAGGTCATCCATCAAGGCAACCCAAGCCGTCTCCATACCATGAGCAGGCCTGAAACCAGATTGCAATGGATCAAGATAATTGGTTTCATCCAAGAAACTTTGGAGATGAGAGGCCACAACTTGCTCTAGAACCTTACTCACGAAAAGGAGATTAGAAATTGGCCAGTAGTTGAACCTATAGCAGTTGCTTGTCTCCTATGTAGGAGACAGGCTGCAAGTAAACTATAATCATTAGAAAATAATACTATTCTGGGTCCAACATTATACAGCAGTTGAGGATTGCAGCTTTCATCAGCCATGTTATTGGTCATGCTGGTTGAGACTGAGGGAAGTTAACAGCAACATGTTATGGGGGCAACACAAGTTCTCCAGGCCTGATTCCCCATTTATATCACTCTAGGAGTCTTTAAAAAGAGGAGATTGGAAAAAGTTTTAAAGCTAATTGTTACTTCAAAAGCCACATTCCATCAGAGTCATGGGGAACTCACCTCCAGGTTATTGAAAACTTGTTAATCCTTTAAATCAACACGTTGTGAGTACAAAAATTCTTTTTTTTAGCAGATTGGAAGTTGACCAATATAACACATTTTTATTTTTTGGAAAGTTTCCAGGAAATTAAGGGATTCAGTCTAACTTGTGTCCTGTGCAGACTGTTGGAAATCATTACTAAGTCTAAAATGTTAATAAGGACCATAATGAGGAGCAGAAATATCATTTGCCATAGGCAGCATTAAGGTTATCATATCAATTCTAACAAACTGAGTGGAACAATATTCGACTGAATTGGTTCCATTCAATGTTGTCCCTGTATTGCCATTGGAAAAAAACACTGCATAGCCTTAAAGGTCATGATGCCTGGGTTTTGGGACAGGAAGTCCAAAAATGTAACTTTTCTAAGCTGTAATTAGATTCCTGATCATACAACGTTGATCCTTGATCTAGACACTATACTCTGTTGGAAACTAGGAAAATTGGGTTTATATATCTGTGAAAATATATCCAGGAAATAAAGCCCGACAGCTCATTGGAGGGAAGGATATTAGAGACAAAGTTGAAGTACTTTGGCTACATCATGAGGAGACAGGAAAGCTTAGAGAAATGCTGAGGGAAATGGAAGGAAAAAGGAAGAGGGGCCGACCAGGGGCAAGATGGATGGATAGTTTCCTTGATAGCATCTATAACGAGGATCAATGTTAACCTTGGCAGGGTGGTCAAGCAATCCCACCGCTGCGACCAGTATAACGTAAATCAGCGTTGACCTTTCTGACTTTGGCAGGGGGGAAGACTTTTCAATCCCACCTCTGCCACCAAAGCAAGGGATGATAAAGTATTATAAATGACCGATGTTATTGGTAGGTATGGCTGCCACCACCTCAGTTTTATTGGTCTGAGGAACCAAAGGTGTGAATGTGTTGTAGGTAAGGTGTGTTTGCCCTTAGTTCTTCTGTGACTCCTTTACTGGTTGACTAGACTTTTAAAAGGTTTCTATTATTGACTTGACTTAGTTCTGAGGAGATTGACAGACTGAGGCATACACCAGTTAAAAGTGAACTAGGAAAGGTTTATTGAACTTTAAACAAATATCAACTCATAGAATGAGCGGTACAGAAGCGTAATTTAGTTGTAGAGACTTAGTTATTTAAACAAGTAGTTCCACTGACAATAAAGCTTTTAAAACTGTGAGTTTCCTTAAACATACTGTTCTATTCTTAGAAACAGTATCACTTAGAGAACAGACTCCTATCTGTCTCACATACAGGGCAATAAGTTCTCTTAAACTTCTCCTAAGTTTAAGAAGACAAGTCTTTCTGTTACTGATCCTCTCAATACAGTAACCCTAGCCCTTGTCTGCTACTTATTCCCTATCCTTAAGGCTCACTTTAAAGCTTTCTTTCCCTATCAGAATCCTATTTTAGCTTCCTCCCTTAAAATCCCATCCTTCTGTGTCTGATGTCAAGACACTTCTCTCCCTGTCAAAAGCTGACAGCCTTTTTCCCTCTCTCAACCAACTCCTCCCCTAATTGCTCCAACCAATCAGGAGTCGGCTTGACTCCTCCTCCTGCTTCTGCCTGTCTTTCAAGATGACAGCTACTGACATTCAGGCTTCAGCCTGGTCGCCTTAAAGGTAGATTTCACTACAGCATCCTTGACTCTGAAGGAGCTGGGGATGGTGACAGCCAGCAGAGAGTTCTGGCGCGGGCTGGTCCATGAGGTCACAAAGAGTCGGAAATGACTGAATGAATGAAAAACAACAAAATCTGTGGAAAGTCCAGGGTGGGAAAAAGAACCTTGTCTGTTGTAGCTAGGTGTGAATATTTCAGTTGACCACCTTGATTAGCATTTGATGGCCTGACAGTTTTTAGGTGTGGTATGTTAGTGCCTGGGCTAATCCTTTGTTGAGAGGTGATTAGCTGTTCCTGATTGTTTCTTGTCCAGAGTTCCCCTGTGTTTGAATTTTGTTCTTTATTTACTATTATAATGTTAGAGTTTTTTTTAATACTGGTAGCCCGATTTTGTTCATTTTCATGGTTTCTTCCTTTCTGCTGAAATTAGCCATATGCTTATGGATTTCAATGGTGTCTCTGTGTAGTCTGATGGTTGTTAGAGTGGTCCAGTTTTCTCAAATAGTGTGCTGTGTCCAGGTTGGTTCATCAAGTGCTCTTCTATGGCTGACTCATCTTATTGTTTCATTATAATTATTAATTTTTGAATGATCATCAACATTTCTGTGTTCTCAAATAATATGCTGTGTCCAGGTTGGTTCATCGGGTGTTCTGCTATGGCATTCACACCTAGCTACAACAGACAAGAGCTCTTTCTCCTACCCTGGGCTTTCCACAGATATATAAACCCAATTTTCCTAGTTTCCAACAGACCTCACAACCTCTGAGGATGCCTGCCATAGATGCAGGTGAAACGTCAAGAGAGAATGCTTCTGGAATATGGCCATACAGCCTGGAAAACCTACAACAACCCAGTGATTCTGGCCATGAAAGCCTTCGACATTACTTTCAGATGCATTTTAATTTTTAAACAGCAAGGTCTTTCAAACAAATTCATGAAACAATTTGAAGATTTGGATAAGTTCAGACCTGAAATGAACCAAGTGAAATTCCCAACCATCTGTTAATGATCCTGCCGCCCTCTAGGCAATCCGATAATGCTACAACCATTGGTATTCTTCTTTCCCTCAGAATGTGTATGTAAAGATAATTAGATAGAATCCAGAAGATATATAGGAGCCTTTGTAGCATTGCATTTCAATGAAGTGATGAATCCACACTAGGCTTTGGCTAGCTTTAACAAAGCTATCCAAGGCATTGAATCTAAGGCCTTATCACACTGGAGAAAAAAATCCACTTTAAATCTGGTTTCTGCCTCTTGCAGAATTCTGGGGTTTGTAGTTTAGTGAGGAGCTTATGACAGAAACCGGATTTTAAGTGGATTTTTTCTCTCTAGTGTGATGAAGTAATAAGTTAGAACTATGTTATAGGATTTCAGAGCGCTTCCATGAAAATTCTAGATTAATACCCAGAATGGCTTTTTGATCCCATTGACAAGAGAGCCATCTTCCACGACAGAACTACTCTACAAATAGATGTTAATGAGAAATGCATACTCTGACTGCTATGGTTATTTTTCAAAGCCCTCAGTGATTTGCCCAATGCCCAAACAACACAATTTCAACAAATAACGCTAGCCACAGGCCCGTAGCCAGGATTTCATTTCGGGAGGGGGGGAGGGGGGCTGAATTTTTTCAGGGTTTTTTTTTTTGAGGGGGCTGAGTTTTGGGGGGGGGGGCAGCGGCTGAGTCTGAGTGAAAGAGGGCCTAGCCTAGCAAACCTTTTGTATCATTACCCCAATACCCCCATGCATATGGGATATATTGAGCATGGTGATCAGATCATGATATGGATAAACATAACAGTTTAAATAATGCACCAGTAAGGCCTTTTCGCGAACCACCATGAGAATTTCGGGGGGGGGGGGGGGCTGAAGCCCCTCAAGCCCCCCCCCCCCCCCCCGGCTACATGCCTGGCTAGCCACTCCGCCAAAATAAAACTTTTCTCCCTAAAACCTTCAATTCATCTTCTTTTGAATGAGCTTCAAAACATTTCAAGTGGTGGCCTTGAATACTTGAAGATTTTCAGAAACTTTTCTAGGACCAATCAAGTTAATGAGTATTTATTTATTTATCATGTCAGGAGCAAACCAAAACAGTTGTATTGCCTTAAAAACAAACAAACAAACAAAACACAAAGTTTGCAGACTTGGCATTATACTAAATGTCCTTTGACCAGTAGCTGGCCACATGGAGTGCCTCTGGTGTTGCTGCAAGAAGGTCCTCCATTGTGCATGTGGTGGGGCTCAGGTTGCATTGCAGCCAGTGGTCTGTGGTTTGCTCTTCTCCACACTCGCATGTTGTGGATTCCACTTTGTAGCCCCATTTCTTGAGGTTGTCTCTGCATCTCGTGGTGCCAGAGTGAAATCTGTTCCACATCGCCCAGTTTTCTGTGTGCCCAGGAGGGAGTCTCTCATTTGGTTCTGGGTTTGAGCCTGCCACTTTTGGACTCTCGCTTGCTGTGGTGTTCCAGCGAGTGTCTCTGTAGGTCTTAGAAAACTATTTCTTGATTTAAGTAGTTGGCGTGCTGGCTGATACCCAAACAGGGGGTGGACCAGAGATGCCACTGCCTTGGTCCTTTCAGTTAATGAGTAAATATTAGTATATTGAAGTTTTGTGGAAGAACAGGGGATTCATATTGGGAGCTTCGACATTAACAAGACAGAGTTTAATTAAAATTACAGATTTTTAGCAAATTATTTCAACACGATGGCTGTGGGTCTGCCATGGCAGAGAAATAGATAGCCAGATGAAATAGATAGATAGGTGATAGGTAGGTAGCCAGCTATAGAAAGAGAGATGCCCCATACATCTCATGATATGGATATAGATAGGTGTGATTAAATGACACTTAAAATACGGTGGGAATATTAGTGAGGAATCGGTGCTCCTATATGGCTGGCAGGCATTTAATCATTCTTTACAGGTTGCCATAGCAACCTGCTTTGATAACTCACATCTCGGCACTGGAGTAAAACCAGGGTCAGCCGGAGCTTTCGGAAAGTGCTGTCTCCTTTAAGCAGATCTATAAGCATCGCAGATGAACAGAACTCGAAACATTCCTCCATGAATATTCATGAAGTAAGTTGTTTTTTGTTGCCTGCCTAGTCAGCAGTCACAAAACACATGGTGTGTGTTGGCAGCATCTTGCCTAGGTAGAGGGCTATGGACTGAGGCAATGGCAGGAACCAGGACCTGTGAGGCTGACTGACATTTCCATCTGTAGCTAAGGCTGGTAATTAACAGGAAGGAGTGTGCCTGCAGCACTGCACCATCTGCTAGGGAAACGGCTCAATAAGAAAGGAGCTGGATAGCATCGCCGTGGTGGCTCGAGTTGGTTCCGACATGAGGCTGGGCATCTGTTAGCTGAGGAGATAGGCTATTAGGAAATTCGACTGGGAATGAACCACATGGAAAGAGCACTCTGACCTAGCCCATAAAAGCAGCTCTTCAGAAATGGTGCCTTTTTATCTTACTTACACAAGACTTCTGAAAACGGTTGGCGGAGGGACCATTATGGGTCCGTTTGAAGTAGCACAATGCTTTTTTTTTTTTTAAAAAAAAAACACACACACACAACCAAATCCTTGCTTTATTCCAACACAAAATTCTAGAAATCAGGATACAGCTGTCATCTTTTGACAATGGAGCTAATTTCAGAGTGAGGATGTGAGGTTGAATCCTTTCTTCTTTTTCTTCCTTAACGCTTGCGGCAGGGAGATATATGAGCATTTAAGTATTTTGCCATTTAACGCTAAGAGCAAGAGATTCATTGGGGACTCAGGGTAGAAAGAAAACATTCTGTGATAAAAGCACACCAGCCTCTGCTGCATTTAAGGAGTGTGCATATATGCCTGTTTGGCTACCTGTAATTCCCGTGGGCAGTATGCTGCATTCAAGGTGGACACACTCAAGAGTTCTTTTGGACAACCAGCTTGTCTATGTCACGGAATAGCTGCATTGATCCAACCTGGAAAGCTGAGTAATTTGAATGAGTCCAATGTACAAAGGGCTTTGTAAACTGGAACTACAACATTGGCAAGGTGGCTTTTGTTTCCTATGTAGCTTAACAAAACACCGATGGCCACTAAGCATTGTATTCCAGCACATAGATTAATTCCATTGAGACCTTGCTACATGGTGAAAGAACTATTAAAATGATGCTTATTTGATTTATCAACTGGTGTGCGAAAGTAACTATAACTAAAGTGGAGCTGAGCAAAAGGGTGCTGCTAAATATATGTTTCACATAATGTGTGTGCGTGCATGTGCATGTGCATGTGCATGCCTTCAATTTGCATGTTGTGATATGGTGATGCCATTCATTCCACAAGGTCTTCTTAAGCAAGCAATACTTGGAGGTGGTTTCACCTACTCCATCCTCTGCAATATAGCCCACAGCACTTAGAATCATGGAATCATTGAGTTGGAAGAGACCTTGTGGGCCATCCAGTGCAACCCCCTGTCAAGAAGCAGGAAAATCACATTCAAAGCACCCCCACATGGCCATCCAGCCTCTGCTTAAAAGCCTCCAAAGAAAGAGCCTCCACCACCCTAAGGGGCAGAGAGTTTCACTGCTGAATAGCTCTCACAGTCAGGATATCCTTCCTAATGTTCAGGTGGAATCTCCTTTCCTGTAATTTGAAGCCATTGTTCCGAATCCTGGTTTCCAGGGCAGCAGAAAACAAGCCTGCTTCCTCCTCCCTATGACTTCCCCTCATATATTTATACACGGTCATCACGTCTCCTCTCAGCCTTCTCTTCTGCAGGCTAAATATACCTGGCTCTTTAAGTCGCTCCTCATAGGCCTTGTTCTCCAGACCCTTGATCATTTGGGTCACTCTCCTTTGGACACATTCCAGCTTGTCAACATCTCCCTCCAGTTACAGGACCCAGAATTGGACACACTATTCCAGGTGTGGTCTGACCAAGGCAGAATAGAGGGGTAGCATGACTTCTCTGGACATTATACTCCTATAGATGCAGGCCAAAATCCCATTGGCTTTTTTTTGCCACTGCATGACATCGTTGGCTCATGCTTAATTTTTTGTCTATGAGGACTCCAAGATCTTTTCCACATGTTCTACTGTTGAGCCAGGCATCCCCCATTCTGTATCTTTGCATTTCATTTTTTTCTGTCTAAGTGGAGTATCGCATTTTTCACTTGATTTCACTCAATTCATTCCACAAGGTCTTCTTAAGCAAGCAATACTTGGAGGTGGTTTCATCTACTCCTTCCTCTGCAATATAATCTACAGCACTTGTTATTCCTTGGTGGTTCCTCTTTTAAGTGCTAATCCACAGGACTGACCCTGCTTAGCTTCCCAGGTCATTTAGGATCTAGTGAATTTAGGACATTTAATGACCAGAAAAACATCTATCAGGTGAACTTCACATAAGAATAAAGTCTTCGATGACCTTCAGTGATAACGTCTATTAGGCCTGGGTAACAACGGAAAAATTTGTTTCTAAAATCGATTCGTTTTTTGGGGGTTTTTGTGTTTCATTATTTAAAATAATTACAAAATTTTCCTTTTAAAAAGTTCGATATTTACAAAATTTCGTAAATGTGAAAAAAATTACAAAACATTAACAAATCGATTTCCGAAACAATAATGAATCGATTCGTTAATGGCGGACGCGATCGCGAAATACACTAAAAAACCTCCAAAAACTTCTGAAGCTTCCCTCTCCCTCTGTTGTTGACTGTCGGTGTGATATTATAATTTTTTTTCACTAATTAAACAAAAAACTTGCCCCAGACATGCGGAAATAATAACGAAACGACCTCAGAACAATAACGAAACGAATACAATAACGAAATACGAAGCATTTACAAAACGTGTTTAAAAATTCGTTTTTTAAAAAAATTGCTCCAGAATGGTTCGTTATCATTTTGTAATTAAAAAAATTAACGAATTATTAACGAATTACGAATTAACAAAACGAAACCGCCCAGCCCTAATGTCTATGCATTCAATTCCACTTATGACAGTTGCTGGAGAGTACATGCAAGAGATGCCATTACATATTCTTTGTAGGCTTTCCATGGGCATCTGGTTAGCCATTTGATGATGATGTTGGACCAGATAAGTCAGCAGTCTGATCCTGCACAGCTGTTCTTATGTTTGTATAATTAATTCCTTGCTTTCTTAGTGGAATGCATGGAAGAGAACCAAGCCATATAGGTGAGTATTAAAGGAAATCTTAAATGGGGAGCCATAGAACAGCAAGAGGAAGATAGATGCTTTTGAACTGTGGTGCTGGAGGAAAGTTCTGGGAGTGCCTTGGACCGCAAGAAGATCCAACGAGTCCAAGATGGATGGATGACATCCTTGAAGTGACTGGCTTGACTCTGAAGGAGCTGGGGAAGGTGACAGCCGACAGGGAGCTCTGCCGTGGGCTGGTCCATGAGGTCATGAAGAGTTGGAAACGACTGAACGAATGAACAACAACAGCAACAAGAACAGCAAGGGCTTAGTAGAAAAGAGGGTGACTTTAATAAGAGTTCAAGCAAATTTCAAGAAAATGAGGTTGTCAGGAAAGGAATCCGTGTAATGTAGTGATCTGAGTGTTGTATTAGGATACTGGGAGACAAGGGCGCAAATCTCTGCTCGGCCATGGAAACCCACTTTTCAACCTAAGAGAAAGCCACAGGTAAAAAGTCTCTGAACAAATTCTGCCAAAACAATCCCATAATAGATTCAGCTTAGTGTCGTTACAAGTCAAAAATGACTTGAAAGCACATAACAATAACCAGTTAGCAGGACCATACTACACATGAGAGCTATTTAATATTTCAAGTTTCAGTATTATGCATCTAAACACCATTTTCTGGGGATGCAAGCTGGGGGATAATACTGTCATCATGTCCTCCCAAGGGGCTTTTCAAATGCTTTCTGTTAGCCATTTTTGAACTAGAGAAAACTTTGGTCTGACTCAGAAGAGAACATTTTCATTCTTCATCCTGGTCCAGGATTTTTAGTTCAATATACATGGTCCCATATATTCATGCAGAAGCACTTGGTGGAAGTCCAGTATGTTTCATGACTTGTTTCTAGCACCAGTTATCTTGGATATCTAAAAAGATAATGACTGACAGAAGGCTCTTTTGTAAATAGGAGGGGCTCATCTGTGTCATTTGACCCTGAGTGCTTCCAGTTGCAAATGATTTTTCTGTGGTCAAGCAAAGGTCCTCAACCTTTTGGCCACAAAATGTCTTCCCAACAGTGGCAGCTAGAGCTCACCAGAATCGAAAGGGCGGGGTGGGCACTGGGCAACTTAAAATAAGTCCAAAGACAATAGAAGGCAGACTCAGCTAAAACAGGCTGTGCTCTCTTCCTTGCAATCACATTGCACCACTAATTTCTCCCAGTGATTTAATTGGGTTTGGTCTGGGTAGGCCTAATGCTGACCTTGGTCTGCTTTGGTCAATTATTATTTATTTGCTTTATATCCTGTTTTTCTTCTGCACCCTACTCCATGTGACTTACATTACACAAATTTTAAAAGCACAGAAATTAAAAAAAGAAATGATAAAACTCAGACAGGCTCATATAATAAAACTATATTTTATTAAGTAGCCAAACTATGTATTGTATCATCAGCGACCACTCATGTCCAAGTATGATTACCTTCCAAGTGTAGGGTCTTGGCAGTGGGTCCGTAGGTGGCTGTAAAGACCTATTTTTCGTCTCCATCTTCTTTCACAGTGAGAAAAATCAGTTTCCAGATGTAAGTTTCAAAAAGAGTTGGCTTTATGTGCCTCCTTCTTGACACATTTCTTCCTTTCACCATCCATTCATGCCCCTTTGAATACCACAGCACTGTAACAGCTGACCTCCGGTTAGAAGTCTTGAGGGTCAGGGCTTCCAGTTCTTGATGTCTATGCCACAGTTTTTAAGGTTGCCTTTAAGACCATCTTTAAATATCTTTTCCTGCCCATCAAAGTTTTCCATTCTTGACTTGGGAGTATAGTAACTGCTTTGGAAGATGGTGATTGGGCATTCAGACATTGTGGGCAGTCCAGCAAAGTTGATGGCCAAAGATTGTCACTTCAGTGCATGATATATATCTAAATGCACGAACTATCTTTCATATATATTTACATTTCAGTTTTGTGACTACTGGCCTTTATGTAATGAAAATGGCCCAGACCAAACAAAAGCTGTATCAGTAAACTCTGAAGTTTAGATAAAATGACATGTTTTAAGGGCAAAGCTCTCAGGGAACATCTTCAACTCCACAAAGGCTGCCCTAAGCTCATAAATGTAACCGCCTTCTATGTCATGACCAGTAAGTAGGTACAGACGATCTCACTGATCTCAGAATGTCTGACACAACCTGAAAGGATATCCTGGCTGATCCATCACTATTTGGAATATGTTTCTGGAAATCTCCAGGGGTAGCAGTTCTGCCTTAAACAAAAGTACAAGTTTTATTAAACTGAAGTAGACCTATAGACAGTTCAGGTATTGCTTTTTGGGTATTGGTGTAGCCTGATGTCAATTCAAGTCCTTTGACACATGGAGCTTGCCTAACTTGACATAGAAAGTTCACTAGAAAACACAGAGTAAAAAACACAACACAATGTTGGCAAAAATGAAAAATGTTGCAGTTATTACAGATGCTGGATAATTTTGTTGGACCATATTTGGAAGTTAAGCAACTTCATTCATGCATCTGGGGACTAATAAACAGTTTTGAACAGAGTATGCACTTCTTCAAATGCTGCAATGCTGTCCACAACTCACACAAAAATGGAATATTGGGGATTGCAAACTATATATGACATACATTAGAGGATCTAATCTACAAAGTATATTTTATGGCATATGCATTCAAAATATATATGTCATAGTTGACCTTTAAAATAAATCCAGTTTTGAATTGCTTTCAAAAAATGGAATGATGACGGAAATGATAGAATAGATTTATATGCATGTCAGTCTGGCCAGGTATTTACCGATGTTCCATTTATGAAGTATTAGATTTCAGGATGAACTGGATTTCCTTTTTGTTCTCTGTGGTGTAGCCATAGTTCTTGCTGTGTGATCACCCTTATAAACCTTCGGAGAACCTGCAGACTGTTCTTTCAAGGAATATACAGAGAAGATATCAGCTGATCAGCTCAGCTCCCTGTTCCAAAGAGCCACCAGTGTTTCGATGGGAGAGTTGGCAGGCTGAGCTACAAAATCCTTTAGGGCAGTCTGGAAGCCCACTGGATCCAAGTTGGCATTAATGCTGGCAGGAGGGCATGGGGACCATCCATAGCACCTGCCCACACTATATTTGGCTTCCAGCAGCATGATTAGCCATTCATTTCCACAAGCACTGAAGGCCTGTCATCAATTAAACAGAAGTATGTGTGTGTGGTGGGAAGTGGCGAGAGGGAGACATTTCAGAACTAAACATGAGATTCTTTTATGGACATCAGAGAAAAAAGTATTTACCAAAAATATCTTTTCAGTATCTTTTGGTTCCATTATAGTTGAGAACTCCATTTAAATATACATGTTCATGGTGGAAAGTGTGGAAGGACATTTCAAAATTAAACATGAGGTTATTTTTATTAGTATGATTTGAACAACAAAGGAAAAAGTATTTACTATATATATATATATATATATATATATATATATATATATATATATATAGCATCTTTTGGTTTCAATGCAATAGAGAACTCCATTTGGATAAGCTTAGGTGTAAATATCTCCCAATACTGTAGAGGACAACAAAGGAAGAGAATGCCAATTAAATGCATGCTGGAGACTGATGCCACAATACTGAGAGCTTATAGTGCCTGAAATATGTTGCAAACTGCACAGAACATGTGGTCTTTGAGCTCCTCGGCATCCTTTTTTCTCCCTTTTTCCCACAATGAAGAAAAGGGATGTGTCTCCCTCTCCTCTCTGCCCGCCCTCGCCAGCCACAGCACTAAATATTTAGTGGTCTTTTCAACCCTTTTGTAATCTCAACTGGAGAAAACACTGAAAGATATTAATTCTTAGCCATGTGTCTCATAAATGAAGGCCATTCTGCTATTCTTAATGACAAGGCTGAGGCAGCAAGATGTCATTTGCTTTTTTCCTCGCTTTTTAAATTGCTTTCTAAATGAACTACAGCTGTGAGGGCCAGGTGCTGTGATCCCTTTAGAAAGATCAGGAAATGATGAAATCCAAAATTTCAAAGTGTGATGGATGTCAGCTCCCGATTTGGTGTGTGTGTGAGGTCACCCTCATGCACCTGGTGCTATCTCCACAGCAGCAACGTGCTTTCTTTCTCCTTTTTTTTCTTAGAGAGAAAGAGAAAAAGATGCACATGTCGAATGTGAGCGTAACAATATGAGAAACGGTTTATTATTATCCCTTTGTTTTCTCCTCTTTTCGAAGATGGCAATGATGATGGCACACACATATTCTTGTTATAGGTACAGCAGGGCATTAAAACCAAGTTAGCAGTTAAATATCAAGAGCTGGCTGAACGAAGACCGTGTTAAACAGACCAAGGTACAGGAAATCCAGCCTTAGAAAAATAAAGGTTTATTGACTGTTTGCTTAATTAGAAACAGTAGCTGCAAGGTCAAGTACTCTATTGGCTAAAATTTATGACATGGAATATAGCTGAGGCAATGTCTTCTCCAATGGAGGAATGGGGCTTTTAGCATCTTTATTCTAAAGGTATTACCTTGAACCACCAGAGATGTGGCTCTAAGTACACTAGTATGTTTCACTTGAACACAGGACAGGTTGAGTATCCCTTCTCCAGATATCCAAAATGCTCCAGAGTTATCTACATCAGTGGCTGAGATAGTAACACCTATGCTCCCTGGAGATTCAATATACCATTTTGTTTTATGCACAACATTATTTAAAATGTTGTGTATAAAATTACCTTTAAGTTATGCAAGCAAGGTTTAGCCTTGGGTCTCATCTTAAAGATATCACTATGTATACACCTCACCCAAATCTGAAATCCAGAATACTTTTCAGATATTCAGCCATGTTTTTATGTGTAGTATATAGTTTTGACAGCATAACTCTATTTGTGTTTTATTCTAGTTTTGGAACATAATCGCTCTATATTTACTGAGAACTTCTGCCAAGGAAATTTACACAGGTTTTATTTATTTGATTTATATCCTTCCTTGCTCTTATATGAGACTTAGGACCTCATCATATTGAGGTCCTCAAACCAGGGGATAGTAGGACATCCATGGGGCAGTGGGAAAAACCATCATCCCACGCTCCGCATCACCCACATTGCCCCCTTTCCCTTTCCATGGGGAAAGCATCCCATGTTCTCAGGGCTCCATCCTAGGATGGTTCATGGAGAGAGCCCCACCAGAAGTAGCCCTCCATCATGTGATGGGCTCCACCAAGCTCTGTCTGGCTCTGAAAGTGTCCTAAGGTGGAGATGGAGCCCAATGTGATGAGGTCCTAAGTCCCCAAACACACGCATCCATTCACCCACACTATCCAACTTCCAGTCCCATTAAATAAAAAGACTCCAGAAAATAAAGACAAATCAAAAAGATTCAATTCTAGACGTCAAGCCAAAAGCGAAAGCAGGAGAGCAGCGAGCGAGTGGCAAAGCAAGGCAAGGCAGCACCTCTCAGAGCCAGTATGCAACTGAGCACGATGGAGGAGATCACCCCATGAAATAGACATAGCTTGTGTCATGGCATTCTTCTACTCTGATTAGTCCAACAGACAGGGCTCTCAGAGAAATCCCATGTGAGCATGCATCAGCCTCTCCATGTACTGCGTGCTCTTGAAAAGAAGGGAAGAAGCTGTGCCTGGTAGCCATGTGGGCAATTTCGGGTGAAAAGGAAAGCTGACATTTTGTCCAATAGTCATAAGACTGTAAGATGAATTTATGATCTCATGACTGTTGGGTATCCCTATTCCTGGTCATTAAGGATCAAGTGTGAACTCCAAACATTTCTACCTAGCAGCACTTTAATCAAAGGCTTTCTGAAGTATTGTTGATGTTGTGGTGCTGGGCAACAATATCTGTGACACTCATTTGATGTGGAGCCCCTTGAGACAAGCTGTTGTGTCTGGACCCAAGGCATTTTTCCATCTGCCTGTTCTTAGATTGCCTGGCGATCTGAAGAGTGCTGTGGACATCATTTTACAGTGCCGTGATTATAAATGTAATTACGTCTGGTGTTACAGTTTTGGCTTATGAGCTCAATAGTTAGTTGTACGGCTTTATAGTAGCAGGCTAGCATGTTCTGTTACAAATGTACAAATTGGTGCTGTGCATAATTTCATTTTTAATTAGTAAATCGTATGTAAGTAAATCTAATGATACAAACAGATATTAAGAAACACGAAGTGGGGGGCACCCATGCAAAAACTTATGAATCAAAACTCACCCTATGGTTTTTTGTTTGAATTCAGAAGCTTCTCAAAGTCAGTTTGATTTTGAACGCAAGCAAGGGGAAGTAAAAAAAAGACTGTAATTCCTCTTTAAATTAATGGTCTCTCATCATGAGGAGAGGAAAAATGCAGGGTGGGACTAGCTGAGCTGGAAAAAGGACTGAGAGCACAAAATTCTGGGAAGTGTGGTTTGGGAAGGCGAGGAGCTCTATGGCACAGAATTCAAAAGGTCCTGCCCTAAACTACATTTCCAAGATTTCTTTTCAGCATCAGAAAGCTCCAATGAGAATAGGGGAGAGCTATTTTCTCTTCATAGCAACAGCCAAACACCCACACAGTTTCCAATTCTGCAAAAACTGAGACTTCAATAGTAGTAAGTAAAATCTGTGCTGGGCTGAGAAGAAATCCCTAAATTGAAGTTATATTGGTTCATATGAGAGGCATTCAATGAGATAGCTATTGTGGCATTTTAAAAAGTTTTTTGTCAATATAATATTTTTGAAAGTTGGGGGAACGATACATTTTAATATTGTGTCATTGTATAGATAATTCAAGGAAATAGCTCTTGTATTTTATTTAAAAAATGTTGTTTGTAAAAACTTTGAAAATTCCCCAAACATCCATGGATGAGTGAAACATTCTGAAACTTGATGGGCCAACAGTGGTAAATGTGTTCTATAAATGTAGCAAGTTACATGGCAATAACTCTAACAATGAGGGAGAAGGGCACTCCTGAAGTTTCCCCATTGGCACAATTAATTACTTAAGGAAAATTAATGCAAAAGTAGTTAATTCATTATAGTTATGATGCAGACCCTATCCAATTTCAGAAACATTTTAAAAATGATTCTCCACTACCACCCCCCTAATTTCATAATGAGTATTGAAATATCTTTTTCATTGATTGCACAGGCCTAGTACAGATATATCAGAGGCCATAAATATCACCTTAGTCCTAAGATGAATTATTTAAAACACGCAGAATGACTGTTGGAAGTGTTAGATTCAGTATATAGTGCCCAACACCTAGTGGGCCAGATTCAGAGCTTGAAAAAAAAAAGGTTTTTCGATTCCCTGGCTAATGTGGCTTGTGAGTTGGAAGGAACCCCCAAGAGCCATCCATTTAGGGATTTCTTCCCAGCCCAGCACAGATTTACTTACTAGTTTTGAAGTATCAGTCAGTCTTCCTCTTTGCAGATTCAACAATTTATTGGAACTCTGGCTGCTACCAAGGGACAAATACTTCCCCTCTCCTGATTGTGATATGAAATCCTGTGTATATATCTCATTTGCTGTGACATACTGTGTTTTTGTGTCAGTAAAGTAATAATAATAAATAAATAATATCTACATAAATTTCATAAGTAGAAATCTATTTGGTCAAACAATAGTTCTCCACCACAGGTATACATGAAGACTGGGTTGCTTTTATGTTGGGTGTTGCTCAATTTACCAAAATGTTGTGCTGCAGTATCTTACTCATGTTTTCTGTCCTTCACTGTTTTTATCCATTAAGCTTTCAGACTATCATATTTCATATTTGTGAATCTGCTTGCCTACTTCTTCTTTTAAGCCTTGTTGGTATCCTGAAGAGTGAATGAAATATTATGAAGCAAAGAGGAAGCAGATATATTAGGCTGTGTTTCTAAAATGTCCAGAGATCTCACGGGAAAGAAATTTCTCCACCTATACTACCCCAAATAAAAGATAAATGTTGTCCTCTAGATTAGTGGTTCTCAGCCTATGGGTCCCCAGGTGTTTTGGCCTACAACTCCCAGAAATCCCAGCCAGCTTACCAGCTCTTTGGATTTTCTGGGAGTTGAAGGCCAAAACATCTGGGGACCCACAGGTTGAGAACCACTGCTCTAGATGTTTTGAACTAAACCTCTATCATTTTGATTATTCAGTGTGCTGGATGGGTCCTATAAGATCTTTGGAAAGCAAGATCCAGACTATTTCACTCAGTTTCAGGGGGCATTTCTGTATAGAAAGGTACTCACAAATATGTTTTTTTTCCAATACTTGTAAAAGGCTTAGATGAGGACAACAGGTTCCATAGGTCATCAGATAGCCATAGGAAAGAGGAAGATAGAGGAAAAGTGAAACCTTGAGGAGGAGGGAGTGAGAAAAAAGATCCATGTGGGTAGTTCCAATGTAGCCCTGAACAAAGAGCCAGATTTGATGGGCATGCAGGAAGAAGTGAGCACTAGATATAGCCCCTGATTTAGAAGGAAGTCTGGAAAATTAGATGGGATGTAGTCTGAAATAAAAAGGTAGAAAATGGTATGTTAGGAAGAGCTGGAGGAAAAGATATTTGAGACATGTTCTGGGTGTTTGTGTTGATGGGAAGCTAGTTTCAGCAATACATCTTATTTTGTATTGTTGAAGGATTTCATGGCTGGAACCTCTGGGTTGTTGTAGAGTTTTTGGGCTGTATGGCCATGTTCTAAAAGCATTCTCTCCTGATGTTTCACCTGCATCTATGGCAGGCATCCTCACAACTTCTGAGGATGCCTGCCATAGCTGTAGGCGAAATGTCAGGAGGGAATGCTTCTAGAACATGGTCATAGAGCCCAAAAAACCTACAACAACCCAGCATCTTATTTTGCTTATGAATATTGCTTGCTAAAACAAATCATCATTATAATCACCATCATTTTGGGGACCTCTCATCCTTTTAAAACATTTACTAGGTGTGTTCTTTACTGCTAATAAATTGTCTTAACATGATTGTAGCACTATCTTGTGATAACTATAGCTAATAAAATACTCAAAAAATACTTTGCTCCATTCAAAGATGTGGAAACTCTATTGTCAGTTCTCTGGGAGGGTACAATCATTATTTTTTGAAAATTACAACCATTCCAGAACTTTTGAAAAAGTTTGTTGCTATCGATGTTTTGCTTGTGTTGGTTAGTAGATTTATTTCAGTGCAAATGAGTATGGTTTATTATAGTTACTTTCTTTGATATATCATTTATCATAGCCAATGCAATGCTGAAAGATTTTTTGGTTGATGCAGTTCTAGTGAGGTTATCATTGGGAAGAATTATGAAATGGTAAGCCTCTGGTTACGTGATTCGGTCTCCCATTTCCACTCCTCACAGTTTGAGCACAACAGGAGACAACACTGTTAACTGTTACCGGTTTCACTTTCCCCCCCTCCCGCAGAAGAATATAAACATATCATTATGCAGTTACACTACTCTATATTTAGAATAGATTTTTAATTATCCATTAGATAAAATACTGGATGCAGTGGAAATAACAGAAAAGCAACTGGGTAACTAGAAAGGTTTACCTCCTTTATTGGAAATAAGTGCAGTTAAGCTCTTCTTTTTAAGCTTGCCATTTCTATAATGCACATTTTTTTAAAAAAAACTGGGATTTTGTTACTATACAATTTGCGAAAAAAAGAAGTCATTTACCATATTCCCCATTTCAAGAATGCAAGCAAATTGCCCAGAAACTTGTGTTTGGGATAAGGAAGGATTTATTTCCTAGATCGGATTGCTCTGTATAACGAAACGGGCAGGGTAAGGACCTTATTTGTGATCCTACCCTGTTATAGGATTACTAATGATGTTTATTTTTGCTGCCACCAGTTTAAAATTACTTCAGTAGGCTACCTCCTTATATGTGCTGTTTGTATGTGAGGCACACGGAGATGTTTATTTGGTTCAAACAGAGAAATATGTTTATTTAAACAGGCACAAAAGCTTATTGCTTGCAGTTTACTAGTACAATGCTTGATGGTTACAGTAGTAGTTCAAATTTTGAATTGCAGATTCCATAACAGAACTTTAAAACAGGAGACTTTTAGACTTGGGTTGTTGTAGTTTTTTCCGGCTATATGGCCATGTTCTAGATTAGGGATCACCTATGGAGAGAGGGGTGTGATATGCTGCAGATAAGTGGTAGTCTGTTCAATGGGGTGCACTTATTCTGATTTTGTGATGACTCCAAAGAGGATGTGGGTTTGTCCTACAACACAGACTTTTGACAAATAAAAATAAAAATATTTAGGCATGGCTATTTTCTGTTTCATGTGCATTTGTTATAAATAGGTTTTGATAAATGCATGTGCACAAATCCTTTCTGATAAATCTTGTCAAGAAAATCTCATGACACGTTTGCCTTCGAGTTAAATCAGAAACCGTTTTGACACACAGTGTGTATGTGTTTATGTATGTTTATGTTCACATATACATATTATCAAAAATCCTTCACAGCTTTTGGATTTCAGCTCCCACAGTTCCTAACAACTGGTAAGCTGGCTAGGATTTCTGGGAGCTGGAATCCAAAACACCTGAAGGAGCACAGCTTGAGAAACACTGAGCTATAGGAACACTATTTCCTTGGGACAGATAGCATACATGCCTGGAGCATAAATTGAGCAGAGAACTGGCAAAACTTGATAGCAAAGGTATACATTCATTTTCAGTAATTTTTGCAATTTTTAAAAAATATAATAGGATTTTTAATATGGTAGCTTGTTTGATTATGGTTCTTAAAATGTAATATTTAATGTTTTCCTTGTTTTGCTATTTGCGTAGGCCACCTTGAGTCTAATGCAACTTTTTAGGCCTCCAACTTTTTAGGCCAGGGACCAGTTTATGGTCCTTCAGACTGTGGACTATGGTTTGAAAAAAAAATGAACAAATCCTATGCACATGGCATATCTTATTTGTAGTGCTAAAAATGAAATAACAATGTAATATTTAACCAACATTTACCAGTATTTGAGCAGGAAATGTGGGTCTGATTTTGGCTGATTTTTATTTTATTTTTCTATCGTATCAGGAGTGAACCAATGTATTTGAGAAAACACAAAGTTTAAAAAATTGGCATTCTATTAAATGTCATTTGTCTAGTAGCTGGCCACTTGGAAAATCTCTGGTGTTACTATAAGAAGGTTCTCCATTGTGCATGTGGCAAGGCTCAGACTAAATTATAATATGTGGTCTGTGGTTTGCTCTTCTCCACACTCGCATGTCATGGACTCCACTTTGTGGGCCCATTTCTTAAGGTTGGCTCTGCATTTTGTGTTGCCAGAGTGCAGTCTGTACAGTGCCTTCCAAGTTGCCCAGTCTTCTGTGTGCCCAGAAGGGAGTCTCTCATTTGGTATCAGCCATGGATTCAGGTGCTGGGTTTTAGCCTGCCACTTTTGGACTCTTGCTTGCTGAGGTGTTCCTGTGAGTATCTCTGTAGATTTTAGGAAACCACTAGCTGTCCCCTGCCACATGTTGCTGTGGCCCTCAGAAAACAGAGGAATTCCAGGCATGAAACAATAGACAGAAGAGACATATGGAAGGGACATTGATAGATGGAACAGAAGGTAGATGGATAGAGCATAGGTAGGTAGGTTGGTTGGTTGGTAGGTAGGTAGGTAGATGGATGGATGGTCAGACAGATACACACACATTTTTAAGGGGCCAAAAAGGTTTGGACTGGATGGCTTTGGGGCTCCTTTCCAACTGGATGGTTATCTGTTGGGAGGGCTTTGATAGTGTCTTACTTTGCTGCAAAAATTGGTTGGGCTGGATGGCCTATGGGGCCCCTTTAACTACCATGGCTCAATGCTGTGGAATAATTCCATGGTGTAGACCAGGTAGGGGCAGACTTTGGCCCTCCAGCGGTTTGGACTCCAAGTCCCACAATTCCTAACAGCCCTCCTAATAGCCTTTTGGGTTTGGAGTTGTTTTTGTCGCTGTGTTTTTCAGTGTTTTTATGAGTTTTTATGAGTAATGGTCACTTGTTGACCTGATAGGTGCATTGTGTCCAAATTTGGTGTCAATTCGCTCAGTGGTTTTTGAGTTATGTTAATCCCACAAACGAACATTATATTTTTATTTATATACATTTCTTGATTTAAGGCATTGGCGTGCTGACTGATATCTGAATGGGGGGTGGGCTAGAGATGTCACTGCCTTGGTCCTTTCATTATTGGTTGCTGTTTTAATAAAGGAGAGATTATATCTCTGCTGAGATGATTAATTGTGTTAGCATTTTGTTAGCAGCGATATTACTAATAATAAATAATATTTAAGATAGAAATAGGTTATTTGTGACCCCATGAAGTTTGCATTAGCCAGTTAAATGCAAATTTTGAAAGTTATATTACACTATGTAACAAAATTTGAAAAAAGTCTGTTCCTGGATTGATAGTGTTATTTCCTGATTAATTGTGCAGTATTTACTTTGAAAGCAGTTGTTAAGCTCCAGAAACTTCATTTTTGTGGCTGCCATTTCAAACATTTCATATGCCATTTTTAAACGTTTATTAAACCTTTTTCATGTTTTTATGGTAGAACCAATTAGGAAATGATATTTGAAACAAAAACTATGTTACATAATATTATCACAGTTAAGAATTACAGCAATTTATGTTCAACTGACCAAACTTCTCGACTTCTTATACAGCACCTGTCAATCCATCTGAGTAAATATCAATGATTTTTCTTGGTTTATATTCTATGAGATGATATTCATTGGAAAATCCATTGTAGTTAGCCAATAATTATTCCATTAGTAGGTATTATGGATCTACTTGCTCTCTAATCCTAATGTACCAATGTTGGTATTTATTTGTTTTGAGGGGATAAAAGTATTGTAAATGTGTTTTGTGGGCTACTTTCCGATTCTAATAAGAAATCTGGTGCATTGAGGATTAGCATGAGAGAGTTGTGATTAAGATTTAACATCCCACTGAGGATTACATTGTCCCTTGCACTGAAAGAAACTTTATTTTCTCACAAACTGGGTCAACTACAGGCATCCAAGGCATGTGACTTATGGTTCACTATAGCATGATGCACTGAAGAATGGAATAGAACATTTTTGTCCTCATACATAATTTTGGTTTTGACCCCAGTCACAAAAAGGAATAGATTTGTTGGGTAAAGTGCTATAAAATGCCTCCTTTGTAGGTCTAGTTCTGTGCAGATATGCAACAAAATGTAACTCAAATCCTCCTTCTTGGTTGATGCCTTGGGTTGTTTACATTAGAAGTGGGTACTATTTGAAGAATGCATTTCCTACTATTACAATGCACCAGTATATGGCACCAGTTTTTAAAATAAGAAATACAGTGTATACCTTGTTTTCAAGTTAACTAGTACTCTCACATCTTGTTTTAAAGCCAAATCATGTATTTTACAACTCATTTTCTAATCTTTCAGCTCATCTGCTCTGCATGGAAATGGAATAATGGTTATATTGCTCAAATAAAAGCTGGTCTCAATGTCGAGTAGATTGCATATATGCTGGAAAATACCAACTCATTGTTCTTTCTGGGTGATCATTAAGCCTTCAAGTTAAGCAAGGCATTTCACAGTAGGAACATCCAGTAACATTTCAATAAAGCATGCCAGATCCGACTGTCAGCTGTAAGCATAGCCAAAATGTTGAACATGGAAAATCTGAATTAACTATATAATAATGCTTACTAAAGATTGTTTCCATATTGAGTAAACAAAATCTTTTGGCACTTTATATGAGTTTCATACCCCTTCTGAAGGTGTCTTTGGCCTGGAAAATCTAAATTTCATGATTCTCCTTGAAACCTTTGGTCATTTTTCTCTTTACCATTACACCAGAAGGTGGTACCATTTTCATAGTGGACTAACTAAAGTTCGTATCCAATTAAATATGGATATGAACCTCAAAAAGCCAGTAAAGCATAGTCTAAGATAGTCATATTGTATTGCCACTGAATTTAATGAGATTTAGTCATGATTAATTTCTCCTATTGGTTCCAATGTGATTAAAAAGGTGGCTGGTAATGCACTGCCAAAAAAGAACAAAAGTAGATAACACAGTGCATCAAATTTGTCTGTTGTAGGGAGAATTTAACAGCTACAGGTTTAAATCCTCACAAACTCTCACACACACTTAGGGTTATGTATGATATATCAAAATGATAAAGTGGGGAGAAGGAAAGTCATATATTGCAATTGAACTTATTGATAAAGTGTGTTTGGTTATTTATTTTCTGCAAGGCAGCTTACCATATATTCAAATATCACACTAAATATAATGTCAGAGGTTCTGTTGATAGGAGAGAGAAAGTGCTGATGACTAAGAAGATGCTCCATTTTTTGTATGCAACTTTGCTTCAAAGATGAGGCACCCATACCACATAATCCCACCAGATGCTAGGGCTCATTAACTGAGTCTGAAGGTCTTTGTATGTGTAAGGCTGAGTATCCCTTATCCAAAGTGTTTGGGAACAGAATGTTTTGAATTTTGGGGTCCAGATTTTGAAATCCTTGCATGTACATCATCAAATACCTTGGAGATGGGACCCAAATCTAAATACAAAATGTATTTGAAATGCACTTCAAACACATAGTCTGGAGGTGTTTTGTATACATTATTTTGAATAACTATGTGCATGAAAGAAAGTCTGTGTGTACTGAACCACTCTTAATCTCCTTGTTGGTGCACTAAAATCTCCCTCTCTCCTTCTACACAGTACATAAGTCATAAGCCTTTAAGAATGGGCTCAATCAATGCATCTTCTGGATACTCAGTTCAGTTCATTTTATTGATCAGCCATCTCAAAACACTTGACTAATATACTTGACACATACTCATACAGTCCGCATTACAATTAAAGTTAAAATAAAAAGTCTGCTAGATGTATTTTGCCACCTTTGCAACTGTCAAAGATCCATTTGGTTCAGGGCTGGTATGCTAATTTGGGCTGGTTTAACCTAATTTAGCCTATTCCACAAACTCTTAGTCCAGAATCTTCCCTTGTTTGCCCTGGCACTGTGACACCACTGTATTTCTGCTTAAGAGCTTAACATCTCAGGGAAGGGGTGCTTGAGTCCCCTCTCGGGTCGAGAAAGGCAGGGTAGAAATGAAGTAAAAAGATAAATAAATTTTCACCTGGTAACATCATCATCATCATCATCATCATCATTTTCATCATCATCATCATCATCATCTTTATTTATACCCACCTTTCTCCTCATCGGGACTAGCAGCATGTCCCTTATTCTTCCCCAAATGCATGCTGACAGAAGAAGATCTTAACCTGTGGAAGGCCAGCAGGATGGGATCACCCTGGTCTCCCTTGGGAGTGACTTCCACAGTCTGCGAGCAGCCACCAAAAAGGCAATTCTGTGTTCTCTTCAAATGTGCCTGAGCAGGTTGTGGGAAGAGAAGATCGTAGATATAGTCCTTCAGATAACCTGTACTGGAGTCATGTAGGGCCTTGTAGGTCAAAACTAGCACTTTAAATTGTGTCCAGAAACATGTTAGCAGCCAGTGGAGCTTTTGCAACAGAGGAATGTCTGCTCCCTGTAGACAGCCTCAGTTATCCATGTAGCTGCTGCTTTTTGGACCAACTGAAGTTTCTGATCACTTTTCAAAGGCAGCCCCACATAGTGTGCATTACAGTAGTCTGGGATGGCATGGTTAAACATCTTCTCAGCATATTTCTGGAACAATTTTTAAATCTGTATTAATCATGTTAACATCACAGCTAAGGGGTTAGAGCATCCCTCCTGTAGAACTGCCAGGTGTTATAGATTTTGTTTAGAAAACAATGCAGTTGCAGTATTTACCAGATAAAGAAAAGCGAGCAGTTTTACAAAATGTAAACACTGTAGATAAATTTAGGTTCAGTACATTACACTCTGGCCGTGTTCCAAGAAGTAGGGAGATGGAATGCCAGTTTTTATTAATGTCAATCATCCAAGAAAATGGAGGTTATTCCTTAGGGATGCAACAGTCAAAGGTCTCTCCCTGGTGCAGATCCAGGATTTTATTAACCACTAGCCATCCCCTGCCACGCGTTGCTGTGGCCCTGTGTATATGTGTGTACAATGTGTTGTATTGTATTTTTTGTTTTGTTTTTTGGCTTTTTAAGTCTCTTTTGCTGTGTTTTCCACTGTTTTTATGAGTGATGATCACTCGTTGGCCTGATAGATGTATTGTGTCCAAATTTGGTGTTAATTCGTCCAGTAGTTTTTGAGTTATGTTAATCCCACAAATGAACATTACATTTTTATTTATATAGATGGAAGAAGGAACAGCCTCGGTCTTCAGCATATTTCCTGGAGAATGGGCTGGTTGGATCTTCTTGCGGTCCAAGGCACTCTCAGAATTTCCCCCCAGCACCACAATTCAAAAGTGTCTATCTTCCTTCGCTCAGTCTTCCTTATGGTCCAGCTCTTGCATCCATAGGTTACTATGGGGAATACCATTGCTTTAACTATGCAGACCTTCAGTACCAGTGTGATGTCTCGTAACTATTTTATCGAGATTGGTCGAATAAACACACACACCCCCAATATTATGCTGCCATCTAACTGCTATGACAAATTGACTTTTCTTCACCTTCACTCTCTTCTGTATCTCTCTGTACTGCCCCAAAATTACCTCTGGGAAATTTCCCAGACAATCAGAGCAGGTTTTGAAGGTACAGAATCACCCTTCCCTTCCACTCATGGACAAACTTCCAACATCAGAAGTGCCAACATCATTTCCCTTTGTGTGCATTTTTTGAGTTTTTAGAAATGTCATGGATATTAACATCAATAAAATGTGAGCAGAATTAGTCTGTATCTTTAAAGTGGTGATTCTCAAACTCTGGTGCTCCAAGTGTTTTGGACTTAATCCCGTAGAATCTCTGACCACTGACCAAAATGGCTGAGGCTGCTAGGAGTTGAAACCCAAAACATTTGAAAGATCAAAATTTGGGAATCTCTGTTCTAAAGTATAGGGTGTGATAATATAAAAGCAGGATAGTATAATGATAATAGGAGTTAGGGGAGATTATTTTAGCACATGAGCCCCCAAAGACTTTGTAATGTGGCACATTGCTTGTTTTATATAGGCGATGTTGTAAATTTGGTCAAGAAAAAAATTGTGTGAAGTCTTGGCACTCCCTTTTCCTCTCCTTCGCTTCAGTTCCCCCTCTACATAGTTTTTCCCAATAGTGTAAATACCTTCCTTTGTATTAGTTTTTGGGTGGAACATAACACACCCCCCCCCCAGAGGCCAGCCTTAGTTGGTCTATTCCATTTCCTTGTATAGAGCTCTCTTGCTAGATTCCACCTTTTCCTACAGTTACTAGAGGCTTGGGGCATTGTCTGATAATCCTAGGCCCAAGCAATTCAAACAGGCATTCTTAGCACCTGCACTTAGCAGTATTATTATGCCATCAGTCCAAAGGACAAAAGAAGCTTATAACCAGGCTAAGCTTCACAGGAAAGAAGATTAAGACAGTTTATAAACCATCTCTTTGGAGCAGAGGCAGAAGATTCCTGAAAGATGACTGCAACCAGCAACCAGCAAAATCTCCTTTCATAATGTATTGTTTTAAGTAATCTTATGATAGTCCTGGGTGGAGTTAACTCTTTATTCATCTTGTTTCAGTAAACTCATTTGGTTATCTTTTCACCTTGCCTAGAGTGCCTTGGACCTCCAGAAGATCCAACCAGTCCATACTTCAGGAAATAAAACCCGACTGCTCATTGGAAGGAAGGATAGTAGAGGCCAAGATGAAATACTTTGGCCACATCACGAGAAGACGGGAAAGCTTAGAAAAGACAGTGATGCTTGGGAAAAATGGAAGGAAAAAGGAAGAGGGGCCGACCAAGGGCAAGATGGATGGATGGCATCCTTGAAGTGACTGATTTGACCTTGAAGGAGTCGGGGGTGGTGACGGCCGACAGGGAGCTCTGGAGTGGGCTGGTCCATGAGGCCACGAAGAGTCGGAAATGACTAAACGAATGAACAACAACAGAGTGCCTCTGTCTGTCAAAGGTCTTAAGCTTAACAAAAGGTATATAGATAGCTCCCAAGTAAAGCCAGACAATATAGTTTCACAAAGAAATATCACTTCCTCACCTCTCAGAACTTCCAGAACAACATATCTTTCCTCTGTAATTTGTACAAGTCTTCTGTTCATGGTTCCAAAAATCCTTAGAGGTTGAGGGGTCTGTTGGAAATTAGGCAAGTGAAGTTTATATACCTGTGGAATGTCGCGGATGGGAGAAAGAACTCTTATCTCTTTGAGGTACATGTGAATGTTGCAATTGGCCACTTTGATTAGCATTGAATGGCCTTGTAGCCATTCCTTGTTTTGTCCAGTGGTTGACAAAAATGGGGCAAGGCTTTGCTGGGAAGGAAATATTTCTTTATCATAGATTGGTTGGTTTGTCCCAACCAACCAATCCCTAGGCCATTATGCCACATTATAATTCGTATAGTTGTTTTTCTAACAAGCAAGCAAAGTTGACAAATATAAAGCATAGCCAAATGCCCTCAGCTGCATTTGGATTTTGATAATGGCACTTGATTATGGGAAGCTAATTGATACACTGTTTAGAGAAGAAATGCTACTAGCACAGCTTTGATATGTGAAGCATGGAACACGTTGGCTTTTTCAGTACATGCAATATTAATTGTCTGAACAAAAGGAGGGTGAAGGATGAGAGTTTCTCATTTCTGGTGATCTTGTGAAGAAGTTCTCATAATAGGCAAGCTGTAAAATTATTCCTGAAAAAATGCCAGTCCGCCTTACACACACCCATATGTGATGTGTTATTGAGAAACAGGACTCAATGACATTTGGTGAATGTGAAATTAAAAGCAATTTAGGGGATAAGCAGATTAGACATATTCCTAAGTACTTGCATGGCCATTGACTCATTGTGTAGATAGTTAGGTGATTCAGTTTTATCTTCTGGGTGTCCCTAAACTTTTTGGCTGGTAGAAGTGGGAGGTAAATGACAGTGAATCACATCTCTATAACTGTCTTGTGGATTTCCATACATGCCTCAATAGCATCTGGTCCCGGTTGTTATCAGAAATGACACTGACTGAATGGACTATTGGTCTGACCCAATATGGCTGTTCTGATGTTCACGTTTTCCATTTCCTCTCCTTCTTCCCTCTATTTTCTTTTTGAGATGGGATATATATTTGCTCATTTGAAAGTGAGACTTGCAGTTGGGAGCTGAGAGGCAAATTATGTTAACTATAGATTTTAAAATCTGGACAAAGCAAATACACTTTTCATTATAGAAAATAGAAATCGCTCAAACTGCTCTAAAGTAACTCAGGCAGGAAGCATTCACCAGCTTGCAAATTCTATGGATATATCCGCTTTACTACTTTCTATCCATCTGCCAAACCCACCTGCTTTTCAGATGGGTTATGTGCAATCTCTGTTAATGAGGAGCTACCATCTCATTCTTCCCCTCCCCAAACTTTTCCTGGAATATGTGTGTGTGTGTGTGTGTGTATGTGTGTTTCTAAAAAATGAAGAAATGTTATGATGTAGATTAGTAAGTCATGCTGTGTTAGCTTGAATTATACAGCAACCAAAATGCTGTATAAACTAATGTGCCAAAGAGTGTATTTCCGTATATCTACAATGAGCTGAAATAGGGAGTCTTTCATCCGATGTGAGAAGCCAAAATTAAATCACTTCTGACTGAAACATAATCAGATTTATTTTTATTAGGCACCTCAAATACAAGTAAAGTGAGTTACATCGTTAGAAGGAATGATGGCATTGCCACGCTTAAGCAATTATGCAGTTTAATGAAAGAAGTCCTCCTTGTATTTACATAGACATGATGACACATATAAAACATAGAAGCCTCCGTTCATAAAAGTTTCTGGTAGGACAAATCAAAGGAATAGTCCACTGACAGTTTACCCTAATAGGCTAAGATGGCCAGAAACCTCATTTTAGGGCGTGGGGTGGGGTGATGGCGAAGAATTCCAGAATGTGCCTATTGTATTGTCAAAGGCTTTCATGGCTGGAATCACTGGGCTGTTGTGAGTTTTTCGGGCCGTATGGCCATGTTCCAGAAGCATTCTCTCCTGATGATATGCCTGTATCTATGGCAGGCATCCTCATAGGTTGTGAGGTCTGCACATTCTTTTGATTAAACATTTCATTATCTCAATTGCATTTTAGCAAGTAATTCCACAATGCAAATACCTGATATGTGTTTTAAAAGGTCACTGAAAGAGTTGTTAACCATCTCCCTTCCAATAATAGCTTTCGTTCAATGAAATGAGATGCCCACTTCATTGATGGGTAGTTTTTGTGCACTTTCTAAGCACTTGTTTCTTTGTCCTCATCCTCAGGTGTTTGCAAGGTTTGTCCATTTGTGCCTCTCCAATTCGATATGTAACTACATATCGTGGTAGCATAGGGAGGGGGAGGAAGATGGTGGTAGTAGCCAAGGTTATTCTTCAATTTATCACACAACACCAATGACTGTGACTCAAGAGTGGTTACTAATGTCTGTGTTCATCCACTGTCATTCAATTGTAATTTCATGAAATTAAATAAACACAATGCTATATATACATTTTAAACAATCAAAACAGGTAAAATGTGCATTATCAAAAGTATGTACAAGCACACTTCTGCCAATGTAAAAATGCAGTTATTTTTAAATTTAGACATGTAAAATAAATTAATAAGCAAAGAGCTACATTTCCAGTAATACTATAACACTTCGTACTAATATAACAATTTACTATCCTTTCCTAGTACTGAAAATCAACTGTCCAAACTGGCTGCCTCGCTGTACCTAATCCACGGCCAGTTCTATTGTAAATACAAATACCATTCAGAAAAAATACCACATAAAGCCAAATTAAACATTAATGCATAATTGCAATTCAGCTATCCATGTTGTTGGTTAAAAAAGAAGAAGATGCAATTGTCCTTATAGTAATCAGGTTCAAAATATACAAGGAAGAAAACTATGTCTGCACACTAGTGAAAATTGCCCCTCCCAAATCTACTACTTCATTGGGAAGGAAACTGCTAGTGAATTTTCGTTTGACCAAACTTTGAAAAAATTATTTATTGGCTTACAACTCCCAGAATTTCCCAGCTGTCATACTTACTCTGTTTGGAGTGTAGACCCCAAAGGTAGCTTTTCAAAGTCTGTGTTTGGTCCTTCAACCAATGGAGCTTAATTCCATAAAAGATTGCCCTATGCAATCTATTACATAGTAACAAATAGGTTAGGCCCATTGAGTCAGTTGCTGAATGGAGAACCAACACTTATGTAAATTCCACTGGGTTGCATTAATTGGGTTGAACAACAGTATTCAGGTCATAGTGGACAGCTTTTGTGAATGCTCAACTAGGCAGGTGAGCTGGGGCAGGTGGGTGGCTCACAGTTACTACAGGAATAAAATAGTTACTACAGGAGTAAAATAGTATTTGTAGTACCATGGAGGGTGGCAAATGATTCATTGAGGGATGAAATGTTCACAGCCAGGATCATAAGGAAATGAATATGCACACATACAGCAACTATTTCTGTTCTAAGGTCGTATCCTGGCTGATCTTAGAAGCTAAGCAAGGTCAGGAATGATTAGTGATTAGAAGGGTACATTCAGGGGATGACAGTGGCAAACCACCTTTCAATATTCATTCATAGGGTCTGCATAAGTTGCAGTCGAAATCATGCAACAACAGCCAGAGATAAGGTGTCCCTCCAAAAAGAATGATCCAGTAATGGCAAATGGCTTCCATTTGGTGTAACAGTGAATCCATGGTTCATTTTAGAGTAGATTTCACATGAGTTATCTAGGATATCAAGCTGTATCTACAGCATAAATTTGCCTCCTTGGACAGTTTCATGAAAATTCAGACAAAAACCTAGCACAGATTTACCATACCCTAACAGGAGAGCCAACAAGTGGTACCAGAATATAGTGGATCCTTGGTATCGACTGGTTTTTGGTCAAATCCGGTTTTACCCAAATCCGTGAATTTCCACATCCCATTGCATACATCCCGAATCTAAAAAGGCAACCAATTCAAATGAGTGCTGGTGTTTATTTTTCCCGTAATATTTTGACCCTTGTGTAGTTGAATGTATGGGTGAAGAACCTATGCCTACAAAGGGTCGAATTTAATGCCATGATTTGAAATAATATACTATGGTGACAGTCTTCTGTTGTTTTCCTGAGAGACGCACCCTGCCTTTTTGTTTCTGCCAATTCTAAATTGTATCCTGGACTAAAAAACTGTTTTAAGTATAAACTGCTGGGAAAAATTAGGATAGAAATAAATGATATTTTTTAAAAAGCCCTCTTTCGCTTTAACAAAAATAAACATTTTTCTTCTTTTTCCAGGAGAGTTGTTATACTCTTTAAAACATTTTCTCTTGTTTTAGGAACATTATCTTTTAGCATAAGTCTGAAATAAACCTGGCAAGGGCAATATGTTTTATTGATTTTTTTAAGCTCTTTTATTTTAATAACTTGCTAAGGAAACAAAAAAGCAATAAAGGACAATATGAAAAGCAGGCGGGAATTGAGAAAGTAGCTGTTATCTAAAAAAAGGCATTTCTTTTCCTTTCTTTAATTTAAACAGCCTGTACAAAACATATATTAATTTTCAATTACCGATTTGAGATAGCATTAGTGGAATGGTTTTTATTATATTTCTTTGTTATCCTTCTGACTTCAACTCTGGCTCAGAAATGCAATTAATTCTGCAAGTTGCGTTTGGTGGCGGATGCCATTCAAGCTGCGGCTGCTTATGGGGTAGTTAAAAGGATAAAATCAAGTAGTCATTCTACTAATCCCTTTACAAGGAAACAGCTTTCTGCATAAAAAGTAGAACTTATGTGGTCATTAGCAGATGCTACATCAAGCAACCCAAAATATACACATTTAAATTCTTAAGCACAATCTATGAACACTACACAGATGGTTTCCAAGAAACTGTACCTAAATTGATTACGATAAAAATGATCTGCTGCAATTGTTTCTGTCAAAAGGGAGAACAGAATTTGTCCCAATGTGTCGCTCTGCCCACTCATGCAGAGAACCCAGCTGCTGGGACAGATGTTGCTCTAAGCACTTTATTTTAGGGTCATTAAAATGGTTACAGGGGTTAGTCATTCATTGTTTTATAAATTGTGCTTACTAGCTGAGCTCAACAGACGCTCTGCAAAAAGTTCTTTGTGGCTGAGCAGAACAAAGTTGTGCTCCAGATCCCTCGCTACCACAAGCACATCTTTGGGTTTTGAATCATCATGGTGATGCACACCATTGGGTCAAGAAGTCATTTTTCAACTTGCCTTTGTTTATTTATATCAGCTGATTAGAGGGGTTGGAGCAGGAGTAGCCCTAGTAACTCAAAATTTACTAATTTTGTTAATATGTGTGTGGGCTACAATTATAAGCTATATCTACAAGGCCATTTTATTGTTTGATGTGTTGTTGAAGGCTTTCATGACCAGAATCACTGGGTTGCTGTGAGTTTTCCAGGCTGCATGGCCATGTACCAGAAGCATTCTCTCCTGATGTTTCACTCACATCTATGGGAGGCATCCTCAGAGGTTGTGAAGTCCGTTGGAAATTAGGCAAGAGGGATTTCTATATCTGTGGAAAGTCCAGGGTGGGATAAGAACTCTTGTCTGTTGAAGGCAAGTGTGAATGTTGCAATTGGTCACCTTGATTAGCATTGAATGGCTTTCAAAGCCTGGGTGCTTCCTGCCCAGGGGAATCCTTCTTTGGGAGGTGTTCGCTGGCCCTAATTATTTCCTGTCTGGGATTCCCTTGTTTTCTGAGTGTTGTTCTTTGTTTACTGTCCTGATTTTAGAGGGTTTTTTAAATACTGGTAGCCGGATTTTGTTCATTTTCATGGTTTCTTTCTTTCTGTTGTCCACATGCTTGTGGATTTCAGTGGCTTCTCTGTGTACTCTGACATGGAGGCTGTTAGAGTGGTCCAGCAGGTCTATTTTCTCAAATAATACGCTGTGTCCAGGTTAGTTCATCAAGTGCTTTGATATGGCTGACTTATCTTATTGTTTTGTTATAATTATTAATTTATTTGTGAGTGATTATCAACATATAATCTTAGAGAAGACAATGATGCTGGGGAAAATGGAAGGAAAAAGGAAGAGGGGCCAACCAAGGGCAAGAAGGATAGATTATTATTATTACTATTATTATTATTATTATTATTATTATTATTATTATTATTATTATAACTTTATTTGTACCTCGCTAGCATCTCCCAAGGGATTCGATGCGGCTTACACAGGCCGAAGCCCCGAAACACAGTACAAACAATACAATACCTAAAGCAAATTAAAAACAGTTAAGCAGGAAAAACAGTAACAGTAACAATACAACAAGACACTATTAAAACTGGGCCAGCCAGAGTAGGGGTACAGGATTAAAAGTGCTGATGTGGTGGGAGGAATGTAGGATTATAATATAAGTGCAGTGTGCAGTGTGCAGTGATCTTGTTCTACTAAAGTGCTTCTAGGATTTGGTGCTGGAGGTTCCTAATCTGGAAAGGCACATCGGAACAGCCAAGTTTTCAGATTCTTTCTGAAGACTGCCAATGTAGGGGCTTGTCTGAGATCTTTCGGGAGGGCGTTCCAGAGTCAGGGGGCCACCACAGAAAAGGCCCTGTCTCGCGTCCCCCCCAAGCACGCTTGCGACGCGGGCGGGATCACGAGCAGGGCCTCTCCAGATGACCGGAGTGAGCGTGTGGGTTCGTAGACAGTGATACGGTCACACAGATAGGGTGGTCCCAAACCGTTCAGGGCTTTGTAGGTAAGCACCTGCACCTTAAATTGGGCTCAGAAAATAAACGGCAGCCAGTGGAGCTCCTTGAACAGGAGGGTTGACCTCTCTCTGTAATGAGCTCCGGTTAACATCCTGGCTGCTGCCCGTTGGACCAGTTGGAATTTCTGAGCCGTTTTCAAGGGCAGCCCCACGTAGAGCGCATCGCAGTAGTCCAATCTAGAGGTGACCAAGGCATGGACCACCCCGGCCAGATCAGCCTTCGCTAGGTACGGACGCAGCTGGCGTACAAGTCCCAGTTGTGCAAAAGCCCTCCCGGACACCGCCGACGCCTGAGCCTCAAGCATGAGCAATGAATCCAAGAGGACTCCCAAGCTACGGACCTGTGGCTTCAGGGGGAGTGTAACCCCGTCCAACACAGGTAGCCACCCTATACCCTGATCCGGTTTACGATCGACCAGGAGGACCTCTGTCTTGTCAGGATTGATCTTCAGCTTGTTCGTCCTCATCCAGTTAGACACAACGGCCAGGCACTCGTCCAACACCCGAGAGGCCTCCTTGGAATTAGGTGGAAAAGAGTAGTAGAGTTGTGTGTCATTTGCGTAGAGATGGCACCCAACTCCAAAACTCCGGATGACCTCTCCCAGCGGTTTCATGTAGATGTTAAAGAGCATGGGAGACAGAATGGAGCCTTGCAGGACCCCACAGGTCAAAGGCCAGGGGTCCGAGCAGGCGTCTCCCAGCTTCAACATCTGGGTTCGTCCCTCCAGGAAGGACCGGAGCCACGACAGGACCGTGCCCCCGAGACCCATCCCAGAGAGGCGACCCAGAAGGATACCATGATCGATGGTATCGAAAGCCGCTGAGATGTCCAAGAGAACCAACAGGGTCACACTCCCCCTGTCCAGCTCTCTACGGAGGTCATCCACCAAGGTGACCAAGGCTGTCTTGGTGCCGTGACCAGGCCTGAAACCAGACTGTGACTGATCTAGGTAGTTGATGTCATCCAAGAAGCCCTGGAGCTGGGAGGCGACCACCCACTCCAGCACCTTACCCAAAAAAGGGAGGTTGGAGATTGGCCTGTAATTGTTCAGCACCGTGGAGTCAAGGGAAGCCTTTTTAAGGAGTGGGCGAACCACAGCCTGTTTCAAGTTAGATGGAAAAATCCCTTGTTCCAACGATGCGTTAATGATCAACACAAACGAATCAACCAACCCCTCCTTGGCAGATGGTATCCTTGAAGTGACTGGCTTGGCCTTGAATGAGTTGGGAATGGCCACGGCCAACAGGGAGCTCTGGCGTGGGCTGGTCCATGAGGTCACTAAGAGGAAGCAACTGAATGAATAAACAACAATCAACATATATTGATATTCTCCATTGACGTCTTAGTTATATATGTAACTATGTGACGGCGCGTGTGGTGCCACATATATGTAGAACTGTTTGTTGCAGGATTTAAACTGTCATTTTATTCCTGTCTACCTTGTATATGTATAGTTAAATTTCACTGGTTATTATAGCTGTCAGTTTATTGTTGTTGTGCACCAATTGGCTTGTTTCCCCAGTTGATTTGTTTAGGCTCCGCCCCTTCCAAGGGGGAAAGGAAAGGTATCTCTCTCACCTTTTTTACCTCAGAAAAAGACTCATTGGATGGACGTGTGCAAAGCTTGGCCCAAAGCCCCTGGTCAACGCATTTTTTACCACCAACTCTTAGGTTTTTACCCCTGAGTTCTATACTTTATGTTCAAAACCCCCTGAACAAAATTGTGAAGACCTCAGGCGCCTTCATTCCGGTTCTTTGGCACCATAGGAAGGTCTTGTCCTTCAACTTAGGCCACTGAACTGGGGTTGTGGTTTGCTCCGGCATTCACAACCATTGAGAGAGAGGGAACAGGAAAAGCTTCTTAGCTTATAACTTCTAGGACCCTGGACTTTAATGTTTGTAAAGTATTTTTCCCTGTTGAAACATCAAGTTTGTGCCTAAGAAAGAGAACTCATTGTCAACAATAAACACCATTTCGAGTTACCTGTTATGTTCTGGTCCTTGGGAGTTCCAGTTTCCCTAAAGGAGGGCAAGAAGCAATTCCCTGGGGAAAGATGTCTCGTCCATGCCTCTTTCTCTAAGACCTATAGCCCCAGGCGCGACAGCACAAACTAAGTTACATCTCTTGACCCAAGCAACAGAGGTCACCTTAAGAGCTTTAAATAAAAGAGTCTGTTAAATTTGAGGTTCAAGAAGGAAGATGTTTCTAGTTCTCTCCTACCAGCATGTCAGTCTGCAAGGAGGAATTGCAATAGAGGTTCTGGTTGTCACAGCCTCACTTGCTGGTGAGTGAAAGCTGGAAACATCTCATTCCTTGTGCCCTGATTGTCATCTGTACAGATCTTCTTCTCTCCCATGCTGCTAATGTTTGTTGAGGTGAACCGAGGAAGGAATTTAAATAGCCTTACAGTACGACTACATCATATTACTTAATATGGGGTAGTTATGAACCCATAACTCTGAGTTACAAATCAGTAACTGCAACACAGAATGTCAGCCCTGGTCTTTTGAAAGTCCCATATCCGGAGGCCCCTTCACACTACAGTGATTATAGCACTGTGGTTCCGTTTTAATTGCCTTGGCAGCATCTTATGGAATCCTGGAGGCCATTCACACTACACAATTATGGTATGACTGTCTGTCTTCAACTGTCATGGCACCATTCTATGAAATACTGGGATTTGTAATTTTATTAAGGGCACAAGAAGAGCTCTTTGGTTGAGAATTTTAAATCCTCCACCCTAAAGTGCAAATTCTAAAATTTCATAGGATGAAACCATTTCAAAGTTGAATAGTAACATTTTATTTGTGTGTTGGGGAATTTGCAGTTCAGGGAGGGCATTTAGAATTCTAAGTGCCTCAGCAGCCTACAAACTCCAGATTATCATGGGATGCAGACATAACAATTAAAATAGAATCATAGAATCCATTAGGGTGAATCGGCCCCTGAGCATTGGTCTACAAGGACTTAATAGAGACAAAATAGCAGAGACACAGTGCAGAGAATATCAATATATGTTGATCGTTGTTCATTCATTCAGTTGCTTCCTCTTCGTGACCTCTGGTTCATGGACCAGCCCATGCCAGAGCTCCCTGTCTTTTACATGGCTCATTTTATTACACAGTGATTTGGCTGGTGCACTTACCATTGGGTTATTTAATGCCAATGAGAACCAGACAATTTTTTTTTACTTTATTTATTCCCCACCTTTCTCACCCTGCAGAGGACTCAAGGCATTTACAGTCACCAGCAAAATTCAGTGCTGTATATGAATATAACAATAAAAACATACCCCATCCAACAGTTAAAACAGATGAGCGAGTAAAACATATAGAACAATAAAACAGATTACAACATATAAAGTGCTTGATTCCATTAATCCACAATCCTTTTCCATAATCCTTGTCCAGACTGTTGAAGACATGCCATGAGATGAAGTTTTGAAGCAAAAGTGTGAATCTAATAGTAATAGTTCATTTCATGTAGTACTATTGGGTCCCCCTCCAAATTGTTCTAGAGCAGTGGTTGTCAGCCTGTGTGTCCCCAGATGTTTTGGCCTTCAACTCCCAGAAATCCTAACAGCTGGTAAACTGGCTGTGATTTCTGGGAGTTGTAGGCCAAAACACCTGGGGACCCACAGGTTGAGAACCACTGTTCTAGAGAGACTTCAAGCAAATTAGACTGGAATATGTGGCCGTGTAGACTCATATACTCCAGTTCAATGCAGTTCAATATACATTATATGAGTCTGCACTGGACATATAATGCAGTTCAAACTACATTATATGGCAATGTAAATAGAGCCTCAGTTGCAGTTGAAACCAAGATGTCAAATTTATCATGATTATTTCATGTTGTGGACTTTAGAGTTATAATGAATCTAGTCCTGTATGATGAGGTCCTCAACTTAAGTTGAAACTGATTAATTCAAATTACAGCTGTATATATTTCAACTGTAATCATTGCTTAGGGGCAAAATCTTATACACATGTGTCTGAGAGTAAATATTCTCATCTATTGGTTCATTTCCTAGCAGAAGTTTCTTGTAGAGCATGAAGGATAGCCCTTTAGATGTTGTTGACCTATAAGTCCAACCATCCTTTACCACTGACTACAGGGGTTAGGGCTTGTAAAAATTCAAATGAGACCCTATATTATCCAAACATGAATGTCCTGCAAAATATCAGCCTATATGTATATTTTTCCCCCTTGGCCATTGGGTGATCATCTGCCATGCAGTATGGCTGCAGATGTGAAACTGGTCACACATATGTAACAATTTCATTTCCATTAATTCCTGAACTAGGTTATCAAAATTGGGGTGGGGGGAAGCAAAACCGATTGGTCTCTTTCTAGTTGCACAATCCCTATGTCAGGTATTTACATCTATGTGAGATGAAAGCATTTTAATCGTCTTCTTGGATTTTAGAGTTGTTGAGCAATTTGTTGACTAAATAGAAAGAATATTTTTTTCAAGTGACTTCTTCCATTGACACAAAAGCTGATGTGAATCTAGCACTGCCTTTTTGTGATTTATTTATTTATTTACATTATTTCTATCCCGCCCATATCAGCCCGGAGGCGACTCAGCCCAGAGGCGGTTATATGATTTCTTCCCTTCTGTTATTATACCTGTTCAAGGAGTATATACATTTGCAGATTCTGTATACATGTAAATCTATATGTAGTTGTATGTGTGAGAGTGAAGAACTGGCTGAAATATACCAGTGTACATCTTAACAGCAGCTCTAAAAATAAGATGATCCTAGAAAATGGATGTCCTGAACTTTCAATTTCTGGGTGAAGGAGGAGCATGAAACAAGATTAATGTATTTGGATCACTTCTTGAGCATCAACGTCTGGCTCGGAGAAGCACCAGCTGCCACATAGGTGCATTCTCCCACCCATGTTGATTATCTTATCAAATGCAGATTTAGTGATAACCATAAGCTCTCATTCCCAATCAGGTTGGGTTTAATGAAGGTATAATATAACAAATACCTTACTCAGCTAAGGGGCTGTTTGCACTGCTTCCCATAATCTTTCTAACCTTTGCTAATCAACATTTCAGATTGTTTGAAAATATATGGCAGACAATAAGTGCATCTGAACTGTAACATTCATGCAGTTTGACACCATTTTCACAGCTATAACTCAATACTATGGAACCCTGGGATTTATGGTTTTGTAAGGCAGAAAAGTCTAAATATCTTGTAAACCTACAAGTCCATGATTCTATACCATTGAACCATAGCAATTAAAGTGGTGTCAGATTCCATTAATTCTACAGTGTAGATGCACCCAAGAGCCAGTGTGGTGTTGTGGTCTAAGTGTTGTACTAGGGCAGTGCGTGACCAGGATTTGAATTCTTGTTCAGTCATGGAAACCTAGTGGGTGACCTTGAACAAATCACACTCTCTTAGCCTCAGAGGAAGGCAAGGACAAACTATTTGGAACATATTATGTCAAGAAATGAACTGAAAGCATACAAGAACAACAAATATGGAGGAGCCAATACTACTTGAATTACCTATAAGGCAACTTCATCATAAGGGGGAGGTAATTATTTTCTGCCTTCAAAGCTCCCCAAGCAGAATCCCTCTTTTTTATACAGATTGCACTGTTCAATTGCCAATGAAGCCAAGATTATAGACCAATGTTAAAGCCAGATTATATGGAGAAGAGTATAAACACCTACAAAGTTGAAATCAGCAGAAGAAAACCAATCTGCCCCAGTGAGGTTCCCTGTTTATCATATGCAGCATCTGCCCCTATATTTGATCAGTAATCATGGGTAAAGAGATATTGAAATCCTGGGAAGGCCTTGCACTGATATGATCTCTAGTTTGCAACTCTGGACAAATTTACATAGAGAAGGAGCACTGTTTTGTAGATTGAAATCCAGGGTTGTGCTTTTTGGGTGAACGTTGATTTTTTCGTCTCCCAACATTAGGTGGGGACCACGATCCATTTTTTGGGAGCCTTCTGAAATCGGGAGGGCAGATATCTGTTTACATTCTGGGGTGCTGAAAAAATCTATCTTCAATTGGCCCATTATGGGAGGGCTTCTCAGGCTCCCCTTTCCATCCTTTTTTGCATTTAAGCTATTTTACACTCGAAGAGAGGCTCAGCTGCAAGTAGGCATGTACTTTAAGGAGGCTTCTTATCTGTTTTCTACTCTAGGGGAGGCACTTTGCTGCAGGCAAGTACATGTGCTTTCTGAGCCTTTGTGCCACAAACACTTTCCAAGGCAAGGGAGCAAGTTCTCCTACTTCAGAGGAGACACTCAGCTGCAGGAAGGTACACACGCTTTCTGGGCCTGCTGCATGCCACAGGAACTTTCCAAAGAAAGGAAGCAAGTTCTTTTACTCTGGAGGAGGCACTTGGCTGCAAGCAGGTGAGCCTGCTTTCCGGGCCTGCTGCATGCCACACACACAATTCCAAGGCAAGGAGGCAAGTTCTCTTACTCTAGAGGAGGTGCTCAGCTGCAGGCTGGTGCACACACTTTCCGGGCCTGCATGCCTCACACATGCACTCTTTCCAAGGCAAGAAGGTTGCTCATGAAAAGCAGTCGAGGAGCTGATATTGGCTCCCATGTGCTTTCTTATCGAGCTTATTTTTGTACCGGGTGGGGGTTTTCTGTTACATGTTCCAGAAGGTAACGAAAGTAACAAAGGATTGGGTGAAACGAAGGAAAATGGTTCCTCACACAACTCTATTGCATACCCTTGTACTCCCATGCTCAAACCAGTAGCCACATTGGCTCCTTACCGTTGGCCATATTATGAGTCTGATGGAAGGTACTATCTAAAATATCTGGAGACTACCAGTTTGGAAATGTAGCACTGCATTATTGAGACTATAGAGATGTAAGGACAATTTAAAAGTTTTTTTTTCATCTTCATTGAGAAACAACCTGATATGTTGTGACAAAAGGCTGTGCACATTTTTTATATTTTCATATTTCTGGATATGTTTGTGGAACTTCCATTTACACAAAAAGACTTCACAAACATACAACATTTTGCACACATGAAATGTTTACTAAAAGTCCCAAGACATGAATAATGGTTATAAAATTCATAAAGATAGTCATAACTTCAACCAACAGGAAGACAGCTTTTGAACATTTTGATTGTGGTGTGCAAGAATTAGATAAATGAGCATTTACATCCCTAGGTTACAGACAGACCATGTTGAAAAGAGCTGGTTCATAAAGGGAAGACAAAACAGACCATAAGGAATATATACTTAATGTTGTCAGTCAGTCTGTAAATCATTATGGCTGAGAAGTGGGATATAAATGTTGTGTATCTAGACACCCACCCACACAATGTTATCTCCAACAATAGAGCAATTAGAAGTTTATCATTTCAGCATCACAGCACCATATTGATTTCACAGAAATCCTGACAGCAACAAGAGAAAGCTAGACAATACAATAAATAGCATCCTTCAAAAAGCAAAAGAAAAAACAGAAAAGCCTGTATTTTTCACTTTTCAGTCTGACAGATTTGAGATGCTGGTTATCATTATCTCATGTGCAGTTTTGAAAGAATCAGACGGCAATGGTCAATAAGGCTGTGAGATAAATTTCCTCCGCTGCATGTTTTTTTTAAAAAAATAATTGGCCTGAGCACAAACACATAAAAGGCTATAATTTGTAGTCGAAAATCCATTAAAGAAAAACAAGATGCACGCATTTGAAAAATGTTTTTTTTAAATGGCTACATTTCAGAAATGTATATAAACATGTTTTGCTTTATGAGATTGGCAGGACTCAACCCATTAATCCATCGATTAATGTGTGCATCTGAAAATTAACACAAGATATGTGAGCCTTTTTATGTTTAAACTATGCACAGAAGGATCTTGGACACAGGCAACAGAGGAGAGCTGTAGACGCAGGCTTGACTGATCCCTAGTGGTGAATTTGACCTGCAATCTGTCTATCTCTCTTATTGACAACTTTTCACCTCTTGTTTGGGGAGCTTGTATTTCAAGTTATTATAATGCCAAATAAAAAGTCTGTTTCTTCAAAGTTTGGTCCAAACATGTTTTAGGCCAACCTATAATTTAAAAAATAAGGAAAACAGTGGACTGAGTTGTTATTGCTCCTTTGTACTTTGAAATGTTATGTTGGGTTTGATATTGGCAAAGGTAAAGTTTTCGTAGAGAGTTCAGTGCCAACTGATAGCTTGTGAAGTGAATCAGGCCTTACCTCATTTGTGGCATTGTTCGTTTTCCAATGTAACTTTAAGAACTTATGGTTCTCATTATCTCTTTATAAGTATATGTGCATGTCTGTCTGTCTGTACCTGTCAGATTTTGAATATATCTCTTTTTCATGGTTGTTAATGGAGCATTCTATTTTATTAGGACTTTTGGGACTGTCTGTATTCTTCAGCTGTATTTAATTTAGATTATATGCCTTTCTCACAGAACCTAGAAGTAACTATTAACAACTGTGTTGCAATAATTTCCTTTTTTCAGTAATGATAGTTTAATCGTACTGCATTAGAATTGTCATTTAAGGAGGGGAAAGGTCACTTCTTTTATTTTCTAATGACAGCCTTTAATTAAATTTAATAATGATCTCATTAGATGGTAGATGAGGAACATCACTTGGGTAAACTGCTCTGATGTACTACACTAGACTCTACCCCCTTCTACATATAAAATCCATATTATCTACTTTGAACAGGATTATCTGGTGGTGTAGACACATTTAATCTAGTTCAAAGCTGATAATGTGGATTGCAGATTATCTGCTTTGATAATCTGGATTATATGACAGTGTAGAAGGTGCCTCTGTTGTCTCATGTTTAGTTGTGCATGTTGAGGCAATGATGAGACACACATGAGGGCATGTAAGGTAGAGGATGCAAGTATTCCGGCTCTTTAAAGCAGTGGTTCTAAAACTCTGTGTCCCCAGATGTTTTGGCCTTCAACTCCCAGAAATCCTAACAACTAGTACAGTGGTTCTTAACCTATGGGTCCCCAGGTGTTTTGGCCTACAACTCCCAGAAATCCCAGCCAGTTTACCAGTTATTAAGATTTCTGGGAGTTGAAGGCCAAACATCTGGGGACCCACAGGTTGAGAACCACTGAGCTAGTAAATTGGATGGGATTTCCAGGAATGGTAGGCCAAAAAATCTGGAGACCTACAGGTTGAGAACCACTGCTTTAAAGAAATGAAATGTAAAATTACTCTTGAAGAATGGAACAGGAAAGAGTTACTTTTCAAAATATATTTTACAAAATTGCAATGTCATCTTCTAGAATCATAAAGCAAAGAGTTAATTTTAAATTGTTACTATACTGGCAACTACAGTAAGATGTATATATGTACCCGTATTGACATGGGATATTCTGCTGGTCAGAAAACAGTTACATAAAACCATGGATATGAATGACTGGAGGACCTAGAGTAGGGTGTCAAACTCATTTTCATCGAGGGCCACACCAGCCTTATGGGCTGTTGAATCCGTAGACAGAGAATCCATGGATACAGAGAGCCAACTATATTTCTTTGCATAGTGGTCGGACCTCTTTTGTTTTTATCCAGTTTAGGTCCCATATGTTATTGAACAACAGCTCCCATCACTTTTGATCATTATCCATCATGCAGACTGAAGATAATGGGAACTGCAACCCAACAGCATTTGTGGCTCTGAGGTTGGGGAAAGATTAAAGAACATTTGAAAGTCAGACCTCATATCCACAAACCTTGTACCTAAATTCAAAGCTCACTATCCTAATGAAACAAAACAAACTGCACCCTTCCAAATGTTACTGTATCACAACTCCCATCAGCTGTAGTCAGGATGTCAAATGAAGATTACAGGAGTTGTAGTCCAAGAAGTTGTTTGGTTCTCCAATATCCTTGGAACTATGGTAAGTTCCAAGGATCACATGGAGGACCTGGAAAATCCCTAAATAATGCAGTAACACCCCCACCCCCACCCCAAGGTAAGTGAAACCACAGATATGGGATGGTGGCTCATATTTTAATGACTGTATCAAAGGTGGGATTTCAGCATGGGCTGCTTATTATATGATTTTGTTGAAGTGATGCTTGCTGAAATTCCCTCTTCCACATAACCATTAAAGGTACAGAACCAATCTGGCAGACCTAGTGGAAATTAACTTTTTGGATACTTTAAAGCAGTGGTTCTCAACCTTTGGGTCCCCGGATGTTTTGGCCTTCAACTCCCAGAAATCCTAATAAGCTGGTAAACTGCCTGGGATTTCTGGGAGTTGTAGGCCAAAACCTGGGGACCCACAGGTTGAGAACCACTGCTTTAAAGCAAATGCCATCATTTCATTACTGGGCCAGAATGAAGAGAGAGGGCACCAGGAAGACAGCTCCACCTTGTCTCCTGTGCTATGCTATTAATAAAATGAAATTTATTGTATATATTTATAATATTTATAATATTATAATGTAATACAATATAAAACTAATAATAATAATACAATATTATAATTATATATTTTATATTACATGTAATATTACTAATAATATTACAATAGTACAATATAGTAATATGTAATACTGATATTGTGCTATGCTAATAATTTAATATATTGCTTGCATATTTATCTTGTAAGCTGCTCTGAGTCCCCTTTGGGGTGAGAAGGGCGGCATATAAATGCCATAAATAAATAAATGTACATTGATTACACCAAATCTACATTTAGCTCAGACCCATGAAATGTCCTCAGTTTCCTCCACATTCTCCTGATATTGTTACTACATAACTCATGGGCAGCATGGAATCATATGATGTCTGCTTTCTCAGTCTGGCTTCTGCAGCTTATATGGTTTCCACAGACTATATGAAGGCAAAAATCATAGTCTCATTTCTCTTCCTCCCACATTATGGTGTAGTGTGTGGGTGGGCAACTGAATTGCCCATGCTGGTGGCACCGCTGTACGGATGACCTCTTTTCCTCCTTCCACTGTCCTAATGACTATGACTCTGTGGTAACTAAAGGATGGGGCTGGATCACTAATTTTCATTTTTTTGCGGTGGTGACTTGATCACTGATTGTATCCATTCTTTCCACAGGAGCCATCCAAAATTCTGTTTCTCGTTAAAATGTGTAATTCTATCTCAGTGCACTCTTCAGTATGCTGCTTCTACTTTATATTATGCTTTAAATGAAAATTTATGTTTTTCAGCATTAGATGGTAGTATAATGGAAAAGTCATGCTGATCTTGGATCTCTTGAGAGCTTTGGAGCATTCGAGCATTCGAGCAGAATTGCTTTTCTAAAGCCACAAAATGTTTATCCCAAATCCTCCACTTTTGAAAATACTCTAGTACCCCCAGATTATTAAGTCTTTTCTGAGTCAAGTACAAGACCTTTTGTATGCTGAGTAAGTGGCAGTATCACCTCTCAATAATCAACCTATTTTGTGACTTATCCTCAAGCTCTGGATCTGAACCCATTTTTGCACTCTCAGCTCCCCGGGATACTACCTGTCTTTAAAATGTCTGGATTCAATCGCTAGTCCAGTGATTCTCAATCTGTGGGTCCCTAGGTGTTTTGGCCCACAACTCCCAGAAATCCCAGCCAGTTTACCAGCTGTTAGGCTTTCTGGGGGTTGAAGGCCAAAACATCTCGGGACCCACAGGTTGAGAACCACTGTGCTAGTCCCAACAAGAGTAAATCTATGTGATAATTCCTATTGTGTAAGTGACCATTCATGCAATTTTCATTGATTCAGTGGGGCTACTCTTGCTGGGACTAACAACGGAATTTAGGCCACAGTTGTGCCCTCTCACCCACTGACCTCAAAATATTTGAAATGTCCTGCTGTAACTGAACTATGCTTACATTTTTAATAGTGCGCAACCAATGCAATTGCAGTTTGGAAAGTCAAATAATTGTACTGTATGCAATAATGGAAATGTTTTCCCTATAAAAGTAAGTTAATAACTATTGTTTCCTTTGGCACTCAATTTATGACTTTAATCATGGTGGTTGCATTTTGGTATCACTGAAATGTAATATAACCCTTCAAGCAACTGATTGTAATTAAGCTAATTTCAGCTTTTCCAAATGGAAAAAATCCCCTATACACACACACACACACACACATCTCTTTCTTTTCTTTGCTGTTACTTTTTATGTAGACAGAGCATTATATAATTAAGGAATGGGTTCATTCCAATGCATTTGATATAATACAAAGCTACGCTTGAGGGTGGAAAGCAATAGGCTACACTAAACTGGCCATGGAAGTATTCATCAGGTTACTTTTAATTTACTTTTAGTCTCCTTCCCCTAAAAGACAGAAGAATGCATCAAAAGAACCTAGGCAGTCACATTAAAATTAATTTAAATTTAAATTCATTTGAGTCTGAAAATATAAATGGAAATCTATCCTATGCATACGAAGTAACTTTCACTTTATTCAATAGGGTTTACTTTTAGGGGAAAAAAACATAGACTTGTGATGTTGGTCTGCCATCTTATACAGTTGGTCTTCTCTATCCAGAGATTTTGTGTCCATGGATTCAACCGTTAATGTCTTGAAAATCTTTTAAAAATCCCAAAAGTAAATGTTGATTTCACCCTCTTAAATAAGTATTACACTTGTATTATGCCATTGTATGCAAAATATCATGAACACTTGCACATTTTGGTATCCATGAGGAAGATCCTGGAACAAAACTCAATGGGTAATGGCTTGTCATGTTCACTTACTCCTAGAAAGACTTGCTTAGGATTCACATAATGCAATGTTATATTTAATCTACTTCTATTAGATATGTGGGACTATCTCACAATCATATTTGCTCACTTATTCGTATCCATCCTAGTTGATTCAGGCTGAACAGAACTGGTTGCATTCAGGGTTGTCTTGTGAGTAGCATCTTAAGATTGTCGAAGGCTTTCATGTCCAGAATCACTGAGTTGGTGTGAGTTTTCTGGGCTGTATGGCCACATTCCAGAAGCATTCTCTCCTGACGTTTCACCCACATCTATGGCAGGCATCCTCAGAAGTTGTGAGGTTTGTTGGAGATTAGGCGAGTGGGTTTATATATCTGTGGAATGTCCAGGGTGAGAGAAAGAACTCTTGTCCATTTGAGGCAAGTGTGAATGTTGCAATTGATCACACTGATTAGCATTTATTAGCATTTTAAGATTGTAGTACCAAACATGAGACAAGGAGGCAGAGACATGTCATGTCACAAGTTTAGATATCACAGGGTGAGGCACACAGAGTTTGTTAGATAGACCTGAACTAGGTCTACATTGGCTAATGGTAGAAATGGTCATGAAAGTCACTGGAGGTAATGAGCACAGAATTTAAGTAAAATGTAGCAAACTAAATAATATGAAAACTCAGAATCAGCAGAGATGGCAGGATGAACTTAATACCTGAAGTGGTTGCCATTAAGGCCCCTTCTACACTGCCTTATAAAATCCAGTGTAGACGCATATAATCCAGTTCAAAGCAGATAATGTGAATTACCTGTTTGATAACCCTATTGCCCTCTGGCAAATAGAGGGAGAAAACATGGAAGCAGTGACAGACTTTGTATTTCTAGGTGATAAGATTACTGCAGATGCAGACTGCAGCCAGGAAGTCAGGAGACACTTACTTCTTGGGAGGAGAGCGATGACCAATCTTGATAAAATAGTGAAGAGTAGAGGCATCACATTGGCAAAGAAGATCTGCATAGTTAAAGCAATGATATTCCCCATAGTCACCTACGGATGCGAGAGCTGGACCATAAGGAAGACTGACTGAAGGAAGAGAGATGCTTTTGAATTGCAGTGTTGGAGGAAAATTCTGTGAGTGCCTTGGACCGCGAGAAGATCCAACCAGTCCAGACTTCAGGAAATAAAGCCTGACTGCTCATTGGAGGGAAGGATATTAGAGGCAAAGATGAAGTACTTTGGCCACATCATGAGAAGACAGGAAAGGGGGAGATGGGCCAACCAAGGGCAACATGGATGGATGGTATCCTTGAAGTGACTGGCTTGACTCTGAAGGAGCTGAGGATGGTGATGCCCAACAGGGAGCTCTGGCGTGGGCTGGACCATGAGGTCACAAAGATTCGGAAGCGACTGAACGAATAGACAACAAACAACCATTTAATAGTTTCCCAGCCTTGCTGAAAACAAACAGTAAGGTCGATGGCATTCACATCTTGACCTATTATGAAGGTCTGGGAATAAACAGAAAGCAATCTCACCCTTCCCCACACCAAAAACATATGTGTACATGCTCTCACGCAAATCAATATAAGCCAATGAATTAAATGTGCTGAAAAAAATAATTTAAAACTTTTTGATATGATACATATTTAGCCCTTTATTAAAATTTTCACTTGAGATTTTAAAAAGAATATTTTAAAAAATCTTCCTGACATAATTACCCTCATGAACAGTTCCACCTCAGTTTTTCCAACTTGAGCTTTGAAGTCAAATCACTTTCATCTGACAGCAATGACACTGGAGAACAATCAATTAAACTCTCTAGCAGCACTCTCACACAGAAGTCTTCCCAAACTGAAGCCAATAGTCAAAGCTCTTCTTGTTGTGGTTCATGTCACAGTGGGCCCATATGGCATCCACTTCCCACTACAGTTGGTGAAGGGATGAGGCTACAGATCAGATCATACGCTACTTTCACAAATCCCAAATCTTGGAAAGAGGTCTCCTAAGCCAGTCCTTGGGGTGGCTTAACCTTCTTATTAGCCACTAATCCATTCCTAAGGGTTCTGGCACCACAAAGGTCCTGGAAGCAACAAGAATATCCCAGTTCATTTTCATGCTTGGTGACAGAATCCCCATCTGGCGCAGAACAGGCATAATCGTAACTCTGAGTTATCTATCCATAATACTTCTGCCTTAAGACCAGTGCAACAGCATAGGAAAACTGAAGCCAGAGGACAGACACATGGAGAGAACTGTGGGATTCTAGATACTTCAGCAGGACTACTTTTCTCATTAAGTGTTTTTACCCTATCATGTATCCATTGCTGAGCTAATATATAGAATAAAAACATATTGATCATATATTTAGATGCCATATCTTTTAAGTCTGCAAAAACAGACTGAGTTTTGGAAATTTGAAACTCAATGGACTAAATCCTATTCTTCATTTCAATCAGAGTAGATCCACTGAACTGATGAAATTATTATATAAGTTCACTGGCCAAGTTTTCAATAATTCCACAAGTCTAGTATAGTTGGGGTTTGGGCCACTTAGCTGAGAAATTTCCAGATTTTTGGTGGTCATGATATTTAAAAATATACAATTTAAATGGTGCCAAAGTCATGGTTTAAAAAACCTCTTGCTTAACTCTGTCTTTGTTTAATTTTTTTTTAAATACATATTTTATTTTATTTTGGCTGGTTGTTACGGCTAGGCAAATACACCTTCCAAAGTTGAAGTATTTACAATTCTTCAGTGGAGGACACTATCCAAAAAGGATTGGTTTGCTCACCATGTCTGCTCACTTTTATGGTGTGATGGACAATTTATTTATTTGGACTACGGTCATAAACATTTTATGGGGGAATCCTATACATTTCTGCCCAGAAAAAAACTATACTCAGTTTGGGAAAGAGTTAAATTAACCATAATATTAACTACATGCTGTACAATTTAAGATACGTTTCTTTTCTTTTTTTTATTAATGTTAATGAAGTTTAAATGTACTCTCCAGCTGACTTTTTGTTCAAAATTTGCTTTCTGGGAAACTAGCTGGGAAAGGTTTAAGCCTTCCCACCGACTCATGTTGGTAAAAATGATCTTTTATTGCTCTATATGTGGTTAATGTATCATATAGTTTATTTGGTATGAGGCTGCAACATTTTGTGGACCTTATTTGTATGTAAGCATGTGTAGAATGGTAGTTATAATAGTTGTTATTGTTATAATTAATAAATTAAAAATGGGTTTTGTATGCATGTTTGTAAATCTGGGAGAATATGGTACTTCAAAGGCAAAAAGGCACCAGTATCGGCTCTCTACGGTAAAATGAGGTACAGTAACAAAGAGGGTGCTTTTGAACATGTGCAGAGAGTCTTCCTGTTTTCTTACCAAGAAAAGAATTCACCCAGCTATGATTCCCTAAAGCATTTAGAGAAATGTAAATAAACCCATCAGAATACAAAGAGCACACTAAGTAAGTTTGAACAATAGCCCTATCATTGTTGTGTGCCTTCAAGTCATATCTGACTTATGACAACCCAGTCATGGGGCTTTCTTGGTGAGGTTTGTTTGGGGAGGGTTTGCTATTGCCTTCCTCTGAGGTTGGGATTATGACATTTGTTTGAGGTCACCCATTGCATTTCTATTCAAATGACTTGCTGGTTTGAACCACAACATCATTTGTTAAAAGATTCAGATTAAGATGCTTGGATCTGTTGATCAGAAAGAGTTGCAAAAGTGGATAAGGATGGTTTTTGAAGGTACATGTGGATTTTGCCTTTTGAGGCCAGGCATCTGTGGTGAAGTCTAAATTTTTAACTTGCAGTTATGTATAATTATAGATAGATGTTTTAAAAGGTAAGTATTTTAAGTTGCATAACTAAGGGGGATGGTAGCCAGTTCAGCTCGTGTTGAGCTGGGTTACCATGGAAACAGAGGTGGAGCCAACTGCCACTTGGCAGGGCAGCCATTTTAAAACAGTTAGTCTACAGTCTGTGAACTGTAGGAGTGGCTGGTTCTGTTGAGTAGTGAGAACCAGGAAGGTATTCTGTAGTTTAAAAACTACAGGTAAATGCTAATTCTATAGTAGAGAGAATCAGGAAGGTTTTGGCTTTTAACCTGAGTAGTTTAAATAAGTCGAGTTGACTTAATTATATTAATAGTTAGTGAATGAGAGAAAGGGTGAGAGAAACCCAGTGAGGAGCTCTATTGCAACAGAAACACCACAAAGAAAGAATAAGCTTGTAACTGAAGTAACTTATTAAGGGAAGAAACACAGTTTAAAGAAAAATAAGTTTCAAACCTGTTTAGTGGAAGGAAGTGTCCTTCCCAGAGTTGTTTAAGGAATTTTATAAATGTAACCTTTGAAGATGTGTGCCTCTAAGAGTTAAGTTACATTGAAACCATCACGTTCCTTCTACATTTCAATAAACTTGTTACTGTTTTTCCTAAAGCCTTGTCTCTGATACAATTCCTTTCCAAGTTAAGTCACGCTACACAGAAGAAAGACCAAATCAATATTATTAGCTATAAGCTACGCTATCAATTTAATAAGCCCTTACAGAGTGGTGGCTCCTTTTCAAACGTTTACAAATTGGTGGCCTCATCACAAATTAGTGACATCTTTGCGCATCATCACAGCATCTCTTGGACCCATTATCACAGATGCTGTGTGTCATTAAGGGCATAAAAATAAAGAGGGTTTCTTTAAAAAATAGCAAAACTATATTATCAAAGGCTCTCATGGCCGTAATCATAGGGTTGTTGTAGGTTTTTTTGGGCTGTATGGCCATGTTCTAGAAGCATTCTCTCCTGACCTTTCGCCTGCATCTATGGCAGGTATCCTCAGAGGTTGCCTGCCATAGATGCAGGTGAAACATCAGGAGAGAATGCTTCCAGGACATGGCCATACAGCCTGAAAAACCTACAACAACCCAACAAAAATATATCTATAAACCTAGAGGATCATTCTGACTGTATCATGTCATCAGCAATGAAGAAATTCTGCGCCAGTGACTCTTGCTGAAAACAGGGACCAATCTTTCTTAATAAAAGCTTTTGTTAAAGTAATACAAAACTGTGTAACATTTTCCTGAGCTGTAGGAACTGGTCTTCAAGACAGGAAGCAGGAAACCATTTCAGTTGCATACACCTTTATTGTGAATATATGTTGCTGTGTTCTTTCTCTCCCTTTTTTTAAAGTGCAAAACAGCTTTCTGATTAATTTACTGCGCCATAAATGAATTCTTAAGATGTAGCTTTTCTGCTTTGAAACTCAGTGACAGAACAGCCTAACTGGTAAATTAGCACCCATTATGCATTCGTAAGATGAAAACCCATAATTCTTTGTGAAGGTATCTTTGACCTGTCAAACAGAATATCCTTTCTGTGATGATGATTAGGTGGAAAATGTATTGTCCAGGTGGTGGGCTCTGCTTGTTTAAAAAAGGGAGCGAGAGAAAGGAAAGATAAAGCGCATCACTAAGCTACGGCTCCTATTGTGGTCTAATCATTGGTTTTCGCCAGTAAATGACAAGGCTGCTTCCCTGTAAGTGGCAGCCACGTTAGTATTATTTCTTTCTTTCTTTGTGTGTGATCATAAAGCCTGATTGTTCTCATGCACTAACAATAGTCAGAATCCTATAGATTCTAGCATAGATTGAACGGGTCAGTATCTTATTCCTGACGCTGCGTTAGGTGGCTCACAACACAATGCTTAGCATGAATGCAAGTAAGATATCGAGATTTTAGGCAACCCTGTCTTTTCTGACTGATATGCCTTTTGTTTATGATGTAGCAAATCAAGGTTTTGTGTGTAGGAATGTGAATAAGGGCATCTTTAAGTACACTATTTCTTTATTCTGTGTGAATTCCTGCCAGCAATTGGTAACAAATTGTAATGGAATCCAGACAAGACAGAGGTCCTCCTAGTCAGTCGAAAGCTTGTGCGCCAGCTGCGCCTATACCGTGGGATTCTGATCTGGCTATGGTGGTCCATGCTCTGGTTACATCTCGAATAGACTGCTGCAACATACTCTACATGGGGCTGCCTTTGAAGACTGTTTGGAAACTCCAACTAGTCCAAAGGATGCAGCCAGCTTACTAACTGGAGCGACATACAGGGCATACCACCCCCTTGTTGGGTCAGCTCCACTGGCTGCAAGACCACTTCTGAACTCAATTCAAAGTGATGGTTTTGACCTATGAAGCCCTATACGGTGCTGGCCCAGCTTACTTGTCCGAACGCATCTCCCTCTGCATCCCACCTCGCATTTTCAGATCATCCGGGGAGGTCCTGCTCTCATTCCCGTCAGCATCGCAAATGCATCTGGCAGGTACGAGAGACAGAGCCTTCTCAGCAATAGCCGCCCACGTGTGGAACTCGCTTCCCAACGAGGTAAGATCAGCTTCATCCCTCCTGTCTTTTAGGAAGAAACTGAAATCGTGGTTCTGGGACCAGGCATTTGGACAGCAGGCATAAATAGCACTTTGGATGTGGAATTTGACTGGAATGGTGATGTGACTGTTAACACTGTTTTTATTGTTTTAATTAACACTTTATTGTTTTAATTGTTGTTATATTGCTTTGTTATATATAGTGGCATTGAATTGTTGCCAAATATAAACCGTCCTGAGTCCCCCTCTGGGGGTTGAGAAGGATGGGGTAGAAATACTGGAAATAAATAAGACCTAGGCACAGAAGCAAAATGTTAACACTTCTTCCTTGTGCTTTTGGTCATGGTTCTCCATTCAGTAACTCAGAAGCACTATTTTAAACCTGCAGAATCATTGGAAAGTACCTAGGAGAACTTCTAGCACTAAAGCACCTCTGAGTAGCAGACATCTAATTTCTGGCTGACATTCTGACAGTGACATATCACAGCTTAACACTAACATATGTTGTTATTGTTGTCAAAGAGAAAAGAATGCACCACCGCCCTTGCACAACAACTCCCTACTTCCTCTCCGAAGCTCACATCTGGGGAGCAGGGAGGCAATGCAGCTTTTTAATGACTGTTGGGGAGGAGGGGTGGCATCCAGCTATGCTCTTACAGTTGGATGCACAATGATGTCATACTCTGTATGTCTGAAAGGCCTAAGGGGGATTTGGGAGGTTGTCTTGTCATTATGTATCCAGTTACAGGAGCATAACTTGGCATTTCTGTGCCACCCACTAAATGGCTATGCTGAGAGGAGATCAAGGGGGTCCAGTGGAAAGGTAGAAAGGACATGGAGTGAACTTCTACAGGGGTGAATTTTTACACTCTGTCTCCCTACATGGGAACCCTGGGCTTTTTTTCAACATTGCCCAATGAACGATCAAAACTATGAACCATACATGCAAAGTAAGAACTTTAAAATAACACATTTTGGTTAATTACTATGTTAACAAAGGTGAAAATATATTATTTTATTATTGTATCTCAATGAGAAATAATACCTCTCCTTTGGCAAACTAGTATAACTTGGCGGGGTCGAGAGACAGGGCCTTCTCAGTGGTGGTCCCTCAGATGTGTAACTCCCTTCCTAGGGATATTAGATCCCCCCCCCCCGACTTTTCAGAAAAGAGTAAAAACCTGGCTCTTTAAACAAGCTTTTGGAAATGCAGCGGAACAGATAAACACGGTACTATGAAATAGCAAACATGGAAAGGCTTAAACAATGCTAATGGATAATGAGTTTAGCTGGAATATATTGATGATTATAGTTTTGAAATGGCTTTATATGGATTTTTATTATACTATATTAAATGTTTTTAATTGGTATTTATTAGGCCTGGGTAACAACGGAAAAATTTGTTTCTAAAATCGATTCGTTTTTTGGGGGTTTTTGCGTTTCGTTATTTAAAATAATTACAAAATTTTCCTTTAAAAAAGTTCGATATTTATGAAATTTTGTAAATGTGAAAAAATTACAAAACAATAACGAATCGATTTCCGAAACAATAACGAATCGATTCGTTAATGGTGGACGCGACCACGCAATACGCTAAAAAACCTCCAAATGGGACAGGGGGAACTTCTGAAGCTTAATTAAACCAAAAAAGAAGTGACGAGCGGAGTGCCGCAGGGTTCCGTCCTGGGCCCGGTCCTGTTCAACATCTTTATTAATGACTTAGATGAAGGGCTAGAAGGCATGATCATCAAGTTTGCAGACGACACCAAATTGGGAAGGATAGCCAATAGTCCAGAGGACAGGAGCAGAATTCAAAACGATCTTGACAGATTAGAGAGATGGGCCAAAACTAACAAAATGAAGTTCAACAGTGACAAATGCAAGATACTCCACTTTGGCAGGAAAAATGAAATGCAAAGATACAGAATGGGGGACGCCTGGCTCGAGAGCAGTACGTGTGAAAAAGATCTTGGAGTCCTCGTGGACAACAAGTTAAACATGAGCCAACAATGTGATGTGGCGGCAAAAAAAGCCAATGGGATTTTGGCCTGCATGAATAGGAGCATAATGTCTAGATCTAAGGAAGTAATGCTACCCCTCTATTCTGCTTTGGTTAGACCACATCTGGAATATTGTGTCCAATTCTGGGCACCACAATTCAAGAGAGATATTGACAAGCTGAAGTGTGTCCAGAGGAGGGCAACTAAAATGATCAAGGGTCTGGAGAACAAGCCCTATGAGGAGCGGCTTAGGGAACTGGGCATGTTTAGCCTGAAGAAGAGAAGGCTGAGAGGAGATATGATAGCCATGTATAAATATGTGAGAGGAAGCCACAGGGAGGAGGGAGCAAGCTTGTTTTCTGCTTCCTTGGAGACTAGGACGCGGAACAATGGCTTCAAACTACAAGAGAGGAGATTCCATCTGAACATTAGGAAGAACTTCCTGACTGTGAGAGCCGTTCAGCAGTGGAACTCTCTGCCCCGGAGTGTGGTGGAGGCTCCTTCTTTGGAAGCTTTTAAGCAGAGGCTGGATGGCCATTTGTCAGGGGTGATTTGAATGCAATATTCCTGCTTCTTGGCAGGGGGTTGGACTGGATGGCCCTTGAGGTCTCTTCCAACTCTTTGATTCTATGATTCTATGATTCTATGATTCTATGAAAAACAACTATAAAAACCCTTAGAAAACCAAAAACAACTATAAAACTTGCCCCAGACAAGCGGAAATAATAACGAAACGACCTCAAAATGATAACAAAACGAATGCAATAACGAAATACAAAACATTTACGAAACGATTTAAAAATTCGGTTTTTTTTAAAATTGTTCCAGACTGGTTCGTTATCGTTTTGTAATTGAAAATTTAATGAATTTTTTAACGAATTACGAATTAACGAAACGAAACCGCCCAGCCCTAGTATTTATGTATGTTGTGGCATCAAATTGTTGCCAATTTGTACGCCGCCTTGAATCGCCTTCGGGATGAAAAAGATGGGATAAAAATACTGTAAATAAATAAAATAAATAAACTTCTTAGTTGCATGTAGAATGATAAGGGATAAGGCCTCAATAAATGATTAAGGAATAAGAAATATTGGTTAATAGAGGCCTAGTACCTGCTAAGTAAATTTGTATTATTTGTATAGAAATATATAAAGTTTGTGTAGAAGAAAAAAGAGGGGGAAGAATGATACATATTTACCCAATTCTAATGTGCACCTTTTTTGGCTAAACGACTCTGCCAAAATTGGGGTGTGCATTAGATTTGCGCAATGCAGTAATGGGCCTCCCTGCTTGCCTCAATCTATGTCCTCCTTGGGAGGGAGGGAAGGAGGGAGGAAAGGAAGGAGGGAAGGAGGGAGGGAGGGAGGGAGGGATGGGGCTCCACGCTCTCGCATCACCTTCCCACCATCAGCCTCAGTCCTCCCAGCCCCAAAGCATGCTGGGAAAAGAAGCCACAGAACTTTCCACTCTTCCTTCTCTATGCCTTATCTTTCTGCCTTTCCATCTTTCTCTCCCTTCCATCCTTACGTATCTATTCCTTTTCTTTCTCCATTTCCTTCTTGTACCTTCCTTTCATTCCCTTTCCCTCCCTCTACACACTCTCTCTCTCTCTCTCCCTTCCACCTTTACTTCTCCTTTTTCTTTCTCCCTTTCCTTCTTATATGCTCTTTCCATTTCCTTCTCCAATCTTTGCTTTTTCTTTCTCCCTTTCCTTCATGCACTTTCTTTCCATTTTCTTTCCCTCTCTCTGTCTTATCTTTATAGGCTCTTTAAAGGAAGGATTACCTGATTCCATGGTGTTATTCTCCATTGCTGACTCTCTGCCCCAGAGTGTGATGGAGGCTCCTTCTTTGGGGGCTTTAAAATAGAGGCTGGTCATCTGTCGGGGGTGCTTTGAGTTTGAATTTCCTGCTTCTTTGCAGGGGCTTGGACTGGGTGGCCCATGAGGTCTCTTCCACCTCTATTATTCTATGAAATAAATTAACGGGAACTATCAAGAACTTTTAAGAGGAAGAAAAAAAAGGAGAAAAGGACAAGAAATATGGAACAAGACAGAAAACACAAGAAGGTTCAGGAAGATAAGACTAATAGATGATATGGAGGATATATTGAACTTGCAAAACTTTAAGTAATGAGTATTTGAGGAAAGGACTAAGAATTGGATGTAACACAAAATATTATATAATATTTCTCCTCTCCTCTCATTGATTTACTAGATATTTATTAAGAATTAATGTACTAACATGGGTACCTTATCCATTCCCTTTTCACTACCGTACTTTCTGGGGGAAAATATTATAAAATATTAATAAAAATGGAATAAAAGTGGCGAAGGAGTTTTAACATCTTGCTGCAACTGGATGTTGAAGTAACAATCAAGTAGACTGGAGGAGAGTGTGGTTGTGCTCCAGGTTAAAAGTTTGTTTCATTTGGATTTTTAAACTAACTAAATAGTAACTGTTCCAGGTATTTTCATGAATTGTGAAGTACTTTATTAACTACTTTTTAAAATACTGTATATACTCGAGTATAAGTCTAGTTTTTCAGCCCCTTTTTTAGGCTGAAAAAAATCCCCTCGGCTTATACTTGAGTCAAGGTTATTATTTTACTCTGCATTAGTATTATTTTTATTACATTGATTATTTTACCCTATTATTATTATTATTATTATTATTATTACATTTACATTATTTTACTCTATTATTACTTTTATTACATTGATTATTTTACTCTATTATTATTACATTTACATTATTTACTGTATTATTATATTTATTGCATTTATTATTTTACTCTATTATTGTTATTATTACATTTATTACTTTATTGTTATTACTATTATTATTAAATTTCCATTATTTACTCTATTATTATTTTTATTACATGTTATTACATTTATTATTTTATTCTATCATTATAGGTAATATGTAAGTCCATTTACATTGAAGGAGGTTAGAATAATGGTTGAATCAGAGTTGGGCAGTCTTATTTAAAATTACAGTTTTGTGTAAATACTCAAAAACATTTAATCTACTGATGATTACCAGTAGCAGCTACATTTCTCACCCTCAGCTTATACTCAAGTCAACACGTTTTTCCAGTTGTTGTGGTAAAATTAGGTCCCTCGGCTTATATTCGGGTCGGCTTATACTTGAGTATATACGAGTATATTAAGGAGGAGAAATGGGATGGAGGCAGCAAAATTATGCTACCTCATTCATAAAACAAGTATAAACTCTGTATGGTATGAAAGACCTAGCCTTTTGTATCAAATGTGGTGTCTTGAATCAAGTTAGGGAAGATTTCTAATAACCATCATCTTCTGCACAAACTAAAGAGATTGCATCAGGAAGAAAGCATAAAGATATGAGGGGGTTAATAATGCTCACTTAATTCAAATGTTTTTTTTTCTCAAAACAAGTGAAATGGCATCCTTTTCAGTCACTACAAATAGGTAGGTTAGATTTAACTATATGGGATTCATGTTTATGACCAGCCAGCAGATGCACAGGAGATGCATCAAGCAATGGAGATCTGTTACGTTGGTGATCAGAGCAGCAGGATGATATTTTTACCCTTGTCTTTCAGTGATCTGTGATGCTGCACCAGAAATTGCTGATTAGAAGACACTAAAAATGTCATCCTAATGCACCCCAATTACCAGCAGAACAGACCGATATTAATTTGCAGTAGTTTTGGGGTGCTAAAGTAGGGTTGGGAGATAATTTGGTTTGTGATGTAGAATTTCAGCCATGTTTCATAAGAATGACAACTTTGGCATTCTTGGGTAGAGATGGAAAAGAATGCAAATGGTTTGGACTGTCTTGAAACCAGCTTTTTCTCGTCTGAGATTTATCGGAAAATGAAACACTTAAAGATTTGTTTCCAAAATAGGTGTAAAATTTTCTTGGAATCTGAATATCTCATCAGTGAGTTCAAGTGTACGAAACATTAGTTAATCCAATGTCCAAGTTATACATTACATGATAGAATCTCTAGTTCATATCTTTAATTCAATGCCATGAGTTGAGTTTAAAATGTGAAACCACAAATGTTCAGAATATTTCATTAAAAAACCAACAAAACAGAACTTGCAGGCCATTGCTTTTCCCTAAACGCATCAGAAATGGAGAAGTATAGGAATGAGAAGTTGTGTCCTTTCACAACTAAGGTATCATCATTGGCTATAAGTCCAATTATGCATCACGTCTGGTCAAATGTGGAGAAGAGCAAACAACAGACCATCTATTACAATGCAGCCTGAGCCCTGCCACATGCATAATGGAGGGCCTTCTCATAGCAACACCAGTGGCACTCCAAGTGGCCAGCTAGTGGTCAAAGGACATTTAATATAATGCTGAGTTTTAAAGCATTGTACTTTTTAAATACGTTACAATCATACCCTTGGTTCACTTATGATAAATAAATAAACTTCGCTGCATCATTGTCCAAGTTTCCAAGCAAGCTTATGTGCTCAAGCGTTTTGTGTTTGTCATTGGGCATGAGAAGAAGATATCATAGAAGATGTAAGGAGCTTGTAAGTTCAAAGGGTTTACTTATTGTTACTTATTTCCAAGTCTCAAAGAGCTTCCTCTTAGGAAAATATTTCCTTGCACTGGTCCAGTGTAGGAAACATAAATAAAAATCACTACATCATAACATTTCATACTGATTTCCAGGTTACATTAAGATTTTTAATTTATTTCTATTGTGCTATTAATTTGAGTTTTGCTTGGGGTCTCTCTCTCTCCCACCATCTTCGTGCTGTTAGGGATGCATTTTCATTGAAGCCTTTGAATTTTTTCACACTTATCACTTTAATTGAATAATTTACAATGCAAACACATCAAAAGTTTATTTATTTATTCAGTAACAGCAAATTGCTGGAGGCAAAATTCACTCTGGATGCATGGTGATAGAAAGTTTCCCACTTGGGGGTGGAGGATTAGCTTGCATTAATGGTATATGAAAATCATAGGATAAGTGATATTTTTAAAGTGACAGTGTTGTAATGAAAGTAGGACTTTCCCCCAAACAGACCTTTAATTTAGGATGTAAACCAAATGACTACTTTGCCTTGTAGAGGACTCTTATAGAGGTCAAAAATCACATTCACGTTGAATGCTTTCTTTACCATTTCTCCATCTATCTTGTGAAATATATTGAAAATTGAACACATGGTAGATGAGCGCTAAAATTGCTCTGGATTTCTGAAGATGCTTTTGCTTCCTTTAACAGTGAATTCACTTCAAAAAGGATGAATCTACACTGTAGAATTAAGGCAGCTTGACATCACTTTAACTTTAGCTTAATGCTATGGAATCCTTGGAGCTGTAGTTTTATGAGATCTTTAGTCTTCTCTGTTAAAAGGTGACTGATCATCCCATACTAAACTTCTCATTTTCTTACCATCTTCTCACCTTGGCATAACAGTGTTTCACTGAGGTCTTCCCATCACACACAACCACTTCACCAGTATGTGAAGATGGTCTCTGGAGTTCATTTTCAGGAATCGGGGGAACACCTGACTCCTGACAGAATAATAATAATAAATAATAATAAACTTTATTTCTATACCGCCCTATCTCCCCAAGGGAACTCAGGGTGATTTACAACAGAAAATTGGCAAACATTCAATGCCAGCATAACATAACAAACAAATCAAATCATAAATCATAAACAATAAAATAAACAACATCAGGTGTACTTATAGAACAAAGTGTGTGGAAGTGAAGGAAAGCGGGGAAATGTTGCGACATGGCTGACCATTCCCGATGATGGGTCTTGCCAGGATAGGTCACATCCCCACTATTAAGGATGCTTTCCCCCAGTTTCCTCCGCTCCCCCCCCCCTCCTGCCCATTGGATAAGATCATCAAACTGCATTACTTCTACAATGTATAGCAGGCCTGAGACTTCAGCTTTCTTTAGGCAAATCAAATCAAGTAAATAAGTGAGATGGCTAACAGACATAGTGAATTGACTCCTCGTGTATGTCTGTTATCCTGTTTGCATGGACTTGAGCATGCACCTATTGAATTGTGGCTCTCCACATGATGCAGAATCATGATTTTCCAAGATATGATGATTATTTTATTTATTTATTTATTTAGCGCATTTGTATCCCGTTCTTCTCAACCCCCAAAGGGGGACTAAGGATGGCTTACAACTGGCCATCATTAGATGCTGACAAAGAAACTGTTACGACACATCAATTCACATAAAGTCAACAGCAATAAAAATACATTAAAATCAATAAAAATACATTAAAAGTATTGGCCCTTAAAATATTAACACAACCAAGTCTGAGTCCACAAATCCTAATCATAGTCCAGAGTTCCAGTCCATGGTCTCTTAATTGACCATTCTCACGAATCATTACAGTTGTTGCTCAGCCAGCTGCCCAAATGCTTGGTCTCAAAGACAAGACTTTAGTTTCTTCCTGAAGGAAAGGACAGAAGGAGTCACTCTGATTTCACTGGGGAGTGCATTCCACAGATGGGGGGCCACCACTGAGAAGGCCCTGTCTCTCGTCCCCACCAATCACGCTTGTGAGGGTGGTGGGATTGAGAGCAGGGCCTCCCCCAACGATTGTAAACTCTGCGGGGGGTCATAGAGGGAGATACGTTAGTATTATTATTACCTGCTTCTTCTTATGGCTCACATAGAGTTCCTCCAAAGATAGGAGTTCTGTTCAGAAAGTCCATCTCTACCATTGAACCACTTCTCTCACCCTTTTATCCTAATCTTGTGCCCCATCAAAGGAACCAGCCACCCTTTGTCCAAATTTGTGAATCCCATGGGATCCATGTCCCCAGAAGTAAACTCATAAACTACTCTTTGTTCTCCATGAGCCAACCCAACATTCTTTCCTAATCTTCCATCCTCCTAGAAGTGGACACAAACAGACAGCAGACCACTTCAATTGCAACCAATGACAGTTTATTCCACACTATGCACCAATTGCAAACTAGAAATGAATGTAGTTTTGAACCAAAGGGGCTGCAGATCCTAGGTTGCACCAACCACAAACTATAAATGGATGTACTTTTGAATTAATGAGATTGTGGATCCTAGTACTGAACCAATCATCTCTGTTTATCAGGTTCTCAAATGTGCATAATTGTCTTTATAAAACCCATGCTTGCATTTGGAAAACATGCTGGATTTGGGAGTTGTTATCTCCCAGTGTCCACTTTGGTCATTAAATTGATTTCTGTCCCTGCCTTCAACTCCTGTGTGTTTCATTGGACCAGTGGTTCCTAACCTTTTTTTTTTTTTTTACCATTTTGGTTCCTTGGGGTGCTGATTCAGAAAATTGCATTGGCTAGACCACATCAGCTCTAGTTTCTGATACAGATGCCATCTAGTAGTCGCCATCTGCTCATCAACAGAAAACCATATTTAATAAGCCTCAGCACTATAAGAGGATTTCACAAGACTAGTTGCTCTCATTGCAACGGTGTGGTAACAGTGAGGCTGTGGGCCATATTTTTGTTCTTATGGATCACCGGTGGTCCATGGACCACAGGTTGGGAACCACTGCATTGAACCAATTGGAAGCTGTAGCATTCCAGGAAAACCCATGATTTCACTAACACAACCATAGCACTATGATTCCATTTAAATTGCCATGGCAGCATCCTGTGGAATTCTAGGACTCACCGTTTGGGGAGAAGTGCTTTGAATTCTTTGCCAGAGAGCTCTAGTATCTCTCAAGCTATAAATCCCAGTAATCCATAAGTGGAATCAAAGTACATCCATGGGATGTTATCATGTAAGTTAAAGTGGAATGATCTTAATTCTATGTCTTCATTGCTTTATGGTTGTAGATTCAGGAACCATATCTGGATGAAACACTGATTTCTTTAGGAACAGAATTGTAGTGTGCCATTAAAATAATTTCCAAAATCACTTCTTCAGCAATAGTATCCTTCTTTCAACCATTAATTTATTTCCCTCCTAATATGTCATATGGATATTACTTCAAGAAAAGGGGAAAAAACTAATCTTTCTTGAACCACTATGGATTTACACAAGGAAGGAAACCAAAAACTGATTTCATTTGGATAGGAAATGAACTTAGCATTTGAAGACTACTTTCAAAGGAGAAGAAATAAGTAATGTTAACAATTCTTGGTGAATGCCACTGGTAGACTTTCTCCTGAGCGCCATATTTTTCATTAGCTTTTATTTCAGTTACATGAGCTTTTTTATCATCTGGGGGCCTCCAGTTATTTTAGACTCCAACTCCAATCAGACCTAGCAAAAGATGGGCAACAGCAAGTAAACTTAGGAATCAAAGTCCAAAATAGTGGAAGGCACCACGCTAGGAAAGGCTGTATTATGTTGCATTTCATGCTGGGGAGGTTGCATTTCTTATGTTGAGGAAGGGAAGCAACTTTGGTTCAGTGTCACTGTATTGTTTTACATCTGGAAACAAGCCAGAATGTAGATGAGCCAAGATATGGCAGGGTTTCTGCTCTTATTATTTGTCATTATCTCCCACCCACCAGCATCAGGCTAGATAACACATGTTGGATTGCTTAAGCATAATTGAAATTAGAGTGAACTACCAGTACTCTGTGCAAGGGAAATCAACACTGGAAATGACATTTCTTTGCTTTGTGTTTCAGCGGGACCATATAGGTATATGTTCTAAAATGATAGTGAACTTATTTATATCATATGAATCGTCATTTTTCTCTTAGTATCTTCAGTCTTCCGCCTGACATCTTACTTTAGGAGACATATACAAGTCTCCTAATCTGAAACAGTTTGTGCATTAAAACCATTCATTTTTTTTTCCTGTGTATGAACAATGAACCTGATTTATAAGTAGGTTTATCTAGGAAGCTCCTTTTCTTAAAGCCATACAGGTGGTGGCTGAAGGGGCTGGAGGTCACCGAGAAGTTGTGCAAAACACACTTCTGCTGTAACTAGCTAGGTGCAAACCTTTACATGGATTCCAACTGGCATGAAGATTGTCAACTCACATACTTATAGTACTAGTAATTACAAAAAGAACTGTCAAAACAGAATCCATTTTCTAGCCATTTCTGTACATGAGGCTGAAGTCAAAGGGTCATCATCAATTCAAAGGGTCATTGCCAATTTTGTCTGGTTTGTAGTTAAAAGAAAAGTAAAATTTGATTTTTATCCACATTAGTAAAGATAAAGGCTTCCCTGACATTAAATCTAGTCGTGTCCAACTCGGGGAGTGGTGCTCATCTTCATTTCTAATCCAAAGAAACGGTGTTGTCCATAGACACCTCCAAGGTTTATGTGGCCAGCATGACTTCATGGAGCACCGTTACCTTACCGCTGGAGTGGCACCTATTGCTCTACTCAAATTTGCACGTTTTCAAACTGCTAGGTTGGCAGACGCTGGGCCTAATAGCAGGAGGTCACCCCACTCCCCACATTCAAACCTCTGACCTTTCAGTAAGCAAGTTCAGCAGCTCAACAGTTTAACCTGCTGCGCCACCAGGGGACCACATTATCTTATTTATATAAATAAAAATGTAATGTTAGTTTGTGGAATTAACTCAAAAACCATTGGACAAATTGACACAAAATTTGAACATAATACAGGCCAATGAGTGACCATCACTCATAAAAACACTGAAAAACACAGCGGAAGGGACTTAAAAAGCCAAAAAGTCAAAAAGGTGCTATAGTGCATGCGCAAAAACAACTTCCCCTGGCAAACAAAACACACAATAACATATCCAAACTCTCTTTGGGACTACAGCTCCCAGCATCCCCTAGACCAGTCCTTTTAGGAGATGAAGAGGATCCAAATGCACTGCTTCCAAGCTGCAAGCTTTCTTCTCCTTGGATTTCTTTGAGAGTGTTCCAATCCCTGCATATTTTCAATTTCCTATTCCTGGACTGCAACTCCCAGCAATCCTCCAGATAGATAGAATAGTTAGAGATAGATAGGTTGGTAGGTAGATATATTGATAGATCAGGAGGACAGCTGGGGGTTGCAGTCCAAGAGTAGGTAGAGAAGGAAGAATGGGGAGAAAGAGGAAGGGAAAGAAAGGGTTGGGGGGAAGAAGGGAAGAAGAAGAGAATGAAGGAGAGAAAGAAAAAAGGGAAGGAAGGAAAGAGGGAGGGAAGGAAGGAAGGAGAGAAAGAAAGAAGAGAAAGAGGGAGGGAAGGTTGGCCACAGCAACATGTGGCAGGCACAGCTAGTGTATTAATAAAGATTGACTTTAATATAACAAGGGAGACAAGGAAGATCAAAGAAGCTTTCAGCCTTATGTTTGAAAATGCTCATAGGGTCTATCTACACTACAGACCTTGTGCAGTGTAACACCACTTTCACTACTATGGACCAATGCTATGGAATCCTGGGAGTTGTAATTTCACAAGGACTGGTATTTCACCAAACTACGGCTGGATCTACACTCCATTTAATCTAGATTATCAAATAATATAATCCAGTGGTGTCAAACTGTATTCATTCTACAGTTGATGCACCCTTCATCCACCCTGCACTATGGGCACTGTTGTCCCAGTTTAACTGACATGGTTCATACAATAGAATCACAAGAGCTGGAGTTGAGAGAGGAGTATTTTAAATTCTCAGCTAGAACATCCCTTTAATATGTTACCAGATTACAAGTCTCGGCATTTCATAAGTTGCAGTCATGGTGGCATCACAATGCTACAACTGTATATTGTGAAGGAGCCCTAACTGAAGGGAGAACCAGAAGAAAGTTCCTGCTATCTTTGTAAGAAAAGATCCAAGGAAGTCAAAAGGAGGAATAGGGAAGAGAACCGATTCCTCAGAACAGTTGCTGCTGCTCACAAATGCCCAGCTAAGTTTGAAAATGCTCTTGGACAACTTTTACTTGTGATGAATTTCATGCTTTTTCATGGTGTAAATATGAGCTTTGAAACATAAATGAGTATTCCAATTTGGCTGGCAAGCACAATTCGTTTCAGTGCTAAAGGTAAATTTGTAATTCGAAAAGTAATATGTAAAAGCTTTAAGAGATCATATCAGAAGACACTGAAGCGGAAAATGGGGAATAAATATTTTGTTCTGCCAGCCTGAATATAATGAGGCATGCCTGTTTATACATGCCTGGTATTTGATTCTATTTTGATATGTATTCTGAATAAAACAATTCAGAAATATAGAAAGTTATGTGTTTTGTTGTACTCTAATTCTATCATATTTGTTTCCACCAGGGATTTTTGGTGGCAATCTTTATTGTTAGGACATTACATGTTTTCTTTCATTCTTTCTCACATACAGAAAAGACTGTGGGTAATAGAGATGAGTTAAACTATTTGTTTCTGTTTCTATAATGGCTGGGGTGTTCTGTTGCTCAAACCAAGGCAAATATAAAGAAGAGAGACAGAAACAGGCACTCAGGTAGTTCATTCACTATCTTTCCTACTTGGTGAAATGTATTGTATTTCTATTTAAACTTTAGTAATTCTTTCTCAATTTGCATCTGTGCACAAAAAAATGGCAAATGTCGATCAAGTGCCATTTATTTATTATTTATTTATTTGGGGCATTTGTATCCCTTCCTTCTCAACCTCCAAAGAGGGACTCAGGACAGCTAACAACCGGCACTATTCAGTGCCAACACAGAATAAAACATAGCATAAAATACAATTAACACAAGTAAAACAATTATAAACATATATTAAAACGATTTGCCAGTTTAAGTCGTTATCCTCTGTCCATTGTAGTCCATTAAAAGCATTGTCTTTCCTAGCATGTCAGTCTATTCTGTAAACTCTTGAACCCACATCCAGGTTTTGAGCTTCTTCCAGAAGGTCAGGAGTGACAGAGTGGAACTGATCTCATTAGGGTGGGAGTTCCACAGCCAAGGGGCCACCATGGAGAAGGCCCTGTCTCTTGTCCCCACCAAACGCGATTGTGATGGTGGTGGGACCGAGAGCAGGGCCTCCCTAGATGATCTTAAGGTCCTTGGTGGTTTGTATAAGGAGATACATTCGGGCAGGTAAACTGGAACCCTCTTTCTACTTGTTTTATTTGGCAATGTGTGCCTTCTTTTTTATGGCGGTGTATGGTCTACTACATTAATGTCATACATTTTGAATACAGTTGCAGACACTCAGGTTCAAAACTCTACTTAGTGAAGTTGTTCACCTTAGCCTAACTAACTTCAATGAATGTCTACAAGTACAAGAAGTTACGGTATATTGTATTCATGGTGCTGAGTTCCTTGAATGAAAACAGAGTATGTGTATTATGTGGAGTTTGTGGAATACAGGGAGTATGTGGAATACAGTGGTTCTGGCCATGAAAGCCTTCAACACAATACAGAATTTACTGGGGGAAAAGTCATGAACTATCTTATGGGGAAGTTCAGACTAAAATACTTAACAGATTCATCCATCTCCCTGCTGCTTAGGTTTCACTTAGGATCTGAAAGAAGATATGGATTATGGATATACTTGTATCGGCACACCATATTCATGCATGTGGAAAAGGTCCAAAGAGGCAAAGCTTGTAAGAATTTGCTTAAAAACAAACACAATTCTCTTCTTTCAATTCAAAACCATTCCTTCATTAAAAACAAGGGGACTTGACGTGCAAATGTTTTCCAATAAGTCCCCTTGCAAACGGTACACCATTTCTCTGGAGCCTTTACTCATTTATTTTTTTGCCTGGTCTAAATTAACCAATTAAACATTTCAGAAATATCATTGTTTAGCCCATAAACTATGCAGAGGGAGCTGTTTGAATAGCTGGAATCCATAAACCCACCTATGTAATATAAGACAAGAGTCCTGTTTTTACCTATCCTTTTTATAGGATTAGCAGGGAACTGGCAAAAAAACCAGTCATGTTGATAGGAGTTTCCAGCTGGGGTTGATTAAAGGCTGCAGACTAATGCACTAATGTTTTGTGCTAGCACAACAGTTTAACGATAGAGCACCCACACCAAGCAAATCCATCTCCCTACCTTCTGTCTCTTGAGCCCTCAGCATAAAGTAAGGCATTTGTTTTGTTGTGATCCTGACCTTTGATCAGAGGAAACCCCAATCTGGCTTTCTTTCAAGCACATGGACTTTTTCCACAATGAATGTGATGAGGGCTTAGTCAAAGATATGGTACACAGTATGACCTCCTTATCTATTGATTCGATAGCCATGGTTTCACATGTCCACACTCCAAAAACTCTCCTGACCTCCTGTCAAAGTTTCTGTTAGGTACTCCAGTGGGTTTCTATGGCTTCCAGCCCAAGCCTAGTCAAAATGAAGGAATGGCTACTATTCATGGTTTTAGATATCCACGGGTGTGTGCCTGTGTGTCTTAGAACATATCCTCTTTGGATATGAGGGTCATAGCATATTTCTGTATTCTATACAAAATCCATAACTCAGGACTTTATTTCACAAGGCAGGCAAACTGTATGCAGAAGTAGGATAGTGAGACCATGGATTGTGAAATCAGCAAAATTGTATGAATGAAAAGAGAACCAATAAGGAAGGTGCTCATTGGCATGTAGCCGGGGGGGGGGGGTGAGGGGCTTTAGCCCCCCCCCGCCCCCGAAATTCTCATGGTGGTCTGCGAAAAGGCCTTACTGGTGCATTATTTAAACTGTTATGTTTATTCATATTATGATCTGATCACTATACTCAATATATCCCATATGCATGGGGGTATTGGGGTAACGATACAAAAGGTTTGCTAGGGTAGACCCCCTTTCACTCAGACTCAGCCCCCCCCCAAACCAAACTCAGCCCCCCCCCCCGAATCGAAATCCTGGCTACGGGCCTGCCCTTAGGCTATAGTCAAATTATACCTATTGAAATTAGCCCCCATTGAATTCAATAGAACAGTCTTAACATGCATAATCTGGGATACGAAGAAAATCTGGGATCAGATCCTGGGCTATAGGGGCAGTTTGGAAGGGGCCTCTATGACTTGAGATGGTCTCTTTCAGTGAGAACATGAGAATTTGCAACAATTTCTTATGTCCTCAAACCAGATGAGAGCAATTGAAAGAAACTGAAGGCTGCTATGAAGGAAGCAAGATATGGGAGATACAGTCTGCTTATAGCATCCCCGCTAGTCATGAGAATGCTTCTCCTAATGTCTCTTTTGTGTTGGTTGCATGGACAGCACTGAGCTCTGGGACCAACTAGGAAAAGTGATTATGGCAGTGACATGACCATAATTCATCCTCTTTCCCTGCGCTGACGAACACAATAAAAGAATGATCGTTCCAGTGTCCAATATGGGCAGTAGATTAGTATAAATTGGACCCGTCCTAGGTGTTCACGGTGCCCTGAAATTGTGGGATACCCTGGAGTTTCCAGCTATCTCCAGAGTATTGTCCAACCTTGCCAGAATTGCGACAAAGTAAATTTAAATTCTAATTTTGAAAAGCATGGAATATTCACAGGAAGTAGCTGTGCATCCCAAATATGGACAGGATTCCATTTAAGATGAGTCTGCATTTTTCACTAAGACTTGAGTCCACAATTGCTTACACTTGGACTTTCTTTTTCTATGTTACTCTCAATTCAAGTTTCTCTCACAAGAGAAATACTGCAATTCAGTAGAGCCATTCCGAATGATACTTAGACTCTGTACAGATTTTTTTTTTGCTTTAATTCATTTTTTTCAAATATTGTTAAAATGTATACAAGTTTGGAATTAGTGGAAACTGTGGTATTTAATAAAATTGAAAATGGGAAAAATAAAAACAATCAATTGCTTTATCCAGATCCAGCACGTTGAGTCCTTAATTGTTAAAAGTCTGAGTTCTTGTGCGTTCTGTCATCGTAGGGTGCTTCCAGACAGGACTCAAATCTGCACTTTGGCACATATTTGAATCTCCACCTCCTCCCCCCCCCCCCAAAAGCGGCTTTCCTGGGGGACTTTGCCAGCAGCAGTGCAAACAATATATCGGGAACTACATATGACAACAAATATGCAGTTTTTAAAAAGAAAAAAAGGGGAAACAAGCATCTTATATTGTAGTCATGAGTTTATAACTAAAAGTTACAAGTTTGTTATGACTTTGTATTAGAGTTGTTTTTACAAATGGGTTCTGGCTGGTTTGCTTAGTTTGGTCTTTTCAGCCAGCCATAATGGCACAGGCTCCATCGCCATTTTTTTCAGCCACAACAGACCACAAGGCTGCCAAATAGGACCACTGTGGCATTGAGTGTTTGACTAGCTCTGTGACACCAGGGTTTGAATTCCCATTCATTTGTGGAAAGTCATGGGCAAGTCACATTGACTCAGCCTCAGGGCCCTTCTACAAAGGGCAGAAATCCAGGAGGAAGCATGTTAAAATATCCCGCATCCTCCCTGGTTTCTGTCCTCCCCCCCCCCCCCCAACCCTGGGCTTTCCCTCAAGGAGTGGCTAGATGCCATCCCAGGTCAACCAAAGATTTATGCCATCCCGAGGAGGACCTCCCTCCCTCCTGATGTGTCATTTTCAAGTGTCAGGACCTTAGCTGAAGGCCCAGGTATTTCCAGGTGTTTAATTAATGTGAGTAAACTTAGACAACCCAATTTTCTCTGCATTACTTCACTTTTACCTGAGGCGTTGTTTGGACACCTCAGGTAAAAGCGAGACAGGTCCCACATTTTGGGCCTGTCTGGAAGGGCTTCAGAGAAAGGCAATTCCAAATCCCCTTTGAACAAATCCTGCCAAAAAAGGCCTACACTTTAGGGTTACCATAAGTGGAAACAACCTGAAGCCACACAGCAATAAAGGATTCAATTGAGATTTGAGTTCGTTTTGAAGTTTTAAAAACACAGCTCCTTCCAGATACATGGCAGTGTTGTTTGCCTGACTGTGCCCAATTGTTCAAAAATAGTTTCAGGCAATTTAACTTCCCATTGAAATACTTAAATTGCAGATATTAAGCATTTGGTTTCACAACAAACTTAATGAACAGTTCTGACAATCTACAAGTATGGCCACTGAAAACACACAGGCCAGATGGAATCGCAGATTACAGAATTTTCCAATTGGCCTGCAATTTTCTGGCACCTGGTGCTTCATTGCTTTGATATTATGTATTATAGTTAGAACTGCAACCTCTCCTGACAGCTGAATCTGGACTTGGATAACTCAATTTGAAAAGAAAAAAAAATGGCTCAGTTGAGATTCATAAGCACAGTTGATCTCTGTGAATGGAGTAAGCTAGACTTTAGGGATTTAAATTAGTCATTTGGGTGGCTTTTCTTACTGCTGACCCACATTGGTAAAAAAAAGATGATATAATAGAGACAAAACCTAGATGAGAAAAGGGAGGAAAGCATTTATACAAAAAAAAAAGATTTTTAAAAATAGATTAATATATACATTGAATGTAAACATTTTATGATATTTTGAATCTCTTCTGGTCAATCAAATACTAATTTGTTTATATTCAAATTCATTTAGCTTTTTAATGTTTTATTTATGTTACTCATAATTTGCCAGTTCTAGTGAAATGTTGAAGAATGACAAGCTCAGTTCAACTATTATTTCCCCATAAAGATGTTGGAATAAGAACTGGAGAGCTAGGCAAAAAAGGGGGACTACGTACAGGCATAATCCCACAATTTTCCCGCAAAAATACTATTTAGGATAAGATGTGAACATGCATCCAACTTTTTGATTGGTACAAATCAACTCTTGATGGAAATGTGTAGGAACCTGAATAAGTGCCCTCACACACACTTTAATACATCATAGGAGAGAGAGAGAGAAAGAGAGAGCCTAAAGTTAAATTTGAGGTAACACAAGGGAGAGAGATTTGGGGAGTATCTTTTTTGCTTAGAAACCTCATCCCATGAAGAGAGGGGGAGGGAAGAAGAGGAAGTCTTATAGTTTTGCTTCACTTTAAAGATGGAGTCCCATGGAGCCCATCAAATGATGCAGAACTGCTTTCAGTGAATTTTGTCTTTAACGTGAAAAGAAACGGAGCCTTGTGAAGCCAGGGAACAATGAATTGAAAATGGCTGAAACTTGATATTTTAAGGTGGGGTGGTAAATGTAGTATTTTAAGGTGGGATAGGAAAAATGGTTAAATCCTCAGTTTCCAATTCCCATGTATCCAGCAGCAGCTACTGTGAGTAACAGGAGTGTTTCTCTGTTGATTGGGAAGCAGAAGACTGATATTGCAATCACCCTCCAAGAGTAATCTCTCATACAACAGTAAGAAGCAAGGGTCCCTTTGACAGTTTCCCCTCAAATCAGAAACTATTTGCATGAGGAGGGTATTTGGGAACTCTACTCAGCACCTGTCTGGTAAATGGGGAATGGTAGATCATGTATAGAAACCAACCATGAATATAGCGATTCTCAGCAGATATCTTGACTGGTGACTGAGGTCAAGGGGACCTTCAGTCCAACATATCAAAAAGGTACCAATTTCTAATGCCAGATGCCATACTGATATTTTTAAAAGCAATCAAAGAAAATAATTCCAAAAACATGTGCAGGAGAACCTAAGAAGAAAGCAAAACATGCCTCCCTTCTGCCTCCGAAATCCCATTGGGATGGTGTGAGACTCTAGGGGCCCTTCCACACAGTCCTATATCCCATAATATCAAGGCAGAAAATCCTACAATATCTGCTTTGAACTGGGTTATTTGAGTCCACAGTCAGATAAAGTGGGATTTTCTGCCTTGATATACTGGGATATAGGGCTGTGTGGAAGGGCCCTAGGATTTCAGAGGTGGCGGGGAACCCACTATGGCTCTGTGGTCAAGAAGTTCTCCACTTTGGACAAATTTTGGTTAGTAAGGAAAGAAGAAACTCATTAGTTGCTTCAAGATCCTATTCCTCTTGGAAAATGTAAAAGCTTAGAGTATCACAGGTTTGGTAGGAGCCCTTTGCAATTTGATAACCCCTTTGAGAAAGCAAACTTGAATTTGAGTCCCTGAAGACAATAACTACCAAATCACCTTCAGTTTGAGTTTTCTGGCATCAATGTCTTCCTCACTGTTGATTCCCAGAGCATCAGAAGCCCAATTGAGAGAGAAACAGCAGTTCTGTTCCTCTGTGTTGGTTGTTCTGAAAATAGATGATACTTGAAAAATATGAAGAACAGGGTGCCCTGCATACTTACGGTTCTTCTTTTGGAGGCAGATATATAACAGTTTGCCTCTATTACGCTTGACCTTACTTTTCTTTGTCAAACCTATCCATCACTCTGCTCTAACCTTTAATGGGAAAAGGCTGAAGTTGTTTACTGCAGCTATTCATGTAATCATGTGGCAAGGACACACAGTCTGCCTCCCAAGCCCCTCCAAGTGGAAGGCACTTTATTTCCAATCTAAAAACATTTCATTCATATACGTAAATGGGCAGTTGTGTGCATGTATGTATGAGTGTGTGATATTTTGCAAGGAGGTCAGACACTGCCAGTAAGGTTAAATGTAAAAGTCAGCACTATTTGGCAGAGATTTATGTGGAAACGGATACAGGTCTGTGGAGCTCTCAGCCTGATTAAATAAAAGGTGCTCTGGGAATTGAATGCTAGTATGTGCGTACTCTCTTAAATGAAAGTACTGCATTAGAATGCAGCTTTAGGGTCTAATTTAAAAATATAATTCATGGCAGAGCTGAAGCCTTTAAAATATTGGCAGATGTCTTTATACTGTTTTTTTTATACAGAGGACAAAGTGGATTAAAGATAACTGTAATCCAAATAATGGTACTGTTTTCATTATTTTCACTTCTGTTTTATTTCCTATGAAAAATTTAATTTGGAAAGGTAGAGGGGTGTGTGTGTGTGTGTGAATGTGTGTGTGTGTGGAATATCCCTTTTAAAATATCAACAGGAAAGCACTTTCCCACAAATTGATGTCACTGCTTTGAAGCAAGAACAGTGAGTCCCTGTACGCTTTGCCCAGCCTAGGTGAAATAAATACGGTGGCCTTTTTCAAAAAGGCACTTATGTAATTGGGAACTTTAATGTTCTTCCCAATCTCATTGTTGTGTCAAGGTGATTAGGCTCAATTAATGACATTCCACTGCAAAAAGTCTTAACTTTTATTATAGCCCATTGCTGAAGGACAAAGAAGCTGTTATTGCCTCTGCTCTACTTTTTAATTTATCCCTAGTGATATGCCATCAGCCTGGTGGGAAGCAATTTTTTTTATTTACTATCTCTTTCACTGTCTTTCATACTACATCAAGTGCAAGCAGTATGAAGTTCACAACAGACTTCAAGAAGCTTCTTTTTTATCGATCATTATTTCACTCTTATATTATCATCATCACCCCCATCATCAGGTTATGCTTATTCCCTAACCTTCCTCCTCAAGGTGCTCTTTTCTTTCTACTTTATTTATTTATTTATTTATTTCATTCACTTATACCCCGCCCTTCTCACCCCGGGGGGGACTCAGGGCGGCTTACAGGGGAGGGCACAATTAGATGCCCAAACACATAACAAGTAATACAAAAATAACAATTCAACACATAAATTAAAAGCATCAGTACATAATAAAATCCTAAAACCTAAAACAATCTCATGTCAGGGTCCATAAATCAGAGTCCATAAGTCCAATCTACTCCGTTTGTCTTTGTTTATTCCCAGGTCCTTGATTTAATTGTCCGAGTGACCAAAAGCTTGGTTCCACATCCAGGTCTTTAGTTTTTTCCTAAATGCTAGGAGGGAGGTCGCCGATCTAATCTCCCCGGGGAGTGAGTTCCACAGGCGGGGGGCCGCCACTGAGAAGGCCCTGTTCCTCGTCCCCGCCAGCCTCGCTTGAGAGACTGGCGGGGTCGAGAGCAGGGCCTCCCCAGAAGATCTTAAACTTCGAGGTGGGATGTAGAGGGAGATCCGTTCGGACAAATACACTGGGCCGGAACCGTATAGGGTTTTATAGGTCAAGACCAGCACTTTAAATTCTGCTCGGAATTGGATTGGCAGCCAGTGGAGCTGACGCAACAGGGGGTGGTGTGCTCTCTGTACGTCGCTCCGATGAGCAACCTGGCTGCTTCTCGCTGGACTAGTTGTAGTTTCCGAGCAGTCTTTAATGGCAACCCCACGTAGAGTGCGTTGCAGTAATCCAGCCGGGATGTGACAAGAGCGTGGACCACCGTGGCCAGATCCGACTTCCCAAGGTACGGGCGCAGCTGGCGCACAAGTTTTAATTGTGCGAAAGCTCTCCCGGCCACCGCTGAGACCTGGGGTTCCAGGCTCAGCGGTGAGTCCAGGATCACTCCCAAGCTGCGAACCTGCGTCTTCAGGGGGAGTGTAACCCCGTCTAACACAGGCTGTAACCCTATACCCTGTTCGGCCTTCCGACTGACCAGTAGGACCTCTGTCTTGTCTGGATTCAATTTCAATTTGTTAGCTCTCATCCAGTCCGACACAGCGGCTAAACACCGGTTCAAGGTCTGGACAGCCTCCTTGGTGACAGGAGGCTGTTGGACTTTATCTTCAAAACAACTTCATGAGGTTGAGAGAGAGAGACAGCAAAAGAGGGATATTTACCCAAAGTCACCCAGTGAGTTTCATTGCTCATTGGTTCTCAAACTTTGGTTCTCCAGATGTTTTGGACTTCAACTCCCATAATTCCTGACTTTTGGCCAAGCTGGCTAGGGAATGTGGGAACTGATGTCTGAACACTCAGAAGACCAGAGTGTGGGGCCAACAATTGCATCTTATTGGGAACTAGGACATGGATCCCAAGTGCCAAATAACACTCTAATCCAGGGACATGTACATTTTCATGTTTTGTTGTTGGACTGCAGCTCTCAGCATCTCTAGCTAACACCATAGTATATAATCTTGGTTTTCAGCTCTCACAGCTGGTAAATCTTTGCGTATAACTCTGATGGTACACTGCATATGACTATCTAAAGAACAGGTTATATAAACACAAATAGGCACATCACCAAATTGATGGCCAACACATGATAAATTGACCATGGTAGCTGTATGAAGAATAGGGATGGCCTCCATTAACAGTGGGGTCTTCAGCACTTATGAATTAATTGATCTTCAAGGCATTCAAGATATCTGTATATTCTTCAAACTGTGGCCTATTTTACTATGCATCTTAATCTTTATTTTAATGTTTTAATTGTTGACTCATCTGTACATGAATTTATTGAACAAGATAGCTTCTGAAAATCTGAAGGGATCAGAAGGGATAACTGGACTGGACCAATGTCTTTCAAGCAGGCTCCAGATATTGTTGGACCTCAGCTCCTAGAATTCTTCCCCACTGGCCATGCTGACTGGGGCTTCTGGTAGTTGAAATCCAAAACCTGTTCCCCTACCTCCTCGACTGAGAACCACTAATAAGACTAGCAGTTGCTGCTCTATATGGTTGTTTGTTTGTAGACACCTGCCAATCTACTTGTTGGACAAAGGGTTGGAAGTAGAGGCAGTCCTCAAGTTACAGACATCTGACTTGTTAAGAATAGGGATGAGACAACAAGAAGTGAGAGGAAATCTATCCCTAGGGAAAAAAATCAATTCTAGAAGAATTATCATGGGGAAAAGATGTCATTACTGAAGCTTCCTCACCAATCCTTGTTTCCACAACTAACAAAAATGTTCAAAATCCAACTAGCACAGGGACAGGAAGTGAAATGAAATGTTCTAAAAAGGAGCACAGACAGCAAAATAAATGTTACAGGGAGGTTAACCCTCCCCTCTTCTATTCAAAATTTTAAAAATGGCTGGAATTACACTTTTTAAAAATGTACCAGTTCTGACTTACACAATCAACTTAAGAATAAACCTACAGAACCTACCTTGTGCATAACCAGGGGACTGTCTGTAACCAAACAGTTTGATGCTGGTTGAAGATTGCTGAGATTATTTCCCTAGATTCTCAGTGATAGTTGCTACAGATGGCAGAGATCCAGATCAGCTTACTTCTCTGAGTGTTTCTGGGTTGACTCTTCCTCCCTTCCATCAGCAGCATGCTATAGCTCTGAATAGGGGGCCTGGACATGGACATCGCATAAAGCATTTGTAAATATTTCCTTCTACAACATCCAAAATGGATATATACTCATGTAAACTGAAATTGAAAACCAATAGGGCCAAAAATGTTATGATATAATCTCATGGTATGTGCACATATATCAATAGTATTAAGGCACAGAGTTGGCATTATGAGGTGGTGTGCTATCTCAGTGGATTCTGACTAATTGAATTTTCAGGAACTTTGTGGTTCTTTCTTATGATTATTTGTCTTTTAAGCAAAATTAGACAACCCTTAAAATAACATCAAAAGAAGGAACTGCAAGGTATTGTACATCATCACATTAGAGGAAGTACTCTGCATAGTAATGTTACACATGCTCTTTTTGCCCCGGCATGCTTGAATCAACAAACTAGGCAATGAGGGCACTCCTTAGCCCCATAGAGTTTTATAGTAAAACGTGCTGCATTTCTTTGGACTACAAATATTATTTTGTTGAGATTATAAATAGAGGCTTTTTGTTCGGGTTATAAATATTGCAGGGAAGACAGAAAAAATCAATCTTATGCATTGTGATAAGAGCTGACATAATCCATACTTCCCAGGGAAATGTTTGGGTTGAAACTTTGATACCCATTGGCTTTCAAACTATCCAAATATTCTGATGCAGCTCTTGGCTCAAAATGTGTTTTGAAAGGGTAATTTTCAGACGTAGGTTGATCAGAAGTGTGTGTTTTGAGAGAAAAATGTGTGTGCGTCTGTGTGCGCATTTTTTTAAATTGAGTCTCCAGTGAAGTAGAGTTACCTCCATACCATTATAAGACACCAAAGTAGGACTTCATAGAGCAGTGGTTCTCAACCTGTAGGTCCCGAGATGTTTTTGCCTTCAACTCCCAGAAATCCTAACAGCTGGTAAACTGGCTGGGATTTCTGGAAGTTGTAGGCCAAAACATCTGGAGACCCACACGTTGAGAACCACTGTCATAGAGACTGCTAATATTGGAGGAACTAGAGTATGGTAACCCTATGAATATTGGTTGCTTTGCAAATGAAGTAAATTAAGTAGGCTGTGCAAATCAAAATTAGGAAGCATCCATTGTGTTTTCCTTCATTACTCGGAAGAGGAGTAGAACTGAAGAATCATAGAATTGTAGAGTTGGAAGGGACTACAGGGGCTATTCAGTCCCATTCCCTGCCATGCAGGAACAGTGCAGGTGATAGGTAATCTGCCTATTACATATATAACACTTCTTTGTTTCAATCATGTGTTTTTGAGTTTGTTCCCAATGCTTGATTTTCCCTGAGGCTTGTTCCTATTTTCACTTGCTACTGTACAATCAGCTTTCATTGAATATTGGGTTGGATGACATTGTGTGAAATTCAGCACCAGCTTTTGAAAATACTGGAGATGAAATGTATAATACGCAAATGAAAAAGTGGGAGTTCAATGACGTTGATTTAAATCAATGACGTTGATTTAAGGGCTAACATTGTTTTATCAAACCCTTTCAAAGGCCCTGCAGGTGCTGAACTATTCTGCTCCCTTTGTAGCCACAATAAAGGAAGGTTTTCAATGAACACAACTAAGTCACTGTTTTTTCTGCCAGAAACTGCCCTATCTTTAAAGGATATGAGAATGTCCAGGCAGCTGAACTTGTATAGTTAAGTGTCGCCACTTCTACTACATATATTACAAAGAGCCAGCATTCAGATGTTACAGACATCCCCATTTACACGATATTCAGAAATAACTTGTACCACTAAAAAGAAAAGTTCATTGGGAACAAAAACTATATAACACCAGCTGTGTTTTTATATTGCAGAAAGGAAACATTCTCTATTTGCCCTTTACATTCTAAGCCATGGCATGGAAATCTCGACAAATGCTCAGAGAAACTGAGAGCTATCCCAAACAAATATATTCCAATCCTGGAACTGGAATAATAATAATAATAATAATAATAATAATAATAATAATAATAGGAAAAACTTATACGATGTGAGGATTTAAAGACAGAACTGCAAAGACTATGGAACAAGCCTGTAAAGGTGGTCCCAGTGGTGATCGGCACACTGGGTGCAGTACCTAAAGACCTTGGCCTGCACATAAAAACAATCGATGCTGATAAAATTACCATCTGTCAGATGCAAAAAGCCACCCTACCCTACTGCACACATTATTCGCCAATACATCACACAGTCCTAGACACTTAGGAAATGTCCAATGTGTGATCAAATACAAAAGCCAGCATAATGATCTTGTTTGCTGTGTATAATAGAATCATGGAATCCTTGAGTTGGAAGAGACCCCGTGGGCTATTGTGATGAATTGCCTACCTTTTAGGCCAGGGAAAGCTCAGAAAGTAGGCCCCAAGTATTTCGGCAGCCATTTCATGAGATGGTGCAATGAGGCAGCCATCTTAGAGTACCCATTTCCAAGAGGGGGCAGAGCTTAGGAGCAGCCTGGAGGGAAATGTGGAAAAGCTGTGTAATTGGCTGGGAGAGAGTGGGCGGAGCTTAGCCAGAGTGCAGAAAAAATTGCCTGTAAGGGTGTGTTTTAAAATCTGACAGCTCAGTTAGGGCCTGGTGTTTGAAGAGTGAAGTCAGGGTTTGTGTGTTAGGAGAAGAGAAGTCAGAGAAGGCAAGAGTTGGTCAGTTAGTAAAGATAGGTAGCTATTAGGTAGAATAGCTGGTATAGAGAATAGACAGATCCAAGGGAAAGGACTGTCTGGAGTTTTTAGGAATTCTAGTCAGAGGGAAGTCTGCTAGTTTCCTGAGGGAGTGAATAGTTGTTTTTTTTGAAACTAAGCCTTGAACTGTTTTTAAAGTAACCATATGCTCCAACTCATTAGTGCAACCGTTAAGTTTAAGTGCCTGTGTTGTTAAAGTTCTCACAAATAAACAACTTTGTTCTTTGTTAAACAACAACTATCTCAAGAGTGCCTCTATGTGAAATTGTTCTATAGCAGTTTAAGGGAACAGAGTTTAAGATTGGTGGCAGTGTTTATTTAAACGAATCTCAGTGTTATTTACCTCAGAGTTCGGCTTAGGTAATGAGAGCACGGGTAGACACCCATGTTCTCAGGGCTCCATCCTATGGAACTTCTAGGATGGAACCCTGCCAGAAGTAGCCTTGCATCATGTGATGGCATCATTGGGCTCTACCCTAACTCTGTTATCAATCAGTCTGGTTGCCATAATCTTGGAGGTTTTTTATGTTTGACTGCAACCCAGCTTTTGCACGTTCTTCTTTCACCTTGGTTATAAGGCTCCTCAGCTCCTCCTTGCTTTCAGCCATCAAAGTGGTATCATCTGCATATCTAAGGTTGTTAATGTTTCTTCATAAGATAGTTAGTTTAAAACAAATTGTCCAATGATTTTCAGTAAGACTTCTATAGCATGACTACATTTGAAACTAACTCAGTAAACATAAAATGTATGTCTTGTACTTGCAAATGTAGACTCTACAACAGTGGTCCCAAACTAAGGCCCACAGGCAGAATGCAACCCTCGAAGGTCATTTACTCACCTCCCCCCCCAAACTTAGAGTCATCCTAAGTCTGAAACAAGTTGAAGGCACACAACAAAAACAATCCTAATCAACTCGACATCAGTCAAAATCAGGTCCACACTTTCCATTGAAAGACTGACAAGTTTATGTTGGTTAAAATTGTTCTTCATTTTAAATATTGCATTGTTCTTTAATGGGGGGGGGGGTCTACAAATGAAATATGTTCATCCATTCATATGTTTTTTTTAAACTACAGTCAGCTCCTCAGTGAACTGGCCATCAGCTTAAAAAGTTTGAGCACCCCTGCTCTATAGATTTTATGTTCTGGTGAGAGAGATCTCTGTGTAAGAACAATATCTTACTCAGATGTGGAAGCGAAACCAAATATTTTTCAGAAATAACACATAGCTGTGGAAGATGTTCATTTTGACAAAATCACATTATCTATTCTAGAACTCAGTTACTTTCAGATTAACCTTAACTAGCAGAAAACATTCATGTGCCTAATTTATACTAATCACAGCTCTAGAGATATTCACAGAGCCACAGTTTACTTGAGAGAATGTTTGAGATAAATAGTTAATTCAGAGTACATTTTTTTTTCTAGCAGCTTCTATTAAGGCAGCATTCTTATTGCAAAGCACATTCAGCCATGTATATGTCCCTGTTGTTTAAATTAGCAACTTCCTAGTTTATTAGGCAGAAAGCATTAATGTTAGACTAATAACCAATAAATACATGCCAGCATTTGATCAGGGTTTTATCCCTTTACAGTAGAACTTTTGGGGTTTTCTTTTCCCCCCCAAAAGTAACAGAAGTATGTGAATGGCTTCTGTTTTCCAGCCTCTGACATATATCCCTTAATTGGAGTTCAGGACTCTTCAAAATAAAGCTGGTGCTTACTGCAGTGTTTAACCACCCGTCCACTATGTAGAAAGTTTGATAATATTGTTCTAATTAAACACCATTTATTGACGTTCACCTTCATTAAGCCAAATTAGTTTCCTTGGAAACATGCCAATAAATCAGCAGTTCCAATTAAGCATGCTCTGTGCAAGCCGAGTACACTGTCTTTCCAGAGCCAGTGACGTTAATGTTCGGAGCATCCAGCAAAGCTGGTGACGGAAAAAAAAGGGATCTTGGCACGTCCATGGCAAACATGGCACCTCATATTGCAAGGTCTAAGCACACACTAATTGATGGAGTCTCCAAACACTCATTATGAGGAAGGTTAAGTGTTATCACTTTGATTTTTTAAACAGAAAGGTTAATCACAGCAGAGCGCAAACCCCTTGTTAATCCGACTTGACCGGAATAAATGATTTCACCCAGAAGGCTTAGAGCAAGGTTTCCACACATTCAACCTCTAGGGAACTCCTACCACCAGAGATTTCTGTCATCTGTGCTTGTTTGCAGGATGATCATGAGAGTTGTAATCCAGCAGAAGTGGAGGGTCCCAGGATGGGATGTTGACCTGAACTGAAGTTGGACCCTAAAACACACCTGCATCTTATATAGCAGAGGGTATTCCAACTATTGAGTTTTCCCTAAAATAAGACACTGTCTTATATTTATTTTTCCTCAAGAGGACACACTATGGCTTATTTTCAGGGGTTGTATTGTTTTTATTAAGTGTGGTACAACAGTCTGTATCTATGAGATGATCTCTCTGGGCTCAGTAGCAGACTGCTTGCTGAAGCTTTTCTCCTATCCCCTGGTGTTTGTGTGGGGTGTGATAGACCCACAGATTGTTGCTGGTCAGTGCTGGGGAGCAGCAGCTTTACTGGTGTTTGTGGGGGGTGAGAGACCCACAGATGGTTGCTGGCCAGTGCTGGGGAGCAGCAGCTTTACTGGTGTTTGTGGAGGGTGAGAGAGACCCACAGACTGTTGCTGGTCAATGCTTGGGAGCAGCGGCTTTACTGGTGTTTGTGGGGGGTGAGGGAGACCGACAGACTGTTGCTGGTCAGTGCTGGGGGAGAGAAACCCACAGTGCTGAGTAAAACACCAGTCACAGCTTTACTTCTTCTCCCTGAGGATACACAATGCCTAAAGCAGAGCTTCCTGGTCATCACTTTACTAAGGAAACTTTTATTTTTACTTTCTATATCTTCCTCTATGCCTCAGCTTGCAGAACACACAGAATGACCAGGACCTGACAGGGGGAGCCAACCTTGTATGCTGCATAGCCACGCCAATCATGATATCATATTTTTGGGGCGGGTATGGCTTATTTTGCACAAATGTTTAGAAATCCTGCTATGCCTTATTTTATGGGTATGTCTTGTTTTAAGGGAAACAGAGTATATGTAGAAAATATCCTGTAGTCAAACATATATTTATTCTGCACAAAACAAGTAGAGGTTGACCGCAGTAGGGTTGAAGGTTCTTGCTGCTGTGCTGGATTTTCTCATACACATATGAAAGCATTCCAAAAAAGTGATGTGAAGTCTAATAGATACTACCGTATTCCATGCAGCTGTGGCGTCTACCGTATTTCATGCAGCTGTGGACAAGTCTACATAAGGACCACCAAACGCAGCACCCAAACACGAATCAAGGAACATGAAAGACACTGCAGACTACTTCAACCAGAGAAGTCAGCCATAACAGAGCACCTGATGAACCAACCTGGACACAGCATTTTATTTGAGAACACAGAAAACTTGCTGGACCACTCTCACAACCACCATGTCAGACTACACAGAGAAGCCATTGAAATCCACAAGCATGTGGACAATTTCAACAGAAAGGAAGAAACCATGAAAATGAACAAAATCTGGCTACCAGTATTAAAAAATACTGGTAGGATTGAATACTGGCAGTATTGTTCATTTTCATGGTTTCTTCCTTTTTGTTGAAATTGTCCACATGCTTGTGGATTTCAATGCCTTCTCTATGTAGTCTGACATGGTAAGTTGTTAGAGAGTTGGGATTTGCAAAGAATCACTATAAAAATTATCTTAGAAAAGAGATCCACTGTGAATTGTAGCTCAACTACAAGTGACCTTGACGGCTGCAGGAATAAGCCTTTGTTGCTAAATTCCAGAGTAAATCCAATTGATGGCTCTGCCACCACAACAATGCCTGACCTCAGGCACGTCTTTAATGCTGCTAGCAGCACAAAACAATAAAGAAACACAATGAAACAGAAAGGATGCCATTCTTACAATAATCATTGTTTTTCCCCAAAGTGTCAATCCTGTTTCCATTGTTCAGAACAGGAGAAATACTTCACAGGCAAAAGGGTTTATCTATCTCATGTGCAGCCAAAACAACAGCATCTATTTAACATAGCCACTTTCTATACATTTCACAAGCAATCCCAAATCACATCTATCAAAAACTGAATTTGATGACCCTTATTCCCAGAGAAGAGTTTATGGATACAAGCCTTTTAAAAAAAAGTTGGATATAGAAGATGGTGTGATGATATGAAACTTGTTGGCATGAGATAATTTTGGGGTTTTGTTTTTGAATCCACTAGGCACTAGGTATATTTGTATTACCGAATATGTTATTTAACAAATCACAGCAATCCTGGAAATGAAAACCATATGTCATACCAACCAAGAAGTAAACACAGTCAATTAAAATGACTTATTTTTGGTTACTGTATCATATAGTGCAATGTGAGTAGGTGGTGATTAAATCTCTCCAAAAGGCAATGGTGTGGCTGAAGGAGAAACAGATGAAACAACATGGTCTGGAAATAACTAGCTGCTGAAAACATATCTTTTTTGCCTTGTAAAATAGCAACATAAAAATCAAAGTAGCATTATTAAAGTAAAAGAAGTAATTATCAAAACTTCTTTTTTACCTTCTACAACTGTACATTTTATATCCCATCAACATTTTTGACATGCTTCCAAGGAGACATGGCCAAGGTATTAAAACTAAAAGCATTGCCTTGTAAGTAATGAGAGCTAAGGAATTAAATGCATCAGTGTTCCTTGTCAGGAAGGCTGATTGTTGTTTGGCTTTCGCATTTAACATTTTTTGGTCTTCTAGTCAGTGACTACAACCCAATGCAGAGTTAAGTGAACATAAGCCAACTGATTTAATCCTAGGCCATAAATCTCCATTGTATTGAGATCATTATTTTAAAACCATTTCAGAGGTCATAGGCTGCCATGTTTTGCCAAACAGTATTATCTAATCTAGCTTTGCCCAAGGTGGTGTCCTCCAGATGTACATGACCACATAGTCATTGACTAGACTACTGCAATGAGTTCTACGTGGGGTTGCCTTTGAAGACTGTTCGGATGCTTCAAATGGTCCAACGGGCGGCAGCCAGATTGCTCACCGGAGCGACATACAGGGAACATACGACCCCTCTGCTATGTCAGCTCCACTGGCTGCCAATCTGCTACTGAGCACAATTCAAAGTGCTGGCTTTAGCCTATAAAGCCCTAAATGATTCCGACCCAGTGTGGTTCTGGACCATACTTGCTATGGATGATGGGAATTTCAGTATCTTCCTCACTTCCAGAAACCACCACAACCCAAACTAATGATGCACCTGGATCAAATTTGACACACAGACTCCCTATGATGCACTTTCTATCCTGGTGAGAGATGGCGGAGGATGGACCACAGATGATTGGATTTGCAGTACCTTCACCCACTTCCACAGACCGCTGTGACCCCTACAAATGACAGGCTTGGACCAAACATGGGACACAAAACCCCCATGACGAACAGAACATACTGGAGGGCAGGCCCATAGCCAGGATTTCGATTCGGGGGGGGGGGAGATTTTTTCGGGGGGGGGTTCGGGGGGGGTGAGTTTCGGGGGGGCTGAGTCTCAGTGAAAGAGGGTCTACCCTAGCAAACCTTTTGTATCATTACCCCAATACCCCCATGCATATGGGATATATTGAGTATGGTAATCAGATCATGATATGAATAAACATAACAGTTTAAATAATGCATCAGTAAGGCCTTTTCGCGAACCACCATGAGAATTTCAGGGGGGGGGGCTGAAGCCCCTCAAGCCCCCCCCCCCCCCCCCGGCTACATGCCTGCTGGAGGGGTTTGGGAACTGGCCCACCCATGTGGGAGTTGTAGTTCACCCTGCATCCAGAGCACTCTGAACCCCATCAGTGATGGCCCTGGACCAAACTTCGAACACAGAGCCCTGGTAACCAACAGAATATACTGTAGGTGTTTGTGAGGGGAATTGACATACCCACGTGAAAGTTGCAGTTCACTCTGCATCCAGAGCACTCTAAGCTCCTCTATAACAGATCTGGACCAAACTTGGCACACAAACCCAACTGTGAATACAGACTGAGTTTGGGGGTGATTGCCATGGGAATCTGGAAGTTGTAGTTGACCTGCATCCAGAGAAACTGTGACCCCCACCAACAATGGAGCGGGACTAAACTTGGCACAGAGAAGCCCCATGACCAACTGAACATACTACAGGGGTTTGTAGGAATTAACCTTCATTTTGGGAGTTGTAGTTCACCTGCATCCAGGGAGCACTAAACCCAGCCAACCTTTGTCTCTAGGCCAAACTTGGTACACAGACCCAACATGGCCAACTCTAAATACTGGTATAGTTTGGGGAGGATAGACCCACGATTCTGGGAATTGTAGTTCACTCACATTGTTATGTATTTTCTAATGGGAGCATCATAAAAACGAAATCAAAGACTGGCTTTCTCCTAATAGTGTTACTAATTATATAATATCTTTCCTAACACCCCAAAACAAACAATGCCTTTTTCAAACAACCCGAGCGCCGCTGAGTCCCCAAGCTAGTATAAGCTCTATGTGCCTCCTTCCCCTGCTAAGGTATTCTCTGCTATTGCTACCAATCCCGCCACGGAAATTCAGCAGTGTGGCAGCTCAAAGAACTTTCATTTTAAAAACATCACTTTTTGATTGGGAAGATCTTACAAAGAGATTGTTCTTCAATGAGGTTTATGTAAACAAAGTGCACGAGGAGCACTTTTCAGTGTAAATTGTACAACCACAACAACCCCATCATCGCTTTGCCAAATTGGCAAAATTGGAAGTAGCACTGTGTGGCTCCCAAGTGGCTTCTAAGGAAGGAAATAGGAGCCCTTGGACTTTTGCAGGTTGGCTGGCTAATCTTGACCTAGTGAAATATGTTGTTTTTCCAGTTTTGCAGAAGATCTGGGTGACAAAGATACAATCCATCTTGTTATCCATGTTATTTGTATAGGAAAGAATAATTAGATTTCATTATGCTTTGCAGATCTTTTGCCGTTTGTCTGTAAAACACATGTTCCTTAAACCTAAATTAAAACCCATGTTGCTGATGTGACTTTTCCAGGTTCTACTCACTCTGATTTCTCTTTGGATCAAATAAGTCTTTTGGCCTTTACTTCCATCTTGATTCTCTTCTGAATAGCATAGGTTCAAAAACAAAATGTAACTAGGAATATAATTATTTACTAATTTCCTTTTTGGAGAAAGTAATGAATTATTTGGGCAATTTTCTTATAATGCCAATAAGTCATGGAAAAATTTGGTACAATCTTCATTCTTGTGCAAAAAAAAACAAAACATATTTTCTGTGTGAAATACAGAGTAGGTATCAAAGTGTGACTAGTCTTCCAAAACTGTATAGTCTGAGAACTTGTTGAGGGTCATAAGATTTCTCTATACATCATATTGAGTGGAGAAATCTTTTTAAACCCACTAGTTGCCTTGCTCAGTTAGGGATATAGAGATACAGATGTTTAATGGAAGATAGCATTCAAACATACTATGGATATAATGAAGAATTAGCTTTGTACAAAATGGTTGAAAGTCTAACACTTTTTCTTAGGGCAGAGGTGTGGGGCTTGATAGAGTCTACAAATTAAAATATTTTCCCATCATATTCCTCTCTCTAAAGCTCCATTGTATAATCACAGGAAAATGGAACTCAGGAAAGCTTCCAGGATCTATAAGGTGGCTGTGACATTATTTTTGGAGGAAAAGAGAGAGCTGGGAGGGGAGCATTTATTGTGATAACACTGCATTGGCACGGCACGTACATCTGGCCACACAACCCCTCCACCAGTGAGTTGAAGTTTTGACCTCATTTGTGGCCTCTAAATGTGACACGGATCGACATTTTAACGCCAGTTCATTCTGCATTTGATCTAGTGTGGAAGTGGCCTTTTTCTTCTAACCCAAATGGCATTGAAATATTTCTCTTCTTATGAATTACATTTCATTCACAAGTAAAAGAACAGTTCAGATTGATCAAAGGTGTTTGTGGATATTAGAATTAATCCTTCATCAATTTCCCACTAAATCACTGCATTCCTATTTTCCATGTGAAGAATACTGAAGCTCAATGAGAACAAAGGGCAGCCATGGAAGAGGGGTTTTATTTCTTGGGTCCCTTTCACAGTCCACAATTATACTACTTTGAATCCACTTTTCTTTTTCTTTTTTCTTTTTTTTGCTTTTCGTTTTTTTGTGTGTGCGTCAGGAGCAACTTGAGAAACTGCAAGTCACTTCTGGTGTGAGAGAATTGGCCATCTGCAAGGGCATTGCTCAGAAGATGCCAGGACGTTTTTACCATCCCTGTGGGAAGCTTCTCTCATGTCCCCGCTGACAGAGGGAGCTCATCCGTGATCTCCCTGGATTTGAACCTCTGACCTATTGGTCTTCAGTCCTGCCGGCACAGGGGTCTAGCCCACTGTCCCTCCGGGGGCTCTGCATTAACTTCTATGGTTGCAATCTGTGGGATCCTAGGTTGGTTGTTCGGTGAGATACTAGTGTTTTCTGTCTGGGAGATCTAAATTGCAAATCCAAGGAGCCAATGTGATGCAGTGGAATTGCACCTATAAAGTGGAATTATATTGGTAGAACTGTCTGATATGAATACACCCTTGCTCTAATTCAGTGGTTCTCAACCTGTGGGTCCCCAGATGTTTAGGCCTTCAACTCCCAGAAATCTTAACAGCTGGTAAATTTGCTGGGATTTCTGGGAGTTGTAGGCCAAAACACTTGGGGACCCACAGGTTGAGAACCACTGCTCTAATTGGTTGAGAATCAGAAACTGTAAAACCCGAAGACCTACTCTGAACCTCATAGCAATTACCAGTGAATCTTTCTCTCCCTTGCAAATACTGCATTCCAAATAAAATGCTGACTACTATTGCTCAGGAAAATCTTTACCGTTTTACACTTAAAAAACCTTTCAGTAATAAATTCAGAATTCAGAATTGCAAATCCCTGAAGAAAATTGTACTAATTTTCTTCCTGTGGAGTTTGCACATTTTCTATTAACATTCATTTACTGGAGTTTCACGTTCAGAGATATGGTATTTGTGTATGAAAGGCCTTAACGTGAAAAGTCTGTGAATGTTAAAAAGGTCCCTCTAGGGTGTGTTTCTGTGGCATGTTGACAGAGAAGATGCTGTTGAGACTAGATTGACAGGATATCAAACTTTGGTTGCCATTTAAAAACCATAATACCAAGAAACTAACTGAGCATAATTTTGCTTGTCATCCACCATATAAATGTATATTCTTCATAAATCAAACAATTTCCACTTCTTTCCCTCCAGGATAGAAAAAAATAATTAGGTAGCACTTTAACTTGCAAGAACATTTATTACCGTAAGCTAGCTATATCTGAAATGTGGCTGTATGCAGATGGGAAACTATTCCACAATGAAAATGTCCTTCACTTGCATGAGTTAGCTATGTATGATTATGCTGAGCCCGAATGGAGGCCAGGCAAAGTTTCACAAATGTTTGATCCCTAAAAAGTGTTAACGATCTGTTGAAGAAGACTCCTAAACGAGTAGGATGATTCACAAGGCTTAGAAATGTGGAAAATTTCACAAAACTAGGCAAAGATTTTGTGTTGATATATTATTTGGTAAACTTTTAGCAGCCCTAATTTATTTAGAAGTCAGTGGAACTGAAATGTCTTGGCCAAATATCTCATAGTTATTGTTTTGGGACATGTTATGATGGAAGGAGGGAACCCAATTAAGTATCTACCTCTGTTTAAGTGAAGGTGATCAAATTTAAATGATTAAAGAAAAACAAGCAATACTTGTCAAACTGCTGGAGGTCATTCATCACATTTAACGTCATTGATCAATTAATTATTGAGCATCTGGGAAAGAATGACAGATAGAATATAAAGCAGCCAGGCCCGTAGCCAGGATTTCATTTCGGAGGGGGCTAAAAAATTTTCAGGGGGGGTTTCGGGGGGGCTGAGTTTCGGGGGGGGGGGGCTGAGTCTGAGTGAAAGAGGGTCTAGCCTAGCAAACCTTTTGTATCATTACCCCAATACCCCCATACATATGGGATATATTGAGAATGGTGATCAAATCATGATATTAATAAACATAACAGTTTAAATAATGCACCAGTAAGGCCTTTTCGCGAACCACCATGAGAATTTCGGGGGGAGGGGGCTGAAGCCCCCCGAGCCCCCCCCCCCCTGGCTACATGCCTGAAAGCAGCATAACATCATCAAAGGCAGAATTAGCAGACGTTTCACTGTAGGATCTACTCTCAATCTCTTCACACTTCCCTGCATGTAATTTTAACTTATTTATGGTTAGCATAATGTTGAGCTAAGGGAAGGCCATGCCTGTCCCTCTACCATGTTTAATTCCCCGGAGCGCAACATTTGCTGCACAAATCTTTAGAATAATGCTCAAAAACTCCTTGCTTTATTGCTTCCAAGAGGGAGTGTTTCATAAAAGTTGGGCAAAAAATAATGGGATTCTGTGTGCTAGATCTTGTTGGGAAATTCACAGACAAATAACTAATAACCAGTATAAATTTCCTTCCACTGCCTACAATCAATGCTAAGCCAATAATACATTTGAAAGAGAGGTGGTGGTCAAAGAGAGCTTCTGGAATATTATTGTGTTGATTGCAGGAATCAACAATTGGCATTCTCTGTGTACACTATAATGGCTCACAAATACTAGAAAAAGAAACCTCCATTTACTATTCAAAATAATGCATGACCTCAAGGGACATACTAATTTGCATTACATTTGAATAATTTATATGCACATATACAAATTTAGAGATGATTATTGTAATTTAAATGCAAGACAGCTCATCAGAACAGGTAACACTAAGATCAGATGATCCCTGCTTATGTTTACTTAGGCCCCTTCCATACAGCTATATAAAATCCACATTGAACTGGATTATATGGCAGTGTGGACTCAGATAACCTAGTTCATAGAAGATACTGTGGATTATCTGCCTTGATATTTGGGTTATATGGCTATGTGGAAGGGTCCTTAGTCTGCTCTCAGGTGCCACCCGGTGATTGTCAAACACACTCTGATCTCACTTTTTGTTATAGTACTTAATCTGTCAACCAGACTTGGGTAGTCCTTGAAAGAGAGAACATTCTTCAAAGAGATGAATGTCCTTTAAGTGACCCCTTCTACACTGACCATATAATGCAGTTTGCAATCAACTCGAGGCACCTTCTAGAGCAGTGTTGTCAAACCTGTAGTTTTCCAGGTAGTTCGGACTTACTTTGACAAGTCATTGGACCAGCTGTCTAGAGTTTCTGGGAGTTAGAGGCCATATCACCTGGAAGGCTACAAATTTGACACTTCTGCTCTAGAGGTTGACCATGAAACAGAGACAACCTACAATCTATACCAAGACAAATATAGAGAAAAGTAGCAATGTTAAATAGGTGTGAAAGCCAATTTTTCCAATTTAGTATGTGGTCATCACAAGATATGCACATAATAAGAGGGAGATATCTTTGGAGGTACGTAGATCTTTTTGTCTATGATAGGGAGTTCATCTTTCAAGAGAAGTGACAGAGGTTTTTCTGGGAGATGTCAGTCCTCTTATCGTTTGAGGTCCATTTTCTAATTGCCATCATTTAGCTTTATCCCTTTGGATTTCCATAGGATTAAGTCTATAAATAATGCTGACAAAATATATTTTTGCCTGAAGGGAGTGTAGTATGTTTCTTATACCATCATGCATTACACACACACACACACACACACACACACACTCACACTCTCACACACAAATACAAATGTACAAACATGCTTTGGTCTATAGGAGAAGTGTGTAAGGCACACATATTGAATGCAAGGTCCACAGGCCAAAACCGGACCACTATGTGGCCCACTAGACTTTCAATGCCAGGGCAACATACATACATTTATACAGTCTTACAATTACATACAGCCCTTTAAGAGAACCTTAATGTTTATGTGGCCCGCAGTGAAAATGTAAGGAAAAACATACATTACAGAAATGCATATGAAACTGAGCTAATCTCATTCTAATGTGAACAAGGAGGTGGGCTGGAAATGCACTTGGGTTGTGGAGAAATGCAACAGAATTGAGAATGAGAGTATTCCATACTAGTTTTAATCCAACTTTCCGGTCTGTTGATATGATCCCTTATGGACTTTATTGACCTTCAGTGTTTCATAGTCTGACTTTCTCATTTGACGAGCTAGGCCACTTCTCACTCTCAAACTGTGCTAAAAGATTGTGGGATATATGGGGATGTTTAGCAAACAGCAATGAGCTCATAGTTTTATTCTATTTAAGTGCAGACATATAGTTACAATTTGCTTCACCTTCAGGCAAGGATAACTTCAGGCTGCACTGTGACTCTCCCAAGGGCCTGGTCCAGTCTAAGGGCCATATGTTTGACATCTTTCAAACAGGGGATTCCTGGCTCTGAACTCCTTGGCAGAAAACCAGCAAAGCAGTACAGTAGCAATTAATACAATCGAAATACTTTTCCTGTAGTTAGGTTACAAGACCATTCATTAATTATAGTACCTCCTTTGCAACCCATTCACTGAAGCAATCTATGGCAGCTATAAGGCTCATGATATTTCATCGTCTTTGAAAAAGGATTCATGATTTTGCCACATTTGGAAGTCCTCTAAGCAGAATTTAAAATGGCAAAAGCAATGCAAAAGACTCCTTCATTAAAATCACTGAGTGGCCCAACTAAATTTTTTCTCCATAGCATCCCAAAAGCGAGTACATAATCTGCAGACAAGATTAACGCTGAAACACATTATGCAGTTATAGTTGTGACCAGGCATGCAGCCGGGGGGGGGGGGGGGTATGAGGAGCTTCAGCCCCCCCCCCCAAATTCTCAGGGTGGTCCGCGAGAAGGCCTTACTGGTACATTATTTAAACTGTTATGTTTATTCATATCATGATCTGATCACCATGCTCAATATATCCCATATGCATGGGGGTATTATTGGGGTAATGATACAAAAGGTTTGCTAGGATAGACCCTCTTTCACTCAGACTCAGCCCCCCCCCCCCCCGAATCAAACTCAGCCCCTTCCAAATCAAAATCCTGGCTACGGACCTGGTTGTGATCCTGTCTTGGGAATGAAACATAGGAATCACCTTCTGGCAATATAACCAAAAATCTTGTAGGGTGCAATACATTCCATTGCTTATTCTCAGAAAACTAATCGTTCTGAAACTTGGCACTCCACATTTCATGTTTTGGCATTGTTTTTTTAGCTTGAGCCTTGTTCATGGAGCTTGATGGGCACATCTACACTGTGAAAAGGAATGCAGTAACATTATTTATTTATGTATTAATTTATATCCCACTTTTCTCCCACATCGGGGATTCAAAGCGGCTAACAACAAGGTATAAAATGTACAAAGTATATTGGGATAAAAGAAGTAGATATATTTTTAAAAAATAACAATTGAAACATAATAAAGCAGTCAGATCATAATTATTTATTATTTATTTATTTACTATATTTGTACCCCACCCTTCTCAACCCTGAGAGGGACTCAGAGCAGCTTCACGTATTGGCAACAATTCAATACCTTATAAATATACAATTGGTAAAAACATCTACTTTAAAAACAGAGAATTAAAACTCATAAAAACAGTTAAAAATCACATAATCCAATGTCACAATTCAGGGCCATTTCAAAATGCTATAATAGACATAATAAAACACGTTACAGATTAGAATACATTCAACATCACTTTAACTTCCATTACACAATGCCATAGAATCCTGGGAGTTGTAGTTTGGAAAGGTATCAGCATTCTTTGGCAGACAAACTTAAAGAACTTGTAAAGATACAACTCACAGGGTTCCCCATCATTGAGCCATGACAGTAAAAGTAGTGTCAAACTGCATTCATTCTACAGTTCAGAATCAGTCCACGTTAGTGATCAACCTAGAATTAACCACTGCTTATGATACCATGCAATAGTCATATCAGCTAAACAACATATTGGTTGACATCTTGGCCTTTAAGACTGGCAGTTTCCCAGCATTTTGGAGCTCCAGTGAACATTGAAAGCTGTTAGTGCCAGAGGCTAAGCAATGTAGCCCTTTTGTTTACTGAATATGCATTCATATTGATATGTACATCTTTTATATTTTATACCAAACCACTCTGTGCACATTGGTCATAGAAACCAGACATTTGGGTTACTAGGTAGCAATTCAGAAAACCAATACTTAGTCCAAAATTTTAAAATATTTACCGGGCAGCATTGCACAGTGGGCACAACAGCAGTTATCTTTAGGTTTGCATTCTGAGTGGTGTACAGTCAACAGGGAATAAATGGCTTGAATGCAATGAAAGTGTTTTGTAACAGTAATAAAGTGAATTTATATGTGGCAACTGTTTATTTTTATCTATAATTAGCTGTACCCGCCACACGTTGCTGTGGCCAACCTTCCCTCCCTCTTTCTCTCCTTCCTTTGCTCCCTTTTTCCTTCCTTCCTTCCTTCCTTCCTTCCTTCCCTCCCTCCCTCCCTCCCTCCCTCCCTCCCTTTTCTTCTTTCCCTCTTTCCTTTCTTCCTTCTCTACCCCTTTCCTTCTTTCCCTTTTCCTTCTCCTTTCTTCCTTCTCTACCTCTTACTTTCTGTCCTTCACTCTTTGCTTCCATGCTTCCTTCGTTCTTTCCCTCTTTCCCTCTTTCCCTCTTTCCCTCTTTCCCTCTTTCCCTTTCCTTTCCTTTCCTTTCTTTCTTTCTTTCTTTCTTTCTTTCTTTCTTTCTTTCTTTCTTTCTTTCTCCTCTTCCTTCCTTCCCTCCGTCTTCCTTCCCTTTTTTTATGTATTGTCATTTAGCTTTTGGGGGTTTGTAAGTCTTTTCTGCTGTTTTTTTTGGGGGGGGGGGATTATGACTGATAGTCACTCCTTGGTCTGTTAGGGGTATAGTGCCCAATTTTTTTGACTTACGTTAATCCCACAAACGAGCATTACATTTTTATTTAAATAGATGGTGTTTTAATTTGGAATGTGGATTTGGTGTTTCTATCTGTTGTTGGGGTGTTTAGGCAACAGGAATCTTCATGCTTTAAACTTCAAGGTTCTCAGTCACATTTGTCCTACTGTGTTAAGGGGCATTTAGTGGACAGATGATTTGAGTTCCTTCAAAATCTAACAATATGTACATGAAATGCTGGATAGTGAGGTAAGCTTACAGGAAGAAAATTAACTCATTTGAAACGTGGTGCTAGAAAAATGTTCTACGGATACCCAGGACTGCTAAAAAGACAAATAAATGAGTCCTGGAACAAACCAAACCAGAAATAGTCCTAGAAATCAAGATGAGTCAACTGAAACTGTGATATTTTGGCCTCATCATGGAGAAGATGAGACTCACTTAAAATGCTTGTTAAGGAAAAGAGGAATGCCACATTACAGATGGGTAGACTCAATGAAGAAAGCCACAGCTCTGAGTCTACAGGATATGAGCAGGGCTGGTGATGATAGAAAGTGACTTGGACATCTCACATTCCTGGTATCACCATATGCTGAAATCAGTTTGACAGCAGTTTATTTATTTATCATATCAAAAGCAAACTGAAGATAGTTGTAATGTATTTTTTTAAAAAAAACAAAGTTAAAAAACTTGGCATGATACTAAATGTCCTTTGACCAGTACTCGTAGCTGGCCACTTGGAGTGCCAGTGGTGTTGCTATAAGGAGGTCCCCCATTGTGCATGTGGCAGGGCTCAGACTGCATTGTAATAGGTGGTTTGTGGTTTGCTCTTCTCCACACTCACATGTTGTGGATTCCACTTAAGAACAACATATCTGAAATACAAGGTAGTGACCAAAATGTACACTCTCTCTCTCTCTCTCTCTCTCTCTCTATATATATATATATATATAAATGTGTTACAGTTAGAATTCTAGTTCAAATGTTATGATATCCCAAGTGACAGAGTTTGCAGTCTCTCCCCCCCCCCCCCCCCACCTCCCTTTTCATTCTGTTTCCAAACCTATTTTAAGACATGCACACAGAATGGCTGTCAAAGAGCAGTATATATTAAAGACACAAAACTTTGTGACTTCCTGGAAGAGGACCATTTAGTACTGATGGATTGATGACTCCAAAAGATGCTTCCTTTCCATAACAGAGAGGTTAAAGTCAGTGCCTGTGGTGACGTAAACGTATGACTCACCTGCCTGAGCAGAGGCCTCTCTTTAGGATGCAACTGGAGCCCAGGGGAGAGAGGACTGCTTGGCCTCAAAATAAAAGAGTCCTTCTCAGCAAAGTCATCCCTGCTCCTGCCGAACAACTCAGAGCCCTTGTGAAGGCTGAGGTGAAGCAGCTGGCCAGCAGCTTTTTGTGAGTCATTAGAAAAAAAAGCCACTCTCACAGCTGGAGAGAAAATAGCCCTGGCAGCATTGGCGCTCCATTATGGAAGCTGAAAAGTCTTTTTCAGGGCGGAAGGGAAACTTCACCAGCTGTCAAGTAGCTGAAACGTTTAAAGAGCACACATGCACACAAAATACCCAGCGCTCACAATGGGTAGAATGCCGGGGCCATGCCACAGGAAATTAAAGCCCCTTTGGGAAATGAGGATATTGTGGGCTGATGAGTTCACTTTTAGAAATCAATAAGTCTTTCAGTAAGTGGTGATATCAAGCACTTTTCTATGTTCTGGGAAGAGAGCACTCCGGCTGGCTCCATTGCATTCATCTCAGACAGCAAGCCTAAAGAATTGCAGCCATCTTCAAAAGCTCTTGACCTGAGCTTAGGTTGTAGTCCAGATATATTGATCTCAAAGATTAATGTCTCAGGGAGAGAGAAAAATTACTCTACACAGTACAATCAGTTATAACCTTGTTCCCTGCTCTTCCATTTTTTGGCAGGTCCATTTATTGAGCAGCTTTTTGTGTAAATCATTTTGAGCCTTCAGGTTGCTGAGTCCACATATTTGCCATAAAATACAGGATGGACTGCAGTTTGGGGGTGGAATGATCCATAAAGAGTAGCACGGTTGCTATTCAAATAGGGATGCTTGGGGCAAGATTCACATTACTAATAGAACTTGTAAGATTCTTTTTTGGAAGGAAGTTGCTCAGAAAGAAAATTGTGTATTTCAGGTTGTGATAAATTACTGCACTGACCATTGCTCACTATTGGTTGGACTGTCAGGCCCTGATGGGAACTAGAGTCCAACAGTCCTCCAGTTCTGTTGTACAGTCTCAGTGCAAAGGCAACTGGTAGGGAAACTGCTTCAATATTATCACTGGAATCTTGAGGCCTTCCACACAGCCATATAACCCAGAATATCAAGGCAAAATAACCCACAATATCTGCTTTGAACTGGAATATCTGAATCCACACTGCCATATATCCCAGTTCAAAGCAGAAAATGTGAGATTTTATTCAGCTGTGTGGAAGGGGCTTTGGTGAAGCACTATTCTAGTCCAAAAACATGGTTTTGCAACGCTTTGCCTTGTTATGCAGAAAATTATCTACAGAAACATTCTGGCTCTAGAAGGAAGGACTACTTAAGTATCATCTTTATAGCCACTAAGTATTCTACTCCATGAATTAGTCTTATCTCCCATTACAGTTGTTCTAGTTGGTGGCCATCCCTGTCTTAAATTAGTTATTGATTTTACATCCAAGTAAGACAAGAAAGCAACACAATAATAATGATCTTTCTTTTTCTTAACCCTAACCCAAATATTCAACTACTTGCTACTGATTATCAAGTTTCCCTTGAAGAGCAACAAGACGGAGGGCCCTTCCATACAGCCTTATATCCCAGAACATCAAGGCAGAAAATCCCACAATATCTGCTTTAAATATATAGCAGTGTGGACTCAGATCACCCAGTTCAAAGCAGATATTCTGGGATATAGGGCTGTGTGGAAGGGTCTGGAGTTCCAGTGCAGCAGCTCCGAAGGGGTTCTTGCAAAATTTACTTGAATATTCAGTGGTTTATATTCTGGTGAATCTTGCAGTCTTCCCCTTAAAAGGACAAAACAAAGAGAAGAAATGCTGAGATTTGTCATTGTTTATATTATATTCCAGCTATTTGATTATTGTGTATTTATATGTACTTTTGCTTTTCAGTCATTAAACTATGTGACAGCCTTGCTTGTGAAAAATATTGCTCCTGTTAAAGATTAGGGAAGTATATTTACTACTGAGATAAAGCCTTTCTCTCAAAACTGGTTGCTGTAAATATTCTTTATACTTTGAAGAAATGGATATTATCGAGAAATCCATTGTGTTGTACAGATGTTTTGATTATATTACCTCTATGGTGAACAAGTTTTGTATTGTGTATACATCTATATATTCTTCTATCTCTTGTGTGTGTTTAGAGGACTATATTCAATTCCTACAGTCCTACTTTTTTCTATTTCTTTTGCTTTAGGCATTTTTGGTGCATTCTCTCGTTGTCAGCCCCAGCTTTTGCCAACCACCAGTTCGAAAAAATGCAAATGTGAGTAGATCAATAGGTACTGCACCGGCGGGAAGGTAACAGCACTCCATGCAGTCATGCCGGCCACATGACCTTGGAGGTGTCTACAGACAACGCAGGCTCTTCGACTTAGAAATGGAGATGAGCACCACACCCAAAAGTCAGACACAACTGGACAGGGGAAAACCTTTACCTTTTACTCTTGTAATTCCCTATTGCTGTTTCCTTTTTTGTTGTTTCTGTAAATGCAAATATCTTTGAACTTGAATTTTGAAATAAACACCACTTGTATTTGAATTTAAAGAAGTTTTTTTTCATGTCAGGAGCAACTTGAGAAACTACAAGTCACTTTTGGTGTGAGAGAATTAACCATCTGCAAGGACATTGGCCAAGGGATGCCTGGATGTTTGATGTTATACCATCCTTGTGGGAGGCTTCTGTCATATCCCTGGAATCTAGAGTGAAAAGGTGTATCTTCAAAACTGGATGGAATATGTGACAAAGGAATGCTTAGATGGGAACATCCTTTTTTCAAGTATGAGCATATGTATGTGAAAGCTCACTAAAACTAACATGATGATTCCTCTAAACCAAGAGAGACAGTATTTGTTCAGGTTCATCAAAGAGGAGGGGGGGGGGTCACATTTTTAAATCTATGAAATTTGGTTTATAGACATTTACATATATTACATTTACTTTAGGTGTTTTATTCAAAATGAAGTTTGTTGGAAAGTAAATTGAACAGACGAATGTAGGTAAAACCTGGTGATTCTTTTTTTTTTTCCACGGGTAGTGTTTGATGATAAAGGCATAAAAAGCATAATGTGGTATCATTTCACCAAGGCACAATATGGATCATCCATATGGAGCAGAAGTTGATAATGCCGCAAAGAAGCAAAAATAAACAGAACAGATGTACTTGTAAAATCGAGTCTGCATCTCCACCCTGGAGTACCTGTTTCTGAGCATTAAAAATGTCTAACTTTCATCAGATTCTAAGCCTGTGTCAAGGAAACAGTGAACATCCAACTCCCCCAAACACCCTTTAAGGAAGAAGTGATGTATTGGGTACATCCAAAGATAGCGGCGGCGAAGGTGCTATGCAACTAAAGTAAGTGTCAGGCAAGTTGTATCATATAACAGCATCTGGTAAGCTGAAGGAACCCTATCGAACTCAATCAGAAACTGAAGAATTCCATTACTGTACTTTCTGCGTGTTTGGAGCAGGTCCCAGACTTATACGTGCAAGCAGAAGCAAGTTTCAGTAACAAAGCATTTAGCAATTTCACATTGCTGGTAATTTCCTTACTGGCTGCTATTAAGAACTGGGATCTTCTCACATTATGCAGTTATAGCACTATGATTCCATTTAGACTGCAATGGTTCAGCCCCAAGGAATCCCGAGATTTGCTATTCAGGAGTGCACTAGAGCTCTCTGGTTGAGATTTCTAAATGCTCCTCCCTAAACTGCAAATTCCATAGGGTGCTGCCAAGGCAGCTAAAGTGAGATCACAATGGTGTTAAAGGGGTCCTGGTATATCTAAGGCAGCAGTTCTCAACCTGTGGGTTCCCAGGTGTTGTCACCTACAACTCCCAGAATCCCAGCCAGTTTACCAGCTGTTATGGTTTCTGGGAGTTGAAGGCCAAAGCATCTGGGGACCCACAGGTTGAGAACCACTGATATAAGGGGTTAATTCCAAGTTCTTTAACAGGGAGCCAATCTCGGCCACTTTTCTTGGGACCAAGTAACTCCTGCTGAAATTTTCCAAAAAACTATTGAAGAAGAAAGAGTCCCATCTCTTGTTTTACCTAGTAACTCCGTCCACCACATTCAAGAGTAGCAACCAGTTGAATGGGTTCAAGACTGTGCGGTATATACACAGGAATAGGGAAAACACTAGGGGCTCAGGATGAAGACCTCTTTCTTCTCCTGGAATCTGTCATCTGAGGTAGGTAGTCCATCATGTCCCTTTATGGGTAAATTCATTTGGGTGAGTATTTGCAGTATCTCAAAGAGTGCATCTTTACAGGGTGCATCTATACAGTAGAATTAATGCAATGTATTGTCGAAGGCTTTCATGGCCGTATGGCTTTCGAGCTATATGGCCTTGTTATAGAAGCATTCTCTCCTGACATTTCACCTGCATCTATGGCAGGCATCCTCAGAGGTTATGAGGTCTGTTGGAAACTAGGAAAATTGGATTTATATATCTGTGGAAAGTCCAGGGTGTGAGAAAGATCTCTTGTCTGTTGGAAGTAGATGTGAATGCTTCAGTTGGCCACTTTGATTAGCATTTAATGGCCTGATAGTTTTTACGTGTGCCTGTTACTGCCTGGGGGAATTCTTTATTGAGAGGTGATTAGCTGTTCCTGTTTGTTTCTTCTCTGGAGTTCCCCTGTGTTTGAGTTTTCTTCTTTATTTACTGTTATAATTTTAGAGTTTTTTAAATACTGGTAGCCAGATTTTGTTCATTTTCATGGTTTCTTTCTTTCTGTTGAAATTGTCCACATGTTTTGGATTTCTGGCTACCGGTATCAATATCAGCTAAAGTAGTCTCTAACTACATTAATTCTACAGTGTGGATTTGCTAATCCACTATATCTATTTCATCACAGGAGAGAGAAAAATCCACTTAAAATCTGTTTTCTGCCTCCTGCAGAATTCTGGGGTTTGTAGTTTGGTGAGGCTGTTAAAGGCTCCTCCCTAAACTACAAACCTCAGAATTCTGCAAGAGGAAGATTTTAAGTGGATTTTTTTCTCTAGTGCAATGACACTGATCTCTTTAAAGTAAGTACAGAAAAGAGACAGAAGGAGAGAGAAGAAAGAGAGATGCTGTGCAAGCAGCATTAGGAGAAAACCCTTAAGAGAGATGAGTGGGGTTAACACCCACACTAACACAGATCTGTGCCAACATTGTCACTTGAAATGAACTGACTGACTACAAATGTCACCAGAAATTTTTCAGAAATCTCTTAGTTGCCCCCCCCCCCTTGTTTTAGTACTGAAGGCCAATTCCAACCCCAAGTTGATAAATTATTTTTTAAAAATCCCCAGACAGATGTGAAATCAGAAGCTTAATGGCAGCATTGAGGAGAGTAGGTACTTAGGACACAATGTTTTTGAGATTGGACATAAAAGGATTGACTTTTATGTCACTAGAAGAACTGTTATGCGTCCAACAGCTGGAGGTTACAGTAGAAGGGCTGTGTGATATAACAGAGTAGCCACCCATCTGCTGCCTTCTCAGAGCGGAGGAGAATAAATAGCATGCCACATCCCACACACTCCAGCTGTCCTCAGCATCCAGTGCTCTGCTGCTACTTGTCTAAAAATAAAAATAAGAAAGTTTGCTTTTTTCAAACAAAAGAGAGAAAGAACAGGGAAGGGGCTTTCTAGTTTTCAAAAGAAAGGCCCACAGAGAAGGAAAAATGTTTTAAAATGCCTGTGGTCAAGGAAAGGAGGGATTCCTTCATCTAAAACTGGAGCACTTGGCCAAGCTTCCACAAAATAACTTCAGTTCCTTTGAGAAGTTTCCATTTCATTATCCTGTTTTTTTAAGGATGCTATTGTCAAGATCTGGATAGGAAAACAAGACAGGCGTTAGAGTTTGGAATGGTTCTGAATGATTCCTAGTATTCCCTGTCCAGTATTTCCATTGGTTTCTGGGATTTCCAACTGATATATTCATCTCCTCATAAATCATCAACCCATTTGGTCAAAAGAGAGATAAGTGATTCTGCCTTAGTTGCTCTAACTGCACTCCATGAAAACATGGGATTTGTAGTTCAGACTGTGGTATAGTGGTTTGACCATTGGACTCTTGGATGCCAGGTTTTGAATCTCCAGTTGTCATGAATCCATGATCTTGGGCAAGTCATTGCACCTCCATCTTGGATTATGACAATGGCAATTTGTAAATCCCTTCTGATCAAATGTTGTCCAGAAAACCCTGTGATATGTACACCTTAGGTTCATAATAAGTTGAAAGACACTTGAAGATACAACAATAACCAATAACAGAGACAACTAGCGTTTTCTGACTGAGAAATGTAAATATGCTTTTCTAATCAATAAGTCCAAAGATTCCAAAGGTTGTTCCCATAGCAGTTAAAGTGGAATAATAATTCTAACATTCTGCAATGTGAACTGGGTCAATATCTAAAATACCAAAGGTTCATAACCTAGCCTGGAATAAATGACTCTAAACTGTGTAAGTCAATTTGATCTTGTTGATCTGTTTCAGCAATATAATGCCAACTAACAGGAGGATTAAAGTGAAGGTATAGATAATGTCTGGGTAATGTCCAAACTAACTCAATTAGAATGTTCCCTGCCTGCAAACCAGTCTGCCAACCTATCCAAATCTATTTTGAAACAAAGAACTAGTGTCTGAATTTGTTTTTGCCCCTCTCCTTTCCAGTCCCTTTTACTTACATTACATGCCCACTACAGTGTAACCCATGGGATATAGACTATCTCATTAATTTTTGGAAGCCACTCTAAGAACATGGACACCATGTTGCCCAACTCAAACATCGCTTTGCAGGCCATGCAATGTGCAGAACAGATGGACACTGGAACAATGCCACAGCAACATGGTAACTGTGGGGATAGATGAGACCTCTTAGTTGTCCTCCCACCTGATGGTCTGATTCATTCTGCATGGTGTATAATGTAAGAGACAAACATGATCGTAAAATGGTACACTGGTCAATTTGTGCTCAAAATAGATACAAATATAGGCAATTAGGGAAGATGTTGTGATCCGTGTGAAAGCTGAGGAACGGATCATCTAAATGACTAAGCCATCATGTGGTCCATTTTGACCAAATCAATTCAAACCTCATTGCTCATGCCGTTTCCAGAAATTTGGTTTCCAGAATTGCCAGAAATCTCTAATAAGCAGTATTGTCCTGATTTTGTCTGGCTATCAGTGATCACACCAACTATGTGATCACTGATTGGCTAGAATCACTCTAGGAAGGTTTGCTCAGAAAGAGCAACACATCATACATTTGTAAATACAAAGTTTGAAGAATGTACAAAGATTTCAGTCCCTCAAAAATTAAATATCCTCTCCCACCATTAAAAAAAAACTTTGCCAGTGAATGATAAGCATAACACTATTGGATATCTCTTCCACCTCAGCTGTTTCAGTTCAGTAGAGGTGTACTGAATTACCACAAGCAATATTTGAATGATTACTTTGCACATTATATGCTACATTACATTGTCTTTCTTTTCTACTTCTGTAGCCCAAAGACTCAACAGCAATCAGTGTGTTTCTCAGCCTCATAAAATATGCATAACTTTGGGGGAGAAATTGTATAAAATTCACCAGCCTTGAGAAATTGCAGGGGTTTTGCAATTGCTGATGTTGAAATTCACTTTTGTTTTCTAATGTAATTCCTATGTTTATCAACTCTCTGCTCTGTAAAACAATTTATAGGAAGGATAAAACAGATTTTTGAACTGAGAGAAGTATTAAAGAAAACACATAGCCCTAAAGCATGATGCTTGGCACAAAATTACAGTTACGTTGTTTCACATTTGGAAAAAAAACTTTGATGAGTAATTTCTATGATGTAAAGCACATGGGCTGCTACTTTTAGTAGCACTGTGATTATATGTGTATATAAAAGAAGGTTAAAAGTCTTGTGTTATCTTTATCCAGAAGTGACAAATTTCAGGCTCTGCCATGGAATTCAACTCTCTGAAGGTTTCAAGTCAATCCAACTCTATGATACCATTATTTGGCATTATTGTTACCCCAGGATAGCATTTTGGGTGGTTTTCAAGGTTCTGTACAGTCATCTTGTCTTCACTATAAGCAGTTGAAAAGTCTCTCCTAACTCAATTAGGATTGAGTAAGATTGTTTTGGTAAAATATGGACCAGCTATGAAATTCATCTGATGCATTTTCATTGTACAGAAAACCATACATCATCATTATCATTGGTGATCACTTGTGGCCTAGTATGATTGTCTTCCAAGGGTAGAGTCTTGGCGGTGGGTCCGTAAGTGACTACAGAGACTCATTCTGATTCCACACAGCCTTTCACAATAAGGACATAGATTTCCAGATAGAAGGTGGTCCTGACAAGGGTTTGCTTGATGCACCTACCTCTTGCCATGCTTCTCCTTTTCACCCTCTATTCGTGTCTTTTTAAAATCCATACCATTGTTGGTAACAACTGACCTCCAGTGACAATGTTCAAGTGCCACAGCTTCCCAGTTCTCTGAGCTTATTCCACATTTTTAAAGATTTACTTTAAGTCCATTTTTCAATCTCTTCTGCTGTCCACCAGCATTCTGTTTTCCATTGTTGAGCTGACAATAAAGTAACTGCTTTGGGAGACCATGATTGGGCATTTGAACAATGTGGCTGGTCCAACAAAGTTGATGCTGGAGGATCATTGCTTCAATGCTGGTGGTCTTTTTTTCTTCCAGAACACTGACGTTTGTCCACCTGTCTTCACCTGTGTCCATTGATTCTGGATGTCTAGATAGCGATGGCTGCAAGCAATATATTCTTGCAATTGTTTCGAGTGAGTCTGTCCTGCCAGAAGGTAGTTAGTAACATTGGAATTCGACTATTGCAACGCAATTTGCATAGGTTACCCTTGGAGACCATCAAGGATTGGTGAAAGTGTAGCGGCTGGTCTGTTAACCTCTACCTGGTATTGGAAACACCCGGACATTGAAATATCTGCAGTGGTTTGCAGTTGTTTTTAGACACTATTTAAAATGTTGCTTTTGATATTTGATATTTAATGTCTGGCTATCTAATGCCCTACCTATTTGGTCTTTTCTTCAGTTTTTGCAAATGGATTTGGGACTCAACTCTTTAGGTTAATTATTTTTTTAGCTATCATTAATGGCTTTTTAAGAGAAAAATATTTCAGTGTGGTTTTATTGCAATTGTTTATCTTTATGTATTTTAACTTGAGTTAAAAGGAAAGCATTGTGTCAATACATTATGACCGTATTATCCACAGGAGATACATTCCTGGACTTACTGTGGAAACAGAAAACCTTGGATAAAGGTGAACTCTATAGAACTCTATAGAACTCTATAGAAACTTCCACCATACATTTCCTGGAGGACTTAGAAATTGCTGGGGAAATTTGCTAGCACTTCCAACACAACTCTTTGGTAACTTCTAGCAGAAGTGTACAATTGAATCCCTTAGAGTACCTAGAAGATCCTGAAAGATGACCTATTTTATCAGATGTGGGTAGGTGAAACTACAAATACAGGTGCCATGGAAATTGGGGTACCACTATCAATCAATCACTCAGATTGGTTGTGCTAGTGAACTTTACAGACACATCCAGTTGGCCACTATTGGAATAAAAGAACTGGATTAGACAAGCCTTTCATCTGATCCAGCACAAACAGTTCTTCTTACTACTGTTTTTCAGGTTGTATGGCAGCTTCTGTTAGGTGAAAAATATATCTCAGAAATTTTAATCCAGGTTGGCTTGTGAAATTGTATGTTTTTTAGTCCCAGCTATAGTAAAAGAAAATCTACCCTAGAATTTGGATGAATTCTACAGTTTTGTTCTTTGATAGTCACCAAGAAACTAGAGACTGAGATCTAACCAGTGGAATATTTATAATATTATTTGTTCTTCCTTATTTTTATTTTTTTTACAAATTTGGTTTTTTTCCTTTAAAAAAAGAGAGGGGAGGTAATCTCTCTTTTTCTCTCCCTCTCTCCATCTCCTTGGGTGAAAGTCTGACATCCCATTGTAGTTACCCAATTGTGTGCTGGACATAAGAGCTTGTAATTCAAGACCTTGTGATTCAAACATATTGTTAATGACTGAACATGACTTTTGCAGTCTGTCTGCACCAGCTGAAGAGTTTTGGAGAGGCTGCAGATAAGGATATAGGTGAATGAGATTTGTCACGCTGATTAAGAAATACACTGAAAACACACTAAAGTGGTCCGTTCTCAACATATACCATACTGGGGCAACACTGCAAACATCATTTCCCATGGCCCTGTTCTTCAGCATCTCAGAAACCCTTCATCTGAGAAACTGTCAGGCTGAAATGGTAAGGTTTTGGGGGGGGGGGAGGTCAGGGGGACACATTATCAGACATAACTAAGATGACAGAGTTCTGTCATCATATCTTGCAATACCTCTGTCTCCATCTCTCTAAATATGATAGTAAGTAATGCCTACTAATGCAAGCTCTAGTGTGTATTACAGAATATTATTCAGAATATTATTGTTTGATCTGAAAACAAAAGACCTTGATAATCTATAGTGATTTCTCAGGTTCTCTGCAAATTCTAAGTGTCAATTTCTCAGGCAAGATTGAGCCAAACTTGAAATGAATTTGAAAGGCACTGGAATAGAAATCAAACCATTTGCAGATAAAAGCAAGTTTGGCTGCTGGGAGTGCTTCATTTTCCCCCCAGTTGTTTGTAGGGCGTTAAGCACACAAGAATGAGGAAAACGTTCTGCCAACATCTCAGCTGACAATTGGCTTTTGTCTAGGAGACCCTCTTCCCTTGCCAAATGAACTGAGCTCTCATCCTAGCTGGTCCTCTCAGGGCTGGTGTATCATGAGGTACCAATTCAATGGGGAATTGGTTTTGCTGCCGGAATTCAAACTGGAACAAGCAGACGCTGCATTGAGATAAGAAATGCTCTCGCCATGCTCTGTGCCTTCATTGTTTGTCTCTGCAGTGTTCGACGTGTGAAATATACTTTGGCCTTCCAGCCATATTTCACATGCCAGCAAAGCTCTTCTGTGGATCTCTGTGCTTCTGCCTATAGATTAACTGTACTTGAGTGGATGCAGAAGGAAAAAGACATTTTAGGCCACCCACTGCATAATATAGCAGAACAGCAAAAAGAAAATAATAGTATGACCCTGGGATTATCCCCTATCATCATGGTGTGTGTGAAAAGGATGGGGAAAGAAATTATACAAATGTCTCCATATTGAAAAATGATGCTAATAATAATAATAATAATAATAATAATAATAATAATAATTCTTTATTTTTGCCCTGCCACCATCTCCACAAAGGGACTCGGGGCAGCTCCAAGTGCCACATGCAGACAGTACATAAGTATAAATACAATGACATAAGTATAATCAACAGCACATAAAAATCTCACTGAAAAAAATATACAAATATGAAAATTATAAAATTCCTATAAACGCAGTGGAACCTGCAGGCCGGCTATCTGTCATAACAATCAATCAAAGTGTGGGCCAATTCTATAAATGATTCATCACGTTAGCCATGGATTACTCAGGATGAAAGGCCTGTCTGAAGAGCCATGTTTTTAAACTCACCCAGAAGGCCTGAAGAGAGGAGGCTAATCTAATTTCTTTAGGGAAAGCCACCACTGAGGGACCAACCACCAAGAAGGCCCTTTCTCTCACCCCCACCAACCATGCTTGAGACGATGGTGGGACTGAAAGAAGGGCCTCCCCAGCAGATCTTAATGCCCGCGCCAGTTTGTAAAAGAAGATATGGTCTCCTTCTGCTCAAAGTGTCTTTCAGCAATAGGTAACTTTGCTCTTCCTCATATGTAGCAGTTTTGCAGTGACACCTTGGAGGCTTTGGCGCACATTTATTTTCTCATTTTCATACCATTGGCTATTACGAATAGCAGTGTCTGTCTTTCAAAAAATGTACAAATGTGTTAAACCTGAAGTCCTCTAGTTTCCACTTCAGTGTGATTTCTGATTTGGATCCATACCAAGATTGCATGTTCCCATCCCCATAAATTTCTACACATTTCATACACTTTATAAAAAATATAGCAGTTTTAATATACACCTTGTCTTCCTTAAAGAAAAGTATACTTTCATGCATTTCATGATATACATTTTTCCAATCCTCGTGAGGAGATTTGCAGACTCTTTTTCTTTCGTGAATCATACAGCAAAACTAAACGTTTGCCAATTTCTGACCACATGTATTTAGACCATATTCCATTCCAGGGGTTGTAAACTGAGTGAGCCTGTACAAATCTGCAAACCCGATGAAATTCTCACCTACCCTCATTTAAACTGGAAGATATAAGAACTCTTGTTTTGACAGAAAGAACTGAAATGAACAGTGCTTGTTTTTAATTAGAGCTGAATGTATCTATAACTCAGGCCCCATCTACACTGGCATATAATGCAGTTTGAACTGCATCATATGCTCAGTTTACACTCATATAATGTTCAATGCATTTATATGAGTATACGCTAATCATATAATGCAGTTTCAATGAGAAGAGGCCAAGAAAATGAAAGCCCCAGAGCTTGTACAGTCTCTTTGAAAAGAAAACGAAATGCTTTTGAAAAAAAACCTATTGGTTAAAATTATTCCATACCCCATTTTGGGTTGATATTTGTCAGATTGTTCTTATAAAAAATGGCTACTGCAGTATCTTTGCAGAGAGGCTTATGCAGTAATCCCTTACTAAAAATGGCCACTCCACCTCAAGCAGACAAAATGGTGGATGCACTGCATTCTTCAGGCTCCCATGTATTGTTGCTAAACAATATTTGGACAGAAAAAATGCAAGAGAGGAAGGAAGGAAGGTTGCCTTTTCTTCCAGTTTAGACAAGGGAGATACAATGTAGTGGGAGCTTCTCACCTCTGTCCCTTGTCACTGCCTTTGTGTTGGGTTCCTATTCCAATATTGTCCTGTATATAAGTTGACCCAATTTGGGATGATCAATTTTTGTCAAAATCTTTTCCAACATATACAGTATTTCAAATAGTATTCATTACACTGAAAAAAATGAATGATGTTACACATTGCTGTGTTTTTAAATAGCATTCGCTCTTTCTTTAAGACAAAGGTGATGGAATCACCAACAACAGGATTACTTGTCAGGTGTTATTTTTGAGCTCTGTACAGAACCAGAAACAAACAAAGAAAGAAAGAAAGAAAGAAAGAAAGAAAGAAAGAAAGAAAGAAAGAAACAAGGATTTGTTCAAACTGTAATTTTTGCCAGAACTTTTGCAGACTTTGTCAACTTGAGATCACTGTTTATTTCTTTGTAAGCCCTTCTTTGTTTTCATCTAGGGATCCTTCACAGAATGGAATCTCCCCTGCGTGATCTAAATATGACGAGTCTTGTTTATACCCGGTAATCTTAGTTTAAGCGTACTCAATGCCGAAGCAGCTCTCGAGCAGGAAATACATTTTTTTAACCACGGTGTCTCAAGATCTTTTTTGCATAATGATTGTATCTGGTAATTTTACTTGAGCAACTATAAGAAAGCAAGCTGTCTTTCAGCTCACTTCCCTTAAAAACGCACCCTAAAACTAAAATATACTGCACAAACAGCAGGCCTGTTTGCTTTATCAAGCTGCTGCTTCTGCCTCAAGCAGGACCCTTATAGTCTGTGTATTTGTATTATGGTTGGAGAAAAAAACTTTCAGTCTAAGAGATGCAGGCTGCTGTGAATCAATATCACACAACTGTGATTTCTATGGCAACCAGCTCAGATATTTAGGGGGAAAATGAAAGTGTGTATGAACTTTCTCCTTCTTGAACACTTACATCGGGTTCTTTGATCCCAAAGTGACTCACTCGTCTCACTAAATAAAACCAGACAATAATGATGTGGGTTAGAGTCTTTTTAAGAGGTTACTGTTTTAATTAAATGAGGCTGTAATGATACAACTCTTCGTTGTATTTTTAATGCATGTGAAATGAAAGTTAGCCATGCAGAAGCTCCATTGGAATCAGTGATTTATATTTTCTTTTTCAAAAGTTATATTCAAGGATGATGTATATATACAGTAGACTCTCACTTATCCAACCTTCACTCATCCAGCGTTCTGTATTATCCAATGCAGTCTGCCTCCTGCCTGGACCCATAACTGTTTCAAGACATTGCCATATTTTGGTGCTAAATTCATAAATACATTAATTACAACATAATGTTACCATGTATTGAACTGCTTTTTCTGTTGATTTGTTGTGAAACATGATGTTTTGATGCTTAATTTGTAAAATCATACCATAGTTTGATTTTTAATAGGCTTTTCCTTTATCCTGCCTTATTATCCAACATTTTCGCTTATCCAGCGTTCTGCCGGCCAGTTTATGTTGGATATGCAAGATTCTACTATATGAGTAAAATGCCATTTATTTAAATACGATTGAGTAGTACCTTTCAGCAACATAAATACTCATTAGTTTCATTTTCATTGGAAAGGAGAAATAATGTAATCATTTGTCTCTTCTCTGAGTAGCCATAGAAAACCCTTCAGCTTTTAACAACTATTTGTTGATTTGGATTTATTCTCCAAACACACAAGTCCCACAAAAAAAAAATTCCTCACAGAAAACAGCATTATTTCAGTGAGTAATATTGTTTTATGGACACAACCAAAAGTTTATGTGCAGAAAACTGGCTTCTGGTGCCTAAAATCGTGTTTCCTGAATATAATGCTAGATTCTAGCACAAAAAATACCCCTTTGTGTCAATTTTATTATTAAAAAATAAATACTATGGGGTTTTTTATTTCTGTTTTGCATGGAATAAGTTCCAAATTGTGAAAATTCATTTCATACAGGAATTTCCTCATTTGGGTTTTTTTGCTTTCTCGCGATTACCTATTTTGTTCATCTGGTTTGTAAAATTTGAAAATATTAATTCCATCACTAGTTTCTCTAAATGCTTGTGGATTTACAAACTTATATCCATTGCCATCCATCCATTGGTACACCAGTATTTGTCAGTGATATGGCACAGAGTATAGAAAACGATATGCTCACATTGTCTTTGTTCTTTTCACATAAGGCCCCAAGTACCAACTTCTGGAAGAGCTGTTTGGACAAAGGTTTTGCCATCCCAGAACTTTCCTGACTGTCCCTGGTTCGGAGTAGCAGACTTCCTGTCAGGTCGTGTTACCTCTCACCTGTTCTTCCACTCTTTACTGGGGGCAGGCAACTCACTTCAAATTTTGTCAAATCCTTCATATCACATCTGTTCTCCATACTGTGCTGGATCAAGGAGACGAGCAAAAGCAGCTGAGAAGGAGAAGCAAAAAAGATGTTGTCTTTGTGTGTGTGTGTTTGTTTGTGTGTATAAGAGGGAAACAGTATAAAATATTCTAGATATGACATTGAAAGGTCAAGGGAATGCTCTATTTCATATTGCCCTCCAGTCCTAATTTTCTCATCTGGCTTTTGCTCTTTATCCATCAGCCCTGTCTGCCTGAGCTCAGAAACTGTTTACTACTCAAGTCATTGGTTGTCTGCTCGATGGTTGTTTTTATACTGTGTTATGTTGTTTGTTTGTATTATATTGTTTTATGATGATGTTTTATGTACTTTTAGTGTGTTATGCTTTAACTATGTTGATTGGGCTTGTCCCCATGTAAGCTGCCCAAGTCCATTCAAAAAGATAGAGGCGGGATACAAAAATAAATAATTATTATAATTAGTAGTAGTAGCAGTATTAAAGGGAATGTTGCAGAATCATTTAGTTACAATAAGATATACTCTGGAATAAAGGCAGCAAGATATTCCAAACCTTCTCAAAAAAGATCAAAATTAAAGTTCTCAAGTATCAGAAAAATCCTGATGAAGAGTCCTAGGCTGTAACCTCACCTGAAAAATCATTCAGTTTCAGTGCGAAGTATCATGTCCACTTTATAATTCAAATCTAATGTGGATTAACAGCCACACATCCCCCATGTGAAATCACATTGATACAAAAGGAGGCCTCCTACCATATGTATGTGTTCATTACATTGTAAGCCACATCGAGTCCTTCAGGAGATGCTAGCGGGGTACAAATAAAGTTTAATAATAATAATAATAATACACTGGTTATTTCAGTAACATTATCACAATGGTTGTCAGTTTATTTTTCTTCTTGGTATATATAAACCTATCAACTAATAGCCTTCCTGATGACTGGATGCTTCCCTCATCAGTTTTTCTTGCCCAGGAAAATTAAATGCCTCCTCCTACTTCTTTGCCCCTGATATTTAAAATATTTAAAATCCCCATGTGAATCTTCCCTCAAAATCATAAAAATAAATTCCACTGAATGAAACATTTCATTTATAAACGTATCATGCATAACCCAGCAAAAATCACAACTTGATCCTCTTCATGTTTCTTTGAATCTATTTCCAACGGAGTCCAAAGAAATGTATTCTCAGTTCTTGTGGGTTTTTTCGGGCTATATTCTCCATGAAGGCTGAAATCCACTGGTGTAGGGTGTATCCATACAGTAAAATCATGGATTAATAAGACAGTTAATGCATTCAAATAAATAAGACATATATTTGTAATGCTGTGGATCTTGTAACTTCACTTCGAACATTTGGAACAACTGACCCAGATGTCACCCCCTTTCCCTGTATAAGACACTTCCCTTTTATATTTCCAGTTCTGAGTGTTGCAGAAAGGGGAAATGCTGCATAGTACTTTGGCCACACAATGAGAAGACAGGAAAGCTTAGAGAAGACAATGATGCTGAGGAAAATGGAAGGAAAAAGGAAGAGGGGCCGACAAAGGGCAAGATGGATGGATGGCATCCTTGAAATGACTGGCTTGACCTTGAAGGAGCTGGGGGTGGTGACGTCCGACAGTGAGCTCTGGCATAGCCTAGTCCATGAGGTCACAAAGAGTTGGAAGCGATTGAACAAATCAACAACAACAACAAGATGTGGATTAACTCTTACTTTACTGTCAATATTTTAAGTGCATTATAAATGGAGGGTAGCTTTGAGACTATTGATAAAGAAGAATACTTTTGCCTTGTACTTTCTACAGATGGTATACCTCACCAACACCAGTGTATATACCAGATTGACAGTCTTTAAATAGTAGTGACAGGAAAAATGAAATCGGGCACACGTACAATAAGTTGAAGAGACAACACTTTTTAGCACATGTATGTGATAGAGAGAGAGTGAGAGCCCAGACTCGAGAGCAATTACATAGTATAACAAAAGTCAGACTAAATGGCACATCCTATAAATGATGAATAAAAATAGCCAAAAAGCCTCCCTGTGAAGCCAGTGTAGCTTGAATGAGAAAGGAGAGAAGCCAACAGGAGGAGGAAATATGTTTTGGAAATGTGTGTCTTAAACCATAATGGTTGAAGTAGCATTAGAGCTCAAAAACAGTAATAATTTTCTAGTTTTGGGCTATGAAATCAAATTTATAAAACTTCCATCTTTGCCCAAGCAATTTTGTTTGTACCTGGGATGATAAGGGATCATATCATTCTTCAAAAATAAGATTCTGCAGGTGAGACTGTCTTACTATTTTTAAAAAACAAAAACAAAAACAAATATTTCTGCTTTGTCTTTCCCTCCCTCCAATTGATGTACACACACCTGTGGTTCTGCACTGTTGGGAAAGGCAAAGGTCCAACAAGATGTCTAAAAAAGAAGTCTGGATTGACCCAGGAGTACAGTATAAATGGAGAATTCAGAGACAGATGGGTAAGGAAAGCTATGCTCCCATGATGGCTACCGGCATTCAGGCTGCCAACTTGCAGGCCATCTGGTCAGAATTTCAAACCACCACAGATAAAAAGGAAGAAAGCGGGGATAGTTGTGCATTTTTTATTCTTTTCTAAAGGATGAATTTAAGTGAAATAAGAGTCAGAAGGAAAACAAAGCAACCTTTAGCTGGGTTTGAGACGAAAACATCCATACACTAAACTAGAGTGGATCCCACGGATGTAAACAATATCCAAAAACACCAAAATGTCAGCAAGTCCTGTCTGACATGTCCAACTCCTTCAAAGATTAATAGTATTTATTAAAAGTCTATGCACAAGATTTTGATTGAACTCTGATTCAGCAGTTTAATGAGAAAGACACAATTGGTCTCATGACTTTATCACACCAGTGTGTTGTTTCATTGCAATTGTGTTTTTTAAGCAAATGGAAACATCCCATTATTGGAATAATCACCTCCACACCTTGCTGCATTTGCACAGTTCCGGCAATGCAAATTCTTGCAATCAGTTTTCTGCATAGCCTCACTTTCTTTCCAAGGCCCCATCTACACTGCATTATATGGTCAGTGCAGATGCATATAATGCAGTTTAACTGCATTGATCTGCATTATATGAGTGCACATGCAGTTTTAAATTGTATTATATGGCAGTGCAGATGGGGCCCATATTAGCCCTACACAGTGCATTCATTCTCTGTTTTTTCTATTTCCCTCTCCCCTCCTATTTTGCCACAATTGCACAGTCATGCAGTTTAATCGATCTCACAAGACCTTCCTCTGCCTTTCAATATTGGGACTGCAGAGGAAGAACTTTATTACATAAGGAAGAGTGATAAAATAACAGTGCTATTGTATTCAGGGATGATGATGATGATGATGATGATGATGATGATGATGATGATGATGATGATGATAACTTTATTTGTATCCAGCCTCCATCTCCCTGAAGGGACTTGGGGTGGCTAAGCCCATGAGGCCAAGTCCAAGCAATTACAATAAAGCAAAATAGAATACATACAAGACACACGACAACATCAAATAAAAATGCTTATACAATAACACAATAAGCCAATAAAGTAGTAGCAATAACATAATAAAACAGAGTATGAAAACAGTACAAGAATTTAAACAAGGACGAGCTGGGCCAAGTGCGAGGAGTAAAAATTGTAATACCCATGGGTGAGGTAGATAAAGTGCTGTATCTAATAAGGGATGGGTTTTTCCCTATCAATGACAGGAAATGATGGAATCATGGTTGAAGCAATGCAATGCAACTACAGGAGAGGCAAGATTTTATGAGGTAAACTCCATCCAAAGGCACTTTTATTCTGCCATAACTTCACGTGCTCAGCATCTTGTGATAAACTGAGACCAGTGTATTGACATAAAAATCAAATATCATTGTTGATTTAGAAATTCACATCCTGGTATTCTCCCTTGACAATTGTTAGATATCTCTAAATAGGAAGTTTGTCACAATTAAGAATATTGGAAAATATCAAAATATTGTTTGAAATATATGTTTGAACTGTCAGGAAAAAAGAATGAGATGAATCTTAGACTGATAAAATCTTTTCAGCTCAAGATCAATTCTGCAAAAAAAAAATTCACACAGACTTTTTATGCAGCAAATATTCTCAGAAATATTGCTTTATGGGCAATAGAGTTGTGCACAGATCTGTTTTTAGCAGTTTTCTTTGGCCATTTGGTTTCTTTCATTTTTGGGGGTGCACGAAACAGCAAGGGGCCAACCATTACGGATTCCCATCTGATCTCAGCTCCTCCTCCCTTATTTGGCATCACAGTTTAATCTTTTTCATTAATCCTACCAAACCAAAAATAAAGCCTCTTTCCCTGAAAACTACTACCAGGTACATCTCCTGTAGAGTAGAAATGAGTAGAAACAGTAGTAAGGAAGCATTAAATCTAAAGCAGAAAGGAGATTGAAGCATGCCAGGAAAATAGAGGGGATTTTAAAGGAAGCCCAGGCAAGATAGCTCCGGGAGATCATCACTCTTCCTTACCTGGAAGTGGGGAAGCCTCCTTAAAATGTCTTGGTTGGAAAGAGCACATGCATGATACAGGCCTGGGAGAGAAAGTGTGTGCGCCTTCCTGCAGCACCTCTCCTCTAGAGTAGAAACAGCTTTAAGAAGCATCCTTAAAATGCCTTGGAAAGAGTGTGTGATGTGGTGCAGAAAGCACACACACCTACCTGCTGTACCTCTCATCTAGAGTAGAAACAGCTTTAAGAAACTTCCTTAAAGTGTGTGCGCCTGCCTGCAGCGCCTATCCTCTAGAGTAAAAACAGATTTAAGAAGCCTCCTTTAAATGCCTTGGAAATAATGTATGGCATGGTGCAAGCCCAGGAGAGAAAGTGCACACGTCTGCTTGCAGCACTTCTCCTCTAGAGTAGAAACAGTTTAAATGCCTGAAATGACAGGAAGAGGAGCCTGAGAAGCCCCCCCCCCCCCCGATAACAGGTCAGATAGAAAATGAATCTTTCAGCACCCCAGAGTGAAAACAGATATCTGCCCTTCCAAATTTGGGAGGTTCCCAAAAAGTGGATCAGGACCTGCACCAAAATCTGGGATGTAGAAACGCGGCTTAGTCAGAATGCACAAGGCTAATGAGCAGATGATGTAAAGAAAATAATATACTGCACAGAAAATCATGTTTTCTATTCCAAAAACATGCAGATTTGTGTGGCATAAGTACTTAACTATAAAGGGGGCTTTTTTAAAAAAACTGCATGTTTCAGGACTTTCTTGGCAATGGAAAGAAATATTCCATAATTACTTGTTGCCACATTCAAGAAGGAAATTAGCAAAGAATTAGCAAAAATAGCAAATTTCAACCAATAAGTGCAGGATGTATGTATGCATGTATGTATGTGTTCAAAATACTGTGAAATTTTGACTGATTGATTAACTGACATTTTTTAAAAAACAAAACAAAATAATATTGCAGATAACTGTTTATTTTCTGGAAGAAATTTATATTTACAGGTAGAGCTGGGTGGTTTTCTGAGGGTATCGAGCCTTCCCAGTTTCAGAAGATTGTTTACAGAATATTTTGTATAATAACAACTTTCACTGTTTGAATTAAATTGAAATAAGATCTAAATTTTATTTTATTTTTTGTAAGTATTTTAAAAGAAAATTGTGTAAAATGCAGAAGTGGATCTGGTTAATAAATGTAGAAATGAATTTTTGCAGGGTAGGTACAGATTGTTTATGGAAGAGTAGTGTACACCCCCACACCATATTGTTACATGAAAGTTTGTATTAAAATAGTATATGTCAAACTGACGTTCTTAGGAAAGCAACCTGAAAAACCTCATAATGACAAGTAATGATACAACAGCTTAAGATGTATTGTTGTTGTTTTTCTACTCATATGGCATTAAACTCACAGAAAGTGCAACAAGACATGGATTTATGTCCCTGAAATACATATACTGCCAGAGGCAGACTTTCTTGGACAACCATCATTTTCCACTCAAACACTCAATGCTACAATCTGTCAGGTCCTGACAAATTCACACATACACACCGCCCTGTATTTCAGATTCATTGACATGACCTTTAAAATGGGGTTGAACCACATTAATTCTACATTGTAGATGCAGCCTCCATCTTTTTTTTTTTTTTGAAATGATTTTTATTAAGTTTTTCACAATCCACACATGGAAAGAGGGGGAACAAAAAACAAGAAGATAGAACAGTAGGAAAGGGAGAGGTACACACAAAAAAAAAAAAAACACAGAAACCCACCATATCTAACTACCATCTAATACATACAATACAACTACTCAAACTATTCTAAAATGACTTCCACTCCAACCTCAGGATCTTTTCAAAATATTTCTTCACCTTAATATCTATTCTCATCCCATTGTTTTTTCAGCTTTCTTTTCATAATCATATATCAGGGACCAATCTGTCCTCCTCAAAACTCTTCCTTCATTTCTTCTCAACAAAAAAGTTAGTTCGTCCATGTCTCTTATTTCTTTAATTTTCTTCCACCAGTCTTCAATACTCGGAACCTCACCATTCTTCCAGTATTTGGCAAAAACCATCCTAGCCGCCGTTGTGCAATAGGTAAATAATTTATCTTCATTCTCATCCAGTTTACAGTCATCATCTATAAATCCCAGAAGATAATATTCAGGTTTCTTCTTAAAGCTTTTCTTTAATATTTTTTGTAACTCCTCATGAATAATAGACCAGAACTTTGTTGTTTCTTTACATGTCCACCACATGTGGTAAAAGGTGCCTACTTGCTCACTACATTTCCAGCACTTATCTGATACATTTTGATACATATGGCTCAGTCTACTCGGAGTCAAATACCACCTATAAAACATTTTATACCAATTTTCTTTTAAGTCCATAGCATATGTGTATTTCAATTTTTTATTCCACATCCTTTCCCATTCCCCAAAGTGGATGGGCCTTCTTATATTTTCCGCCCATTTAATCATAGAGGTTTTCACCTGTTCTGTTTCTGTCATCCACTGGAGCAATTTATTGTATAATATTGTAACCGTTTTCCTTTGTGTTTTTAGTATTCTATCCCATATATTCTCGTTCCAATCAAAACCTGTTTTTTGATCTTGTTTAAAATAGTCTTTAATTTGTAGGTAATTTAACCAAGTTATATTGCTAAATAAAGTCTTTAATTGTTCAAATGATTTCATCTCTATTGTCCCCTTCACCAATATATCCTTGTATCTTGGCCATGTCCTCCATCCTAGTAGTCTTCTTTGATGCGCTTCCATTGCTGAAATCCATAATGGTGTTGTTTTATAGAAAAGAGCTTTGTACCTCATCCATGTCCGTAATAGGGAGGCTCGCACGAAATGATTGCCGAAATTTTTCTCCTTCATCTCTCTGTTATACCATATATACGCGTGCCATCCCACTCTTAAATCATGACCTTCTAGATTTAGGCACTTCTCTTTGTCTAAAGTCACCCAATCCCTAATCCAGGACAGTGTGCAGGCCTCATGGTAGGTCTTCAGATCGGGAAATCCCAATCCTCCTCTTGTTTTCTTATCTATTAAATTCATATAATTAATTCTTGGTCTTTTTCCTTTCCAAACGAATTTCATTAAATCTTTCTTCCACTGTTTGAACAGAGTTTGACTTCTTATTATCGGTATATTCTGGAACAAGAACATAAGTTTTGGTAATACATTCATTTTTATCAAGGATATTCTACCCAGGAGGGATAGTTTCAGCCGGTCCCAGTTCTGCAAATCCCTTTGGACCTTCTTCCAAACTAATTCATAGTTATTCTTTAAAAGTTGTCCATTTCTGGCTGTGATCCAGACTCCTAGATATCTAATTTTCTTGACACCTTCAATTCCAACCTGTTGTTGAATCTTTATTTGTTTCTCCTTATTCACATTCTTAAATAAAAGTTTAGTTTTCTTCATATTCATCTTAAAACCTGCCACCTTTCCAAAATCTTCTATTTTATTTATCCAACTTTGTAAATTTTTCTCCGGGTTTTCAATTGTACCTATTAAATCATCTGCAAACGCTGGTATTTTATATTCAAATTTACAGCCTCCATCTTTTCAAATACAAAGTTCAAAAGTTTTCATTTTGTCTTTGAAATGTCCCCTCTACACTTCAGTTCAGACATTTCCTGAATCTGTCCAAATAACCTCAGTTTTGTTCTAGGATCCATCCAAATGTAGTGCTTAAACTGGCTGAAAGTTTCATTTTTTGGTTGTGAAGCAGCTGATTTTTAACTGGAAACAATAGTTTTAATTAATTCCTATTCCATTGATACAGTTTCAAGGAGGGATGGAAAGTTTTTCCCCTTCTTATTCATGTCCTAATTCCAGAAGAATGACACTTTCTACAGTTTTCTATCAGTATTTGAACAGTCCAGCATTCCACTGTGTTTTTTCTGCACATAGACATTTAGTGTTTTTTTTTTCTCAAATACCCCCCCCCCCATAAAACAATGTATCTTTCTGTCTAGAAAATTCCTCTTATGTTCTGGCATGCTTGCAGTTAAGAATAATATACAGGACAGACATTTCTTCCACAATAGGAAGAAAACGTTAATACAGTCAGTCTTCGAGTTACAAACATCCTACTTACAAATGACTCATAGTTACAAACAGGGGTGAGACAACAGGAAGGGAGAGAAATATACCCCTAGGTAGGGAAATTCTCTCTTGAAAGAGTTATTATCATGGGTAAAATGTGTCTCCGCTGAAACTTTCTCACCAATCCTTGTTTCCACAGCAAGCCATTTTTTTTTCAAAATCCAATTATCACAAGGACAGAAAGAGAGGTGAAATCTTCTGAACAGAGGCAGAGACAGCAAAAACAAACACCACAGGCATATTAATTCTTCCCTATGTTATCGAAAGCAGAGAGAGAGAGAGAGAAGCTGGCACTACACTTAAAAATGTACTTGCTTTGACATACAAACAAATTCAACTTAAGAATAACCGTATAGAATCTATCTTGTTCATAACTTGGCGACTGCCTGAAATTGTTCATCTTTGCATATGATGCCAAAATAAGTATAAAAGGGGGGGGGGGAGAGAGAGAGAGAGAGGGAGGGAGGATGTATTCCAGGTCTGATTGCAATACATTCTTATGAATTTCAGTTCACCTAAGTAGCAAACAGACAAACACTCTTTTTGTTTGATGTGTTAAAGATTTTTTTTATGTTTCTTGCTTCCAAAGAAATGGAAGACATGAAAGAAATGGTAGGAACGGTAGGAACAAAGTATTGTCGAAGGCTTATATGGCCACTGGGTTGTTGTAGGTTTTTCGGGCTATATGGCCATGTTCTAGAAGTATTCTCTCCTGATGTTTCGCCTGCATCTATGGCAGGCATCCTCAGACCTCACAACCTCTGAGGATGCCTGCCATAGATGCAGGTGAAACGTCAGGAGAGAATGCTTCTAGAACATGGCCATATAGCCCGAAAAACCTAAAACAATTCAGTGATTCTGGCCATGAAAGCCTTCGACAATACATTAAAATGTCATACTTCTGGAACATGGCTATACAGCCCGAAAAACCTACAACAACCAGGTAGGAACAAATTTCACACACATGTCTAGTGAGTAGGAAGCATAATACCAGTGCATTCTTCTTCATTTTGGTCATTCCCTTTGTCAAAAAGAAGAAGTGCCGCCTGGGTTAAAAAGTAAATTTTGTAATTTAGGCCTCATGTGGAACATAAATATACAATGTGAGCTTCTACAGGCTGATTGTTCCAGTTTTCATTTGTGAAATGGTGGAGAGCATGATTTTTCCATACCTCATCTTGCCTTTTGAAACCAGTGATTTGCTTTCAGCATTTCTTTACATCTCGTCCTCTGAAGCATAAGGATTACTTCTGAATATATTGTCGAGCAATGTCAAAAGAGGATGCCGCTTGATCCAATTGGCAAGGAAACAGAATGCCATTTGTACTGAGACTAAAGAAGGGGGTTGCTTTTACTGCGGTTCCTCCAATTAATTAGACCTCTTTGGGAAGGTGATCGAGGAGGTGATGGCTGCTCTACGACACTCAGTGGTTTGGAATCAAACCTTGCCTATCATCTACCTGGGAAATAATTAACCTCTGAATTCTCCAGTGGATCCTTAAAACATCAGAAGTCTGCTTTAAGTTTGAAATGTCACAGTCAAAGTGGAGCAATGCCTGGATGGCTAGCGTTGATCAGCTCATGTGGGTTGCCCCAGGCAGTCTTAGAAGTGTTCATCATTATAAATTCCCTTGAGAAAATGAGCTGGCAATTTTTTCTTTTGCACTGAACAGGAGCTGCTCTCTTTAACTAGATGCGTTTCCACAGCTAGAACTCAAGTGAGCCTGAAATGCATTTCAATGCAGGCAAAGATTTGGAGTTGATGGGAAATCTGTCTCCCTTTCCTGTGTGCTGTAGATACCGTACAGTAGAATCCTGAGATGGCTAATTGGACTATTTTAAGATGCAAGTCAGGTATTGCAATTTTGAATGCTGTCTAGCATGAGAAATATGATCCAAATTCAAAAGTAGAATAACAAACATGATGATTCTGACCTGAAATACCTCCTTTGCCAGTATCAAGCAGAGACATGTTGGCTTAAAGTTCATCTGCACTGCAGAATTAATGCAGTTTAATTGAAGTAGCTCAATGCTATGGTATAATGGGATTAGTAGTTTAGTGAAACACCAGCACTCTTTGGCAGAGATAGCTAAAGACCTTACAAAATTATAACTCCCATGAAACCTTAGCACTGAGCCATGGAAGTTAAAATGGTGTTAAATTGCATTAATTCTACAGTGAAGATGCATACCTTCTCTTGGAGACAATGTCATTTCTGACTTTGTTGTAGAGATCACAATGAGTGGGCTGAATCAGATGATCTTGAAGATGCTTTCCAATATGATTTAAATTCATGTTGTATCTTTTTTCTGTGTTTGTTAAAGCTGTTTGAAAACATTTAGAGTATGCACTACCAAAAAGAGATACTTTGCTGCTCAAAGTAATACCGACCTGCTGCCAATTTCTCCTTATTCCCACCTCTTTATAATTTTTGACACAGGTTAATACATCTCCAGCCATCTTACATAACAGTGCTATGACCTTGTTCAAAGCAAGAGGTGTGGAGAGAAATGTGTTCCTTGATAGTATCATTGGAGTTCCATTGCCTGTTTGTTTGTCATTTAAACTTTACAAAGGCACACAAAAGCAAAACAGCAATGGTGTAGACAGATATGGGTATAATCTCACCCAAATTGTGAAGTTTGACTAAAATATATTATCGAGGGCTTTCATGGTAGGAAGCACTAGGTTGTTGTGAGTTTTCCGGACTAAATGGCAATGTTCCAGAAGCATTCTCTCCTGACTTTTCACCTGCATCTATGGCAGGCATCCTCAGAGGTTGTGAGGTTTGTTGGAAACTAGGAAAATGGGACTTATACTGTATATCTGTGGAATTTCCAGGTTGGGAGAAAGAACTCTCTGTTGAAGGTAGATGTGAATGTTTCAATTGGCCACCCTGATAGGCATTTGATGGCCACCCTGATAGGCATTTGATGGCCTATCAGGGCAATTGGCCACCTTGATTAAATGCTAGCATTCACACCTAGCTCCAACAGACAAGAGTTCTTTCTCCCACCTTAAACATTCCACAGATATATAAACCTCATTTTCCTAGTATTCAGCAGACTTCACAACCACTGAGGAGGCCTGCCATAGATGCAGGCAAAATGTCAGGAGAAAATGCTTCTGGAACATGGCCATATAGCTTTGATTGAAATACTGACATCTACTTCTGATTGTGGTTATGAAACAAAATACAATCAACACCCCACATTTGCAGTTTTGACTTTTGTGGATTTAATTATTCACAGATTTAATTGAAATATTCTCTCTTGGAATCTCTAGGTCCTCCGATGAAATCCTGTGATTAATGTTTGCTAGAAGTTGACCATACAGTCATCACCTCTGTAGGAATCTTTAGATCAGGCATGAGCAAACAGTTCCTAACAGCCTATGGCTGTTAGGGATTGTGAGTTGAAGGTCAAAACACCTGGAGGGTTGAAGTTTGCCCATTCCTGCTCTAGATCCTCCAGTGCAATTTAAGCAGAAATTGATCACAGTCATGCTGGAGGATCTAGAGATTAATAGAAAAATGTTCTCTCAGATAAAAAAATTCCAATGTTCTTATTCACACCTTTTGCAGCTGTGCTGTGCTCCTAATCCCAGCAAATGTGGAGATCTGGCTATATTATTTGGTTTGGCACATAGGCAGCAGTTGCTACGACAGCTCTGGGTGGGTGCAGATATGACAGCCATCCTTTTTATGTTCACCATGATCTGTGCTGATGTGCTATTTTTCTACCTGCTAGGCATTTGTTTCCTTGGGAACATGCAAACATTGCATTCCCTGTGTGATGTGATACAGTCTACTATCTTCGTAAACTCAATTAAAACTTTAATTTGGCAATCTTCTTGCCTTTCATTTTTATTTATTTTTTATTTCATACATGCCCTCCGCCACCCTTTCCTATTTTTTATACTACCACTTTGTTTCTACTGCCTTCAGGTGCTGCAGTCTCAAGGCATTACTCCTTAAGGGTCCCGTCCTGGTCCGTTCGCCGCCTGCAGTTCCATCTTCTTCCCTCTCCTTTCTGGCAGGCGCTTCCTCTCATTAATAAACCATACTTGCTCATTTATCTTCTTGACTGCCTTCTTCTTCTTGCTCAAACTCTTTCACCCTTAACTACTGTAAAGATTGCTTACTATTATATATCCACACTGTATCAAATTAAATTCTCAGTAGGCTTCCAATTACACTGGGGGAAAGACGAAGTTCAGCCAGTCCGGCAATTACAGTAAAATCCACTTTATTCAATCATTAGCCACAATAAGGTGTGATATATAATCTTATATGATTGAGGCAATGTGCAATATATACATGGAGGCTAGAACCAACAGGGGTTGGAGGAAAAACCGAAGAAACATTTCCAGGAGAAGCAATTCACTTTGGAAGGATTAAAGGCCACAAATAGCCTTAACCTCTATTTTGCTTAATTCTAGTCTAGTCCATCATTCTGTTCCCACTGTAGCCAACCAACCCCACCAATGTGTTCAGCATGGCATGCTTCTATTCCCCTGCAACTGGTAAAGGGAGGCATACTGTCTCCAGTTTTGCCAAGAATACAATCACTGGATGGTTATATCCTAAGAGCTTTGTAGTAGGGAAGGCCACAGACATTTTCTCAGCAGTGTTATAGAACTGAGGCTGCAAAATTCTGGGAAATATAGTTAAGGGTGGAGCCTTTGAAATTCTCAGACAGAAGAGTCCTTGTGTGCCAGCTGCACCTGTACCTTGGGATGCCATATCTAGCCATGGTAGTCCATGCCTTAGGCACATCTTGCTTGGATTACTGCAATGCATTCTAGATGGAGCTGCCTTTGAAGAGCGCTCAGAAGCTTCAGTTAGTACAAAGATTTGCAGCCAGACTACCAACTGGGGTTCTGTACAGAGAGAGAACCACTCCCATGCTATGACAGTTCCACTGGCTCCCAGTATGCTACCTGGCAAAATTCAAAGTGTTGGTTATGACCTTTAAAGTCCTAAACAGCCCAAGTCCAGATTACCTCCTTTTATAATCCTGCCTGGGTGCTACAGTCAGCAGATGGGGTCCTGCTCTTGCCCCATCTCAAGTATGGCTGGACTTCTCTCTCTTGCCTTCCTTTTTATTATATAGCTACAGCTACTACCGCTATTACTACTATTTGTATTTAGACTAAGACTAAGATCTAAAGTAGTTCACAATTTTAAAAGCTAGAGGTGTGCATTTTTGTAATTAGTCCTCATAAGTTGTATCAAATTCGTTATATTCGTACTTATGACACGATATCCAACATGTGGGCATGGCCCATGGAAAAATCTTAAGAATCAAAATGTACTCAATACTTTTTCATTTGCATTTTGTAAATCTCAGAAGCCTCCCAAAATCAATTTTATTTTGACTGCAAGGAAGGAAAGCAAAAAAAGTCATTTCCTCTTTAAATTAATGGCATCTTGCCATTAGGAGAGGGGAAAGCAGGGAGAAAGCAGAGTTCACTGGGAATGAAAACACACAACTCTGGGAAATATAAGTTGGGAAGGTGAGGAGCCCTATTCCAGAGCATTCAAAAGGTCCTGCCCTAAATTACATTTTCTATTGGTTAATATATGAGAATCATTCAATGAGATAGCTATGTGGCTTTTAAAACATATTTTGTTAATTTTTTAAAACTCCGTAAAATCAGTAGTTGTCTGAATATTTCTGAAAGTTGGGGGAGAATAATCCCCAGATATATTGTGTCTTTGTATAGAAAATTCAAGGAAATAGCACTTGGTGTTTATAAAAACAACTCTGAAAATTCCCCAAATTCAGTGGATACGCAAACATTCTGAAACTTGATGGGCTAACAGTGGTAAATGTGCTCTTCCACTGTAGCAAGTTTCACCCCAATAGCTGTATAAATGAGGGAGAAAGGAGCCCCTGAAGGTTCACCAGTTATAGTAATGATGTTCAATTACTATAAAGAATAGGTAATGATTTTTTTTTACTCTTATTATAATAATGCAATTTTCACTAACTATACTTTAGAAACATTTAAAAATGAAACACCAGCACCCCCTAATTTTGTAATGACTTTTGAAACATTTTTATTGATTGCACATGTCTATAAAAACAATCCAATTAACAACCTAAAATATAGATGCTAAAATAGAATTAAATGTTACAGTTATTAAAACAATTCAGTTAAAACCTCATTAAAATGAATACATAGAAAGCTATTACAGACAATTTACAATAACATGCAAATCTCCTTGGCCCTGCCTTTAAAATGTTGTTTTAAAAGCCTGCATGAATAAAAGGCTGCTGGAAAGACAACAGGGTGGGGGCATTTTGGCTTCCCTGGGAACTTTGTGAAGGGCTGATTTTTGTATTAGCAGTAATAAAATATATTCACGTGGTATGGGCAGCTGTGGCCCTCGAGATGTTGTTAGACTGCAACATCCATAATTGTTCAGCATCTGCTCATTTGACTAAAGCCGATGGAAGTTATAGTCCAATCAGATTGAATGGCCACATCTTTTCTACTCCTTATAAACTTTAGACATCCCAAACTGAACATCTTTATTTATCAGCTCCCAGATATTTTAAAGCCATTATTTCTGTGTCGTGTTAATTTACATTTTCTTCTACAACTGATTAAAAATTCTCTTTCCAAGTAGATCAAAAGATCATCTTTTGAAGTGTTAACAGTTAATGAGTTTCTCAAATAAAAATGCAGAAATGTTAACAAAAAACAGTTTAATGAATGTTTTAATTATGGGAACCGGACACATTACACTGAACGAGTCTGACCTTTGGTCCAGCATTAGAAAAGTCTCAGGCAAAAGAAATGTCCCAGCCGTGGTAGCAAACAAAGGTCAGCTCCTATCAAAAGATCTGTATCAGCCCTGACTGTCAACAACCCAAGGCCAAATTAAGTGGAGCTTTTGCTTCGCTTGACCTTGAAGTCTCTGCTTTGTCCAAGAACACACAACTTATACAATGCCATAAAACTGAATGAACAACAGGGAGTAGGCAAGAGGCTGCTTTTGCATTCAAACAAGGCTGGAGGGGGCACCATTCAGCTCATGAAACAATTTGTAATTAGATAGAGGGTGAATTAAAAATTGAGACTGTCTCAGCCAGATTGTGACACTTGGGGGGGGGGGGCTTGTATCCTAAGTGAATATTGGGGGGTTTGGGGGGATGGAAGGGTTGGAGTGGGGGTTCCATCTTGTTCTCTTTTCCTCTCTCTTCTAATATAAACTGTATAGTTATCTCAGTGATACTTGAGGGGTGGGGGTGTCTTCTGCTCTTTACCTCTTCTCACTAAATAGGGGGTTTTTTTTTGCCAGCAAATAGTTTTGACCTTCATTAGCATTTTTATTCTGTTTTCTAAATTCCAATAAAGTGTTTTTGGTTAATTCATAAGCTTAGTTTTTCACAACAGTTTTGGTACAACTAGTAACATTCTAGACCACACCTGCATATGTAATTGCTACCATTAAATATTTTCTAACATTTTTTTAATAATTGTTTGTTTGGAATATGCTCCTGAGTCCTACTGGCACTGTGTTGTTAAATATAGTGTGCCCTTGGGATCCACTAGGACAGTGGTTCTCAACCTTCCTAATGCTGAGGCCCCTTAAAACAGTTCCTCATGTTGTGGTGACCCCCAACCATAAAATTATTTTCGTTGCTACTTCATAACTGTAATTTTGCTACTGTTATGAATCGTCATATAAATATCTGATATGCAGGATGCATTTTCATTCACTGGACAAAATTTGGCACAAATACCTGATATGCCGAAATTGGAATACTGGTGGGGTTGTGGGGGATTGCTTTGTCATTTGGGAGTTGTAGTTGCTGTGATTTATAGTTACCCTATAATCAAAGAGCATTCTGAACTCCACCAATGATGGAATTGAACCAAATGTGGCACACAGAACTCCCCTGAACAACAGAAAATACTGGAAGGGTTTGGTGGGCATTGACCTTGAGTTTTGGAGTTGTAGTTCACCTCCATCCGGAGAGCTCTTTGGACTCAAACAATGATGGATCTGGACCAAACTTGGCACGAATACTCCATATGCCCAAATGTGAACACTGGTGGAGTTTAGAGAAAATAGACTTGACATTTGGGAGTTGTAGTTGCTGGAATTTATAGTTCACCTACAACCAAAGAGCATTCTGACCCCACCAATGATAGAATTGGGCCAAATTTACCTAACCTATGACCAACAGAAAATACTATGTTTTCTGATGATCTTTGGTGGTCCCTCTGGCACCCCCTTGTGACCCCCTAGGAGTCCCGACCCTCAGGTTGAGAAACTAGGTTATGATCCAGGACTCTTCATGAATACCAAAACCCATGGATGCTCAAGGGGAAAACTCTGATTTTTTTAGCCTTTGACATTACATCAGAATTTTTTACTTTTTAAATTTGTCCCTTATGTAAAATGACAAAAACAAGGTATGCCTTTTTGAATTTTTGGGAGAGTATGAAATATTTTCAAGCCACGGATGGTGGAATCTGTGGATACAAAATCCATGAGTTCAATCTATTTCGGCTATTATTACCTATCAAATTAGAAATGTGACTTTCCATTCCCTATAATTTATATCAGCAGTTTGTTTATAGTGTACATATATGGAATGTCATATATAAAAACTGCACGTTCTGTACATCCATGGTTTGCATGTAATACATGAAGACATGATAAATGCCATTTAATGCATATAGGCACAGAAGAACATTTTCCTACAGAGCGGCAGCGGGGGGGGGGGGGTAGTACAATGTTGGTGTCAGAGGATTTTGATGCTAACTTAACAAGTGAAACATTCAATTTTATGAACCTTGTGCCATTTACACTGGCCACCTCTTGAGTGAATAGTATTTCACAATGTGTTCCTAACTTGGTATCAAGGTAGTTTCTCTTTTGTTTGTGTGAGTTCTTAGGCTGTGTTTCTTTAAACTGATTCTTCAAAATGGGCAACAAATTCACAGCCTTAAAAACATTTAAGTCAATACACAAAAGTGGTCTGTTGCTTCTATATTTTCATTTTTAAAATTGTAAGTCATTTTCATTTTTCATTTTATGAAGAAAGTCATCTCCTCCTTCCAAAACAGCCTTCTGGATAAGTCTCACATATTGGCCAAATTCAATATGTATTCTCATTCTCATTAGAGTTCCATTCTGAGAAAAAGGTGACATATACATTCATGAGGTAAATAATTTAAAAATATTTTATTCCTATTTGCTACACAGCTATTCAGGTCATATAAACCTATGAGAAAAGAAGTGGTAGCAATTTGAATTCCGCAATCCTAACATGGATGAAGACATAGAAATCACCAACCAAGAAAATATTATCTAGATGGGTGATTCTGTCAATTGCACTTTCTCTGTCATTTGAGGTTCTTTTTTTTAAAAAAAACTCACATTTTTCAAATTTATGAAAAAATATTGGGTTTTGAAAGTTCAAATGAAAATGTAAACACTTGAACTTCTCTACTCATTCCTAGCAGTTATGAGACAATTATTAAGACTGCTGAGAAGAGATACAGGAAAATTGGGACTACCAACTCCAAATCTGAGTTTCTACTGTTGATTTTTGAGCACTTTGTACTTCTTGTACTTCAGACCTTTTCTGCGTTACAAAATGAAATATCTGTCTGCTTCATTCTGTCTTCTGTGACAGTATTATTATTTCCTTTACATGACAATTGGGTGAAATCTCTGACATTTCTTAGCGTGTGTCAGAGGTTTTGGCCACCACCTCCTCCCTTATCAATTTGTTAGCAGCAGTTTTATGAAAATTTTAGACCAAAGATTAGGAAGGGTGATGAGAGTCAGGATGTGAAGGGTGATTTATTATCTATGACATGCATTTTGGATTTATGCATTCATGAAGGCCATGACTGCAAGATCTATAATGCCAGCTTGCACACACTGTGCAAAGATGAATAAATGAATAATTGTTTTGATAATATTAAACAGCATGTGTGATGTCGCAGAGCAACATCTGTTATTAACAGTATAAACAAAAGAAGGTTTTTTTTTTGTTTTTTAAAAATTGATTACGTGCCATTCCATAGAGAGGAACAATGTGCTGTGTCCAAGTGTCCTGCAGTGATAGGCAGAAACCAGTTTGGTGAGGTAGAAGCGGCTCATTTTTGCAAAAGAAGACTGCCCTGTTTTATTAGTCAAGGAGAAGAGTAAAAATACAAAATGAATACAAAATACACAGCAGGCTCATGACTTCATATCTGCAGTAATAAGCGGCCTTTCAACTACTCTCTGACAGAGGGGGAAGTTATGGACTTTGATGGACTCCCATTAGCCATAGTCAGTCTAGCCAATGGTGAGGAATATCAAGAGCTGCACAACATCTAAAAGGCCATTTGATTTCCAGCCCTATTTTATATTATGATATTGGTTGCTACTTGAATCAACAGTGTAATGTGGCAGTCGAAAAAGCCAGTGTGAACACAGTGTGTAGATCAAGGTCACTCTCTTCTGCTTTGGTCAGACTTCACCTGGAATACCACAATTCAAGAAGGATGTTGACAAGCTGGAATCTATCCAGAGAAGGACAACCAAAATGGTCAAAGGTCTGGAAGACAAGCCTATGAGGAGCAGCTTAAGGAGTGGAGTGTTTAGCATGGAGAAGAGAAGGTTAAGGGGCGATATCATGTTTAAATATTTGAAAGGATGTCATATTGAAGATGGAACAAGATCAAACAAGCTTATTTTCTGCTGTTCTAGATACAAGGATATGGAGCAATGGAAAAGAAGAGATCCCATCTAAATATTAGGAAGAACCTCCTGACAATTTACTGCCTCAGAATGTGGTGGAGTCTCTGTTTTTAGAAGTTTTTGATAACCATCTGTCAAGAGTGTTGTGATGGTGCATTCTTGTATGGAAGGGGGTTGGCATAAAAGGTCCTTGGGTTATTTTCAAACTCTATGATTTTTCTTACAAAATTATATGGTTGCTTCTATTGCACTGTAGTATTAGTTTATGCAACTAATACTACAGTGCAGTAGAAGCAACCATACAATTTTGTAAGAAAAATCATGCATCTGTTGCAATGAATAGACAAATCTCAGATTTAGATCTGTCATTTTGAGTCATCCAGATCCAAGGTTGTGGTAAGGGTGGAGCTAAGCATTGCATGGCATGCCAATAGTACCAAAATAATGTGTGTCAAGAAATACATGGTCCTAATGCCCTTAATATCTAGACCACACTAGAACAGCTGCCTTTACGGGTACAATTCTCATTCTCCAATATAACCAGTCAAACTGAAGGATTCTGAGATTTTTAGACTTATACTACCACAACGCCAATAAGAAGGGTGCAAATTATCTCCTTTCTAGACTATGTGGTACTAAATCTCCATGTAGTTGTTACCTTTGGCTATGCTGGCTATCTAAAGACCACATAGAATCTCGCTTATCCAACCTTCACTCATCCAATTTTTTTGTATCCAACTTAGTCTGCCTCCCACCCAGATCCGCATCTGTTACAATACATTGTGATGTTTTGGTTCTAAATTCGTAAATACAGTAATTACTACATAACATTACTATGTACTGAACTGCTTTTCTGTCGATTTGTTGTAAAACATGATGTTTTGGTGCTTAATTTGTAAAATCATAATGTAATTTGACATTTAATAGGCTTTTCATAGATAAGCGAGAATCTACTATACGTACGTACGTACATACATACATACATAAATGTTGGGCTGAGTATTGGAAACCTCTTTCTGATCAGTCTATTGGAACTTCTTGAGATTTATGAAGCTCTAAAGCTCTTATTAAGAACCATTATGATTCAGAATGTCTGGTGTTTCGCTATCCAAAATACACACAACGTCCGAACACACAACCGCCAAATGCACAATGCAGCTGATGGTCGAGGTCACCAAGATAAAGATACAGTTTAGATAGGTACCTTAGTTATGTACATTTTTTTCAGAGCAGTACTAACCAGGCTGAAAGTCTGCAGGATAACGAATCTGTTCCAAAGACTTGATGTTCTTGAGGAGGAATTGTTTGGCACTTGAATCTCTCCCTTGAAATACTGAAATCTGTGTCAGCTGTTGCCTCCTTATGAATCAGATAATGATGCTTTTACTTTTTGGGACAAATGGAGCTAATGGTGAAATGGAATGAAAGGGCAATTACAGTTCATAAACATTGATTTTGTGTGTGCATTCCTTAATCTCAGGGAAAATGCCATACTTAAAGTCTGACAAGGTCACTGGAAAATTCAAAATGCATATCGCCCCAGTGTCATGCCATCCCATTCTCCTAAGCCACATTCTGAATAGCAATTGCAGGGATATCAATCTAACAGTAGCCAGGGTGCTTAAAGTCACGTATGTTGGCTGTCAATGGTATTACATGGTTCACTAGTTTTCTCAATGTGAGTGACATGATTTCTGCTGCTTTGGCAGCTGTAAAAGGTAGTTTCTTTTAGAAGTAATGAAGTGCATGGACCCAGAAATGTATTGTCACTGAGGACATATAATCAAGGGTATAATGGAGTAATGCGAAAAGGGAACTCTGTGGTAAAGTCTATCAGGGAGGCAAAATGATTACTCGGTTTTCAGCATGCTGATACTCAAAGCACTGGAACAAATGTGGAGTGGGAGGGGGAGCTTTTCAGGTAAACATTTTAGGATTTTGTTTCACTTAGATTTGAAAATAGCCACCTGCCTCAACTGTGGAGATTTTTATAAACCTAAAAGAGCAGCATTTAGGGGGCCAATTTACAGTTCGTGTTACCCATATACCCCTCATTTATAATACAAGGAGACCTTGACTTATGAGCATCCCTACTTACAAGTTTTCTGAGATATGAGCTGTTGCTTCTTCAATTTTTGGCTTTGAAATACAAGCAGAGGTCTGAGTTACAAGCTCCCTGAGGTGCTTTCACAAAGCCCTCTGGAGAGTCCTAAAAGGCTGCCACCACCGCTGCCACCATTTTGGGTATGAGAAGGAGGCAGCCCTCTCCCTCCAAACCTCACATTCAGGAGTCCTCACACACAGGAGAAGGAAAGAAAACAGAATGGAGGGAAAGAAGAGGAAAGAGGAAAGGAGTGAAGGAGAAAGAAAGAGGAAGGGAGGGAAGACACACAGGCAACTACAGCAGCAGCTCAGCCCCATCATTCATAGTGCCTTTGGAGCTGCTCCTGGCTCACCAATCATGAGCAGAGAGGAAGCAAGGTAGAGTGGTCTTCTCCACTTCCATCAGCATTTTCTCTGATCTTGAAGGTAAATAAAACTTAAACTTAAAAAAAGGCTGTGATTTTTGGAAACTGGAATTGATTAATAGCATTTCAATTCATTTCAATAGGAAAATTTGATTTGACATACGAACAAATTGATGTATGATCTTGGTCACAGAATGAATTAAATTTGTATTTCAAGGTATTACTGTACTCAGAAACTTTGATATGGAATACGCTCAAACACTTCAGGAGATTTATTGTAAAGTTAGTATGAATCCATCTTATACATTTCTCCCTCCTTTCCATACATATCGTGAAATATTTGGAGGCAAATCTAACAGTTCATTATTTTATGCAGGAGGATATTTCAATATTCTGTTTCCTTCTGAAATTCTAAAGACTGAGAGGGAAATACATTACAACCCTGTATCTAGAGGACATAAGCGCCCAATCACAGATAAGAGCAAAATGAGGGTCTCTGGTCCAGGAATCCCATAGAATTGCTGTAAAAATGCAATTTTAGTGCAATTCTATGGGATTCCTGGACCAGATGATGATGATGATTTATTTTTACCCCACTTTATCTCCCCCAAAGGGGACTCAAAGCAGCTTTGAGATGAATATTTTGTCAGATATGGATTTAAAAAACTGCAGATACTGCTCCCATATATACAAGGGTTATACTATATCTGCCTTTTGTGTGTGTGTGTTGTGGGGGGGGGGGGGGGTAAATGAGCTGAAAACTGTCATTTGAATTTGGGTTTTTTCTGCTGCTGAAATCTGAATTATTAGTCTTGACATTGCTGAACTCTTTTTGACAGTCTAATTCTAACTAAAATTGTATTGCAATCAAAGACCAGCACAACTTTGCAGGAGAAAAAAACCTGTAAGCAGTAACAGGAAATATTCTAGGTCAAATCACACACATACACCAAGATATGTGTGCATATGTATAAATACTAAAATCTCCAGAATAATTTTTGTAATCACTTTCCTAGAAATACTAGTAGATGCCCTAAATTTTGCCACTTTATATGTTATTTTCTAATTCAGGTCTGGCAATAGTTAGTCTACACAAAATGTGTTATCAGTATCATTTAGTTTTTGGTTTTTTAAAATATTATTTTGTTTATTATTACTTGTTGGTCATTTCTAGCATTGCTTCCATTCTGAAAAGATAAGATAGCTGTCTTTCAGTAACTATTATTATGCAGCTATAGTGTCTGGTCTATGTTTTGCCCTCATTGACTATTATACCTATAAAACCCTTTTTTTGAGGGACTGTTCATTTATTAGCTTTTTCATCTACATTTATATTAGGGGAGTACAGCTGTATTGTTATGCAAACTATTTATTGCAGGAATGATACACACACACACACTTTATATAATAAGTAATTTGTACAAAATGACAGGAATTTTGACATGTGGCTTGAGCCCTACCTACATGTCCATAGAAGAGTTAATATGTGTTTTGCCTTGCAGAGTTGTGTATATAAGGGGGGGGGGGGAGTTGCAGAATGAGTTTCGCATACAAGAAAACAAGATATGTGTTTTCATGACTTATGTAACCTATCTTTCTCACAGTTTGAGCACCATGCCAGGAAAAAAAATCCCAGACTTACTTAATGATCCTCAATTAGGATCACTTAATGATGCCTTAATGATTTTCAAGTGATGAGGAGATCAGGTGTAAGAAATTACTGGGATTGATTAAACGAACTGCCATATCAAGCAAGAGTCAGTTCGTCCAGTCCAAGATATCATGTTCAGGCTGTAAACCAGGGGTGTCAAACTCATTTTAATCAACGGTCATATCAGCCTTATGGCTGTCTTCAAAGGGCCTTCTAATCCATGGATGGAGAATGCATGGACACAGTAGACCAACTATAATTGTTTTACACAGTGGCCAGTGCTATTTAATCTTTACACATTTTGGGTCCCCAGGTGTTATTGAATGTCAACTCCCATCACTACTAATTATTTGCCATTTGCCATGGGAATTGCAACGCAACAAAACCTGTGGCTCTGAGGTTGAGCAAAGGTTAATGCACATTTGAAAGTCAGATATCATATCCACAAGCCTTGTATTCAAAGCCCACTATTCTGACTGAATAGAACAAACATCAAATCACTGCCCGCTGTAAGGCTGCCCTGAGTCCCCTTTTAGGTTGAGAAGGGTGAGATACAAATATGTGAAATAAACAAACTGTAGGCTTCCAAATGTTACTGTGTCATAACTCCCATCAGCTCTGGTTATGATGTCTAAAGATGAGGAATACAAAAGCTATACTCCAGCTTCTGGAGGGCCACACAAAATGATACGGAGGGCCAGATTTAGCCCACGGGCCATACATTTGACACATGTGCTATAAGTAGACATTCAGTGTTTCAAAAATACATATTTCTGAGAACTACAATTTAAAGGCCAGCCCTACCTACCATTGGGCAACGTGGGTCAGCATTTATTACATTGTAAGATCAACTGACTATGACCCTACACTGACCATATAATGCAGCTCAAACTATGTTATATGGTCAGTGTAGAACCACCTGGGTATGTTAATATACAATTATGCCAGTAGATGCCATTTCATTTTTTCTGTCTAAGGAACTAAACTAATTCCTATCATCTTAGGTTTCCTTGAATTTGTTATTACAATGCAAGCTCATGATTGTTAATGACAGATTATAAGTTTTTCTTCATTGTGTTGTATCTGGATAGAGGCATGGGAAACTATAGTCACTAAAAGAGACTTTATTATCTCTTCTTCCCATTTCAGCCATTCAGGCCTCCTGAATATGCAACACAGATATTATTTTGGAGGGGCTCTCATAAATGGACTAAGCTGAAGTTGGGGAAGAAAGGGTTTTTACTCTAATTGGAGAAATTTTGCATGAGAGACTCAGTATAGTGTCGTGATTTGAGATTTGGACTATGACTTGCCCAAGGAAAAGTACTGAGTGACATTGGACAAATCCCGTTTTCTCAGCTCCAAAAAACCCTGTGATAGTTTCACTTTAGGATCACTATAAGAAAACAATGACTACAAGGCACACAACAACAGCTCTCCATGACAAGGACCCTTTTATCAATACTAGACAGACCCCTAAACTGATTATATCTAAATTACTAGGATGAAAGAAAAGCATTTTTAAATGGAAACAAAGGCTCACGGAAGACTATACAGAGTGTGGAAAAATTATGGGGAGGAGAATCCCCAGAGCCTCTCAATGTCCTGCTGGATGGGGAAATCTGGGAGATATGGGTTTTTAAAAGTAATTTTTCCTAGATCGGGTTGTATAAGACAGTAGGCTTAATGCTATGTGCAGAAAATCCAATAACTTTTGAAATTTGACAGCAAAGGAGGAAGAAATAAGCATATTTTTTTTAATAATCTGAACCTCGCTTTGCCTTTTATCACTGCAATGAAAAGTGTACCACACACTTGCATCAGAGACTTGTCTTGTTCAAAACACGGGGTTGTTATGGCAGCAAAAAGCAAGGATGCCAACCCTCCCTACATCTTAATGTTAATTAATGTACTGCCGTGTGTGAAGTAGCTCTCAACAAACTAATTCTTTAAAATTCTTGAGAGTAATTGGAGGGCTGGGGGGCGGGGGAGAGGAGAGCACCAAAAAATGGAAACAGGTGCTGGGCAGATCAAAGAGCATAGGAAGAGCTCTCTGGCAGGTTTGCTAATGGAAAGATAATGGCTTTTATAAGGGTGATGTGGTGGAGGGAATAAAGTGACAGACCTAAGGGTGAATTAAAAGAAGACAAGAGTCCTTGTAAAATGAAGCTGTAACTCACATCCATTAGTTGTAAACATTGGATAATAATAATCCTGTAAATGGTACTCCACTTCCATTTCATGTTTCATTGTGGGTGAAAGGTGGCAGCCTGCCATAGACAAATAGGCTGGGCTTTATTTTTGTGCAAATGGTCTTGGATCAATGTGCTGGATGGACTGACAGCTGTATCAAAGAAGAGGTGCTAGGGAGGAAAGAGTGTTGACTTTGAAATGTCATGTCTTCGATGCTCATTTTTAAAACTGCACAGGAATCCTTTAAGTAAATAGGTCATGGGTCGCACCCAGCAGAAGGTGGAAAGGCATGCACCTCTTCAACATCAAACATTAACAGCGCATCAAGTAGATATAAGTATAACACAATATAATATCATGTAACTACAATGGCTCATTGCTATGGAACCCTGACAGTTGTAAAACTACAACTCCCTCGCTTCCATAGCATTGGAAGTGATGTCAAACTGCATTCATTCTACAGTATCTGCTTGCTTAAGAGATCCCTCGTTGTCTGAGAAGGATAGTCTTCCAAGATCAGTGTACTAGCAGTGGGTCCGTAGGTGACTGCGGAGCCCTATTCTTGATCTGCATCTTCTCCTGCAGTGAGGGCATTGGTTTCCAGGTGGAAGGCGGTCCTGGTCAGGGTTGGCTTCCCAGTTCTCAGTGTCTATGCCAGGGTTTTTAAGGTTGGCTTTGAGCCCATCTTTAAATCTCTTTTCCTGTCCTCCAACATTCTGCTTTCCATTCTTGAGTTCAGAGTAGAGCAACTGCTTTGGGAGACGGTGGTCAGACATCCGGACAATGTGGCCGGTCCAGCAGAGTTGATGGCGGAGGACTATTGCTTCAGTGCTGGTGGTCTTTGCTTCTTCCAACATGCTGACATTTGTCCGCTTATCTTCCCAAGAGATTTGCATTCTACAGTACAGATGCAGCCCAAACCTCCATTCTGGTTTTCTGGAGTAATTTCTGCATTTGAAATATAATAGCATTCTAGTTGACATAAAAGCATTCAGCTGAAAAAGAGAAAGAGTGACATATTGTCCCAAATTCATCAATCACATCAAAATAAGAAATGCAGAAATCCCTTGTTGCAAACTAAATATAGGGAAAGGTGAAGGGTGAGAATATCCTTTGGAAAAAAAAAACCCCTGCTGTTTTATTTCCTTGAGATATCAACCAGTGACTGTCAACAACCACAATGAATGAGCTCCCTGCAATGAAAAGTTGTGATGGCTCTACTTTTGGCTGCCCTCACCCATCCTTGTCAGTGTCCTGCTGCTTGTGGTTTGGCTGCTGGCTTTTGATTTATCTGCCGGGCTGGCTACTTCACTTTCCTCCTGTTGCTGCAGCTGGACTGTCGGCAGGCTATGGGCATTGTGCCTGCTGTGTTTTCCTAGCTGCATTTTCCCATTGTGGCCTCAAATGCCTAAGGATGACTCTTCATTTAGAAAATCGATATCATCTGCATTGAAATGCACCAAATGTTCACCTATTTTGATTTTCAGGTCAATACTCTAGAGCAGGAAAGCATAAAGAATGGAGAACTATTTCCTGAAAAAACATTTGAAATGGTTGGAGACCTCTGTTGCAAAATTCAGATAAATGTGGGCTTGGTCTATACTGCCATATAATGCAGTTTCAGAATGCAGATTAACTGCATTGAATGAGATTATATGGCAGTGTAGACTCATATAATTCAGTTCTGGGGCCTAATTTTGCTTTAAGTATCAGTTCGAATAGAATAACTTTATTGTCATTGTACATTGCACAATGAAATTAAATGCTTTTCCCAGCACACAACACAAAAAGAACACATCTATCCCTCCACACTCCAACCACCACCGCACAGCCCCAAGCATAGTCTTACAGGTTACCTCACAATCATATAGAAAAATAGGACAGCATTATGATGGTTTTAATAGGAATAGGCATTAATGGCAAATCAAACTAATAGAAGCCACATTTGATGCTTCCTAAATGTGTAGGCCAACTGTAGGAACCACCCCAAAATTGCCATTCATCCCATGGATGCTTCAGTCTTTTCAAAGCAGCTCTTGGTTCCAGAAGTCCAGAGCACAAGTGTGCTCTTCAGCAGTTGCCCAAGGATGTCAGGAACCAGTACTTGTCCAATCTACAAGTTTTCCTACTGCATGCAAAGGATGTGGTGCACATTAAGGGGTTATCACCAAATTATGTTTTGTTTGGCTACAGTAACATCAGCCAGATTTTAACTCTTTCCCAACTGAAGCTTTGCTTCTAAACTGCTGCTACATGATATTGAAACCCTATTTTTTCATGCCTCGTTCACCATTCTCCCAATGCAAATGCTACTAAAAATCTTCTACTTAGAAAGAGGACTCAAAAGACTTTGTAAAAAAGACCTTGTAATAAAACATTGAAGTTGAGAAGCATCTTCTCTGTGCTGATAGCACAGAATGACCCAGAGCCCATCATAGGGCTACTTCCGGTGGGGCTCCGTGGGAGGCAGCAGAGGAAAATCATGGGGGCAGTGTCACATTGCTTTCCCTGTCCAGCATGGGTCATGGTATCCCTTCCCATGATATTTCCTTGCTGTCCTCCACTTCCTTTCCATCTCCTCCAGCTTTCCTGTATGAGGAGTTGGGTCTACTCTGAGTACGCTGCCAGCCCAACATATAATGCGGGGCTACTTCTGGAGGGACTCTGGGGGGCTCCTTTCTGGCAGTGTGCAGAGAAACGGAGCACAAAAGCAAAGAGGTAAAGAGGAAGTGGGGGACAGTGGGGAAACATCATGGGAAGGGATACAATGACTCCCAACGACTCTCAATGGGTAGGGAATGCAGCATGATGCTGTCCCACAATTTCATGTCCCTCGGCTTTGCAAACATCATCTGATGAGATCCTAAAATATGTTTCATTTTTTTAAAGGAAAAGGTGTCTTTTTTCCAAAGGGAAAATTGAAATTCTACAATGAAAGAAAAGTTGCTACATACATATCTAATTTAGTTATAGAAAATGGGTTAGAATGTGTGCAATGGGGAGAAAACCCCTGTGCACATTCAAAACAAAGAACTTTCTTTTCTTTTTTTGAAATGGTGCATTTTTAAAAATTAAATATGCTCATTATATTTGAAATCATTTGTTATTCTAGATGGAACATGAAAGATTTGGAAGGATACATACTATGTTTAAATAATGGATATTATTTTCAGTAATGTACAGCGAAGTGATCATGGTTCCCAAATGCTATTTATTTACTTCCCTCAATTGAATCATATTGTATCCTTGGTTCTCATGGGAATATGTTTTTACAGGCTGAGAATCTCTTATCCAGAATTCCAAAATCCAAAATACTCCAAGATAATCCACATGGATTGCTGAGATAATGACACCTTTGCTTTTGACAGTTCAATGTACACTAACCCATGGACTAGCAATGATGGCTAGTCCTTTGTTTGTCGTCACCACCTGGTTTTCCAGCAGATTAACAGAAACGTGGAAGTAAGAAACTGCAAATAACTAGTAACTTGCAATTAATAATTTCCTCTATGACACCTATAAAATGTTGCAAATAGCCTTTTTTAAAACTTGTTTTGGAGAATAAACTGCCTTGACCTTCCACGTTTGAGAAGAAAGGCTTTTCAGAGATTCAGAAATAAATGCAATATTTCCCACTATTCTAAAACTTTCTGTCTCCTCAAGTCATAGCTTTTGTTTCCTTTGACTTCAGTACAACTTTTTAGAAATGTGCTGTGCCCTTTGGAATAGGACTTCACTAATCACAAAAGATATTTCTGGTGTGTGCGTGTGTATATGTTTACCAGTGCTGTTTGTAGTCCCATGGCTTCAGACAAACGAATGCAAGCCATTGTTGTCAACCAGCTTGATCCTGGATTCACACAATCCTTAATCAGTTTAATATGCTTCACGTTGCCAATTTGAAAAACACATAGGAAAGCCGCCTGCGCCGTACAGATAGGACAATTGGTGAAACAATCCTTTTTTTCTTGCATTTGGGTAGTACAAATCTTACCACTGAGTAACTTTGTCTTGTTTTACTAAAGAGAGTAAAATGAGACAGTTGTTCTCATGCCAACAACTTTTGGTGCCAGGCTGGTGATAGAAATATGTTGCCGCTGGAGGTTCAAGTGCATTTAATAATCCCCCACAACACCACCCACTTTTGTTTTCCACTCTGGGTCCCTCTTCTCTCTTCCTTGTTATCATGTTGTAAACAGACCAAACTTGCCTATACAATTAAGAAGAGGGCGGGGGAGAGAAACCTTTAATATATTTTGCTGTCAGTCAAAATTCAGCACCTCCCCTCCTTTGCTCTAAAACCGAAAGAGAAGGGAACAACTCCTCATTTGTAATCGTGCATTCCAGAAAGTGTGCTCCAAGGCCTAATGGAGGCCTGGTAAGTTATTTTATTTTTAAAAGGTTTTTTTTAGAGAGGGAGGGGTTGGGGAAGGGGTTCAGGCCCCCCTCCAAAAAAGCAAGAGGGCTGTCCATACAGTGGCTATAGTGGGTTCGACCTGTGCCATTCAAGAAAGCATGGATCTAACCGACTATCAAATTACCTCGGCACAAAGCCGGGTCTTCCTGTTTTGTGCCAAATGCAGTCATCTAGTCGCTTCAGGTAAATATACAGGAGGGTGTGTGTTTTAGGGCCTGACTAGATGGGCCCTCAGATCCTCAGAGATGGTTCTCTGCAGACCTACAGTGCATTGTTCTTCCTTTAGCAGACCAAGAGTCAAACTGTACCAAGGCAAAATAGGAAATTTCCATATCTGCATGAATGCAGTTGGCTGTCCATACCCACCAACGCTACATTCATTGATTCAACCATCCACGGGTGGAAAATGTTATCCCACCCCTGCCTCCAAATTCTATAAAGATTTTGCCTTTATATTTATGGGATACCATTTGACTATGCCATTGCACATAATAAGACTTGAACATCCCTGTGTTTTGACATATATGGGAGGCCCTCCTCCCAACTTCCCTATTTTAAGTGCACATGTGTATGAGAAATGTCTGTATCAACTCCCTGTGTATTGAATCAGATCTAGCAAGATGTCTTTGTCACTGGGTTCACATTTTGAGTCAAAGCAGTGAAATGGGAGATCATAACCAGATGGTCTATCAATTATTATCTTACAGTGACTACTTTCATCTTCTATTGCTGCAATTCTCACTTTTGTTATGAAATTGGGGGAAGAGAATAAAACTGATTCAGGCAGAACTATAATTTTCACGTCAACTTGGATAACCACTCATATAAAAACAACCTCATATCTTCTACTGTCTTGACTTCCAAGATTATGTTATGGTTGTGCCATGAGCAGTCTCTCTTAAATTGCTAAATTTCAATCTCTCTAGCCCTTTGGAAAATAATCCCCTTTTCTTTTAATTAAATGAAACTTATTTTAGTATTTTCCAGCACCCCTAAAAGGTATATAGGCATACCTTAATTAACAATATCTCTAACACTGAAGCTCTTCTATACAAAGTCTTTTGTTGCCTGTTCAGACTCCTTTCCTTTTGATTCTCTAAGTGGAACTTTTTTTAGCAGCATTGGCATTGGACGTTCGGTGAAGGAGGTATCTGGTTCCATAATGTGAAAAGGATGTGAGAGCAGATAGGCCTGTCATACATATTTTTGTATGTTTGGAGTAAAGGATCACAGTTAAAAACACTATATTGGACATTTCAGGGATGAGCCATGGTGAATGCTAGTTCTAAGGAAACAAAATATACTTTACATTATATATCAGAGGCACTGAGCACCAGGGGAAATTATACAATGATATATATTTTTTAGAAATGAAAAGCTATAGGTAAATGTGATGCTGTCTTATATCCAAGTATAGTGTTTGTATATGATCCTAGCACCATATTTTGACACAGTGAAGTTTAGTTGACTTAAGTGAAACATACTTCCAAGCAAACATGCTTAGGATTGCAACCTCAGCCAACATTTAATCCCTGGACATTTCACAGTTCATTAGGAGCAGCATTCACAGCCATCTGACAGTTGGCCAGAACACTGTTCTAAACTGGAAGATAATGAGGTTTAGAAACTATCTTGGAGGAATGTGAAATCTCGGGAGTACCATTGGATTGTACATGGGGAAATTGCAAATTGTTTCACAGCTCTCTTTGTTTGGAAAGCCTCTATGATGATGCCTCAGTGGCACAATTGAACTAATTCCATTTCAAAATGTTCGCTGATGAAAAATACCCTCTCTCTCTACCACACTTATTGAATTCAAAAAATTGAAAATTCAGTGTCATGCATATATCCTCACTTCAACTGGAAAAGTTTTACTTAAATTGACTTTGCCCCATAGAAATTGTAAAAGAAGACATTAGACAACTTATTTCATGTCAAATGTTTGAAACTCTCTTTAATGGCCAGAATAATATATGCCAATTGTGAATGCATAATCTGAAGGAATAACAACAACAACAACAACAACAACAACAACTTTATTTTTATACCCCACTTCCTCCCCGAAGGGACTCGGGGTGGCTTACAAAGAGACATGCCCAACAAAACAGGTTAAAATAAGCATTGAAAAACAAGCAACATCAAACATCAATAAACATAAAATCAGACAACATTATAAAAACAATTAAAAGCAATATCATGGCTGAGAAAATAAAGTGCTGGGTTCAGTTCATAATTACTAAGTGCAATAAATCCTAAGTAGAGCCAGGGAAAGTGCGACAATCGGAGGGCTGGGCTAGGAGGCAGATATCCTTAGGCTATTAAAGTGTTAGAAGTGCCAAAAAGGGACCATGTTAAAATGCAGAAGAAGAAGAAGAAGAAGAAGAAGAAGAAGAAGAAGAAGAAGAAGAAGAAGAAGAAATGTGGACATGTGAACAATGTGGTCAGCAAAGAATTTGTCCAAAGGGGTCAGAAAGGTTTTGAAGAGCAAATACGATCAAGGCTACAAGGCTATCAACACCAGGGCCATCCCCATCATCAGATATACTGCTGGAATTGTGAACTGCACACAAGCAGAACTGGATGATCTGGACAGAAAAACAAGAAAACTGATGACAATCCACTACTCATTACACCCACATGGTGATGTCAACAGACTTTAGCGGCCCAGAAAATCAGGAGGCAGAGGGCTTCTGCAGGTGAAACAAGCGATAGAAGAAGAGAAACATTCACTGGCAGATTATGTGAAAGGCAGTCAAGAACCAACATTGATGGAAGTCAATAGTAGTAAACTGCTTAAAGTGCAAAAGACAAAGAGAGAATACCATAAAAACACAATCCAGAGCAGAAGAGAAAACTGGCAAAAGAAGGCTCTCCATGGACAGTTCCTGGGAAAAATCATTCAACACAAAGGACATCTCCCCATCTGGGAGGAACCGGGTATTGTCACCATCCCCCCCCCCCCCACTGTGTCATAACCCAATCTCTGAAACCAATTTCAATTTCATAAAAGAAATCAATATTGCAGGACAGTAAAACAAAGGACCTGGCCTTTCGGGCCTAGACAAAGATGTTAATTCAAAGATCAGGACAATAACCCTGACCAGGCTTGAGAGCTTGGTGAATACCAGTCATTTGTAATCCAGTCACCTAGACATTTCTTCGTTGTTTCCCTGTTGCCCGCCTCCCTTCCACCTCATTGGCTGAGTGGCCAAAGCAGGGCCAGGGCCCTAATTGGATCTCCTCCTGGCTCACTGACATCACAGCCAATCACAACGAAGCCAGCTCAGGGGATGGGCGCAGGAGATTTGAATTTGACAGCTCTATAAATATCATATTTCTTAGCCCAGTGGTTATGTCGGCTCCTGGGCAGATAACTGTGGTTGTCATCCATTCCAGCTGGAATGAAATAAAAACTTTGGTGGCTTTCCTTCAACTTGGTGAGACTTTTTTGGGGGGAAATTGGGGGAAAATCTTTCTTGGTGCTTGCTGTCTCACCAGGTGTTCCGGATCCTCTTTTTGGGTCTCTGCCTAGGCAGGGCCTCCCAAACCTTCAGGTCAGCCATTCAGCTGGCACAAGAGTTTAAGCCATTTCACCACTACAGCTCCTTAAGGCACCAGGTGATGAAAGAATGAAGTAGCTGAGAAAGATTTAAATAATGCCTTGCTGCTGCTTCTCTGCTAACATTCTCCTGAAAGAGGTGTCTAGCCCGATACATTTTTTGTAACACCCATTCATTTACCAATTTTTACCAATTACTTTTTTCCCTCCATGTTGGACAGACTTCAGTGTGTCTTGGCAGCTTGCATTCATTTGATTCTGTGTAAATAGTTATTGTTCTGTTGCTCCGTAGGCTCAAATCAGACTGCTTCCACAGCCTTGCTAGCTGGGCAAATGGTTCTGTTTTATATCTAGTTTTCACAATGCCATGCCTCCTTTCTAGTCATATTAGACCATGTAATTGCCATAGAGCAAGAATAGGTCAGCTGAAATGGGTTTTTATCAATATTCACATTTCTATGCAAGGCGTAGATGTTAGAAGATTCTAGAGCAAAAACGAATAGATAGAAAGGTTAGATCGATATATAGATAGATAGGGAACTAATTGTGACCATTTGTTTACACTGCTTCTTGGGATTAAATGATTTCAGAACATTCTAGCTGAATGTGTGGATTCAACCTACTTTCTATCACTCCCTTTTTCATCTTCTCTTGGCACCAGCTGTGCTCATGCTTCTGAAGCAACATCGCCAGCCGGACTGAACGTTCGCAATGAACATTTCAGCAGTAATTTAAATGTTAAAGGGCAACATGATTTTTTGTAAGTGCTTCCCGCACCCCCCTCCCTCCCATGGCCAGTTGTGGCCTAACAGCTTGTGGGAGAGCAGGAGGCAGCCTGCAATTTTCAAGAACAGTAACAAGGGCAGCTTGTGTTTACTGCAATATCTTCTACACCACAGAATGTGAGGTGTTGAATATGGAAATGGAAGCGGTGCCAAGGAATGGTATTAATAGACAGCGAGAATTCTATGTGTTCAAAGGGAGGGGGAACAGTTCTTTTTTAAAAAACGTACCTTACACTTTTTTATTCCACGTATGGAATCAGCCACTTTCGTATGGAGATCTTTGAATTCCAACCAATGTGCCAGTTCGAAAGTGTAAGAAGAATACACACGCAACATTAAAGGGTTTCTGTAAAGCCATTCCTGCGCAAATAAGAACTATAACAGATAGAATGTATAAGAAAGTGTGGGTAGGAATTCCTTTAAGATTAAATTTGAAGGGGTTTTCACTTGTTCAAATTCCATATTGTCAATTTTGCATTTAAAAATTTAATCAGGTTTTTGAAAAACACATTTAAAAGTAAAGGTAAAGTTTTCCTCTGACATTATGACTACTTGTGTCTGATTCTGGGGGGAGGGGGGGGATATCATTTCAATTTCTAAGTTGAGGAGCCAGTGTTGTCCATAGACACCTCCAAGGTCATGTGGCCAGCATGACTGCATGGAGTGCCGTTACCTTCCTGCAGAAGTAGTACGTATTGATCTACTTTCATTTGCATGTTTTCGAGCTGCTAGGTTGGCAGAAGTTGGGGCTAACAGTGGGAGCTCACCCCAGTCCCTGGATTTGAACTGCCAACCTTTCAGTCAGCAGCTTAGCGGTTTAACCTGCTTTGCCCTCAAGGGACCCCAAAAAAGCACAGTAATAACATAGAACAACATGTATTGTGTGCCCTTTTATTACTTATTTAGTCCCTGCCTCAAGCATTCAGAAATCATATGGTTAAGTTGCATCTTTTGCCAAAACTGAATTGATTGATTGATTTGATCTGATTGATATCCCAGTATGGGAGCCAACTTTCTCACATAGCATTTGGGTTTATGGGAATTGAGCAATGGCCATTCTTTCATAGACCTATTTGAAGGAGCAGGTGTGAATGCTATGAGAAGAGAAGAGTTATTTTCCTTTTGAGAAAAGGAAACCTTCTAGTGGGTGTTATGATACGTTCCCATGTTTGCATTATTCCCACAACTCAGATTGTCAGAAATTCCATCTGGCTCATTGTTATGTGAATAAGCTGCTGAATAGAAGTCTTTTGTTTGGGATGGGCAATGGCTACATAGGGCAGAATCTAATGTAGCTGCCAGTTTGTTGGTTTCACTCCTAGAAAGACAAGCCAACTTGAAGCAGGTTTGCCCTTTCTACTACAGTTATTTCCCTGGAGTTATACAGCTAAAGGGTGGAACATTCTCTTGGTCACCAAGGTAGAAGAATATCTTGGCAAAGGAGAGAACAACCTTTCCTGATCCATTGGCTTTCTTTTTGCACCCCATTCTAAAACGCAAAAAAACAAACATCGCATCTATGCCTTCACACATATTCCTTCTGTGTTGTTCCCCTTAAATGGTTTGTTGGGAGGCACTTGATTTTGTCGCCCAGTGCACATCTCCCTTTTGGCTACGTTCCCCATATCACACATGGGAAGTGTCGCCCCTCTGCAGAAGATCCCTACTGGCTCCACTGGAGCCAACAATACACAGGAAGCCTCATGTGTTGTGGGCAAAGCATCCAACAATACTTCCACCCCAGATGGGACCTTCACTGGAAGTCACATGATGTCATATAATGGCTGTTGTGGGGTTCTGTACCTATGCCCTAAGCATCCTAAGATGCTGATTGTGGTAAATGTGATGAGGTCGAGACATCTCATAGTCCTGAATCTCACAGTTTGGCTGATTGGCAGGATTTATTTTTATTTATGTTTATGAATACTTATCATTTCCTTCTTTTATTTACATGCTGCATTTCTCCCAGGGTGGGATTTAAGGTGGGTTCTAAAAAATAATAAATTAAAACATTTGCCATGCAATCTAAAAGCAATTAAAATGTATAACACATTTTAAAGCAATTAAAAGTAATAATAAGATGTATATGTTTTATATATATATATATATAGAGAGAGAGAGAGAGAGAGAGAGAGAGAGAGAGAGAATGGCCAATAAAAAGCCACCTTTATATGCCACCTTTATCCCTGACTAGGATCCAAGGCAGCTTACAAAAACAATACATTAAAAGCAGTCACAATGCAATTTAGAAACAAATAAAATTGTTTCATAAGGCATTTTAATATCAGTTAAAAACATAGAAAGATAAAACATGCCAAGTATCAAGCCTACCAGTTTATATATTAAAATGTTGCTTATATAAAAATGTCTTTACTTGCTAGTGAAGGGTAAACAGGGATATACTCTCATGTAGTAATATTTACATCAGAGCCCATATCTCTCAATGGAAATTATATTCTTTTCATTTTGTGGTATCTTTTTGGATAAATAATTAATTTGGAAATGTATTTGTTGTTGTTGCTGCTGCTGCTTTGTGCTTTCCACTCATTTCCAACCAATGGAGACCCTAAGGCAAGGGAGTATTTTGGAAGAATTTGTTCAGAAGAGGTTTGCCATTGCCTTCATCCAAAATTGAGAGAGTATGAGTGCTTCTACACAGCCACATAATCCAGATCAAAATGTGGATTAAAGAAATGCAGTTTTACTCCAGAGATTGTCCACACACACCCTGGAAATCATGAAAAAACCTCTGTGGTGTTCACAAAGCTCCCCTCATACCAAATCAATCCAAAATAAAGACTTTGTTTTGTATCCTGTTTGGAGAAATGTACTGAACTACAGCAGCACATCAGACAAGAATCAGCAATGGAGCTTATCTTCCAACTTACAAACAAAAAGGGGAAAGTGATTTCTTCTTGGGGAAGGATGGGAAAGGTGTTTATTTACCTTCCCAAGATCACCATATATGGTTCCTTTATCCAAATCTTGCAGTGGGGTCACTGTGCTCCCATGTTCCTCCAAAATTTCTGCTCTGCGGTATCTGTTTATTGATCAGCTGCAGCTGATCTCAGACTTTCTCCCTGACTTTTTAAAAGGGTTTTCTATGTAAATGTGTGTTGCCTTGCACATTAAGAGTGTGTGTTTTCTAGCCCTTGCCCTCCCATTATTATATTCCACATTATTCTGAAGTTTTCAGCATATATAGATGGTGCCTATGACTTGCCTTGTCCATATATTTTCCAGTTGATAAGGTAAACTCCCCTTTTCCTTCTTGAAAAGATAAATATAAAATTAAAAGAATGCCAATACCTTCCTGCCCCTCTTCATAAACTGAAATACAATTGTTGATATGCTTAAGGAGTTGGGTGTTTTTGTCCAGTAAGAGGGCTTTTTTTTTTTACTTAGGTCTAAATTTTAGATTTTAAGAGCACAAATCAGAAAACTCAGCACCTAAGCAAATGTAATTTCCTGTGAATACTAATGTAGACTTGGTGCAGCGTAACTAAATAAATTCTAAGGTGATAAAGTATGGCTCATAATGAATGTGGGTGTTGTTACTTTCTGCAGTTTGTATGGCAATTATCAAAATCAGAAGTTGGTATTAATCCAGCAAATTCCATTCTTTATCTCTGCTAATCTTAAATATTTGAAACTTGTGACCTTCTAGCATGCATTCACAATTTGCCATTGCTCTGCCTTGTGAAAGGGGTCTTTCAGCTGTGGCTCTTTGTGGGGCAAATAAACAATAGTAAATTGCTTGCTGTTCAAAACGTGTGAACCAGATTGCTGTTTTTTCTATAGCTTGCAAATGTCAGAGTGATCACAGACCAAACAGACTTAATTGTAGCTTTTGACAGACAAAGAAAAGAGGAAAGGAAGAAGACCTCTTTTGATGGCATAGCTTGGGAAAATGACATATTTTTGTACTATACTAAACCTAGAAGATATGCACATTTTGGGGACTAATCTATTAATATGTTTTGAGCTGTGATATTTTGTTTGTTTGCTGATTTGACTTAATGGGAGATTATATGAGCTTTGAATGATTAATGCTCTGAGAGATCAGGGTTCGCATCCCCAACTGGTCATGGAAACTCATTGGGTGACCTTTGGTGAATCACACTTTTGGCCTCAGAAGAAGGCAATGGCAAATCCCCACTTAACAAAGCTTGACAAAAAAAAAAAAACCCTTTGTGCTAGGGTCACCAATCTGAAGACACATTGCAGCAGTGAGTTTGGTTGAAGTTGAGCTCAATGTCTGAGATATTTAACCAGTTTAAAGGACACAGTGCTCTATATCTGCATTCCTCATTGTGGTAATTTTGCTTGCTGAGACAAAGAAGAAAGAAAATACACTTGTATTTGAGAACTGGTATCTGGAAATTATACCTTCATGGCACTCATGACACAGAAAGCTGTCTGGCACAACTGTGGTCACTTGATGAAATTAGCTAGTTCATGTTCCAAAAGGAAATAGAAAACAACATCAAAGAAATGCACGGTCAATATTTTATGGTAACAGATAATCAGTAGAAGTCAATCTTATATTTTTTATGTTTTCTTTCATATCTCAATCTTCTTTCAAAGAACTGGGAGCAGCCCACAAATGGAGGACAGGCTGTCTAACTTTATTCATTAATTCATTAATTTGTTCATCCCAGGGCTAATTCTGCCATGAGGCTGGGTGAAGCAAGTGCCTCCAACAGTGGAATACAAGGCATTAATAAATGCATTCTCTGTCCAAAGAGACGGGGGACAGCCGCTGTGCAGCCAGTTCTGTACAAGCCAGCTATTTCAGTTATGTCCAGCCTTGGCACAATATTCTCTGGTCTTCTCCGTCCAACCCAATCTGGCACTGTACTCCTGAGCTTCCTCTGTCTGCTCTCTGGGGGCTGCAATCTCACATAACACCACTCCATTTTCCCAGAGGCACAAGTCCAGCTGCAAATCCCAGACTCCCTCTCAATGGCTCAACTGTCGTTGGCTTCCTAAGGGCTTGTCTATATGAATGAAAAATCTTCTGTGCCACACAGCATTTTCCTAGTCTGCATTGGCCCTGCAGCCACCCAATTAACAACAACACATACACACACACAAAGACATATTGCATACATTGTGGTGAGATCGCCATAATGGGCCACATATTTTCCTCTACCAAACCTATCTCACTATTAGGGGATGGCCTGCATTTCCAAGCTCTAGCATTATTTTTGACCATATAGTTGTAAATATTCCACCCCACCTCCCACTCCCATTAAACATGTGAATGCATATATTTTCAACTAAGTGAAAGTGTGCTAATACTGATATACTGCTGACATGGTTACCTCTTCCCATGATTCAGTGTGGCAGCCATCATAAGGCAACCCATACATAATGAGATGTAGAGAAGGCTTTTCTTCCTGCCTCAGAGTGTGGTGACAGGTTAGGCAAATCCTGGTCTATCCATCACTATCCCTGCTTTCCATCAAGGAAATCATACTCCTTCCATAGTTTCATGTCAACTTCCACCAGAAGCATGCCATAGGACCATGATGGAGAACCTAGACATGCCTAGGGAGAACATCTAGTTCTTGGTCAGAGGCTCTAAACCTATGGGTCCCCAGGTATTTTGGCCTACAACTCCCAGAAATCCAAGCCAGTTTACCAGCTGTTAGGATTTCTGGGAGTTGAAGGCCAAAACATCTGGGGACCCACAGGTTGAGAACCACTGTTCTAGGTCCTCCAGCATAACTCTATGATCAACTTCTGGTGGAAGCATGTTGTAGGATCAAACTGGAGGACCAAGAAAATTTGCAGTACTAAATTCTTCAGCATTATTCTATGGTAATTGACCAGCAGAGCCTTTGTCAGAAGTTACACAATGTTATGTGATGTCCAGCATGGGGCTCCATCAATTAGATAGGGTAAAAGTGTCCTAAGATGCTAAATTCACCCTATCTGATGAAGTCGTCAGACTCGTACAGGACATGTAACCAAATTGTATTGGTATCAATGGGAATAGTCGTTTGGGAATAGCCATTGATCCAGGTTGCCACTGGAAATTCAGGTGGCCCCAGTGGATTGAAATGATCCATAATGAAGACTAATAAACCAGTTGTGACCTTACCAGAATTGTGAATACAGTACAGGTTTGTGTGCATACATACATATGGATAACTAATCACTCCACTGGCCAGACTTTGTATATGTCACTGAAAAAAAGTGTTTGTGAGAATAGTTGGCATCCTATTGGTCAATCCTAACTAGATAACACTGATTAACTCAACTGTTGAACTGTAGGTCGATAGTTAAGTAGATCACATTGTTTCAATGGATCTAATCTGGTCAGGAGTAACAATAGGATGCAGGTAAACATATTAAAAGGGTAAATTTGCAGTGATTAGATGGCAAAAGGGTTTTTTTTTTACATGAGATGTATCCTTGAAGTTAAAAATATCCCATAATAATATAAGTAAAAGGGTTCTTAGCTTTTCATTCTAAAAAAACAACTTGTGACCTGAAAACTAGAGTCATTATGATTTCTTCCTGGGGGAAAATCTTTCTTCTGCCTGAAAGATATCTTTAAGAAGAATGACTAAAACTAGATACTGAATCCATCCATATCTGAGCAACAACAGGATGATGCTCTGGATTCAATGGCATCAACCTATTGTTACTCAGTTTTGGATAGATGCAGAATTCAATGTATCCATCCTTCTTAAAGGTAACTTTCTAAACTCTGTTCCAGCCTGATAAATGTTAACTCACAACCTACGGCATCCACATGGAATGGCAGCCATCCAACCTGTGCACCTGCACCATTACAGCCTGGCTTTCCCAAATACTTTCCTTTTCTAACAGCTTGCTCTCTTTGGAGGGCAGCTGGTTGCTCCAAGTTTGCCTGGTTGGTTTCATTTTCTTTTATTCTCTCTCTCTTTGTTTCTTTTCTTTGTGCCTTTACACTTTCCTTTTTGTTCCCAAGTTCTCTCTCTCTCTCTTCTTTCTTTCGTGTCAAACACTTTAAGGCAGGCATAATTTCATTTTCCCCAACTGTTGTTTTGGCGAGCTTATTGGAGCTAATCATATATGTCCCTCGAGAGGCGCTGTGAGACTGGCCCACACCGAAGCAAAATAGTTCCAGCAAAGATAGTGCCGAAAGAGAGCGGCAGCCACCTGCTTTGCCTGAAGGGCAATGTAAGATTCTGCTCAAGAAAAGGCAGAACGAACAGCTGCTTTCTGCTCAGGCCATTCTGACAGTTCCCATTGTACCAATAAAACATAAAGCTATCAATTCCTAAATAAGACCAGGCAGAATTTTGCTATTTTCCATCTCTGCCTTCATCCTACCCACCCCCAGCCCCCACTCTCAGCTGCAAATTGTTCCACATCAATACACAGTCAGGTGTGTTTACATACAATTCATTTGCATTAATACACAGGATCCACTAAGGCAAACAAAAGAAATGAATGCCAGCTTGAATCTTGACTTCTCCAAAGTGACTGCACTCATTGGGAGACAATATTCCAAATGTTAGTAATGGAAAAGGAAAGTTGTTGCTGGTATACACCAACAGAACTCACCTCACTACAAATCTACCAAATGACTCCTCCATTTTCCTACTAGTTCATATTTTCCCAATTCTGCCCAATTCTCCTCAAGCTAAAAGCTTTCACAAAGAAGAAACAATACCTGAAGTGTTGAGAAGGTGTAGATTGAAGCTGTATTTGTTCTCAGTATTGATCATTTAACTGGAGTCCTCAGTGACACAATGGGTTAAACCCTTGTGCTGGAAGGACTGAAGACCAACCAGTCAGAGGTTCAAATCCAGGGCGAACTCGAATGAGCTCTCTCTGTCAGCTCAAGCTCCCCCTGTGGGGGGCATGAGAGAAGCCTGGGATCGTAAAATATCAAAACATCTTGGCATCCCCTGGGCAACGTCCTTGCAGATGGCCAATTCTCTCACACCAGAAGTGACTTGCAGTTTCTCAAGTTACTCCTGACAATAATAATAATAATAATAATAATAATATTTAATTGTTGTTATTTATTAACTGTCATTAGGCTGAAATCAACTTATGGTGACCCTATGAATGAGAGACTTCTGAGTCACCATCCCTGTTCAGATCTTGCATAGTCAGGACCATGGCTTCCTTGATTGAGTCTGTCCATCAAGAATGTGGCCTTTCTGTCTTCTTGCTGCCTTTAACCTTATCAAACAGTATCATCCTTTCTAGTGAGTGATGTCTTCTCAGTTTAGTCATCTTGATTACTTGGGAAGGTTCAGGCTTGATTTGCTCTATGACCCATGCATTTGCCTTTTTAGCAGTCCACAGTGTCAGCAGGCCAGCACCAGATTTCAAATGATTTGATTTTCCTCCTATCAACTTTCTTCAATGTGCAACATTCATAACAATATTAATATTGTGAGATGAACTGAAGAAGCTGAAGGAATGAATTCAACTAGAATTACAATGGTAGCAGGAGGGTTGCTGAATTACAGTCTCCAAGTTACGAACAACATAGATTCTATAGATTTGTTCTTAAGTTGAATTTGTATGTAAGTGGGGACAGGTGCATTTTTAAATGTACCTCCAGACAAATATATATATACATATTATCTTTAAATAGCACAGGGAGGGTTTAACACCCCTATAGCATTTGTTTTGCTGTCTGTGTTCCTGTTCAGAAAATTTCACCTCACGTTCTGTCCCTATCATAACTGGATTTTGATTTGGCTTGTGGAAACAAGGATTGGTGTGAAAGCTTCAGAGGAAACACCTTTTCCCCATGATAATTCTTTCAGGGCTTAATTTCTCTTCCAAGGGATGGATTTCTTTCACTTCCTGTTGTTTTACCCTCATTCTTAACTAGGAGCCATTTGTAAGTCAAATGTTTGTAACTCAGTGACTGTCTATACTATGCCAAAGGTGTTTATTCATTTCACACCTCATCTCTTGCTACCATTCTGTTAGTCACGTGTACCACTGTTCTGTGTTGTTTTTGATGTTGTGGAGGGGAATGAGCCATTGTTTGGGCTTATGGGACATCATTGGTCCACCATGGGAAAGGGGGGGGGGGACTATTCTCCACTTCTTATGGGAAGTGATTGGGGACCTTGAGGATCTCAAGACAATCATAGGAGCAGCAGTAGCCCATACTTTCCACACCCTTGTTATTAACCCACATTGACTGCAGTGTTAGTCTTTGGTTAGCAGAGCTGTGGAACTTCCTTCCTCCATTGCCATTAAACAGAATGCAACAGGATAGAATGGTAGAGTCCCAAGATGAAAGATATTGAAAGAGCCAGAGACCTCCCACATCATTTTGTTTGTCTGTCCCATTGTCAGAGTGGAAGTATATCCAGATAATTTCAGTTTAATTGTTTGGTTTGATTCTCAATTATGAAAGCCACTAAATCAAGATATATTTGGCTCTCCTCTTCCACTGATCCCAATTTCCATACAAAAGAGAGTATCCTCTAGAGAGAACCAATGTGGTATAGTGATCTGAGTGTTGGACTACAACTCTGGAGTTCAGGATTTGAATCCCCATTCAGCCACAGAAACCCACTATGTGATTTTGGGCAAGTCATACTTTCTCAGCCTCAGAGGAAGGCTAAGGCTAAGCACTGAAGAACAAATCTGGCAAAGAAAATCACACAATAGATTCATCTTAGGGACATCATAAGTCACACTATCACTCCTTGGGTATGTTATGGGTTGTTTGGCTGAGTGATTACAGGCATCATGCCATGAAACTAGATCCCCAAAGTGACTCATAAGGGAATGATAGTAAAAGACCTTTGGATTTCGTCTATCGATTCATCCTCAGCATCAGGAAAATCTCTTAATTTGTAGATTAGCTCTAGCAGTTACATGTTTAGAATGTGTTTATTAGTGTGGATTTGTGTGTTGTTTTTCTTGTATTTTTTCTGGTTTCTTTCTATCTGTATTTTTGAATAAAAATGAATAAATAAAGGAAAATCCTCTTAACAGAAGTTATGCGTATTCAGCAAGTGATGTATTAGCATTTCCGTTAAGATCATTAGCATATAGCTTTCTTTGTGACATCTAGACATGAAATTAGCAGAGGAGTTGGTGACATGCTTTGAGTCAGTAGACAAGGTCACAGATGAGGCACTTGCACTTGACTGTCAGGTGCCCAAGACAGACATTGTTCAAAGAGAACAATGAATCACAAAGCACACTGTCAGAAATGTATGAGAATTGAAACTCTTCACATTTTTGCTCCCAGTCCTGTGCTCGTGGAATGTGTTGTAAAACTGTGTTCCAAAGACATGTATCCACATCAGTGTCAAACTTCAGATTTGAGTCCAGTTCCAAATTTGAAATATGTCTTTGGAATGTGTTTACCAGATGTTACTGTGATTATATGAATAAATAGCAATGAAATTATCTACTTGTCATATGTGCTCAGATTAGCTTTGCATCAGCCACAATAGATTTCTCCAAATGGCATTTTCTAGTTGCATCAGGCTTCCATCAGCTCCAAACATCATGGGTATTGGAAAAACTTGGAAAATAGCTGCATTTGTCCTGAACCTCTGGTTAAGTCCAGCTTGGACCATTTCATCCCCCCTTTTCCTAGACACCTGTCAAGAGCTGCAAGAAATTGTACTGCTATCATCACAAATTTACTAGATCATGTGAAAGTGATGTGAAAGAAGATTATTGGAAATAGGTCCATTATGGATTAAGACCAGATGTCATACCACCCAGTTATGGTCTCAATCCAGCAGCTTCCAGGGCTGAGGAATGCTCCTATGTGAAATCAATATGGACAGTGTGGCTGTCTAAATCAGGGGTCCCCAAACTAAGGCCCGTGGGCTGGATACGGCCCTCCAAGTTCATTTACCCAGCCCTCGCTCAGGGTCAACCTATGTATGACTTGAAAGCACACAACAACAACAACAACAACAACAACAATCCTATCTCATCAGCCAAAAGCAGGCCCACACTTCCCATTGAAATACTAATAAGTTCATATTTGTTAAAATTGTTCTTCATTTTAATTATTGTATCATTTTAAGTGTTTTTATTTGCACTACAAATAAGATATGTACAGTGTCAATAGAAATGCATTCATTTTTTTAAAATTATAATCTGGCCCTCCAACAGTTTGAGGGACTGTGATCTGGCCCTTAGTGTAATCTCTCCTTGTCTCTTCATCACTCGGCAAATAATGGTAATGTATCATCAGTGTCTGCCACCTCCTGCTAAGGAATAAGCCCCTCTATGCTTCACCCCCACCCCTGCTCCTTGGACACTGAGAGATCATGGTCATTGGAAGCTGTAGATTGATTCCCTACAATCTGACTCTGTAACTGTATGTTGCACACCCAGAGGTTGAGGAATGAAGGGAATCAATGTTCAACAAGTTCAGGTAGTCCAAAGATAAGGATGCCAGATAAGTCATACTTTATTATTCCTAAGATTTTTGGGCCAAAACCTGGAGAGGTCCTTGTGATATCACAGATTGCCTAATGACAGTACAGTGTGTCCTTCTTCGAGGTGAGCCAGACAAGGATTGGGAAAATGCCAGAACTGTTCCTGGACTAGTCATTTGTGAAAATTGGCCCAACAGGAATCTGGGTAAAACTTAGCTAACTAGGCAGTATAGTAAATCAGAAAATGAGCTTAAAAACAAAGAATTTTCAACAGTCATGCCAGTAGCAAAGAGTACCCAAAAGCTGCAGTTCCCTCATTCCTTACATTCTGCCTAATCTTCCCTACAACACATATTAAAAATAACATTTTCTCCTCATATAATCATAGGCGATCCCTCATGGTCATGGATTATTTGTCTTCCAAAGGTACAGCCTTGGTGGAGGGGCTATAAGCGACCATAGAGACCTATTCTGAATCCACATGCTCTTGTGCAGTGAGGACATATGGTGCATTTCCAGATAGGAGGCAGTCCTGACAAGAGTTTGTTTGACATGCCTTCCTCTTGGCATGTTTCTCCCTTCCGCTCCCTTGTACCTCTTCAATCCACTGTTGGTATGCTGATCTCCAGTTACAGCACTCGAGGGCCAGGGCTTCCCAGTTCTCAGTGTTTATTCCACATTTTTACTGTTATCTTTAAGCCCATCTTGAAATCTCTTTTGCTGTCCACCAACATTCTGTTTCCATTCTTGAGTGGCGAGTAAAATAACTGTTTTGGGACATGATGATCAGGCATTTGGGAAATATGGCAAGTCCAGTGAAGTTGATGGTGAAGATGGCACTTTGATGCTGGTGCGTTTTGCTTCTTCCAAAATGCTGACATTTGTTTGCCTGTCTTCCCAAGAGATTTGCAGAATTTTTCAGAGGCAATGCTGACAAAGAGTGAGGAAATATGGGCCATAGAAAATTGAGATAAGCATAGTAGTTTCCTGGGATTTCAGCTATGCTGACCTAACACCTGGCAACCCTAGTTGTGACTTAGCTATCCTTTGTGTAGATAACACTTAGCTCCACAAATTAATCATCTTCAGTGTAGTTCTACTCAAAGTGGTAGTCTATGGACTGGTGCATAAGAGATGCTAGTCTGTGGATATTTTCTAGGAATAAAGAGTTGTAACCCATGGGAAAAAATACAGTATTGTTCCTGATGGGTTTGCATATCAAATAGATTAGGAAGCAAAGGTATAAAGCAGCTTTCTATCATTCTAGAATGTGGATTCCATCATTTTGTATAAAGCCACTTTAAAAAAATTCTGGTTTGCTATCATGGTCTGAAATTATCAGCTAGCCAGTAGGTCCATATTAAAGCATGGTAAAATATGATGTGAAAATGATTGTGCCCATTGTAAATAGTCATTTAATTTATTAAACTAACATGGGGACAATCCTATGATTTCAGATAATTAACATCTCCTATAAACTGGAGTGCAGCCTGAATACGACTGCATTAACATCCAAAAACATAAGAAATACACAATGAAATTTGATAACTGTTATGGTTTAATAGGAGAATCTTGGCTTAGCATTGCCAAATATCATGAAGGATTATGACTATGGAATTAAAATCAACAGAAAATGTTTCTCTTCAAAAGAACGGCTGTTTACAATTTGGAGAAAAACTAATTTTCTGGGTCAATAAAATTATGTTTTTTTTAAAGATCCACTGAAGTTGCTGACTAAAGCTTCTGTAAAATATCATTTTAACACTTTATGTTTTAATTAAGTTGTATAGCGAAGCTTATTCAATTCCCTGAGCACAGCAGTATGGTAATAAACCCTTCAATACTGAGAATGTTCTAGTTTCACAGTAAGATGCTCAGATTGATCAAATACTTTTCTTTTTCTTTAATCAGGAGGCTTTTTCGTGCACTTTTCATAGATGATACAGAATTTGATTTCATTCCCTCATGATTTGTTACAGTTAAGGTCACCTTAATACACCTGCCCCAAACTTTATATGTGTGGGCTGGAATTCAGTGTTGCAGTTATGGAATCATAACTGAGAGTTACAGGTCTGTAAATGCTCAGTGTTCACTAACACTATATGGTCACAATCATGATGCTATTGCTGCAATTGTAAATGCTGTTGTAAATCCACTTTACCAGGCAATAATTGCACCAAGAGGTGGAGGTCAATTCTGCTGGCGCTGCAGACTCACTCATTGCCAGAAGAGAAGAAATATCATTTTCTCATGCCCCAATTGCCAGCTGGGCAGATGATCTCTAGGGGATCACTCTATTCACACAAGAAGATGGTTCCTTTCTGGAAACAAATTATGGTATAATACTTACATTGACTCATGAATAAGTCGACCCAGGTTTTTGAGGTCAAATTTTAGGACTAAAATTTCTAGACTTTTCCCCAAATATCAAGTGTATTACACTACACCAGTGGTTTTTAACCTGGGGTCCCCAGATGTTTTTGGCCTACAACTCCAAGAAATCCCAGCCAGTTTACCAGCTGTTAGGATTTCTGGGAGTTAAAGGCCAAAAACATCTGGGGACCCCAGGTTGAGAACCACTGCATTACACAGTTAAAGTTCTACATTCCACTTTAATTGCTGTAGTAACATCCTGTGGAATTGTGGGATTTGCAGTTTAGTTTAGGACTAAATGAATCCTAATTACACACATATACCTGCCACACATAAAGCATATCATCATCATCATCATCATCATCATCATTTGTACCCATTCTGGCTTCCCTGAGAAGAAGGGAGTTCCAGAGTCAAGGGGCAGCTACTGAGAAGGCCCACACTCTCGTTCCCACCAACCGAGCTTGAGATTGAGGTGGGACCAAGAGAAGGGCCTCTCCTGAAGATCTCAGGGACCAGGAAGGTTCATACAAGGGGGTGTGGTCAGCCAAATAGCCTGGAGCTGAACCATCAAGATCTTTAAAGGTCACAACCAGCACTTTGAATTGTGCCCAGAAACTGATTGGCAGCCAATAGAGCTTCTGCAACAGGGGAGTTGTCTGCTCCCTGTATCCAGCCCCAGTTAGCAACTGACATTAAGTACAGTTATGTCTGACTCTGGGGGTCAATGCTCATCTTAATTTCTAAGATGAAGAGCCAGCATTGTCCGTAGACACCTCCAAGGTCATGTGGACAGCATGACTGCATGGAATGCCGTTACCTTCCTGTCAGAGCAGTCCCTATTGATCTACTCACTTTTGCATGTTTTCGAACTGCTAGGTTGACAGAAGCTGGGGCTGACAGCGGAAGCTCACACCACTCCCTGGATTCGAACCTGCGACCTTTCTGTCAACAAGTTTAGCAGCTCAGCAGTTTAACCCACTGCACCACCGGGAGCACCTACACTAATGAGTAGAGCTCTCTAATAAATAATGATGGTTATTAATAACCTTTGAGGGGATATGAAGTTAATATTTAGAAATCTGCTTATCCAGGAACCTGATTTCATGTTTTGTGGTTGTCTGATTGTGCTTGTTTCCTTGTTCCTTTATTTGCATTTCTAAATACTGAGAGAGGCAGAAAAGTAAGGCAGGCAATACCCGCTTTCCAAAATGGGCTGACAATGCTAGTGTATATACTTTGAAATGGAAGATGCTCTATAAGAATCAAGGCTCAAATTAATGAAAATTCACTTTTGTGTTAATGTCTTCACAGCTAGATGGGAAGATAAAGACACAAAAGAACATTTTGACACATTGCTTTAATATGATACTTTGTTTGAATGTCATCGTTTATTTGTCTTTTGAGCGTACTTTGGGCGGCAGGGTTGGGGGTGGGGAGAGGCTCTGCTTGGTTTAACTTGCATGAAGTGCAAGATAGGGTTGCACCTGGGTTACTATGGCACCGAAATATACGGTTTCCTGGCTAGAGTGGAAGCAGGGGAGATTGGCTGTCCTTATCTGGGGACAGTGCCAGGGATTGTTGTGGCACACCATCCATTTCAGACTTCTCTTATTATGCTTCTATTCATATGGGAAAGAAAGAAAGAAAGAAAGAAAGAAAGAAAGAAAGAAAGAAAGACCATCTCTTGCTGTCATCTTTGCAAGGCATGAGTATGGCACAGCTGACTGAGGTTGGATATAGAGAACCTTCAACTAATTTTATTAACCTCTCACTAAAATTAAGATTTTATAGGCAAGTGACAAATTCTACTAGATAACCTACGATGGCATCAGTTATACAGATTGTGTGCATTATTAAATTATTTTGGCAAAGGTACAACTGTGCAGGTACAAACATAAGAGAAAGCTCAATTCAAATGAATTGAGTTTCTTTTAATAAGCATGCATACGGTTCTTCTGTTTGTACCTTCGGCAATTAAAGTCCTCTTAATAGTCTTTGTATATAATTTCTTAGTTTAAAGGTTATGCAGCCCAATGTCTGTTCAGTAGCAAAAGCATTGATCTAGGAAATCGTGTGACGTGTAAAGGGGATCATGCCAGTTGTCGTTCCTGAAAGTAATGTCCTGAATTCTATCATTAGTTCTAATTAGAGTGGGACCCTTGAATCCATAAGATTTATCTATATGTTAGCATTAGACAATTAAATTGCTGTATCTTCTGTACTTAGGACTAACCAATAGTATTCAGGATGCCATTTCTCTTATGGAAAATAGCCTGTGTTGAGCATCCAAGCCACAATATCCTGTCATGGGTTCGTGCCTTACCACTTGTGCCACTGGATTGCATTTTATGTGGGACGCAAAAGAATGAAAGAAACAAGCATCTATTGACCTGTGCCAGTTACAAAGCTAGTACTAGGACTATTCTTAACTGCCATTAACTTGATTTCAACTTGTGGCGACTCCGTGAATGAGAGACCTCCAAGTCATCCTATCAACAACAGCCATGCCCAGGTCTTTCAGACTTATGGCTGAAGCTTGAAATACTCTATCCAACTGGGAATGGAGTCTTCCTCACATCCTGTATCCTTTTTTTCCATGTTAGGACTAACTTGGGACGCAAGTTGCATCTGGTGTGAGAGAATTGGTTGTCTGCAAGGACATTGCCCAGGGAATGCCTGGATGTTTTGATGTTTTACCACCCTTGTGGGAGCCTTCTCTCATGTCCCCACATGAGAAGCTGGAACTGACAGAGGGAGCTCATCTGCGCTCATCCAGATTTGAACCTTCAGGGTTTAACCCACTGTGCCACCAGGGTCTCCTATCCTGTATCCTTCAAGTCATCATATCATCAACAGCCATGCCCAGGTCTTCCAGACTTATGTCTGAAGCTTGAAATAATCTATCCAAAAGGGAATGGAATCTTCCTCGCATCCTACATCCTTCTGCTATATTGTCTAATGAGCCACATATTTTCATAATATGGCCAAAGTATGACATTCACAGTTTCTCAGTCTCTGTTGAAAGCAAAAGCTAACCTTTCTGAACAAATCTTGATAAGGATTTGTTTCAGTAAATTCTGAAATGACTCAAAGGCACAAAACAAGACATGTGTAACTCTGTTCCTCTTTAAAGATGCTTCCAATAGAGTTAATGGGTTTTGTAGGGTGGCCATAATAGATCACAGAATGAGTAGATCTGGGGAAAATGTAATCAAAATAATCTTTACAGCTTTGTACATAAGGATGGAAGATACCTGTTACTGTCTAAGAAGCTCTGTAAAAGCAGATGGATGGACTTATACCAGCAGTTCTCATATACCTATTCAGAAGTCCAGAAACTGGAATGCTATTCTAAGTAGTATTTAGTAAAACCATATTCTTGTCATTATAAACATAATGAAATTATTTTAATTACACTGCGGAAGGAGTGCAATTATAGGCGATTAATTTACTATCATAATGTAATGTAACTGTACTTTCACTACCAGAAAAAAGGAATAGTTATTCTTTCTAAACTTTTCCCAATGGAAGAGTTAGCATTGGAACTATCATTTTCACAGAGCTCTGTATTAGGCATCCTCAGATCTCAGGTTGGCAGCATGCATGTCTTTGTTAATGATGTCCATCCATCTTTTCTTTGGCCATCCACATGGTCATCGTCCTGCAGTCATGCTGTTTGTGCTACTGATGTTGTTTCTCTTCTCATGACATGGCCATAACACCGTAGTCTTGTCCTGCATTTTCTTGCCGATCACTTTTATTCCTGGCCTTTGACAGATATCATCATTTGGCACATGGTCAAAAAGTGACAAGCCACATGTCCATCTCAGTATTTTCATTTCAATTGTGTCCATGTTTCTTTGTTGCTGGGCAACACTCTGTTGTGTAGAAGGCTACTTGTTTTTTGTCATGTCAGGAGCGACTTGAGAAACAGCAAGTCACTTCTGATGTGAGAGAATAGGGCTACTGAGCAAACAAATGTAGTGTAGATCTTGGCCTTGAGTTGTTCAGGCATTTTTGTGTCATACAGAATGCCAGCAGTTTGCCGCCATTTCAACTAGGCTGCATTTATTCATGACTGTACGTCTGGCATTGTGTCATCATCTATGGAGACCAGTGACCCTAGATATTTAAATTGGGTAGCCTTCTTTAGTGCTTGTCCATCAATTTGAGTTGTTTTTCTGGTTTGAAGGCCACATTTCAGATACTCCACTTTGGGTATGTCCAGTTGAAGTCCATTTTCACTGAGTCTGTTACTCCATGTCTGCAGCTGTTGTTGGAGGGTTGCACGTTTTTGATGGCTGTGTGCCATGTCATCTGCATATAGGAGTGTCCAAGGATGCATAATATGCAAATTTTCTGTAGCAGTGTCCATGCAGAGTATGAATAGTAATGGTGAGAGTGCTGAACCTTGATGCATGCCAACGGTGATGCTGAAGGGTGGTGAAATCCCTGCAGGGATTCATTACAAGTTATTAAGATATATAACCATTTGCTTCTATTGTCTGAGCATATCTCATTTTATATTCCTGTGTACATCTGCATAGGACTGAAGACCAGAAAGGTTTTTCAAATATAGGGATTTAATATTTAATTCATACAATAGTCTGTCAGCTCATTTGTTGGGGTGTGCTTATGGAGCGCTTGATTGTTCTGTATTGGATGAATATGTCCCAGAACACTGCTTTGGTTTAAAGTTCCTTTTTAATGTGTGTGCTATTATTTGAGGAAAGTTGAATCATAACACCATCTGAATTCCTGGATTTCAGCTGCATTTGTGTTTCATATTAGGCCATTCCTGTGGTTGGTTTTAATTGTTTCATTGTCCTATCTGTTTACCTTGCTACATATGGTCTTCTTCTCTACAAAGAATGATAAAATGTGTACACAATATATAGTCAGACATAAACTCAAGACCACAGAATTTCCCAATGGGAAAAAAGCTGGTGTCCATTTTATTCTTTGTCATAATTTGCACTGCAATATAAACCATATCTTGAATTAAGGAATGGAATGTCAAATACATATAATCAGGGCTAATTGCATTCTGTGGAGGGAGAGACGGAGTCAGTGGGAGAAGAATTTAATCTTGCCCTCACAAAAAGCTATGTGGATGTTACCATTTTTGCTAATATTGCTTTGATTAAACTAATCTGATTTTGATGAGGCAATTTCTACAAAACGTAGAAAGGTTTATCATAGAGTAAAGCCCAAGGGTGTATCTACATTGTAGAATTAATGCAGTTTGGCACCACTTTAACTGCCATGACTCAATGCTATGGAATCCTCGGAGTTGTAGTTTGGCGAAGCACCAACACTCTTTGGCAGAAAACTACAGCTCTCGCATGTCCATATCATTGAGCCATGTTAGTTATAGTGGTTTCAAACTGCATTGATTCTACAGTGTAGATGCACCTCTAAAGAAAGAGGGGTGATGGTTGAAGTGAACTCATGAGTAACGTAATAAAGGTCAGGAAAAAAAGGGAGGACTATCCACAGGAAATATGCACCTCTGCAGCCATTAAATACTAAACTATTCCTTCTATCCACAGCAAAGGATCACAGTCTTGTCACGGCGCTGGGGCTTGAGCACCTCAATTATGCCACGAGCGAAACCATGAAGGGACACCCAAGATGGTCATGGCAGAGAGGTCAGACCAAAAGCAATCCCTGCTGGGGAAAATAGAAGGGAAAAGGAAGAGGGGATGGCCAAGGGCAAGATGGATAAATGGCATCCTTGAAGTGACTAGCTTGACTCTGAAGGAGCTGGGGATGGCCACAGCCAACAGGGAGATCCGGCATGGGCTGGTCCATAAGGTCACAAAGAGTTGGAAGCAACTAAATGAATAAACATTAACAATTCCTTCTATACAAATTGGGTGGTTCATTCAACACAACAAAATGCTAACAACTATATCTAATGATGATTTGTAGAAATAGATACCAGTTGCTTCATATCCAGCCTTCTCTAACCACCAAAAGCAAACTATGAAAAACAAGCTCCTTGAAAGGAACCTTACTTTATTTATGAATATATTGTGAATATCTTTACAATTGCTGGATAACTGTATTATAAATTATATTGCTCATTACAATATTTTAGGTGCATTTGATCTTAGATTTCATGGCACTACATTAGGGAGTAGGCTGCCTTTAAGATATAGAGGAGCAAGGTATTTACGAGGTGCCTGTATATTATGAAGGTAGGTAGGTAGGTAGTCCCCTGACATTAAGTCCAGTCATGTCTGACTCTGGGGTGTGGTGCTCATCTCCATTTCTAAGCCGAAGAGCCAGTGTTGTCCGTAGACACCTCCAAGGTCATGTGGCTGGCATGACTGCATGGAGCACCATTACCTTCCCGCTGGAGCGGTACCTATTGATCTACTCACATTTGCATGTTTTCGAAATGCTAGGTTGGCAGAAGCTAGGGCTGACAGCGGAAGCTCACGCCGCTCCCCGGAATCGAACCTGCGACCTTTCGATCAACAAGCTCAGCAGCTCAGTGCTTTAACCCACTGCGCCACCGGGGGCTCCTGTATCTTATAAAGCTGATGAGAAATCACCATCTTCAGTTGAGGGGTGTAAAGAAAGCACATCAAATTCCTTGTCCTTGATGATCTTAAGAGTTTTAACATTTGCATGAATGGCATAAAGTGAATTGCTAAACTATGAGAGCTGGTCCTTTGTTCCATGAACTTTACATATTAGAAGCATCAAATGGGCCGTTTGTCTCTTTTTGATCTATCAGCTAGTCTTTCTGGGCTTGTTGGGTGGATGTGCTTTGCTTCATAAAGCAGTGATATGTTGGTTTTGCTTAGAGGTGTCCCCCTCCAAAAGGGACAAAACCTTAAATGGAAATATCTTTAGGATTAACACACTGCTTTAAAAGACAATAGTATATCTCCATCCTACATCTAACTTCTTGTTGGTGGTGTTGTTACTGTTGCTGTTTTTGTTATGTTTAAATCATTTCTGAGTTATGAAGTCCCTAAGGTGACCCATTAAGGAGTTTTTACTGGCAATATTTCTTCAGAGCTGCTTTTGCCATTGCCCTCCTCTGATGCTGAGAAAACACTGCCTTATATTGGCCTCTGGAAATAATATTTTATGCAAATATGCAAAGGTTTGAAGGAGCTATCTAGTAGTGAAAACATTGGGAGGTAGAGTTCAGCACCTTGGACAGTTCACTTTACCACATGATTGAGGTGGAAGGCATCTGTAATTGCTCAGTATATTCATTTCATTTTCAATACACAGTATATTTTGTGTTGCTCACCTGTTGCTGCTTTGCACAAGAAGCAACTACACATGCAAATAAATCACTGGAATTTCTTAAATGCAGGTGTGCCTTGTCAGATCTCTAAACAAGACCCAAACTTACATTACATATACAAAATATTGTGAATATGTCTAGAAACTTCCTTTTGTCTTCTAGATGTTTTGGACAACAACTTCTAGCAATCCTGATTATTAGACGTACTTTCTGAAAACTAAAGGAAGTTGCTGTCCAGGCATCTGGAGGGCACTACACTGAGGATGGTGAATGTCAGAAATGAGAGAAAATTGGTATAACTCCAATTAAGAAATTAAACATTTTTAAAAATGCAGTTTTCAGATCTTATATTAATTAAATCTAGTATCTTTATTCTTATTCAAGGCCACTAAGGTGCAGTTCTAGGTTTGGATATGGGAGGCTCAATAGTCAATATCTATGACAATTACCATTTTTTATTCAGACACAGATGAGACTTTTGATGTCAAGGATGATTCTACATTTGCATATGTAGGCAAAAAGCACAGTCCCACAAACAATTAGCTTGTATTTACTAGTGAGCTCAGTTTTCACATTTGTGCCTTTGACAATGAAATCACATCTTGCATTACACTCTTGAAAGGACACTAACCACACACATTACATATGACAGCAAACCCATCACAGTTTGTGTCAAACTGTGTACAACAAAGTAGGCATGAAAGAGTCAATTGTGCTGCTGAATCTCATGCAGTATAGCCTCAAACAAGTCTGCTCAGAACTAATTTAATTATGATTTGATATGTTTTAATATTAATTTTGCAAGTTTTTAACTATATGTGTGTGTTTTTTTCTACTCTGCTTCTTTGTAAGTGATCTTGGGTCCCAAGGTGAGATATAATTAAAGTGATGAATGGATGATGGATTGCCTCCATAGCTAAATTAAAATGAATTAAAATATTATCTTAAGACAGGTTAAAAACAGTCTAGCACTGTAACCCATAAGAAGATCTTAACATGCAGTTGAAAGAAAAAACAAAGACATCCTAATTTCTCTAGGGAGGGATTCCCAAAGTGTGAGAGCAGCCATAGAGAAGGTCTTCACCTGTGTTCCCAACCAATGTGTCCATGAAGGCAGTGGGACAGAGAGAAATTGCTTTGCTATAGTTCTTAAAGCTCAGAGAGGCTTGTATGGGATACCACGGTCCTTCAAACAGTTTGTTTTTAACCATGGCAAAAATGAGAATCTGGGCTGAGGGCTGAATCCAAGAGAGGACCTGCATCGTCGTGGGAAGTGTAAACCCATCCAACACAGGCTGAATTCCTGTTCCCCCTGCTCTGTCTTTCGAGACTGACTGGGAACACCTCTGTCTGGACTAAACTTCAATTTCTTCACCCTCATCTGATCCATTAAAGCTGGCAAGCACAAATGTAGCCGGGAAAGAGGTCCTTGAAATTAGGTAGAAAAGAGGTATAGAACTATATGTCACTGGCATATTGGTGGCACCTTATCTTGGAAGACAATCCTACCCGGACAATGAGGGATCACCTAACACTGAATCCCAAAATAACCTCTACCAGGGACTTCTGTATATGGTAAATAGCAGGTAGGAGGGTGACAAAAGAGAACTCTGTGGGATGCCGAAGGTCACCAGCCAAAGAGTAGAGCAGGTTGATCATTTCGGTTTGCCTCTCCAGAAAGGAACAGAACCATTGCAAAAGAGTACCTCTAGGAGTGCATCCATACTCCAAAAGTAACACTACAGACTAAGGGAATTGAGATAGCAACACGTTTTGGCAGAGATCTTGTATCATTCCATAGCATTGGGCCATGGAAGTTACAGTCATGTCAAAGTACATTAACTCTACAGTTGTGGACCCCAAGTCCCACCCCAGAAAGATACCATGGTTGGTGGCATCAAATGCAGCTGAGAGACCCAAAATCTTTTCTCTTGCAAACATTCAGCTTTTAAGAAGAAAAATGCTGGTAAGTGGTGTCTTCTACATTCAGAAAAAATTGTCTGTACCAGGAAAATGAAAAGTTAGTCATCGGATTTTTTTTTTTTTAAAAAAACCCAGCCATGACTCACTGGTTGGCCTTGGGCATGCTTGTCATCTCTAAGCAAACTGTGACTCATGTGAATTTTGTGGAAATAAAACTACCTGTATTCTTATTGTAATCTGTCCTGAGCCTTTAGCAAAAAAAGTAGAAAAGTAAATTAAATAAAAACCCAAGACTTCCAAATGCCATTATTTAATTTATTGGCTGAGATAATGTCCAAAGAGCAACTTCAACCCATGCCTCAGTGGAAAATCACTTTTTTAAAAAACCCTTTGCGAATTTTTTAATTAAATGACAAGAAGGAGAAGTTCTATGTATTTTGGATTATTTATTTGGATTTTAGAATACCTGTATGGACACATGCACACATAAGAGATACCTTGGAAATGAGACCTGATTGTAAACATAGGAGTGTAAACATAGAATATCTGTATGGACACATGCACACATAAGAGATACCTTGGAAATGAGACCTGAGTGTAAACATGTGTTTCATATGCACCTTGTTCACAGAGCCTGAAGGCAATATTATATAATATTATTTAAAATTTTGTGCATGTATCTAAATAATCAGAAAGTAAAGATATTACTAGTTCAGTCACCTTGGGGGACACTTTAAGAGTACTTGGGATTTTGGAATTCCAGATAAATGATGCTCAACCTGTACTACTCAAAGGTGTCTATCTGTCCCTTTGGGAATCTGTTAACTTCCCAAAAAAGGTTGTAAGGAGGGTTTTGGGAATTAAACATTTGTATAGAATCTCACTAGGTATAATCCCTGCCATACTAGACATGATGGTTGCATGTCATCTAGAAGATTCAAAGAAGCATGACTCTCAGTACACTGCTAGGAAGCATAGGGGTATTCTTGGACTTATGTCATGCTTGCAGGTTTCCTCAGAATCATCTTATCTTAGTCAGAAGAGGATGTTGGATTATAAAATGTTTGTTATGACCTATCAGGATTATTCTTGGACTAATCTAATGATTACTTGAAGACACATGTACACATACAAAACGGTGGTCCACAAGCCATTGGCTACTAGTTCCTGACAAATTTCCAGGTAAGAAAGAAACAATGGTAGCCAAAGGGCACAAATAGGGACATAGGATCGGTCATCTTAAAGCTCTAAAGTTCTGTAAACAGTATGTGACAATACAGGAATTCCTTGCTTCCAGAAATGGAAGGCAACAGATGATGGCAATGGTCATTGATGAGTATGTATCCCTCAGCATCTGAAAAACAATAATGTGGGTTTTCAGGTTATGTGAGGAGGGAGGGTTTTGTACACTTATCCATTTGTTCTGACTCTTTGAAAGGAGCACTATTATCTCCAAATAATGCAGTGATTTTTCGCATGTTGGTTGAAAGGTATCTACTACTTTTGGAAATGGTGTTCAGGGATAAATCATTATACCCCATATACGTTATATAATGTCTGCATCTTGCCATGTGCTGGCATGGTAGAAATGCTGCCTTTGGAAATAGGAACTACTTCAAGGAGCTAAAGTAGTTTTCCAAACATAATTCAACATGGGTTGTTGTAGGTTTTTTGGGCTGTATGGCCATGTTCTAGAAGCATTCTCTCCTGACGTTTTGACTGTGTCTATGACAGGCATCCTCAAAGATGTGACCTTACAACTTCTGAGGAGGCCTGCCATAGATGCAGGAGAACCATCAGGAGAGAAGGCCTCTAGAACATGGCCATACATTCTGAAAAACCTACAACAACACAACGATTCTCACCATGAAAGCCTTCGAAAATACACAATTCAACGTGCTGGGCCTTTAAATTGCTATAAGGCTTGAGTCCTAAACCGATTTAATGCCATAATGGCAACTGCTAGGGCCCTGGCATCTATTGTGGGGTAGACCAGTAATGTAGCATCTCATCTACAAAAGAAATACTATAATCAAACCTAAGCATGTCACTAAAGAGATTTACATGTATGGTAACGTGAAATAACACGATGTCAGGGATATTGTGACTTCAAATACCCACAAGGCTCTACCACATGATGTTCCTCTGTGTTTGGTTGGAGATGGCCTTGGGCATTGGTATCTGCCTATGCCCACATGAAGCACCATTGAGACTTAGGACCATCTCAGGAGTTCCTCTCTGTCTTCTTTCAGTGCCTAAGGAGAAGTAAGTGGTGACTATGGAGAAGGCCTTCAAGAACCCGTGGTCCTTCTTTGGATTGCTTCCCATTCTAATGTATTTTCAGAACTCCAGACAAAGACCTTCCCAACTTTCCATGGTGTTTGTTCTTTTCTGTATTAGTGTGGTATTATGCTGGTTTTTTTCTGAATTGCTTTTAGATTGCTGCTTTGTAGTCCTCTCTTTGAAGGACTGTATGTAGAGTATTGCAACTGAGTTTTTAAAAACCCATCAGAGATGGTGTGGTGGTGGACAGAGATCTTAACGTAATACATCCATATTTTGCTCTTAGGCAACGGACTGAGAACATACACAGGTCACCTAATTGAATTCTTCAGACTATGATGAAATGTACTATATTTCTATTTTAACTGAAATGATACATTCTTTATTTGCATCTCTAAAGATGAATTGGCCTATGTATATTTGTGTGCTTTCAAATTATCTGCCGATTTAAGATAACACAATAAATTTCAAAGAAGACAAGGGCTAGTTAGAGATTGTTTCTAAAAGATAACCTACTGAGCCTGGTCTTCCTTGGCAAACTCTCGTCCAAGTACTAACCAAGGCTCAACTTACTTAGCTTCCCAGATTGGATAAGATTTGGTTCTTTTAGGGCAGGCCTGCACAACCTGTGGTCCTCCAAGTCTTTAGGCCTCCAACTCCCAGAAGCCCTATCCAGCTTGTTCAATGGTCAGGAATACTGGGAGCTGAGGTCCAAAACAACTCAAAGGCTACAGGTTGTGTAGGCCTGCCTTAAGATATTTAGGTATATTTGTGTGCATGTGACTTCGCCTTGCTTGTCAACTTAAGTTGACTCCATGAATTTCATTGGGTTTCCTTAGGCAATAAATATTCAGAGGTCAATATAGCTGGAACTCATTGATGGTCTCATATCAAAGTACTTAGCAGAAGTGATCTTCCTTAACTTCCAAGAATATTCAGGATCTGGCACCTTTAGTGGATTTAGGTGTACCTTTCATAAATTGATGTCCTGTTTAGCCTTTCTTTTTATTTGCTTCACAAAAAAACCAAACCAAACAAAAACAGAATGATGATGATTTGGTGATGCACACCAAACACATTCTAATGTATTTTCTGTTGTTATCAATTTATGATTTTTCTGGCTGTTAAAAAGGTAAAGGTAAAGGATTCCTCCTGACATTAAGTTCAGTTGTGTCCCACTCTGGGGGTTGATGCTCATCTCCATTTCTAAGCTGAAGAGCCGGCGTTGTCTATAGACACCTTCAGGGTCATGTGGCTGGCATGACTTCATGGAGCACTGTTACTTTCCCGCAGAAGTGGTACCTATTGATCTACTCACATTTGCATGTTTTGAACTGCTAGGTTGGCAGAAGCTGGGGATAATAGTGGGAGCTCATCCTGCTCCCTGGATTCGAACCACTGACCTTTTGGTGAGCAAGTTCAGCAGCTCAGAGGTTTAACCCACTGTGCCACCTGGAGGCCTGTTAGTTTTCTCAATATGTCTGCACAAAATACATTGTTAAAATAGTAAGCAAATGGAGTTGGGTACAAGAGCACCTTTCAATTATTCTTTCAGTCATACCTATGACGTAACTTGCAATGTAATGATTTTATTATTGTTGCAGTAACTACACCTAGATATCTACATTATGATTGGGCTAACACAACTCGTTCTGTAGGAAAAATTCAAATATTTTATCATGTTTGCATAACAAGGAGTAAGATAAAAATTGCAAAAAAAAAAAAAGCAATTTTGAAGGTTTTGGAATTCTAACTGTAACTAAGTACTTTTAAAAAAAGAATTCCAGACTCTGTACATTTCTCCCTTGGCAACCTCAGCATTTTCCTCTCAGATAAGACAACCACAAGGTTGTGGGACAGGTAGGGAAACCTTTTTCTAGATATTTCTTTATGTGGGTTTTAGGTGCCTTGGAATGTGAGCCAGCATCCTAGCAATTCTTAATATGAACAGAAACATTATTTTGGAAAATCTGTGCTGTGTCCATTTTGTCAGAAAATTCATCTCAGCTATGACTTCACAAGAGCAGTTATGAACCACTAGAAAAAGTAATGCTCAATAAAATCACTTTTTTGAACTCTCTCTTTCTCTCTCTGCCTGTCACGGCACATTTTTTTGACTTTATATGAACATGTGCTGCCACCTCTAGATGATTTCATGAAATTACTCCTTATGGTTTTGTTTCTACAGTAATATACACTTTTCTTCCTCCATTAGACTATTAGAGCTAAATCTCGCAGGAGGAACTTGTCTGTCAAAACATCTTGAAATATAAGAAGTTTCATCAACATTCTCAACATTCCTGATGAAATATAGATCTGCAAGCACAAAACTGGAACATGGTTTCAAGTCCACTTCAATAAACTGCATGGGGAAGATTGTATGACAAGTTCCTTGTGAATATAAGAAAACTGCATCCTGCTGACACATGTCCACCCTGTGCCAACCAAAATGCTGACATCTCAGATGGTTGATTTGGAACAATGTGAATTGTTTCATTTCATATGATTTTGCTTTAATTCTCAAGTGATTGTGGGAGTTTCTGCCACAGGTGCCAATATAACTTAGCCATTTCAAGTATGGTGTGTTTTGATTTGGGGGAGGGTGGACCATTGGCCACCATTGACTGTTCCACCTCAGACAAAAAAATGGACCAATTTCCCTAAGATGAACACTACTTGTGTTTCCATAAACACTGCAGGAGAGTCTGTAAACATGAGAGATTAGGGATAAATAGTGCCTTCTGCCACCATCTGCAACCACACACCACTCCCCTCCAGACAGTATAATTTTTGGACCACATAAACAAGAACTCCTGTGTCATCATAACAGAGCTAGTCCTACCATTAAGCAGCATGAGACAATTGCCACAAGAGGCAGGAGAGCAGTGTCAGCCTTCCAGCTACCACTCTGAGACCTCATAGCTCTTCCAAGATACCAAACCGTTCCTCACCACACATTAGCCTGATGGCTCTGATGTACTCAGAAAATTCCATCTATCAACACCATGATTAACCTGCTGACTTTGCTGGCAACCTGAAGGCACAGGCACACAATAGATCAATGATAATTTTCTACACTAGTGGCTCAAAATATTTTGCAATCTGGAGAAAAAGGCAAGGGGTCCCGTCTTGCCGTTTGCTCCAGATTGCAAGATATTGTGAGCCACCAGTGTAGACAATTATCATTTATTTGTTGTGTGCCTGTGCCTTCAGGTTGCCTGTTGACTTAAGGCTACCCTATTGATTTCATAGGGTTTTCCTAAATAAGGGGTGCTCAGTGGTAGTTTTACCAATTCCTTCTTTTAAAATACAGCCTGACAACATCCAGAATTCATTGGTGGTCTCCCATCCAGGTCCTACCAGGGCTGACTCGGCTTAACTTCCAGATAAAATCTGCTCTGCTATGTAGCCCACTGGATGACTTTGCTCCACTAACAGTTTCTCAACCTAATCTATTTCAAAGGATTGTTGTTTAAAAATGAAGTTGTGGATGAGGTATATAACCACTGTGAACACTGTGACATACAATTTTTGTAAAAAAATAATATTAAAAAATAGCAGTTTCAATGTTGTTTCCCCACTCAGGGCCCTTCCACACAAATATTAAAATGGTGTATTTTAATATTTTGATAAAAGCTTTTTAATGTTAATGTACTGTATGTGAATTTGTGTCCCGGCATTGAATGTTTGCCGTATATATTCTGTGCTATGCCCCAAGTCCCCTTCAGGGTGAGAAAGTTTTAAATAAATAATAAATAATATAACCCAGAATATCAAGGCAGAAAATCTGACAATATCTGCTTTGAACTGGGTTATCTGAGTTCACACTGCCATATATCCCAGGGCCCTTCCACGCAGCCATATAACCCAGAATATCAAGGCAGAAAACTCCACAATGTCTGCTTTGAACTGAGTTATCTGAGTCCACACTGCCATATATTCCAGTTCAAAGCAGATAATGTGAGATTTTATTCAGCTGCGTGGAAGGGGCCTCAAATGATGAAAGCACACTTGAGGGGGTTGTGATGATGTATCAACTACCTCCTTTCTATTAAACTGGCCATGCATAGGGCCACTATAAGGGAGGGTCCAGTCTGAGAAAAGTCTTGGTATCAGCAGCATGTCCTTAGAAAAGCAGAGCTATCCCACTTGTCATGTGAACCTCTCTACTTAGTATGTAAAGTATAGGAAATGAATACTCATGGTTGCTCTCTTAATCAGCCCAGGAATGGCATCACTATACAGTATTATTTTTACATGTCACCTAAATCAGAAGGATGGAAATCTATCCAGTCCCAAAATCATAAATTGTATGTAAAATACAATTTTACATATAATTTATGATTTAGGTAGGCCATAGTTTGATCTCTACCACCGCCCAGCTTGAACCACAAGTCTAAAAAGCAATGCTTCCCCATATTGCCAAGATCTTCCTTTATCCTAATATGTCTTATCATGCCATTGACAATGGGGCATGTGTTGAAGCATCTTTTGACACAGAAGGAGAAAATCCAGGCAGCTCAAATCAGACCAAAAACTTTTAAAATTCTTGTCTGTTTCATTTCTATGTTTTTTTCCCCTCCAAAAAGGTGAAGAGGGAAATCAGGTACTCTGTTCCTATGCCCCCATTTCCTTCCTCATTTCCACATTCAGGAAGAGCAGTTGGGCAGCAGTTGATGGAGGAAACACAGCAGACAGCTACCTTGTAAATGAGAAGCACTGGTAGTAAAAAAGGAATCTGCATATCACCAGGAGTAGAGAGTGTGTCCGCCTTATAAATTTAATTAAACAGCAGGTGCAAAATCAGGTCATATGGCTTTCATGTGCCCCATGTGAGGATGACAACTAAACAATGATTCTAATATGAAGAAATTTGCATACATTTGCATCAGATTCCATGGAACACAGGGCAGCTCTCACCTTTTCCTTGCATGTCACTTCTGTTGTCCCTTTAGTTTCTCCTTCCAAAACCAAGAAATAATTCCATTCTGGCATCGCTAGGGCCATATGGGGAATTTGCTTTCATTTAAAAGGTAAAAAGGAACTGCTGCCTGATAATTGGGCATTTCAGACAACAGAATGCCTTCCTATAATTGCTTTAAACAAAACGAGAAGGAAAGAGCAGAGGTACAAACATGAAGAAGTATTTTTAAACACAAGCCACATCTTTGTGTATTGACTTTTTTTTTTGGTATGTTTCATTCATTCCCTTTGTTTGTTGCTCATATTCATTAATTCCGTTTTGAAATACCTTGTTGTCTTACCCCAAACATATTATTGATTAGAGAATGATCTAAAACTTGAAGTATTCCACCCAAAGTGAGTCTAACAGCCTGAAAATTCCCTTGGAAAGTAACTAGGAAAAAATAATTAGAAAAAAATCATTGCCACACCAAAATTATGTTGTTACATCATTTTATAATGTAACTATTATTCACGACCCAAGGAAAAAAACAAACCAAAAGTAGCATTTTGGGGATAAATCGTGTCTTTTCCCCCTTAGTTTTGGTTGAGATAGTTTGTTTAACATGTCTAGGCATTTTGCCAATTTTATATCCAGCCCTTAAGAGAACTCTCACCTCCAGTGTGAAAACAATGCACAAACACTTCCCATTCTGACTGTATCTTCCATAATTTGTGTAAAAAGAATGACAGATGAACAAGCTCTTTTTAATCCCTTTCTGTTGCGAAAAATGCAGGAAACATAAAAGGATAAATAGACCCATTAGAAAATCCTTCGTCAAACCAATCATTCAATGCTGCGACTTTCTAATAATCCCTGCAAGTGGGTTGTTGTAGGTTTTTCGGGTTGTATGGCCATGTTCTAGAAGCATCCTCTCCTGATGTTTCGCCTGCATCTGTGTTTGCACAGATGCAGGCAAAATGTCAGGACAGAATGCTTCTAGAACATGGCCATACAGTCTGAAAAACCTACAACAACCCAGTGAGTCTGTCCATGAAAGCCTTCGACAATACCTTAATCCCTGCAAGATTGCAATTTATACTAAATCTTGGAAATTAAAACCAATCCATTTGTAGGTGGGAATAATGGAATATTGCTTTTTAATGGAATATTGCTGCTTGTCGTTGTGTTGTAAACCGCATTGAGTCGCCGATTTAGGCTGAGAAACGGCGGTATATAAGCACAGTAATAATAATAATAAAAGGTCGCACCTGCTGCCAGGAATTGTGGGAAGAATGTGTAACAGAAGATGTACAGATAGGGATAGATAGATAAATTGCTTACTTAGGTGATCCCTTGTTGTCCGAGTACGATGGCCTTCCAAGTGTAGTGTCTTGGTGGTGGATGCATAGGTGAATGTGGAGCCCTATTCTTGACCCAAATCTTCTTCCACAGTGAGGACATCGGTTTCCAGGTGGCAGGGTTGATTTGTCGCACCTTTGTCTTGGATATTGCTTATTGACTGAACAGATGAGGGAGCTAAGGAGGATAATTTGGAGAATTATTTCAGGGAAGCGGGTAATAATAGTACTGTACACAGAAAAAAGCCTTATTAGATACTGTGGATGATTTGAAAAAAGAAGAAAAAAATTAAATATTTGAGCAGTATAATTTAACTGTATATCAGAGTAAACTTGAACTGACTTCTCAGAGTGCCTAACTTTATCCACAGACACGTTACACTTAGGTGATCCTTTGTAGCCCAAGTGTGATGGTCCTTCATGTGTAGTGTCTTATCATTGGGTCCATAGATGGCTGTGAAGCCCTATTCTTGATCCTCATGTTCTCCCACGGTGAGGACATTGGTTTCCAGGTGAAAGGCTGTCTGTCCCAGTTAAGGTTGGCTTGAACACCTTCCACCTTTCTCCTTTTCACCCTCCATTCATGCCTCTTTGAATTCTGCAGCACTGCTGGTTACAGCTGACCTCCAGTTAGAGTGCTCAAGGGTCAAGGTTTCCCAGTTCTCGGTGTCTGTGACACAGTTTTTAAGGTTGGCTTTAAGCCCATCTTTAGTTCTCTTTTCCTGCCCACCATCCTTGCCATTTTCCATCCTTGAGTTGGGAGTTAAGTAACTACTTTGGGAGACGGTGGTCAGGCATTTGGATAGACAATGGAAACCTCAAGAACTACCAAAAAAAAAAACTCCAGTATTTGCCTTGTAGGGAAGAACCTCTTTATTTCATGTTCTCATTTACCGAGAAGAGCAAGGTATGTCAGAATGAATTCAAAGAAATCTTAGTACAAGGAATATAACAAATAATACAAATTGTTTTATTGGTTTACTATGCTAAACAAGGACCTTTGTCAGTTGTCATGCTTTTCAGACTTTCCAGTTGGTGTCTGTTACCAATTATGTTTTCATTAGGAAAGGCTCACATTGTTAGCTTCTCACTGCCTATTATCATCATTATTATCATAGCCATATTTCACTGCATTTTTTTCAATAAACAGGTCTCTCATGGGACTGCAGATTATTTTAATGAGAGAGAAAACACTTCATTCTGCATTGACAAAAAAATGAGGGAAAAGAACCAAGTCATCTTCTCTGCATGTGCTGGGATTTACATCCAAATTCAAAAGATTTATTTGTCTAGTTCTTCATCTGTTTATTTATGTTCTATCAAAAAAAGTAGCATCAATAATTTAAAGAAAATAAAAAGAAAATATGATTAAAACTCAAGATGGGGAAAACATATATTTATTTTTAAAAATATGCTATTTAAATATATCCCAAGAATCAACAATAGTTTTTTAAAAAAACACATACAATTAAAACACAAGATAAGGGAAACATATAATTATTTAAAAATATGCTAATTAAATATATCCCAAGTGATATGACACTGACCCTTCTGAATGCAAAGGTTGTAGGGAGAACAGGAGAAAAGTTACCTACCAGTCTGTGGCTGGGAGAGTAAAAGTTTGAGAACAAGAAAAAAAACCTTCTCTCAGATTTTCAGCAAACATGAGCCTCCAGTGGCACAGTGGGTTAAACCCTTGTGCCAGCAGAACTGAAGACAGACAGGTTGGAGGTTCGAATCCAGGGAGAGCGGGTTGAGCTTCCTCTATCATCTCCAAAACTTCTTTACCTAAGAACAATGCCAAGGACCAGATCTCTGTTTTCCATACAGCAGAACCTGACTCCCTGCAGCAGAACCTGGCTTCCCTTGAGAAAAAAGCCCCAAATTGTCCAGAATCATGCTTTCCATTTGCATATCTACACTCTCCGGATACACCATCTCTCCTTCCCATGGAGTAGAGCATGGCGGGTGGAACAGACTCCTCGGTCTGCCACAATTTGAGCATTATTAGACTGAGTTTTTTAGAGGAATATTCTGTTGATGTAGTCCCAAAGTTGTAAATGCATGATAGATATCTTCCATCCTGGCTCCATCTCATTTCCTGGCTAAATGTTGATCTTCTTGATTGGTGTTAACAAACACAAGGCTTGTGTTGACTTCCTTCTTAACATAAGGAATGTTGCAAACATTTCTGTTATCACTGTCCCAGTTCTTATCACAGCTTCTCATTACCAAGTCCAGCAAGCAAGTAGTTAGTCATTGCAGGCCTTAATATTATACTGGTGTTTCCAAAATTATTAACTCCAACCACATATCCTTCCATTTTAATTGCTTTTACAGTCAATGTATACCCCTACAATTCACCCTGAATTTGTATTACTTCACCCCAAAAGATCATGTAATTTGGTTCATAGTTTAAATCCCATAATTTGACATCAAAGTATTTCCTTTCATTTCCAATACTTAACCCAGCAAGGTCATGATGTTAGAGACAAATGAAAAAGTAATATTTCTCTTTAGGTCTTGATATTTATCATAAAATGCAAACATATAAAAATCAAAACAACTACACGCATAGAAATACTCAACCGGTCTTGTCACTTTGCTCCAATGAGGAATTTTCTTTCATTGACATGAAAATGTAACCTGAAGAAGAAGCATCTGTAGTAATTGCGAATGTGAATTAAATATGACATCCAAAACCAAGTTCAATGGCTCTGAAGAAACATTCAATTGACCTTGTAGAAAAAGAAAGAAGCAAGTGCTATGAATATTAGGTCTCCATAAAATGCGCGTGCATGTACTGTATGTATGTGTGTGTTTGAATGTGAGTAAATAAATAAGAGCTAATGTGCCATGTGAATTGAAAATGGCTGGTAATGTTTTAGCTGTGTTAATTAAAAGTTACTCCAACAGCTTCAAGGCTCCAAAACGAATATCAACTAAAATGAGAAAGGCTATACATAGTAAAGGAACATAGTAGGAGATAATAAAAAAAACCAAGCAAATTCTCAAATGTTCTCTAAGGTTCATCATTTTACCAGTGAAGGGCAATTGTGCCAGTCTTTCAGGAATTACTGAATAGTATTGATGAGGTTACATAGGTAAAGGTAAAGGTAGTCCCCTGACATTAAGTCCAGTCATGTCTGACTCTGGGGTGTGGTGCTCATCTCCATTTCTAAGCCGAAGAGCCAGCGTTGTCCATAGACACCTCCAAGGTCATGTGGCCGGCATGACTGCATGGAGTGCCGTTACCTTCCCGCTGGAGCGGTACCTATTGATCTACTCACATTTGCATGTTTTCGAACTGCTAGGTTGGCAGAAGCTAGGGCTGACAGCGGAAGCTCACGCCGCTCCCCAGAATCGAACCTGCGACCTTTCGATCAACAAGCTCAGCAGCTCAGTGCTTTAACCCACTGCGCCACTGGGGGCTCTGAGGTTACATAGGAGGAGGATAATACATTAAGAGTAGACAGTGGATCCACTGTGACGACAAACCCAGGACCTAATCACATTAAGAAATACTGTGTTTCTGAGTCTGTTAGAGAACCATTTCAAATGGTACCCATCACATGACGTTTCTCCCATCCCATCAGTATTCATGTTGTATATGTTTGGGTTGTATCATGTCTGTTTATCTAAGTTGTTATTTTATAAATTTATTGAGTCTGTATTTTATTTATTGCTTTGATTTGTCATTGTTGTCTTGGCACTGAATGCTTGCAATTGTTTTTCTTTTGTTGGAAACCGCAATGAGTACCTTCGGGGAGATAGGGCAGGTTATACATAAAGTATATTATTATTTATATTATTTGCAGACAGAATTCTAATCGTGTTTTTTGAAATACTACAGATTCTTCTATTGCCAAAGCACTGTTTTTGTGTGTGATAGGAAAATTTATATGCACCCCATCAGCAAAGATACTTTTTAAAAAATCATAGAGCCATGTAGGGGGTGTTTTGAATGGATTGGGAGAAACTAGCCTTCCCTGGTGTGATGAGTCAAACCACAGTATTTTCACATCATAAGAATCATAATAATCAGGTGTGATGAGGAGAGTATGCATCTCATCTCAACACAGTATGCATCCAGTCCTAAAAAAATATGGGATGCATATTGATATAAACAGATTATATCCCAATGTGATAAGGCCCCCACTCTTGTTTTTACAGCTCCTCTGAGTTGTATGGAACTTCTCCTGGTAATGAATCCTGTTCTCAGTAGAGATTGGCCTCGAAAGATTTTTGTGCTCAAAATAACTCCAGAACAATTCAGAGCAACTGGGAAAAGTGGATTTGCCAGCCTAATAGCAGAGTCCATGAGTTACGTTGAGCCTAGATGAAATGTTGCTCTTGCATTCAAAAGGCATCAATGAGATGCCTATGTGTCTGTCTCTCATCTTGCTTGGTTCCTTAAGATTGCCTACCTGGTTCAATCCTGAACAACTATACACATTTGTATCAGCTTCTCGGTCCTTCCAAATCCAAAACTCAAAATTGGCCTCATGTGGTGATTGAAATAGTGACATCTCTGCTTTCGGATGGTTCAGTGTACACAAACCTTGCTTCATACATAAAATTCTTTACAAATATTATTTTATGACCTTTAGGCTTTGGGTATAAGGTGTACATGAGACATAAATTAATTTCATATTTACACTTGGGTCTCATCTCTAAGATGTTTCATTATATAGGTATATGCAAATGCAGGTATTCCAAAATCCATTATAGAAGTATATGCAAATACAAGTATTCCAAATACTTGTATAAAAGTACAGGTATTCAAAAATCCAGAAAAATACAAAATACTACTGATCACAAGCATTTTGGATAGGGGATAGTCAACCTATAGTCTTCTCCAGAGCCAGAGCAGTTCTTTTTAAAAAGTAATTTGTTCTAGTTACAAATAGTAGAAAAGGTGACATTTTCACTACTTGTTAGTTGAAAAGTGACATCTAAATCTGATCTTTAAATGTAATTAGAAACTATTTCTCATTATGCCTATATGCAACAATGGGCATTGTGTTTTGAGTCATGTGCTAGAAGAAATAAACTAAATAAACTTTTGAAATGCATTTTTGGACCATTCTAGCTATCTTCAAAATACCTTGTGACAGGTAACTTTGTAACTTGCTCCTTTCAGTATTTGGTCTCCTCCAACTTTATGTTTAGTTTTCTGGAGTTCTAACTACTCATCAAACTGTACTGTTTTGTCTATTTTAAATGTGTTGTAGGCAAGGCATACTTTATATCTGCGGTGTTCAGGGGCTTACAAAAGTTTAAGACCAATATTGATCAAAGCAGCCTACAATCAAACACCAGCTGTAGCTAGCACTGAAAGTCTTCATAATTAAAAAATACCAGAAGGCTTGGTAAATAAAATATGTCTTGCCCCCAATCCCCCTTAAATTGACTAAGAATTAAGCTGGAAGTCAGGAGTCAAATTCCCATTTATAGAACCCCAACTTGGGCAAGTCACACTTTCTTTGCCCCAGAGGCAGGAAGGGGCAAACCTATCCTGAACAAATTCTCCAAGAAAACCCAATGATAGACTTGTATTAGAACCTCATCACCTGAAGGATGCAATTCAACATGCATTGTGGTAAATCTGGCGTCACCCCATGCCCTGCTTCGCCTACCTTGCCCATCATTCCATCCTATGGGGGGGGGGGACTATCTGCTGCTTGGCTTCCCCCCATTGTTGCCTATGCAACACAGGAAGCCTCCTCTGGTGGCAGCCAAGGTGGCAGCTTACCATGCTTTCACCACAAAGCCCTACTAGAAGTAGATCGACATTGTGGGCTGGGAGCCGGCCGGCTTCGTGTCACAAGTGAAGTAGAAGTGTCAATTTTGCCATCTGATGAGGCTAAAAGTGGTGTTAAAAACCAAAGGCCAAAAGGATGAACCTCAGAGTCCATGGCTTGATAGGGAATAATCAGGAGCCCCCCTAGTGGAGTCAATAGAAGACCAGCACGGCAAATTCTTGTTGTTTCGTACTATTGTCAAAGTGCTATTAATATGTAAATCCATGGTGTTGCAATTGCAATTATGTCAGTCTTTGGAGTGTAGCCTCCGCTGACATCCACTTGGGCCAAGGTGAATAAATGGCTATGATTTTGACTTCAACCCATCTGTGTCTCATTGAATCCTTTGGGAGCTTGGCACTCTCGGCCCTGAATCTGCAATTTTAGCAGAGCTGAAATCAACATTAGGGTTGCAATAAATCAGAAATAACTTGATAGAACACTACTAGTAATACTACTACTGCTACAACTACTTTAGTAATTCTCCTCCCTCAAAATCAGAATAATGTTCAATGTATTCCAGTTCTGATTACAGTAGTCCATGCTGTGGCCAAACATTATCCCAGTCAAAAGATGGATGAGGTTACACTCCCCTTGAAGATTCAGGTTCACAGCTTGGGAGTGATCTTGAATTCATCGCTGGGCCTGGAACCCCAGGTCTCAGCGGTGGCCAGGGGAGCTTTTGCATAGTTAAAGCTAGTGCACCAGCTGCGCCTGTATCTTGGGAAGTCTGAGCTGGCCCAGTGCTCCATGCCCTTGTTACATCCCGAATAAATTACGGCAACACACTCTACGTGGGATTGCCTTTGAAGGCTGTTTGGAAACTCCAACAAGTTCAATAGGTGGCAGCTAGATTACTCACTTGAGCGACATATAGGGAGCACACCACCCCCTGTTGTGTCAGCTCCATTGGCTGCCAGTCCACTTCCAAGCACAATTCAAAGCGCTGGTCTTGGCCTATAAAACCCTATACAGTTCTGGTCCAGCTTACTTGTCTGAACGTATCTCCCTCTATGTCCTGCCTTGGAGTTTAAGATCATCCGGAGAGACCCTGCTCTCAATCCCGCCTTCTTCGCAAACACATTTGGCAGAGACGAGAGACAGAGCCTTCTCGGTGGTGGCCCCTCGCCTGTGGAATATGCTCCCCAGAGAAATTAGGTCAGCTTCATCCCCCCTTTCCTTTAGGAAGAAGCTCAAAACATGGTTTTGGGACCAGGCATTTGGGTAACAGGTTTGACAGCAATCACAATGTTTTAGAATGGACTATGGACAGACTTTGGACTGGGTCATTGGTCGCTGAATCAGATATGGCAATATGGTTGATAATAGAGTTTTAAATGGATTTTAACCTAATGTTTTTACCTACTCTGTTATGTCACGTTGTATTGTGTTTTTGTATGTGTTGGCATCAAATTGTTGCCATTGTAAGCCACCCTGAGTCCCCCCTCGGGGGTTGAGAAGGATGGGCAAAAATGTTTGAAATAATAAATAATCATAAATATCCCAACTTCTTTCCCTTATTCAACAATCATTTGCCTTTCCTTTACCTATTTTAGGGAGGGAGAAATTAGGATGGAATGAGAACTTGAGAAATTCTGCTCAATATGTGTTTTGAAACATCCACCACCACCACCTCTCCTGGGCATGTATATATGGGTTTTTTTTTAATGCAGGGTATAAAAACTGAAATATACCTGAGTAGTGGAATCACATTTGAAATGATGCCACTCTTCTTCATTGTAGTGCAAGAAAGCAGATCGCAGTCATTTTGTTTAATTTGCATAGCATTGTGGTGGCTGTTATTTTTCTCCAATAGGCAACACCCAGATTAATCCTTTTACTACCAACTGCAAAAGGTGTTTCAGAGCTGTCAGAGGCGCCTACCATACCCAATGTAGTAGGTAGTTTTCTCATTTCTGACAGTGCAAACATGTGTAAATACTTTATTAAAATAAAAAAGTCTATGAAGGGAAAGCTGTTCCCCACTGATTGATTTTTCAAAAGCTCCCTAGACTGGTACGGCTACAGATGTTTGAGAAATGATTGGATGTAAAGTGGCTTTAATTCATAAAAGCAATAAAATTTGCTTATTGACTGAACAGATGAGCTAGCTAAGGGGGGATAATTTGCAGAATTCTTATTCAAAAAGCATTTCGGGGAAGCGGGTAATAATAGTACTGTACACAGAAAAAGCCTTATTAGATACTGTAGATGATTTGAAAAAAGAAGAAGAAAAGTTTTAATATCTGAGCAGTATAATTTAACTGTATATTAGAGTAAACTTGAACTGACTTCTCAGAGTGCCTAACTTTATTCACAGGCACTTTACACTTAGGTGATCCCTTGTAGCCCAAGTGTGATGGTCCTTTAAGTGTAGTGTCTTGGTGGTGGGTCTGTAGGTGGCTATGGAGCCTTAAGGTTTTAAATTCTCTATGTTATTGTTTATATGTGAGTTATATTAATTGTACTGTTTTATTTGCTCGCTGTTTTGTTTTTGCTGATGTGTTCTTGGCCTTGGCCTCATGTAAGCCGTCCTGAGTCCCCTTGGGGAGATGGTGGCAGGATATAAATAAAGATGATGATGATGGTGATTATTATTATTATTATTATTATTATTATTGATCCGCATGTTGTCCTGCAGTGAGGACATTGTTTTCCAGGTGGAACATGGTCCTAGTCAGGGTTGGCTTGGCATGCCTTCCTCTTGGCACATTTCTTCCTTTCGCCCTTCATTCACGCCTCTTCGAATCCTGCAGCACTGCTGGTCACAGCTGTCATTCAGTTAGAGCACTCAAGGGCCAGGGCTTCCTAGTTCTTGGTGTCTATGCCACAGATTTTAAGGTTGGCTTTAAGCCCATATTTTAAACTCTTTTCCTGTCCATCAACATTACATTTCCCATTCTTGAGTTGGGAGTAGAGTAACTGCTTTGGGAGACAGTGGTCAGGCATTCAGACAACATGGCCAGTCCAGTGGAGTTGATGGTATAGGAGCATCACTTCAATGCTGGCGGCCTTTGCTTCTTCCAGTATGCTGACATTTGTTTGCCTGTCTTCCCAAGATTTTTTGGAGGCAACACTGATGGAATCATTCCAGCAGGGTTGGGAGGACAATCTATATATATAAGAACCTTAAGGTCGTAATTAGGCAGTCAAAAACGGCTAAACCACCGGACGAAATCTCACCACATTAGCTCTGTAATCATTACACTATTCCTAGTTTTATATTAGTTTATTATGATTGCTTCCATTCTGAAAATTTCATGAAAGCATAACACTATGGACTCTATCACACAAGACTGCTGAAGTGCACTTACAACAAGTTTAAATCATCTTTCACTGGGCCTTACTACATAGCATTGTGACTGTTATGTGATCACTTTGTACTTGAACTGTGATAGGATCATCACTTTCCATTTACAGGTGGCACAATGGGTTAAACCCTTGTGCTGACTGAATTGCTGACCTGAAGGTTGGTGGTTCAAATCCACAAGATGGGTGAGCTCCTGTCTGTCAGCTCCAGCTTCCCATGCAGGGACATGAGAGAAGCCTCCCACAGGATGGTAACACATCCGGGAATCCCCTGGGCAATGTCCTTGCAGGTGGCCAATTCTCTCACACCAGAAGCAACTTGCAGTTTGTCAAGTCACTTCTGACATGATTTTTAAAAAATTACAGGAAAAAACACATGAATGAATTCAATATTGCCATTGCTTCACCTTGCATGATAATAGCATTCCCCTAAAGTCCTGGAATTGCAAACTTGTTGCTGTTGTTTGCCTTCAAGTCATTTCCTAGGATGTCCTTGACAAGACATATTCAAAGAATGTTTGCTATTGCCTTTCTCTGAGCCTGAGTCAATGCGAGCTGCCCAAGGTCACCCAGTATATTTCCATGACTGTGGAGAAACTCAGCCATTGTGTAGCATCCTGGGACAGCTTCCCTTGCTTTCATAAATGCCAAATATCCTTAGCCTTAAATAAAGGAGATTGATTCAATATTAGTCAATCGGTTTCTAAATTCACTCATTCGGTTTTTTTCAGTGCATATGAAGGGACTTCTGTTAAACTTTACATTATCAGGGTCATTAAACTGCACAGGAAAGCATTTTATCTGCTCAGTAGCTTCACTCATCCCTTTCAACCAGAAAGCTAACTGATGGAGCACAGCCATTCCATTTGTGAGGAAATGGTTGAGTGGTACCCAGAAGAGAGCCGACAATTTCACTCAAGCCTATTAACCACACAGTTAGTAGAACAGATGTGTACACACTATGTCCTGTACATCTGGGAATGAGGGTGCTGTGTATCTTGGTAGCTTAGACTTTTACAGTTCTCCATTTGAAGGAAACACAATCTGGAGTTGGAAGACGATCCAACACCAGATAGTTCAAGTCACTGAAGAGATGCCGTAAAGAAATGAGGATATGTATTAGGAAAGGAAGAAGAATAGCTCATGCGTCTTCTCTTCTGGTAAACAAAAGCTCTGTAGTCTATTGTTTCTATTCCTCTAAAAAATAGACATTAATCCATGAAACTCCTCAGCCATATGGGAAGCTGCAGAAATGGACTCAGCCTAAACTAAGCTGAGTTTTCTAAAAGGAAGAAAGCATTCACAGGTTTTCTAGAAGGCAGAACTATTCCATAAAACTTCCTAGTATCACTTAGGATCTCATCACGCTTACCAACATAAGCATCCTAAGATGTTTGCCAGCCAGCTGACAAACACAGATGGGCAAGCAGCCCATCACACGACATCCCTCAACTTCCAAAGGACACTTCCTTGTCAACATGGGAAGGCTCCATTGGAACCAGCACACTTTTGCCCTGGTTGGGCGACAGTTCCCCCATGAGATGAGGCAAACATTGCTGTGCCGGAGCGGCATGCAGGGCAACAGAGTTGTCCCGTGCATCTGCCATTTTGCCAGGGTATGTGTGTGCGTGATAAGGTAATTAGTGGTCTTCCAATGTGATGCAGGAAATATCAACTGCCAGAAGAGCATATAGATTATAACAAAGAAGAAAGGAGAGAAGAGAGTTCATGGAATTTTGCTCAGGGAGTCAAATTATAATCTCAACCACATTAGAGTGGGGAGTGTTTGGAGCAAATCAATGTCTGATTCCAAAAAGTTAAATGGATCCAATTTGCTTCTGCTAAAATACTGCCCATTTTGAATGATGATGGTCATTATGACTTTGACTATGATCTCCAGGCATGTTCCCAAAATGTTTGCAGGAAAGAATAAAGTAAACTTTGAATACAAATGTAATAAATTGAAAGATTACAGAGCATCAAGCTTAAATGTTGCATCCCACAAATGACACAAAAAGACTTTTAAATTGGACCCAATTTAGTCATTTACAGACCAGACACATTAACTTCTGTGGGGAGAAATTAATCATGATTTATTTGCTTCCCTTTGATTTCATTGGATTACCTGTAACTACAACTAAATTCTTAAACCCAATAGATCAGATCCCAGGAAAACTCTGAAAATTGCTCTTTGCAACTAGAGCACTGGCACCTAGAAAGCTGTATTTCTGGAACCTATTCATGTAACAGTTCTTACTTACTTACTTACTTAGGTGATTCCTCGTTGTCTGAGTAAGATTGTCCTCCAAGTTCAGTGTACTGGCGGTGGGTACGTAGGTGACTGTGGAGCCCTATTCTTGACCTGCATGTTCTCACACAGTGAGGGCATCGGTTTCCAGGTCGAAGACAGTCCCAGTCAAGGTTGGCTTGACATGCCTTCCTCTTGGCACATTTCTCTTTCGCCCTCTTCTCTTTCGTGCCTCTTCAAATTCTACAGCACTGCTGGTCACAGCTGACCTCCAGCTAGAGTGCTCAAGGTAACAGTTCAGTAGGGAGCTGACTCATAAATCTGTTTTCATTATCAATTTGAGAATTCACCAAGAGGTCTGCTGGATCCAGACAGACAATCCCCAGCAGACATCTGGCCACCTTGTTTTTTGAAGATGTCCAGATGGAAAGATCCCATGTTAAATTTAGGTAGCTGGTTCCATACTGAACCTCTCTTAATGTCAATAAGTTCCTTCTTATATTCAGTTGAGATCTACCGCCTTGTGCCTTAAAAACATTAGATCTGGTCTGACCCTCAGAGGTAGCCCTTTAGACATGTAAGGAATGTAATCGTGTCACCTCTTTTAATCTTTTCCCTTATGTTTTGTTCATAGTGCTCTTCTCTGAATCTACTCCAAATTGTTTATTTGTTTTCTTAAAATGAGGAACACAGAAGTGAATGCAGCAGCCCCAATGAGGCCTGTCTAGCAAAAGAACATGGTGGCACTATCTCTTTCTTGTTTTAGAAACTATGATTTTCCACCATCAACTTCACTGGATTGGCCATGTTGTCTGAATGCTCAGTCACCATCCTCCAAAGCAGTTACTTTATTCACAACTTAAGAATGGAAAGAGGGATGAAATTTAAAGGTGGACTTAAAGTTAACCTTAAAAAATGTGGTATAAATACCAAGAATTGGGAAGCATTATAACTGGAGGTCAGCTATTACCAACAATGCTATGGATTTTGGAGAGGCAAAAATAGGAAGAAACATGCAAAGAGGAAGGCACATCAAGCAAACCCTTGTGACAGGCCCGTAGCCAGGATTTCGTTTGGGGGGGGGGGGCTGAATTTTTTAAAGGGGGGGGTTCGGGGGGGCTGAGTTTCAGGGGGGGCTGAGTCTGAGTGAAAGAGGGTCTAGCCTAGCAAACCTTTTGTATCATTACCCCAATACCCCCATGCATATGGGATATATTGAGTATGGTGATCAGATCATGATATGAATAAACATAACAGTTTAAATAATGCACCAGTAAGGCCTTTTCGAGAACCACCATGAGAATTTGGGGGGGGGGCTGAAGCCCCACGAGCCCCCCCCCCCGGCTACATGCCTGCCTTGTGATGACCACCTCCCACCTGGAAATCTATGTCCTCGATGTGATGGACCATGTAGAGCCAGCGTAGACCTTCACAGTCATTTATCAAGAATCTACCTTGGAAGAAAATCATACTCAGCCATGAGTGATTGCCTATGATATGATGGCTAATTGTTTCTAGTCTCCAAAAGAGATCTCTTGTAAAGATGGATCAGAATTGCCTGTTCAAGACAGACTGCAAATTATAACATGGGTTGTTGCTGTGTGCCTTCATGTCATTTCCAACTTATGGCAAACTTTAGGCCAGCCTACCATGGAGTTTTGTGGGCAAGTTTTTTTTCAAAGGTAGCTTGCCTTTGTGTACATTCAGAGCAAATTGATTATGACTTTCCTAAGGTAACTCATTGAATTTTCGTAGTTGAGTAGGTATTCAAACACTAGTCTCCAGAGCTATAGTTCAACACTCAAACAGAGGTATTCACAATAGAACATTGTGGCTGGGGAGTCCATTTTTAAGCTCCACCAGCAACTCTACAAATTGTGTCTAAGCTCAAAAGGAACAAAAAAACCTAAATACTGTGATAATACACTTTTGCTAATCAAACATCCCAGAACTCTGACCCTGAAACCCCTGGCTCCACTACAACATACATCTTCTTTTTATACAGTTGGTATTGGTAAACATGTCATCACTGATCTTAATGGCTTCATTTAACTATTACAGGGCATAGCTATTATAGATAATAAACACTGATAAACTATCTTAATTATACAATGAGGATAAACATTTAGGGTTTTATTCAATGCTATTTTGTAGTCAACTGAAATGATAGCTGTTTGGATCATGGCCAAGAATCCTGTAAATTAATTACAAATCTTATGAAGAAGAACTTGATATTGTATGTCCTTCCTTTTGTATGTCCCATCTACTGGACAATAATTGTTGTGGATCTATTTCTATAGGATTTTTCCCCATGTCTTCACAATTTAATCTGTTTATTTCACCAAACCCACACTGCTTTGTCTGCATTAAATAGCAACATTTCTTAATTATGCAAAACAAAAGCAATAAAAGTAGATCATGGGTAATGTAAATGCCCCAACATACCACCTGGAATATATTAGCAAGATTTGCCATTTTAATTTAATGAATAAATAAAATTAAAATGCATAAAGATAGGAGTCCAGAGAGTGTGAGAGGGGAGTAAGCACAACATCTGAGTCACATGTTATGTCCAAATTCATAACGGTCAAATAATTGACTTCAGTGCAAACTCAGTGAAAGAAGAACATTCTAGAAATGAGAAAGCATCATTCTCAAAATACTTTTTCTCCTTACATCGAGGTGCACTCAACTTAACAACCTATTGAAGATTGCAGCCAAAGCTCACCTAAGGAGGAACCATTTCACCATAGAAGACAGTGCCATATTAAGAGTGACTAAAGAGCATGTGAATAAAATCCCTGCTACGAATAAGAATATTTCTCTTTCTGTGATGCCCCGAGAACACCCAAGGGGAGCATTCAGCCACCCTTCATGTTGTGTTTCCACCTGAGCCTTCATTCATTGCTGTGATCTGGTCTAGTGGTAGAACACAGCACCGGGCAATAAAATATGCAAGAATATTGTCTGCCACAAGATCTGCCAGAAGTTTGTTGTTATACCATCTGGGCTGCTTTTATTTATCCAGCTGTATTTCTTTAGTTTTGCATTTTTAATTGGCACATCATTCAGGAGGGGCAACATTGTTTTAACATCTTCAGTTCCCACTTAATGAAGCCGCATCCACGAAGCAAAGCACAGCCACCAAAATGATCTCTACCATTTCATCAAGCAGATGTTGCTATATGAGTGCTTTCTATACAATTCTTAGATATTTTGCCTTGTCTTCCTTGGTCCTTTTGATGCTCTTTACACTCAAGCAAAATATTTCTCTCTTCTGCTCCCGGCAAACAGGCACTATTTCTGTGGCTTTCTAGTGTGTTATATCCTAATTGGCCTATTTCAGATTGTTGGGATTTCCCTCCTTAGAAACTGTATAAAATCAAAATATTTTAATTTTTAGGGAGGAAAAACCTTGCTACAAACCTCTGGGTTTCCCAGTGCAAGCTTATTTCTCATTGTTTCACTCCATTTCTGCTAGTGCCCATAACCTGAATTCACATTAGAACAGATGATATTGGGGGGGGGGGGGGGGGCTTCTCTTTTTGTAATGATGGGTACTGTCTTTTTGTGAAGCTTTTGAAATATCTACATAATGCATTAATATACATGTTGAGCTTCCCTTATTTGGAAATCTCCAAAATCTGATTATCTATATCAATGGTTGAGATATTGACATCTTTGCTTTGTGGTAATTCAATGCACACAAACTTTATTTCATGGACAACATTATTTAAAATATTGTGCATAAAATTACCTTCATGCTATGCGTAAAGTGTAAATAAAGTTCGTGTTTAGACTTAGATCTCATCTCTATAATGACTCATTAGATATATGCAAATATTTCAAACTCCAAAACACTTTCCTGCTCAGTCGTGGAAACCCACTGTGTGACTCAGGTGAATTACATACTCTCAGCCCCTAAAAACACTGTTTTTCCTTTGGGATTGTCATAAATTGGAAAATTGGAAATCATACAACAGCAACCATGACAACCACCACCACCACAACATCAGTGTTGAGTTACAATTTCCTCCTTTCAGACCATCCACTTCCATTTCCTGCTTCTTGGAAGGGGGTTGGACAGGATGGCCCATGAGGTCTCTTCCAACTCAATGATTCTATGATTCTATTATTCATTTGGGAATCATAGGCCTGAGTTACAAGAAAGAGTTAAAAGAAAAGAAGGATCCCATAAATCTCTTCCATGGATTTATCCTAGATTTTTGTAACTTTTATTCCTTTTGAAGTCCAATGGAAAAGGATAGTCTTCTTCCACGGCATAGGTCTGTAGCCATCAGGTCTGCCTGAAATATTATGATATCCGTGGGGTTATGCCTTATTTCACCTTGTCGTAATTGTTAGATTAATCTCATTAAAAACACCCCACTCCAGTTCACATAAAAATAAATTATCAAAATAATCTGATATTTTTTCTTCTTTCACCGAGAGTTGATTTTTATGGCTGTTGAATGTGTCACCCTCAATTTAACAAAATAGACAATAGAGATAGTTCTCATTTTGATTTTATTTTTTATTTAAAAAGTGTAAATAAATAATGCAAAACTAATCACAGGAGAGTGGTTTGTAATAAGGTTCAGTGCTTTTAGAGAGGAAGAACCCAAGAGTGCTATACAGGGAATTGGTACTCACTGTGAAGGCTAAGAGGACAGCAGTTTGCGCAAACACTTCATTAGGAATGAATAATGAATGAGACCTAATGAGAGGAAAATCTCTGCTTGAGAAGGACAGTGAGCTGAATTGCCAATGATTCACAACTGGATCACAGTACAAAAGTGTGGTTAAGTACTTTCCTATCTGCCACCATGGTGCATGCATGCCTGTAATATGCTGTGCATATTTTGCAAGTTGGGTTCATTTGTGCAATGTTGATATTCAACACAAAAGCCTCAAACCAACATCTCTCACAGGATATCATAAATATACACACTCAGATTTACACAACACTGAGCCATAACTCTTCTCCTTGACCTACTGTAAAGTGGTTGCAGCAGCCCTACATGCTTCGTGGCAAACAAACAGGATTTAAGAAGCTGTCTTCTGCTCACAAACAAGATACGCTATACTTACAGCAGTGCAGAGACCCCTAGAACATCTCAGTGGATCTCAGCATTAATGCCATGCATTCACATCTAGTTATGGAAGATAACATGAAGCATGGGATAGTCCTACAAAGCAGCTTTGGGGATTTGTACGTCAGGCATGTGCTTTGTTTGGGTACTGCAGAGGGAGAAGGGAATGTCAGTTCCCACAGGACCCAACAATGGACATTTACATACAGAAGGGAGGAAAGAGGAAAACTGGAGACTTCCGGATTGCTAGGGTCACATTGATAATCTCCATGTTGCACTATAGACCACATTTTGTCTTCACATTTTCTTCCTTTCTACAAATCTGGCACAGGATACATCTCCGCGACTGCTGATTTGGTGGCAAACTGGATATATCCAATGGCATTTTGCTTTAAAGTTCCTTTGGACTTTTGCAATTTTCTGAAACCTAAATTGTTCCAACACATTTGATCTTGACACCTCACATTCTCTACTGAGAACATCTCTTCCTTACGAGCATCTGCAAAAAAGCTGCTCTAGGGTAAACTTCTTGTGGAAAATTGTTCAGCTGCACAGGAGTTTTTGCAAAACTGCTTTCTCCTTTCTCTTACTTCTCAAGCAGCCTATTGGTTTGGCACTGAGGTCTAATTTACTTCTGTGTCATGTATAAAACATGCACCCACTAAAACATCAGCCTCCTTCTAATTACATTTTATTTTTGCCTGGGTATTAGTCATATTTCCATTCGGCCTTTGTGGCTACCTTCCTCCAGGTGTATTATTCAATGATCCTGCGTGATAAATCCTACATCCAGGGTGGCAACACAGTTCTAGCCCTTGACAATAGGATTTTCTTAGTGAGTCTGTGGATAGTTTGTAGGTCATGTTTCTTCATCTGCTTCCCTATGTGGTCAGTGGTTCCCTTGATGCATGGCAAGAACACTTTTTCTCTGGGTGGATCTTTGTGGCTTGTTCTTGGTCTCGTGGCTTGTTCTTGGTCTAACAGCTCTTCTGATGTCTGTGGTGGAGTATCCATTGGCCTGTAGAGCCCAGTTTACATGGTTCAATTCATGTTTGCCTTCAGGTTCTATTATTATTATTATTATTATTATTATTATTATTATTATTATTATTATTATTATTTCTCGCTTCCAAACCCCTCCCCATTCATAACTGTGATTGATTTGGCTTGCTCAGCTTCATGCTTCACACCCCGAGGAAGAGAGTGACTCCCTCCAAGATCACTCAGTAAATTTCATAACTCTATTGGGACTTGAACCTGAATTTCTCATGCTCCAGTCTAAACATTACACTCCCACTGCATCACATTGTCTCAGTGCCTTTATCTTGTTTGATAGTCCATCTGTGTGCACAATTTGAAAGGTGGCAATCACTAGAAATGCTTTAAAAATGTTCTATTTTTGCTGCTTACATGGCATTTCTGGTATGCTGAAAGTATGATATAGTATGGACCCCAGCTCCCCCCTACCCCATCCTCCAGATCTGCAGAACCGGTATCTGCAGTTTCATGTTTCCATGTCTGACAAAATATTTCCTCTCCAGGCATTTTCTAGATTGTCCCATGCAATCCTATTGTTTTTGTGGGCTAGAAGTCCTTTATTTGAACAAACCTTTTACTGTTTAATATGACTAAAAGCATTACAGACATTGAAACCAGGCATCTAGAGCCTAATGCCATTGAGGAGCTTCAGATATCAACTCCCATTATACCTGACCACTGGTTGTGCTGACTAGTGTTTATGAGAGTTATTTTCCAAGGTCACTAGAGGCCACCAACTTCTGAGCAAGACAATGTGTTTTTAATTGTCACATGTGCACTGATGCACACTGCAAAAGGTCAACTTATAATTTCAAAGCTGCATGATATCTACACCTCTTGTAGCATGTTCTTGGACTCAAAACAGCCCCTATTAACACACATTACTTTTTCTAGCAAAGCAATTATATATATACATATATACATACATTATTCTCCCTGCTTCATTGCATTTTAAAAACCTCTGAGCCAATCAGTACTGGGAGTAAACTAAAGATCTCAAGTACATTGCTTTGATAGAACTCTCATAAATGCCCCAAAGATGCTCATTATTACAAAAGCACCAACAAAACCCCAAACCTAACATTCGTTGCTTCAGAACCAGTGGTGCAAAGTCAAAAGTAGCGACGAGAAAACAGTACAGATGTCTCTGAAGGAAAAACTGCTATACTTGGGCCAGATTGCAAATGGCTCTGGTGTGAATACAGAAAAGCAAAGAAATCACCAAACTTTTCTTTGCTGTCTTGAGTCGACAAAATGAACTCCTGCATGCCTGTATTCCTTCTAAATGTATTTGTGAATTCCTCCATATTGAGGACCATTATTTCTTTCTAAGTAGATATGACTTGATCATTTTTATATGCCCTCACACTAAATAATATTAATCTGACTTTTATAAATGGCAAAAAGTCACGCATTCCATGCATCTCATGTTTAATAATAATAATAATAATAATAATAATAATAATAATAATAACTTTATTTTTATACCCCGCCTCCATCTCCCCGAAGGGACTCGGGGTAGCTTACAAGGGACATTCCCAGCAAATACAGATTAAAAACAAGCACAAAAATACAATCAACATCTAAAAACAATAAAACATTATAATCAGACAAACATCATAAACCAATATCGTGGCTGACAACTATAGTGGGATTGGGCTCAGGATTCCTAGAAGCGATTATTCCTATGTAGAGCCAAGGGCAAGTTTTCTCTTCTTTGTGAAACTAGTGGCTTTGTTGAGATGCTGGGCCTTTTGCCACAACCATCTTTGTCCTAGCCACCTTCTGAAGCTGACCCTATGCATAGTTTCACTATATTCCTGCTGGAATCCTTCTATACAACTATTAAAAACATAATGGGTGACTAACAAGAGGCAACATGGCAATATGAATATAACAAATAGGACCACGCTGGAAATCCTATTTGGTCATACACAAGTCCTTTTACATATACAGTTGTACCTTTTTGCCAGTGCTTCAATAGCTAGATTCAGCTCATGGTTCCATAAAAGTGTCACCATTGCACATGCTGTTGTACATTCTTGAATGGTGCATCACTGTACTTCAGTGCCTTTGATGTGTCATTTGACTCAGTGGGACTGCAGAAAAAAACTACTGCACATTTCCAATTGCATGATGGAATAATAAACAGGTACATTGGCAGACTAGAGTTCAAAAGTGGTATTCAGTATAAGAATGGTGTTAGGCAACGACTGCGTAATTATGTGAGTATAGATTAACTTTCCACAGGTACAATGCAAGATTTCAGCCAACATGCACAGTTTCTGGTTTTGAAGCACTACTGCATGATCAATATACAATGTACTTGTATATAAAGAGATATGTCTGTCAAAGGCAAAACAGCTTGAAAAGATCAGCGATGCACAAAGGATATTTAAAAGATAATGTTGCTGTGTAATTAATTGTGTTTTTATGATGTTTTATGATGTTATGTATGTATTTTATTGTGAATATTTTAACTCTGTTTGACTGGGCTTGGTTCCCATGTAAGCTGCCCCGAGTCCCTTTGAGGAGATGGTGGCGGGATACAAAAATAAAATTATTGTTATTATTTATTATTATTGTGGACATAATCTTCTCACATGTATACAAATGCACATGCATACAATCCAAACAACCAGTAGAACCCTAATAACAGAATACCTTTTCCTTTCCTCACAATACGAAGCGTCTCTCATATACCCCCTTCAGCAATTTCTAGATGAAAACCAGGTTACATGTAGTGTAGCAACATCAGAGTGGGATCAAAACAGCAGACATTATGCATGAGGAAGAACACACTAGTAGGAGAGGTTGCAGCAGTTTGCTTTTGCCCGAGTCTATAGTGAAGGGCAAGATTATCCTCTCCTCCTCTCTCACCTTTGAGTTAACTGAATTCAAACTATTTTTAGACTTTGAACAAAGTCTATAGCAATTGAAGTAAGCTGAAGACAAAGGAGGATTATGGGAGGAGATGGAAAATTGGACATTTTTAAAGCACTTGAGAAAGTGGGACTACAGAGAATTAATCAGGACTATCCCAGTCAAACCAAGAATGCTCTGGGTTGTCCCATAATTATATCTCTGACAGTGACCCTATAGTGTGCAGTTGGAGACTCTTTCCCGTATGATATCAAAGCAGATGATGTGGCTAATAACAATGCAAGATTAATGCAGCTCAAAGGTTTAGCCTTGACCTTTATGCATGCATTCATCTTATTCTTATGCTTTGCTTCAAGTGCTATGGCTCATGTGGCTGTTGGTTTAATATACACATATGGACATTTGTTGCCCATCCTTCCTTCCTTCTTTCTACAGAATGAATCAGTAATGTTATTAATGTTCTCAAGACCTATCACGTATTCGTAATGTATAACATCACCATAACTGAATCAGCTTTTTGGGCAATAATTCTTGGACGTTTTGCCTGAATTTTAAGTAATGGGAATAGTGTTTCCTAGAACACATCCAACATTACAAGCAAATGCACATTTTGTGGTTGTAAGGTATGCACAATTAAATCATTGTTTGGCTTCTTCTAAGCACAGAGACACCAGAATGGCAATTAGCTTTCCGTTTCTAAACGTTTGGTCAAGTGACTTCTGCCGCCTGTTAGGCCTCTCCTTCTGGGCAATCACGCTGAAGCTTTAGAAAAACTTGTGCCGAACTTTGCATGGAAAATAAAGCAGCTTAGATGCCAACTCGCAGTAATGGCAGCCCCACAGCAAATGTTTTCCCGTGCAGGCCCTAGGGCACTTTGAATGCTCAGAGGTCCGTGTCCTATAAAGAATGCAGTGGCGCCAGATGCTGATACGAGCGCAATGTGTTCCACAAGTTGTTTGGAATGCAGTCATGCCCTGGGCCCTCGAACACTCAAAACACATGTGAGCAACAATGGGAGCCTTGGCAACAGCACAAATATGGCAATGACAGCAGGTTTCAGTACAGTTGTATGTGGGATTTTTGTTTTTCTTTATTTCCCCTGCAAACTTTCGCTTGCTGTATGCCGTGATGTGAACTGTTTCAGGTTGTGGGGTTGGAAGCATTCATAGTGCATCCAATTTAGCAACTAGAAAAAAGGTTATTATTTGTTTCCTTAATTATTATTCAAAATATTGATATTCCATCCCTTTAGTTAGCAACATTCCTTCTTTACAAAGTTAGCCAACAATAGGTGCATTTACAAAAATGGCTTTTTAGACCATGTCTCCCATAAGCTTAAGACAACTTGCTTAACATGGTGGATGGGTAATTCTCTGTGTTGTAGTCCAAAATTACTTTTCCAAGCTCTGCATGGTAGTTTTATATAACACACGAGGGCCTGATCACACTTGAGCATTTTTCCACTTCAATCCACTTTTAATGCTTTGACTGCCTCTTGCAGAATTCTGGAGCTTGTAGTTTAGGGAGGCCCAGGGCTTCTCTGGATGAGTGGTTAAAGGCTCCTCCTTAAACTACAATCCCAGAATTCTGCAGAGACTACCTTCCGCAAAATTTTGGAGTTTGTATTTTTTGAAGGGTGCTTTAAACTGCTCATTTCAGAAATCCCTGGGCCTCCTTAAACTACAAGCCTCAGAATTCTACTGGAGGCAGTCACAGCATTTAAAGTGGACTGAAGTGGGAAAAGGATCTTACCTCAGGTGTGATGAGGTTGTAAGATCCTTTTGAAAAGGCAATGCTATCATGAAGCCTGGGGATTAGGGTTGTTAGGTCAGGATCATTCTAGGACCTGAGGCAGGGGTCCTCAAACTTTTTAAACAGAGGGCCAGGTCGCAGTCCCTCCAACTGTTGGAGGGCCGGATTATAATTTGAAAAAAGCATGAATTAATTCCTATGCACACTGCACATATCTTATCTATAGTGCAAAAAAAAAAAAACCACTTTAAAATAATATAATAATTAAAATGAAGAACAATTTTAATAAATATAAACTTATTAGTATTTCAGTGGGAAGCGTGGGCCTGCTTTTGGCTGATGAGATAGGATTGTTGTTGTTGTGTGTTTTCAAGTCATTTCAGATTTAGGTTGACCCTGAGCGAGGGCCGGGTAAATGACCTTGGAGGGCCATATCTGGCCCTCGGGCCTTAGTTTGAGGACCCCTGATCTGAGGGATAGTGATGGCCCACAGAGCAGAGCAATGTCATTTAACATTATGCATAAGCTGCAATCACAGGTTGTTATTCAAAAACATGCACAAAGAACCTAATGTGTAGAAATATTTGTCAGAATTGTGATTCCAAAACCATGGGTTGACCAATCTATATGTTCATGTAAGTGCTGAACCTTGACTCTTCTCAAAAAAGAAAGCATCCCCTTTTCAAACCAGGGTGGTCAAAGGTGAGTGCTTAGTCCACCTTAAAGACTAGATGAAGTGTCCTACTTCATGGAGAAAGGAGAGGGATGGTGGAGCAAATCTGTTACCCCGCAAACAGCTCCCTCTCAGCGACGCTTTCCCCAACACACGGGGAAAGCGTTGCCCTCCTGTTGAGGCCACATGCCGGCTCCATTGGAGCCAGTACAACACGGGAAGCCTCCCTTGTTGTGGGGGAAGTGTCCAGAGATGCTTTCACCCCTGGTGGGGGTGGTGCCTCTGTCAGAAATCACACAATGTTGTGTGATAGCCGGCAAGGAACTCCCTTCATTAGACGGGGAGAAAGCATTCTAGGATGCTAAATTCTCCCATCTGACAAGGTCATAAAAGAACCCAAAAAGGTTAGAAGTGACACTATAGCAGAGAAAGTAGAGTAATTTGGTCCTCCTTTTAGGCCCTGCATGAATCCACTGAGATTTGGTGATGATGTACAAAGAAAATACTAATACTCAATTTCTAGATCTATCAAGTGTTGGATGAATTGTGCTAAAAGGAGTGCTGTATTCCGTTTCAGAAGGCCTGACTCAAAGTCATGATAAGCTACAATGGTCAGTGTGTGGTCCTCCATAAATCTTCCTTCCAGATTTCAAGAGAGATTAAAAAATAAAATAAGAACTAACAGGACTGTGTCATTTTATCTCTGTACTTGCAAACCTTCTCAGTTGCCTGTCTGCAGTTTTGATGCTCGTCAACTGCAATATTCCCAACTGACTCAATTCCTGTCCTGATTTGACCTGGAGAAATCTAGAAGCCATCTGTTTTTATTCAAGTCCCAAACACAAGTTGTAGTTCAGAAATCTGTAGGTTTAAATCACCCTTGATTATTTCTGGGAATCTGAAAATAAATGTAACTTTTGTTTCCTTTGTCAGAATTACAGCAGGTGAAATTTTCAAGCATTTTCCCACAGGAAGAGGTTATATCTTCCAAAATGGAGGGGAGGAAAATGAGTTAGAAGATTATGCCATACACCTTTAAAGTTTGAAATTTTTCTATAAACAAATGAAGCTCTAAATATTCTCTCATTGGTCATAGGTAAGTATCTACCTCAAGCTGCACACCTGTGTTTCAAAGAAGGGTGTATAAAAAGTTTTCTGAGAACTATAATTTTTGAAAAAGCTTATATACTACGGTATTTTCCAAACTACACAGGTCATATAAGAGAGAAAGAGAGGGAGGAAAATTCAGCAAAAGATGAATATCTCAAAACAAATATGTCTCTTACACTTCCTATACAGTGCCCTCGGCATTTCAAGCATGTACTCCATTACAATGATGCTCAGCAGAACAACTTTATTATAGACCGGGAGCAAAGCTTACGGTAGAAAATGTACTTGTTGAGCTACAGCTTGCTGAATCTCACAGCCAGTATGGCCATTTGGGGTTTTTGTGTATTATGAAAAAATATCTTTTTTAAAGCTGTGATCTTGATCTAGAGTCCTAGTCTAACATCCAAACCACTGCATCTCACTTACTCAGTCCTTTTTAACTTTAGTGCTTGACAGACTTGAACAAAAGGTGAAATCACTATGGAACCAACTAAAGAATGTTTTTGACTGCCAGTGAACTTCAACAATGGTGCATAAGTGCACACACACTTGGTCTATACAGCTATTCTTACTTTCCAAAAGACATGTTTCCAAACTCTAAATGCCTACATGGAAATGGAGCACTCTTGTAACCAAACAGATCCCTAAACTGGCAAACAGCAGCATTTCCAAGAACGTGAAAGGCAAATGCTAAAGTCGACATGTTTACCATGTTTATCATCATCACTACTGCCATTGTTTGTTGGGCTGCTATCTCTACTTTGCTCTCCAGTCCTGGAACACTTTTAGAAATTTGAAACTGGTGAACCTCTTTGAAAAATCAATTAATTGCGTCTTTCCACATGTATTAATCAGCATCTTGGCTCAATAGCCTAATATATTTTGGGTTTTTTCTTTCCTAGGACAAACATGAATGAATCTGCTCATGAAATATTATTATTGAGTGAAGGCTCATGTAATACTGTCATCATCACTGTTATAAACAGGTGATCTCATTACAATAACAGTGGTCCTGCAGACAAGTTCCTATGGTTTTAACTCTGACACTTTTTAGCTGAGTGAAAAGAATATCCACTACCCTGGATGGCAGAAATCTTAGGAGTGAGGATGAGCAACAAAAAATAATGTTAGATACATATGTTAATTTGAGATATTTTCTTTTCCCCTGAGAATCATATGCCAATCTGAAGACAATCTGAAGCTTCATTTCAAAGCATTTGATGAAATTCAAATCATAAAATGCACACATTTGAAGAAAGATGTGCAGACCAATCTGATTTGGATGAAAATGCATTTTTATTAGATGTAGAATTCATCTTATGAAACCTGCAGGCACTTTCATCAGAGAAAAACCCACCAGGGAATAAAAGGATTATCGCTAGAGTTACAAGTCTATATCTGATTTTCTTGAGAAGTTATAGAGAGAAGATCTGTCCCAATAGGACAAAGTTTTAGGTCTGACCTCCCTTCAAAAGGGCTCTGAAGTAATTCCAAACAAAAGCAGTAAAAGAAGGTAATAAAATGTTCCTTCTCCTTTTGTAGTCACAAATTGTCTCTTTTTGAGATTGGGACGTGATGAGGGGAGGAAGGAGGGTGCACGAGGCACATGGGGCACCACCCCGTGTACCTTCCCTGTGTACCTTCCCTTTTGCCAGCAATTGCTGGTGCAATGGCATGGCCTGAAAGGGCCATGTGAAGAGATCAGGGGATGAGCTGCTTACTATCTGGCAGAGTTTTTATGAAGGACAATCAACTCCCCACTTAGCAAGCACAAATGGAGCTAAGCATTAAACTATAAGCATATCCATTAGCCATCAATTGCAATTGCTATGAGCATGCAATTGCTATGAGCATGCAAAACTGGTAATTAAAAGTTGAAATACAATGTTAGTAAGTGCTAAAAGAAGGGAAAATAGGTTGGAAAGTCAAAAGATGTAATGCTTGCTTCACACTTGGGGTAAGGTCTAGAATTATACCAGAAGAGGGAATTTTATTGTTCTGTCCCCACTCCTTGAAGCAACCCAGATCAGCTTTCAGGGCCCTCGAGGACTTGGTGAGCCAGCTTATTAAAGCAATGAACCAGGCCAGAAACCGGGTGAAGTAAGCAAGCATTATATGAGTAACCAAAATATTTGGAAATGTAGAGATAACTTTGAAGCTTCTTTCAAAATGTTATGTAGAAATTGTTTTTTCCTTCACCAGGCTCCTTTTTTAATAATTTCCATTTTGGTGATCAAATTTATAGATCTGTGTGCTTTTTGTTTTTGTTTTTTTAATATGCTGGGGCAGAGGAAAAACTGATAACTTTTCTGTTTTCCTCTTGTTTCTCTGTTTTACTGCTCATGCATGATTAGGTGTGATTCCAAAGGCAGCTGCTGTTTACCTTGCCTTTTGTAAGTAGTTACAGTGCAATCAACTGGAGCTGATTGCTGATCTTTCCCTGGCTCAAGCTTTATGGCATTGTTTATTACAATGCAACCCAATACCGAAAGTTTGCATTTATCCAGGGCTTCTTTATCATGATCCCAATGCTGATGCTAGCTAGAGGAAGGAAAAGAAAGGGAGGATGGGTAGCACCCCCCCCCCAAAGAAAAGCCCAGGTAAAAACTTTTTTCTCAAAGCTTGAGGTATCTGTATATATTGAGGCTGTGCAAAATTGTCAAACCTTTACAAAATTCCTTAAAATCAATAGATGTATGGCTATTTCTGGGGAAAATTATTCCCTGCAACCTGGTGTCATTATAGAGCAAAGTCAATGAGATAGCTCTTGTAGTTTTACTTTAAAAAATGTTGTTTATAAAAACTTTGAAAATTTCCCAAAAAATCTGTGGATAAGTGAAAAGTTCTGAAGCTTGATGGCTAACAGTGGTAAATGTGTTCTACCATTGTAGAAAGTTTCACCCCAATAGTTGTAAAAATGAGGGAGAAAGGAGTCCCTGAAGTTTCCCCACTTGTGCAATTGCCTTAACGAAAAAGTAACTAAATTTCATTACTTACACTCTAGTAATGAAATTTTCAGTAATGATATTTAAGAAACACTAGAAACAAAACACTGGCACCGCCTAATTTTCTAATGAGTTTTGAAATATTTTTTCATCCATCATACAGCTTTACTATATATGACTAAGTCCATTATCAAATATCAAATTGGCTTGTCTTGTTTTGTTTAGCTCAGACATGATGCTTACACTTTATGGCTGTCAAGTGGCCCTCCAGTTGTTGCTGGACATCTCCAAACATTTCTCACTACTAGCATGAGTTGAGTTGAGATGCTGGGACATGCAACCCACCATTATCTGAAGAGTCACAAGATTCTTACCTGCACTGGAGTTGTATGTGTTTAAGACATTGAATAATTGGCTATATGTAAGCTGCCTTAAGTCCCCTGTGAGGTAGAGAAAGGCACGCTATAAACAGGGTAAATAAATAAATAATTTTAAGTTGCGAGCAGATGTACAAACTTGACAGCAAACTGTTTCAAGTGCATCAAACTGTTTCAACATCTTACATTTGGGGTTCAGGGACACAAAGCTTGAACGTGACCTTAAAAATGAGATGTTGGAAAGATGTGAATCTAATGCAAGTCTCAGAGGAAGGAATTCAACTCCATCCCAAACCACTCCAGCAATATTCCAGATAAACTTATTAATTTCCTAGATGCTCTATATATTTTACTTCCTTCTGTAAAAATGATGGTGCATGCATTCAATAAATCCATTGTGATTAGCAAGGACAAGATGCAATAACAAAATAAAAGTTGACTTAACAAAAGTTTGATTCCATATAACTTTTGTCCTCTCTTATTCTTGCAGCAAAGCCCATCAAAATTATTGATCTCTTCACTCAAGGGCTTTAAGGGCCAGATAAATTTTCCAAGCACTTTTTTATTGTGTGAGAAGGTTACACACTCTCTGTCATGTGTAGTTGCATTATATCTTCTGAGTTTTGCTTTATTGGGTGTCTTTGGGCAAAATTAGATAACTCAGTGGAAAAGTTTTCAGGTTGCCTTAATGGATGTGCCATTCAGATCATTATTAACATTTTAGGAGAAGGTACTTATTAAGAAGAAGACACCCTAGAGTGCTTCTGTAGTGAAAGGACAAAGACAGTTAATTAAATCATGTTAACGCCTTGCCAGATGGCTTCAGTGTCATGCCCACATCCCGCCAAAGCCAAATTTATTGTGGTGGCTTGTGCCTCTCTCTTTTTCCCTTCTTTTGAAATGCAGCTTGGATCTAACACGAAGGAAATACACCTGAGGGAATGGGAAACAAACTGTGCTAAAGCCCACTCAAATCAAAGGCCAAATTTATTTACTTTATTTATTTACTTACTTACTTTATTTATATCCCACTCTTCTCACCCTTGCCAGGGACTCAGAGCGGCTCACAAAGGCAAAATCAATGCCATATATTCCGAACATAAAATACAAACAATGAAAACATATAAATAACCATTAAAACTGTTATCATGATATTCAATCCTGAGTCATCATTTGTGTGCTACAATGTGCTGATAGGAATCCCTGGTGGTGCAGTGGGATAAACCCCTGTGCCAGCAGGACTGAAGACCGACAGGTCGAAGGTTCAAATCTGGGAAGAGTGTGGATGAGCTCCCTCTATCAGCTCCACCTCTCCATGTGTGGACATGAGAGAAGCCTCCCACAAGGGTGGTAAAACATCAAACACCCTGGGCAATGTCCTTGCAGACGACCAATTCTCTCACACCAGAAGCAACTTGCAGTTTGTCAAGTCACTCCTGACATGACAAAAAAAATGTGCTGATTCCACATTGCACAACCCAAATGCCTGCTTATAGAACCAGGTCTTCACTTCAGTTCTGGTGATTTATTTATTTACCCCATTTATATCCCACCCTTCTCAACCCCAAAGGGGACTCAGGGCAGCCTTACAATGTCATTTATTTTCATAGATCGGTAAATAAACAAAAGCATTTTATTTTATTACAAAGAAACGTATTTCAAAATCAAATTCATCTACATCTGTTTAAAGGTAGTATGAAAAATTAAACTCTTATTTCTTCACAGGAACTCACTCAAAAATAAACTTTATCTCACCAAGAAAGCTGAGTCATTTGAGAAGACTTTTGTCTGCAACAGATGCTTAAAATTGATTATGCCTTTCTTCACATGATGTCTGTCTAAGAAATTTCATTTTAATCATTCTATAAATATGAATTTTCAGTGGCAGGTTTTGTCATAAGTCACTGCTCTTGCCTGTGTAATGGAAACTTTATATTCCACTGTATTATATTAGTCACTGTTTCTGCCTGTATGCTATAAACTCTGCTGCACAAAGTACCAGTGCATGCATAGGTTCAGTGGAAAGACTGGGGTGGAATGGACCATAATTTCCCATGCCATGACTTGGTGGCTCGGTGCCAGGAATCCCTAAAATACCAGTTATATTCACAGTAATGTGCCTTATAACCAGAAATGGAGGCAAGTACTAAAGGTAATTCAGTGTTATTCCTAATGGCACAAAATGTCATTTTTGGATGCAACTGGGTGTAAAACGTAACTGTAAAGACATTGGCATTTGCTTCTCTGACAGTAGGCCAATATAGCTTCAGTAAAATCTCCCTCTTTTGCAAGACTTCCGTTACAAAGTTAAGCTTGTGCAGCAACAATTAGAGGGCTCTTCCACACAGCCATATAATCCAGAATATCAAGGCAGAAAATCCTACAATATCTGCTTTAAACTGGATTATCTGAGTTCACACACTGCCATATATTCCAGTTCAAAGCAGAAAATGTGGTATTCAGCTGTGTGGAAGGGACCTAAGACTTCATTTTGTTTCTAAATGACTGAGAAACCTGTGCAACTTTTGACTATTTTAACCCCAGTTCTTTGCCACATCAATATAATATGGGTTTGAAAAATATTTGTTGCTTGATGCTTGCTACTTCTGGAGCTTCATCAACCCTCTAGACTCATTCTTGGCTAGTGTCTTTCATTTTCCTTCCACATCTCCCAGCAACACATCTCCCAAAGTCTGAAACTCAGATCACAGCAAAAGTTATTGGGAAAGGTATTCAGAAACTCCACAGATGTATCATTTCTAAGACAATTGTTTTGTATCTCTCCAGTTAATGGGCGATCACAGCTTTCACCAATAAAAGGTGAATATTAACCAATCCTCTGTACTACCGCCAAATTGAGAACCACTGTCTTGTTGTAGGACTTCTTTTGAATGACCCCTGAGCAGTAAGACCATTGACTGGAGATCTTACCACTTCTAGGACAGACATACTTATCCAAGCTATTGTAATGCATAAAGCTGGGCTTTAGCTCAGCAGGTTAACCAGCAGCTGCAGTTAAATCTTGCCAATCAAAAGGCTGACAGTTTGAAGCCTGGGTCGGGGTGAGCTCCTGGCCTTCATCCTAGCTTTTGCCTACCTAGCAGATCAAAATCAGCAATCGTGAGTAGATAAATAACTTTAGGCAGGGAGGTATTTAAAGGCATCCATAAAGAAATGCCAGGAAAATGCCGGCAATTCGATCAAGGAGGAAATTTACGAACAAAGCCCTTCGGAGCAACAGCTACCCCCATGGATGGAACCAAGCACAGCCTCCAAGATGCTGAAGATGGGAAAGCCTACATCTATGTACAGTTGTCTGTCGTCCTTGTATAACAGCATTGAATGTTTGCTTTATATGTGTTCTGTCCCCTTTGGGGTGAGAAGAGCAGAATATAAATACTTATTTATTTATTTATTTTATTATTAATAAATAAATAAATAAATAATATAAATACTGTAAATAAATAAATACAATATTTATGGCTCTTTCTCTTTGGATTCCAGTTATCAACCATATCAACCATATGTAGCCTATCTACTGCCTCCATGAACACCATAGTGCCTGACCTCATCTTGATTATAGAATCATGAATCAAAGGGCAAATATATATTTCACAAAAATGATTTATTAAACAAAGTTTTAACAAACTTTTCCAAGATTACTTTGTGTGTTGAAGCTTATGATTACAATCTGTACCAGCTTAGTTGTTCCAGTCACATATCTGTGCCATGTGATTTGGATGGTGTTTTAAGCTGTTGCAATTCCCCATCTTATGGGACGACAGGTAAGATGTTATTATTATAATTATCATTACATTGATATGAATACCTTATACCTACTCTTAACTATTCTGACTAAAACCTGTCTGAACTCACTGCCAACTATGCTCTCTGTTCAGTTTCTAACCGGAATTCACATGGAGGATTTACCTTGATAGATACAAAAGCTTTAACTGATTTAACATACGCACACACTTTTCAGATTTCTTTCAAATTCAAAGCCAGTCATAGTGGTTTGAGCATTGCACTATGACTTCAAAAAAAACCTCACAAAAAACCCCTGCTGTGATAAGGTTTGCCTTAGGTTCCCATGAATAATAATAATAATAATAATAATAACAACAACAACAACAACAACAACTTTATTTATATCCCACCACCATCTCCCCAAGGGGATTTGGAGCGGCTTACATGAGGCCAAGCCCGACAACACATCAATAAAACAAAAACAATAAACAAAAACAATACAATTAATATAACTCACATATAAACAGTAACACAAGGATTTAAAAAAACCTATAGCCAGGCCAAATGTAATAGTTTAAAATTTAAAAAATAAACGCTGTTGTGCCTATAACTCAGAAATGAGTTATAGGCACAGCATTTTTAAGAACATTCTTGACACAGAAATGTAATGGATTAGAAAGGGAGCATGAATGCAGTTTGATGCCACTTTAACTGTCATTGTACAAACCATGTAATTATGGGAGTTTTAATTTTACAAAGTCTTTAGCCTTCTCTACCAAAGAGGGCTCATGGTTCCTCGGCCTACAGCTCCCATGACTTTGTAGCATTGAGCCATGGCAGTTAAAGTGATGTCACGCTGCATTGAAACTACAGTGCAGATACATGAACTCTATGAAAATAGCTTCAGGAGGAAAGAAAATAAAGTTGGCAAATCATCAGCCCACCGTTGGCTTGCAAAAGTTGGAAAAGAATCATTCTGCTGCTGAAAGAGAGAGAAGTGTGCTTCAAGCATTTTATAGATATTATGAGAAACTGTGGCTGAAGCCGTTCCCAGTTTTTTCTTTATTCTCCATTACACAAGTGCTTTATTTACATCAGAATCCTTTTCAGAGCTTTTAGAAATTTCTGTGACTACAGAAACACTCTGCTTTATTTTTTGTTACTCATCAATAGCTAAAGAAAACTTCTCCTGAAAGGTGGAGAGCACAGTTTCACAGTGTTTATTAGAAAAAGAAGCAGAAAGAGCAGACAACACAAAGCTGGTTAATAAAAAAGGATAGTAATAATTTACAACTATTTGTAAAATTTGCTATACAGAAATGGAAATAACACATATCGCCTTGCCGCTGAAATCAAACATCAATGTATGGAAGAAAAAAATTCAAAATAGCCAAGTACAAGTACACTTGGGTTCATGGATTCTTTAGGTGAGTCACAAACCTCTTTCACACTGTCCCTATATCCCGAGATCTGACCCCAGATTATCTGCTTTGAACTGGATTATATAAGTCTTCACTGCCAGATAATCTGGGATAAGCAGATAATCTGGGATCAGATCCTGGGATATAGGGCATTGTAGAATCTCATTATAAAATGAGATTTCTGGCCAACAGCAGTGTTTGACAATCCAGACCCAAAAGTGTGACAACTGGGAAGTAAAAAAGGAGGCATTATATGATGTACATAAGCAAAGAAAAGCAGCTTCCAGTGAGCAAAACAGTGAGACAACCTTCATGCTACACAGGGCCCTTCCACACAGCCCTATATCCCAGAATATCAAGGCAGAAAATCCCACAATATCAGCTTTGAACTGGGTTGTCTGAGTCCACACTCAGGTAATGTGGGATTTTCTGCCTTGATATTGTGGAATAAAGGGCTGTGTGGAAGAGCCCTGAGTGTGGACTCAGATAACCCAGGGCTCTTCCACACAGCCCTTTATTCCAGAAAATCCCACATTATCTGAGTGTGGACTTAGATAACCCAGCTCAAAGCAGATATTGTGGGATTTTCTGCCTTGATATTCTGGGATATAGGGCTGAGTGGAAGGGTGCTAACACAATTGCCTAAAGCCAATTGCTAATTGCAGCCAAAAGACCCTTAAAATCAATAGAAGAGTTGGTTCACAATCCAGCAAATTATTCCTTGGGTTTACATACTTTAAATCCAACTCCCAATCTATAATCAGTTTTATAGATACAAAAAATGTCCTGTTTCAATAATAATATTCATACATCTTTCTTTTTAGCAAAACTTCTATAACACAAATAATTACGCTGGTACTACTTTTGAATAAGTGATTTAGATCTTGTTACCAAAGCAGTGTAACTCCCCTTTACCAAGCCAAAAAAAGGCAAGAAGTTTGCAAAAATCGAACAAAATTCAGCTTTGGGTAATGAACCAACTGGGATATGTAAATTTATTGGCTCTTTAGGACTCTCTCTCTCTCTCTCATTTAATTATTTAATAGCTGAATTAATAACTTAATAATGGATTAGGTTCATGCTAAAATTCTAGTTTAAGGCACTTTAAAATAAACTTTATTAAAATGTCCCCTTCATTATAAAATCTTCAGATCCATGGACAAATGTGTTAATTTTAATTAGGTAGTTCCTAATACTGGCATTTAGTGGACAGGGAATGTTGGTCAACCTTTTTGCCAACCCAACCCATAATTGTCATTATTTGCATAATAACCAGATGACACTGCCTGGATAAGGGTGGGGAATTAGCATATGACAGCCCTACATCAGAAAAACTTCCTAGATTAGGGAGGCAAACCATGTAAAACACACCTGTCTTCCAACAGAAAGGAATAGCAAGGGATTCTCCTTTCATGGTGTGACACCTAAAGCAACTGTCTTTTCTCAATACTAGTACTGCCTCATCCATTTTTAAATGTTCTTCAACATAGCTCGGTGAATATAGGAAAGTTTTAAATATGGCTAAGTCATATGGGTACAGTTCTATTTCCTTGAAGCTGGACATAATGGAGCCGTGGTAGTGCAGCGGGTTAAACTGCTAGCTAAAAAAAATTTGCTGACCAGAGGGTTAGCAGTTCAAAATCACGAGTCAGGGTGAGTTCCCAATTGTTAGCCCTAGCTTTTATCAACCTAGCAGTTCAAAAGCATGCAATGTGAGTAGATCAATAGGTACTACCTCAGCAGGAAGGTGAAAGGGCACCTCATGCAGACATGCCGGCAAAACACGATTGGAGATGTCTATGATCAACAGGCTCCTCGGTATGGAAAAATTGAACAACAGCACCACACCATGGCTGGAGCTGAGCATCGCCTCCAGATGCCAGAAATGAAATCTTTGTCTATGTATTGTATGCTGTTGTTTGTTCACAAGGCATTGAATGTCTTATATCTGTATATGGTAATCCACTCTGAGTTCTACTGGGGAGATAAAGCAAAATGTATATAAAATGTATTATTATTATTATTATTATTATTATTATTAGTAGTAGTAGTATTATGATATATCCATTATTTTTTAGCCACACATGGCACCAATGCTAGTTTCAACACTTATTATTCTCAATCAGAGTTTGTCTGAAGGAAATTGGTGGGAAGAACCAACAGTGGTATCACATCCCATGAGAAGAATTTGGCACTCTTGTTTTTCATCAGCCATCTTTCTACTGTTTTGTCTATACCTCAAACTCAATGGGAGACAGCCAGGAAATGGTTCACTGAAAAATTCATTTTTGGGATGCTTCCCATCCTAGTGCAGAAATTAGGGACACCATGTTCAAATTCAATACCTAAAGCTAGATTATTGTATGCAGGCGCCTTCAAGTCAATGTTGACCTTATACATTTCATAGGCTCCTATTAGGCAAGAAGGTGGTCTTTCTAGTTCCTCCCTCTTAAATATAGCCTTCAGCACCTCATATTCACTGGTGGTCTAACTTACTTACTTACTTAGGTGATCCCTCATTGACTGAGTAAGATTGTCTTCCAAGTTAGGTGTACTGGTGGTGGGTACATAGGTGACTGTGGTGTAACATCCTAGTACTAACCAGGACTAACCCTGCCTAGTTTTCAAGACCAGATAGGATATGGTGGTTTTAGGGTATTTAGATTGTTTTAATTGCTGTTTTAAATTTTGTTTTAATTGTTTATATGTTATTATTTTATGTTTTATGATTTACTGTTAATGTATTTATAATTTGTTATGTCTATGCTTTGATGTGGCATCAAATTGTGCCAAGATGTAAGCCACTCGGAGTCCCCCTTGGGGTGAGAAGGGTGGGATAGAGATATGGTAAATAAATAAGTAAATAATAGGCAAGCTATTATCTATAATGATTCCATTTGCTCAAATAGAAGCAAAAAGGAGGAGGAAGAAAATGTAGAAAGAGAAGAAGGTGAAGAGGAGAAGGCCCGCACGGATCATGAAAATGTCCAGAAGAGAGTGCACCAAAGAGAGTGGAGTGTATAAGAACAGCTGTTTTTAAAATATGTCTGTATGCATAACATGTAAGAGAATTCTGACCAGCTAGTATATATAAAATATGAGCATCCCTAATAAACAGCAGCTGTACAATATGGCAAGTTGGATCCTAGTACGGAATATCTTTTAAAGGTGTTTTTGGCACAAGGTTCAGGAGCCAGACTGTCTTGACCGACACTTTCCCAGATGTGCAGGATTAGGGGATCTATCTGTTGGAGCCTCTCACCATGGCAATTTACATTCACAGCCACACCTGGTTTGAATATTGCAATCAGCTCCATTTTCTTTTCCTTTTCCTTTTTTTTCATCCTCCCCATACCATTTTCTGAATGCATTCAATTTTCATTTCTCCAGCAACCGTCTCCTCGCTCCCCCGGCTTTTTATCACTTAATACGTTTTCCTCATTATTGGCATCTGGGCGACATGCTCCATCACAAACACCAAAAGACCAAATCAAGATTAGAAACAACAACAACAAAAAGAGCAAAAAAATAATATTCCCATTTCAGATGGAAGAGCAGATGGCGCTCTTGGCACTTCAGAGGATTTAAACTGACCCTCTGCACCAAGCTGGGGGAAAGACAGACTGTCACCACTGACTGGGAAACACTAAAGGGACCTTATTTTCCCATGCAATGAACAGTAGCCATTTTCTGGTTTCTTCTGTTCTAATTTGTGCACTGCGAGGGAGAAAAAAAATAGGACCACTTTTTGTTTAAAAAATCCAGATCATGCTACTTTGCAATTCCCTGATATTACTTTTTGCCTTTGCTCACACAAAAGCCAAACAATCGTGTTAAATCCTAGGCATTGTTAATACCAGAATAATCCTGAGAAGCCTATATATTAAGAATTTGGTAGGTAGGTACCACAAGTAATGGTTTTGTTTTGTTCTTTTGCCATCATTTTTGTGGGGGACTAATGGCATTACTGGCCAGAGTTTTACAGCATTTACTGTGACATTTTGAAGGACAGATCCTTGGACAGAGGTGCTAGTTTGCCTACAAACCAGACTAAAATAAATGTGATTCTGTGCACAATTTCCTGGTAGAATAATCTTTTGAATCAGTAAAGTTTACATCTGAGTAGAAAAATGTAACCATGCTTTTAAATTTTGAAATAAACTGAAATAAACTTTTAAATTTTGAAATAAACTGAAATAAACCATCAAACAAATGGTGCCCAAATGATCATTTTCAAAACAAATATTTATATTGTTTGTTATTTCTAGTCCATTTTGCACTTTGGCATTTTAATAGCTTTGTTCCAAAAGCTAAACACAAGCTTTGTATGTTACTTTGAGGCCCTGCCATATAAAATCCAGATTATCTGCTTTGACTTAGATTATTGAGCAGTGTAGACTCATATAATCCAGTTCAAAGCAGAGAATGTGAATTATCTGCTTTGATAATCTGGATTATTTGGCAGTGTAGAAAGGTCTTGAGTTTGACAATGCATCTACACTGTAGATTTAATGCAGTTTGTCACCATTTTAATTGCCATGGTTTAATGAGATAGAATCGTGGGATTTGTAGTGTTATCGAGAAATCAGATATCAAAATTTTGAATTACATGAACTATGAGACTTGGCTCCACTGAGAAGTACAGTGAGCACACACACCTTAGATTTATAGTAACCCTTCATGAATTGCCCTGGAATGTTGCCCAACATACCCCGGACTCCGGACATCACTCCCTCAGATTATCATAATCCTCTCACAATAAACTGGGGAGATGTGTGGGAAGCACATAATGAACTTGCATCAGAACCCAGGCTCTTTGTTCCTGTTTCCACCTGATTTCTCTCCTATGCCCCCAGCCACGTTCACTCTTGTGACACCTATTAAAAGGATCATCATCCTAAAATACCCATTGTTCATCTTGGACTAACCCATTGTGTCCAAAGGAGACAGGACATTAAACTCATTACTGACTGCAAACCTGCATTCCTTTCCGATTGTGCCCCTCTAAGGGGTGGATCAATAAATGGACAGACACTTCAAAATAATCCAATGACAGTTTGAGTTTCGTGTCACAACAAAGACCAGCTAGCGATGACATCTGAAGGAATCCCAGACCAATTGCAAAGCAGATCCTAATTGGACAGTTTCTGAGCCAATCAGAAGCTAGTGAGGGTATCTTGGATAGGTGTCAAATGAAATAGATATGCTCTGTGTTCACAGCTGTGGTATGTCAGCTCTTTGGAGTGCTTTCTTCACTGACATCCTCTCTGGCCAACGTGAATAAAACTCTCATTTTGCCTTTCATCATTTTGTGTCTCATATGACTTCTGGAAAGTTAGACATGCCAGGCTCCTGGACCTGCAGTTCTTGCGGTAGCTAAAATCACATCAGTAATTTGGTGAGGTACCATCACTCTTCGGCAGAGAAAGCTATAGACTTTATAAAGCTGCAATTCCCATGAATCCATACCACTGAACCATGGCAGTTAAAGTAGTGTCAAACTGCATTCATTCTACAGTTTAGATGAACCCTAAGTTGTACCAACAATGATCAACTGGAATCTATGCACGGAAAAGAGTGTGAAGCAGAGCACAGGTGAGATTGCCACCTCAGGTAACTCTATTGAGTTAAAAGGATGAAGGACCTATTTTGTAAAACACATGCAGTACATCATATTATCTAGTGAAGGGAAATATGCTCCTCTGAGCATTCTTGATATGTATGTTGTCCCAAATACTAACTTGGACCCGTTTTGTATACCATGGCTTCAGTGAGTAGCCATCAGGAGATGTAGTGTTCCCATGTCTCATGAGATGAGATGTGGAAATCTCATAAGATTTTTACTTTTCATAAGATCTCAATAGCCTTATACAAAATGTGCTACTTGGCCTAACCCATTCTTCCACCAGACATCTAGCATTTGCTCAATTTCCATTGCATTGTGGGCTCTTCGGGCAGTTACTGCTACCTTACTGGGACTGGGAAGAATTTTTTCTATGTTATTGTGACACATATTTTATCTTCCCTGAGGATTGCGTGCACATCAGGGTGTGTTTATGTTATTAACAAAGTGTGCTCAGTATACGTTATCTTTGGCTAAATTACCAGACATCTGTTCCTTCTGCTTATATTGCAATGCGCATTGTCTAATGCCCTTGTGTATGAATATATATGGTTTTCTTTAGCAAGACAGGTAGATTGACTTTTAGCTGCTTTTTGTCACAACTGGAGAAAACTTTTTAAAGGATGGTGAAGCTGATGAGACCTTAGCCATCCCTTTTTGATGACATGTATTTTTTGAAGAATCCCTCAACTCTCCAGGATAAATGAGAGGATTCTTTCTTTCCTCCACTGGATTAAAAGCTTGCCAAATGGGCAAAAGGAAAGGTAGATTCTGGATCCAAGAAAATTTTACAATCTTTGGTAATAGAGGAGGAGTTTGCAAGATTAGATTTAAAGCATTTGCCCCTTTTAACAAATATTATAAACTCACACTCCAACTTGTTTCAGACTTATAGTTTCATGCCATGTTTTGGCAGAACAATATGAAATATCACAAAGAGTGTTCCTAAAATACCAACAATTTTTTTGGTCTTTGTTTGATGGATGAATTTTTTTTCTTTTTCTCTGGCTTCTTCCCATCTTTCCCCCTTTTTTTGCTTATTGCCATTCACACCAGCTGCTATAAAACTGCTATAAAAATACTCCCAGTACAGATCTTGACCGTAGATCACTGCACCTAGACCCAGCTGCAGATGGATGGAGCAGCTGGTCCAAAGAGGTGCTGTTTCTGTGGCGCGCGCACACACACACATCCATATACACACTTGCTTGTGATGCATGGAGCCGCACAGTTACTCCCTAGCCTCAATTCCAGCTCAGGCACAGATTTATGAAGTAATGAGCCACCTACCAGAAGGGGAAAAGAGAAAGCGGAGGGAAGGGGAGTTTAAGCTCTCTGGCATACTTTCAGTAAACATACATGAATATTCTTTGATGGTACAGAACTGTTGTTTGGACTTCAAAAGTCTCGCTAGCACTTCTTAGGAGAATAAAGCTGACCAACAAGTGAGAGCCAATATTATTAACTGGCAAGACTTGCAAGGAAAAGAAGGATAATGCTTTTTCTCTCCCCTTTCCCCCTTTTCACCACAGACAGACACACAGAGACACACACAAGCTGATTTGGTCTCTCTTTTCAAGTGATCCCTACCAAATGCTATCCAAATGCAACATCTTCCCTTAGTGACATGAAAAGTATTTACGGTAGTTACTTTTAATGAGCTTCAAATTTTTAATGTGTGAGTGAATGAGGCTCAGAGATTCTCACAGATTACTTACAGGATGCACCTGAGTGCTGGCAACCAGAACAGGCCAAACTTGGTGGCTTCCATTTCAAAAGCATCCAGCAGAGCCAAGGCTGTTGGAGAAAGGAGCCAGAGCTGGCCTCAAGCATTTTGGCACATGAGGAGAAAGTGGGTCTGAAGAACCCCAGGATTGGTGGCCTTTCATCACATATCCCTCTCAAACCTGCTAATTGCCAAGCACCAAGACTTCAGCCAGTCCATACCATCTTCATAAAGTTATGCCTTTCATTTCTGTTTTAATACAATTTAATTTATTATCTGCTTATATTTGTTCTAATGGGAAAAATTCCAAGTATGTAAATACCAATGTCCTGATCAGTTCAGATTTCAAATAGCTTTCAATGGAATGACACACTATGACCTTTAGGTGGGTATTTATACACTGCATATATTAGATAAAGTTGGTTATTATGAGAATCGTTGCCCCTATGTAATTGTGAAGGGGAAATCAAAGTGCCAAACCCCATTTACAGCTCTTTAATCCCCCAATTTTCAAGTTCCTCCAAATTTGCCAAACTATTCAAACATTCATGCAATTTTGTCACTTGAAAATATATAAAAACCACTCTCATATGTGTTGGTGTAATTCTTTCTCTCCAAAATCTTTAAAATTGGCAACAGACCAATTTTGTCTAGAACAAGGAGGAGAAATCACAGGGAAGCAGAAGTTAAACTGATCCCCATCCTTCTTGTTGGTGGCATTGGAAGTAGGCATTTTTAATGAAGGCTGCCATTTTGAATTTCCCAGAATTTAAAAATCAGCTCCCAACAGGACTTTCTGAATAAGACAAATGGTAGCTGAGCCAATTATTTCACTATCTCCCACCAAAAATAGCTTTTCTCATCCCCCAAAAAATGCACAAACAAAACAGCAGATTTTGAAATGGGAAGATAGTGGAGATATGCCCTTTTCCAATTAGTTGTGCGGACACTCACAAGCTAATGCAACTTTACACTGCATTATTTGACAGTATAGAAACATCCTGGAGGAAGACACAAGCAAATTACTCCTTGTAATTGTCAAATCTTGCCAAAAAAACAACAAACCTGTGATACATTTGACTAAATATTTTGGGATGTAATTGAATGCACATAGTGGTAGAACTAATAGTGCCAATTTCATAGAAAACTCATGGCTTTGTTTCACCTCTGTCTTCTCTGACCCCTGTTTCTCTGATAGCTGAGCAGATCAGTTGTTATTCTCCCCACAATAAATAGATCATTTTCCAGTCATGAATGAAAAATGATATTTAGTCTTAATATACCACCTAACCCAAACCACAACACCCATGCTCACAAAACCATAATCAGCTGCAATGTTTTTCTGCCACACGAGCATTGACCTTTACCACACCATAGTACTGGATTTGAGGGCCAACTCCGTTGACTTCTTTAAAAAATGAAAATAGTAGCTATCAGCAAACAAGAAAAAGAAAGTGGGACAGCTGAGAAAGACACTTCCCACAATGCAACGAGTGCAATCGTAACCTAAAGGCATGTGAAATGTTTTACAGCTAGGAAAAATCTCTGGAAAAAAAGCAACAGAGTTTTAACAGCTTCAAAGGAAGGTGACAACAAAGAAGAATCTGATTTTTTCCCCTTTTAAATAAATCAAGAGATGGTAGAGTAAGCCTAACTACTATATAGACATTTATTTTATAGTCAAGGAACACATAGACATGAGTTCTCCTTGGTATAAAAAACAAAACCTCACAAATCGAACAGTCCAGCTTGAAAGCTGATGGTCTCTACCATTTTCAACGTTTATTTGGAAGAGAAAAAAATAATATCAACTGCACCTCTACAGTAGCTCTGCCTTATCTTGATTTCTGCACAGAAAATACTATTTTCAACATACAAAATCCATGTGTGTTAACAGCCCTTGAAAAGTGAGGAGAAAAGTGGTAATATCATTCATTCTTTCATATAAGGACAATATTTCACCAGATTAAAATGACTAGTTATTAGCCCTTTCTGTCTCTCAAAAGGAGATTGTACTTCACAGTCAGAAGATGTGTCTCTGAGTCAAGTGTGAAATACACTGAAATACTGAAAATGAGATGAATAAAAAGTGATTTAACAAAAAAAAGGCACCTAACTCTGGGTGATCACTGAAGTCAGTGCTTCATTTAACCTGAAATGAACTTTTTATGTCTTTAAGAATTCTTTTTTTAAAAAAATTAGGACATGTACCTCCATTCATTCTGAATGCTCCAAGGTCTCCCAACAGTATCCTGGTCCTCTATCACTGCCACAGACCAGGCCCGTAGCCAGGATTTCGTTTCGGGGGGGGGGGCTGATTTTTTTTCAGGGAGGGTTTCGAGGGGGCTGAGTTTTGGGGGGGGGCTGAGTGAGTGAAAGAGGGTCTATCCTAGTAAACCTTTTGTATCATTACCCCAATACCCCCATGCATATGGGATATATTGAGTATGGTGATCAGATCATGATATGAATAAACATAACAGTTTAAATAATGCACCAGTAAGGCCTTTTCGCGAATCACCATGAGAATTTGGGGGGGGGGGGGGCTGAAGCCCCCCAAGCCCCCCCCCCCCCCGGCTACATGCCTGCCACAGACAACTCACTCCTTTTGCCATAAGAAAAAACTTGTAGGAAATTCCAGTCCTCTTGGGAACCATAATCACATTATTTGTTTCAGAACAGAAGTTGAAATCAAACAGTCTTGCAGACTCTATTAGATTCAGCACCCAGCTTTCCTTACCATTAGCTGTAACAGCAGGACTGCTGGAACAAGTAGTTACATGTTTCTCATTCTGGGATGCTATAGGACAGTGGTTCTCAACCTGTGGGTCCTCAGATGTTTTGGCCTTCAACTCTCAGAAATCCTAACAGCTGGTAAACTGGCTGGGATTTCAGGGAGGTGGGGACTCACAGGTTGAGAACCACTGCTATAGGCAGTCAGAAGGACCTACCCTATATACTCACATATAAGTCTAGACATTTATGACAAAATTTCAACCTGAAAAACTTGAGCCCATGTGTGTACTACATTTACCTCTTATATATAAAAAAAACCCATCCCTTTATCTGAGTGGTGAAAGGTGAGAATTCTGTCCATTCCAAGAGAACCTAAAAGAAGCTCCAGTCTTCTCTCTACTCTCTCCATCATGGCACTGCATCTGACCTTTCTGAATGCCTGCGCAAGAAAGTGGTAGTGTGGCTATGGGTAGCTGGCCCTTGAGGTGGCACTGGTGCTTTCCATTCTCCACATCAAGACCTCAACTTATTCATGAGGCAAAAATCCATAAATGTGATTCCCCAAACCTATCCTTGACTTATACATGAGGTCGATTCATATATGAGTATTCACGGTAAATTGAATAAACAGGGTAGGAATTGTGCATCTTTCCAGTTGCTGTCGGACAGCAATTTCCATGATCCCTTATTGCTGATCATGCTGGCTACAGTTGTAGGGATTTACAGTTCAGCGACATTTGGAGTGGGGCCACTTACTCTAAATAAACACTGTGGCCAAAATAATCGACGGCAGTTACAAACGCATAACCTGGAGTTACGCACTCACAATTATTGCATATACATGATCTCTGGTTGAAGGGCTAAGCAGGGGCAACTTACAGTGCAGCAGCAACTCCATTTAGTGGGGATCTATCCTCCTGTTGGTCATGAACAGCTTAGGTCCAGACTATTTGACAAACTGCATCTCCCTCTATAGACCAACTTGGACACTGTGATCATCGGGGGAGGTCCTCCTCTCAATTCCATTCCTGTCCCAACCACGGTTGGTGGGAACGAGAGAAAGGGCCTTCTCCGTGGCTGCCCCCCACCTCTGGAACTCCCTTCCTCAGGAGTTAAAGATGACCCCCTCCCTCCCCACTTTCAAGAAACAGCTGAAGACATACCTTTGCTCACTGGCTTACAAGGAGGAGGAATAATAGTTGGTAATACTACCATTATACCACTGATTAATAGTTGCCATCCGTATCCGTGCCCTGCTCACCCCACCACTTCAATAGATATCTTCAGCAATGATTAATTGTTTTGCCCCTAGGAAGTGGGAAATTATTGTTTCCATTCAATATTTGATGTTTTGTCTTATGGCTGTGTTTTTTATTTAATTTTAGTTTGTTAAGTTATAATTCGTGTTTATATGTTGGGTTGTTTAAAGTTTGTTAGTATGGATGTATTGTTGTTGTATTCAGGCACTGAATGTTTGCCTTTTATGTTTGGAATCTGCCCCGAGTCTCTTCAAGGAGATAGAGAGGAATATAAATAAAGTTGTTGTTGTTGTTGTTGTTGTTGTTGTTGTTATTATTATTATTATTATTATTATTATTATTATTATTAAGCAGTTGGCTGACATACCCTCCTTCCCATGAGTAATCTGTTGTGCAAGGGAAGATTATTTCTGCCTTGAAATAACTCACAGGAAGGGAAAGAAATGGCAGCCATTTCTTTCTAGACCAATAGGGAAACAGATCCTTGCCAACTGCAGTGGTTGCTGCCTTTTAAGCGAGGATGCAGATGGGGTTGGGATAGCATGCACTGCGTTGCACTGTCTCAGATCTAGAATTCTGCCCTGCCTTTTTGCTGCCTTTTTCATAGTAGGGTACATAGACCTGATAGGGCCTGAGAGACCAATGTGGACGCGGTGTCTTGAAAGTCAGATACAAATATTGCACATCCCCTCCCTCCAAAATACACCCTATTTATTTAACAGAATGAAGATTTAGCAACATGCCTGCATTAGAGGTGATCTTGAACAAGGAAAATATTATTTATTTATTTATTTACAGTTCTTATATTCCGCCCTTCTCACCCCGCAGGGGACTCAGGGCGGATTACAGTAAACACATATATGGCAAACATTCAATGCCAGTTTGACAAACAACATTTAACAGACAAAGGCTATTTAACTTTTTTTTTCTGGCCGCCAGGGGAGCTGCTGCTTTTCATCGTCCATCAACGACACCGATGAAGTTCTTCCGCATTCCACATTCCCCGGAGTCTTCTTTCTTTATGGCTTCATAAATTAGTTAAATTTAGCCTCCCACACAAGGTGGTACCTTATTTTCCTACTTGACAGATGCAACTGTCTTTCGGGTTGCAAAGGTCGACAACGGGCTACACAATGGCTGGACACCCACTCCAGCCCGGGCTGGCTTCGAACTCATGACCTTTTGGTCAGAGTGATCTTAATGCAGCTGACACTCAGCCAGCTGCGCCACAATCCCGGTGCTAAGGTATTAGAGAATGACAGTAAACATCATTGTTATTATTATTATTATTATTATTATTATTATTATTATTATTGTTATTATTATTATTATTATTATTATTATTATTATTGCTATAATTAACCTTTTTCACTCCTTAAAAGAGACTCAAAGAAAAACTCAGAGAGGGAATCACACAAAGGAGAGAAGAGATGAAGCAAAGATCCTAAGAATAGCCATCTGTGTCACAAAAGGGGAACAGTAAATTTGCACAAAGAATATAGGGCTTTTCCAGGTCACCCTGACTTTCTAAGCCTGTCTGCTATTTTCCTCTGCTGTTTTAAGCATTGCTGGTTTGCCAACATTATTTGAGTCATATTTGTAGACATTTACAGGAGGCAAGTTTTCCCTACCATTCATATCACCTTAACAGAAGAAGAAAAAAACTCCACGTCAGCACACGTCAAGTTGTTTTGTAAGGCAGGGACAAGAAAGGAAAGGAAGACAACTTCATATACGTCTGAAATCATTCTTGTCTCATATGCCCTTTTGAAACTATAAAGAGAGAAAGGTCAATGAGAATGTCTCACCACAGAGGAAATAGATGGGTTTTTTTTCTGTACTAGCTGATTTCTTACAGACACAGGACAGGATGATGACACGTCTTCAACTCTGAAACAATACTTTAGTTGGCCAGAATAACTTGTTTTCAGTACCTTCTTTTATTTTTATGACTGACTTTGACCTTTGGTCAATTGCAGGTTATTTTGCTGTGTTTACATGGGCTTAATTTACTGTAACCAGACTGCTCAGTACACCTCTGTGTACTGTACATCTATTTTTTATGTACTTGCAAAGCAAAAGAACCCGGTTTTGTCTGGATGAAAACCCTCAACGTAGTGTACTCTTATCTTATTCTCTCCTTCACCCCACCACAGAAAAACGATCTTTATCTGCCTTCAAAAGGTATTCATTTAGCCTATAGCAGTTCCGTATGGCTTATAAACTCCCTTCTCTCCCTCACCCCCTGCCTCTCTTCATTACGGCCTCAGTCTTTCTTCCTCACACTAACCTTTCCCTCCAAATTGGTGTTATTTCAGCCTTTCCATTGCTTAACCTTCCCTCCCTCAAAAAAAGGTTTTCCTGGGTCTGAAAGAGAGGTACAGGTGGCCCTCAAAATTGAATGTGTGTAGGATGGTGGCCCTCCATAGCGCAGATATCACCCTCTGATATCTAGAAATTACAGCAAAATTACTCCCTACCTCTCTTTGGAGGCACAAGGGGCCTCTCTGAATTCCAGAATGGTATTGGGGAAATGTCCTTTCCGAAGATGGAAGTTGCTTATCCATACACAATGGCTTCTTATTTCTTAGACAGAACAACAACAAACCACTTTGTGTTCCCTTAGGGGGAGAAAAGCAGTATATACATTATTTATTTGTATACCGCTTTTCTCACCCTGAGGGGGACTCAAAGTGGTTTCCACATAGGTAATGGCAAAATTCAATGCCAGTACAAGCAATTATAAGTATACATTACAATTAGACATAAATCAAATTAAAAATACATCCATAAGCAGTAAAACAATCATTACAACAATAAAACAGTCTTGTCTGTCGAATCGCCGTTCCAATCATTGTCTATCTGAAATGCTGCATACATTTGCTTCTACTGCCCGAAGGCCTGGTCCCAAAAACATGATTTTAATTTTTTTCTGAAAGTCAGAAGGGAGGGAGCGGATCTTACCTCATTTGGGAGTGTGTTCCACAGGCGGGGGACCACAGCCGAGAAGGCCCTGTCTCTCATCCCCACCAGGTGCATCTGTGCTGTTGACGGGAGCAAGAGCAGGGCCTCCCCGGATGGTCTTAGATTACGAGGTGGGACGTAGGGGTGGATGCGTTAGGATAAGGAAGCTGGGCCAGAACTGTATAGAGCTTTATATAAATGTAGTAAACACATAAACAAACAAGCATTAAATTCAACCCATTTTGAAAGCTTTACTTACATTTACTTTTCATTTATAGGATACAGAAAATAGAATCCACAAGGTTATCCCATTTCACTTCCTAAATCACAGAGCCAGTCAGCCATAAAAGTTCACTATTACAAGAAACTATGGTATGTTGGTGGTGGGAACTATATTCCCATTTCACTTTTGGATCAAGGAACCTTGGAGATTATCCAGTAACAGACAAGACTATGTTTAACGAACGCAAGTTTGAGATTGCTAGCATGCACGCATCCTACTTCCATTTACACATGTATCAAAGGCAAGGCTGCAAATGTTCAATAATAAGATTGGGTGGCTGGCAATGCATGCACATAGGCCTAAAGATGCATACATATATACACACACATGCACACACTCTGGTCTCCACAAAACGGATATCCCAGTGCAGGCACATCCCACAGTAGTCTCCAATGAGATTGCTGTTTTCACACCTGTTTCAAACTGTTTACTCACTGCTATTTGCAGCTGGTAAAGAGCAATTGTGGAAATCAAGGAATAACACGCACACAGCCCAGGTGATCATTTGGACTGTGGGGTCCTGCTGGGGCCAGGTGTAACCAACTGCAACCACGATTATAGATTGTGTACACCTCATCATAAGAAATGCCAAGATGTAAAAATAAAACTGCTTTTCAAAAGTATTATTATTCAGAATTACAGGGAGCAAAGGATCCAAAGAATGAGCAGGAATGCAAGCAGCCTAGAACGTAAGTTTTATTTTATTATTTTTTCTACAGTTTCCAAGAAAACATGCAACAGAAAGGGCTGCACCTCCATCTTCTGGCAAATAGGAACAACTGCATGTTCAGACTTATCAACAGTAGTTTGTAAACTGCAATCTAAATATTTCAATTATAATATTTAGATTGAAATATTTCAATTATAATGTAGGAGCCCCCGGTGGCGCAGTGGGTCAAACCCTTGTGCTGGTAGGACTGAAGACCGACAGGCCATAGGTTTAAATCCGGGAAGAGTGTGGATGAGCTCCCTCTGTCAGCTCCAGCTCCCCATGCGGGGACATGAGAGAAGCCTCCCACAAGGATGGTAAAACACCAAAACATCCGGGTGTCCCCTGGGCAATGTCCTTGCAGACAGCCAATTCTCTCACACCAGAAGCGACTTGCAGTTTCTCAAGTCACTCCTAACACACACAAAAAATTATAATATGCAAATCAGAGACAATTGGGTGTTATCCTGTGATCCTTTGTGGATGTAGAGCCCTGCCCAATAATCCAAAAGCCCCTTTTGAAGAAGAGATTCTTTGGCCCCTCCTACACTGCCATATTATCCAATTAAAAAAAAAAAGAGAAAATCTGGATTGTATATGGCAGTGTAGAAGGGGTCTTTGTCTTCCCCAGTGATGGAAAACAGGACTCTGAATATGAATTCCAACCTTCATACACAGTTTTCTTATGTGTTTCCCCATCTTTTTTTTCTTTTCCCTTCCTTTTTTTTATACTTACAGGTTTCATTTTTCCTCTCGGGTGCACCCAAAGCCTTTCTTGATCCTACCAAAGTCTGCCCTTCGATACTCCCTTTCCTTCATATTGTCTGTGTAAGATAGATACAGCAGCATCAGGCCTTCCATGCAATTCTTCCTGCCTCTGGCTATTGCATTTCACATCTCAGGTGTCAGAACAGGGTGTCTACATGACAAGCCAGAAAAGTTGGAGATTGGCCTTCTTCTTGCTGGTCACATGGGTACCCTGGTCTGAGATCAGCACATATGACAGGTGATGGACAAGCACTCTCACAGAACTCTCTGCCCAGCTTGGAGCAGGAGACATGACAAACAAGATAACAACCCATTTTTTCATATCAGGTGCAACTTGCAAGTCACTTCCGGTGTGAGAAAATTGACCGTCTGCAAGGACATTGTCCAGGGTATGCCTTGATGTTTGATGTTTTACCATCCTTTTACCATCCTCTCATGTCCCCACATAGGAGCTGGAGCTGACAGAAGGAGCTCTACCCCCTCTCCCCATATTTGAACCCCTGACCTTTGAACAACAGCCCTATGGCACAAGGCTTTAACCCATTGCACCACCATGGGTTGATGTAGTCATACAGCCCTGAATCTAACACATATTTGCTGGATCCTGGGCTCCTCCAAGCCAGATTTACGCCAAGCAGATAAGTCCCTAATAGACAAATCCCAAGTCTTGATTTTTCAGAGGCATCAAGTAAATTGCCTTAGACTACAAAAGTTTGTGTAACTTCCTTCCCTCAGGCCACTTCCACACTGCCATAGAAAATCCAGATTATGTGCTTTGAACTTGATTATATAGCAGTGTGGGCTCATATAATTCAGTTCCAAGCAGATAATGTGGAATATCTGCTTTGATAATCTGAATTATATAGCAGTGTAGAAGGGGTTTCAGTTAGTTTCTAAAGTGCACTACTAGCTTGTCGTGCTGTCCCATAGTCAGATTTAATAACCTTCCTGTCCTTCTTTGATAACTAACTTTCTGAATATCCCTATTTCTGAGTGGGCGAGTAGAGTTCTCCTCTCCAGGAGTCTTTATTTCTAGGCACGACAGGTTGAAAAAATGGTGTGACTGGGGTCTGTTTCAAACTACAATTCTAAGCTGCAGTAAGAAATAACCATTTAAATTTAGAAACAAATTCTAAAAATCTTGGAAAGCAGTGATTAATACAAGACACAATGAATTACATAAACTACTGCAGTAAAACCCAGCATGCTGTCAAGAGATTTAAAGCATGTAATTAGAAAGGGCTTTGGCTTTTTTTTCTTCAAAAAGCAGTTCTTTGTGGGAGAGCACCCATAACTTAAGGACTATTTTTGAGGATGAAAGCCAATAATAGAATCATCTATCATGTAGGTAAATCACAGAAGACATACACATTTTGTGGCTCACAAAATCTCACACATCTTTGTATGGAGGGGCAAAATGCAATGCCAGTCGACAAAACAGAAGATGACTGGAAAAGAGAAGAGGAATCTGGGGGAGAGTGAAAATACTGCAGGAAAGAAATGGAAATGAATATTTGGGGGGGGGGGGGTTTAAAAACAGAGGGAAAGAGAAGTCCCAAAAGAGCAGCAGAAGGAAGGGAAGGGAAGGGAAGGGAAGGGAAGGGAAGGGAAGGGAAGGGAAGGGAAGGGAAGGGAAGGGAAGGGAAGGGAAGGGAAGGGAAGGGAAGGAAGGAAGGAAGGAAGGAAGGAAGGAAGGAAGGAAAGAAGGAAGGCAAAAAAAGTCAGAGGAGAAGGAATAATGGTGGGTGAGTGAAGATGGACGTCAGCCAGCAGAGCTACCATCTCTTTGACCAGTGATTTGCAACCTTCCTAATGCCGCGACCCCTTAATACAGTTCCTTATGTTGCGATGACCCCCAACCATAAAATTATTTTTGTTGGTACTACATAACTGTAATTTTGCTACTGTTACGAATCATAATGTAAATATCAGATATGCCGGATGTATTTTCATTCACTGGACCAAATTTGGCACAAATACCCAATACGGCCAAATTTGAATACTAGTGGGATGGGAGGGGGGTTGATTTTGTCATTTAGGAGTTGTAGTTGCTGGGATTTATATTTAACCTACAATCAAAGAGCATTTTGAACTCCATCAATGATGGAATTGAACCAGACTTGGCACACAGAACACCCATGACCAACAGAAAATACTGGAAGGGTCAGGTGGCCGCTGACTTTGAATTTTGGAGTTGTAGTTCACCTATATCCAGAGAGCACTGTGGGCTCAAACAATGATCGATCTGGAACAAACTTGGCAAAATACTCAATATGCTCAGATGTAAACACTGGAGGAGTTTGGGAAAAATAGACTGGACATTTGGGAGTTGTAGTTGTTGGGATTTATAGTTTACCTACAATAAAGAGCATTTTGAATCCCACCAACAATAGAATTGGGCCAAACTTCTCACAAAGAATCCCCATGACCAACAGAAAATACTATGTTTTCTGATGCTCTTTGGTGACCCCTCTGACACTCCCTCATGATCCCCCCAGGGGTTCCGATCCCCAGGTTGAGAAACACTGTCTTTGACAGTGCTCCAAGGAAGTTCCCATCCCCCTCCTGCCTTTCCTTTTTTCCTTTCTTCCTTCCTTTCTTCCTTCCTTACCTCTCCAGGCTCTCTCTCTTGCTTGCACTGGCATTTGGGGCTGATATTCTGGACTCTCTTCCTGCCCATATATATGGGAGAAATATAAGGTTGGTAAGGGAACCAGGAGCATTTTTTAAAATTACCCTTCGAGTAAAACATGGATGTGTTGGATTAAATGAGACATGGACGGGAAAATATGGATGTGATCGATGAAATGAGGGAAGAGGAGGAAAATATTTGGAGAGACAGACACAGAGAGAGAGCTGTGAAGAGTCAGTGAAGACATGAAGGGGAAAATATAGATGCAATGGATGAGATGAAAGGAGGAAGACACTTGTGTAGAAAGACAGCTGTGAAGTATCAATAGAAGACATGGAGGGGACTGGAGAAATGATACAATAAAGACAAACAAGGGTGAATGAAAGAGTATAATTATGTATAGATAAGATGTAAGGTGGAGGAGACACAGTACAATTGTGCAATTTAGGAAGGTCATCCCATGTAATCATTTTCAAACCTGTCCAAAAAACCAACTTGCATTTTCTTCCCTCTTAAGTTCAAAATAGTATCATGCTATGTAACATGATTTTTGTTCCCAGATTAGCATAAAAGCATTGAAAAAGTTTATCAAACTGGATTTAAAAAAATTGTGGACATCCTGCAGCACCTTTTGTTATAGTTTTTCAATGAATATCTCGTTGAGTTTCAGCCAATTCAGCAGAGTTTGTGGCAGCCACAAAAACCAAGATTCTGGAGTATAGCAACCACTTTCAAAGTAAGTACCACACAGTTAAACTAACACTTTCAAACCAGGAACAGAAAATGTTTCAACTTTTTTACATAATGTAATTGATGGGATTTTTCACCTTCATTCTGAAACTTTATTGTAATGTAAATTTGTTGTCACATAACGTTATTGAAAAGTCTACCCAACCCCCACCCCCACCCCAAGCCAGGATTTTGATTCGGGGGGGGGGGGATGAGTGAAGGAGGGTCTACCCTAGCAAACCTTTTGTATCGTTACCCCAATACCCCCACGCATATGGGATATATTGAGCATGGTGATCAGATCATGATATGAATAAACATAACAGTTTAAATAATGTACCAGTAAGGCCTTCTCGCGGACCACCATGAGAATTTCGGGGGGAGGGGGCTGAAGCCCCTCAAGCCCCCCCCCTCCCCAGGCTAAATGCCTGCCTCTGTCTGTCTGTATGTCTTGTATGTCAAAAACAGCATTGAATGTTTGTTGTGTATATGTACATTGCGATCTGCCCTGAGTCCCCTTCGGGGTGAGAAGGGCAGAATATAAATACTGTAAATAAATAAATAAATAAATACATTCTGTTTATTCCTATTTTTGGAATAGCAAAACTGCAATACATTACTATTTCATCTTGTCTGGAAGGCCTAAGATAACAGTCCTTCTGTGGTTCTCTGTGGGCATATGTACACTGAACTAGAAATAAAGGTCTGCATATTTGATAATTTTTATGGATAGCTCTCCATAATAGGGAAATTCCATTAGCTTGAATTGGGCTGATTTAGTAAATTTATCAATTTTCTAACACTAGAGGAAGATGCTACTTATTATCAACACTTAGTCTGAGATGAAAGGATTATTTCTAAATCAATGTGCTATTATTAAAGCTATTTCATTATTTTTATTAGTAGTAGTAAAGAGATTGATTGAAGAGGCCACATTCATTCTACACAGACCAAATCAAAACCCATCTTACTGAATTATAGTAATAATCTTTTGCAAAAGAAAGAAATATCAAGAATATATCATATGCACAAAAAAGTCTCCCTGTTGCTAGCCTATGAATACTTTCATTGGAAGCTAGAAAACACCTGGGGAAGGGGCACAAAGCATTTCACAGCCAGAACTGCAACATAACCATGACTAATTGTGAGTCACATGTCCGTACAGTTGTAGATTGTACTTTAGATGGTTTCTGTCAAAATTCCACAGCAAAGAATTCTTCAAGCTCTGCACGTTTTATATATCAAAACCACCTGGACAGATGTTCCTTCAACTGTTGCCATTACCTCATGACAATCAAAATTGCATCCTGTAAATCACTGTAATACCCATCATGGATGTAATGAATTATGTCTGGATGCACATCATCCTGAAGTGCAAGATACAGAAGGTAGAGACTGTCCCTCTGGATTTATGGTTGCAGGGCACTTAACCACAGCACTCCCAGAAAATCCAGAACAAGCCTTTAGATATAGAAATTGGGATTTCATAATGTCTTGTAGTTTACATGCCTCACTACATCATTTTTTTTTCTTAATCTACTATCTCTGCTTTCATTATAGTGTTAGTGTTGGCTTTTACAGTTGGCAAAATACATAAATAAGAACAGTCATCCTTATTAGTAATGTACACGTGTGATAATTATATTCATACATATTTTGCTGTCACAGAAATGTGCATAGCTGCATACAAACCCCATTTGTAAGGTTTGATCTATCCTGATGTGCCTATGAAAATGTTGACAATTTCCGCTACCTTGGCAGCCACCTCTCCACAAAACTCAACATTGACACTGACATACAACACCACCTGAGCTCTGTGAGTGCAGCATTTTTCCAAATGAAGCAGAGTGTGTTTGAGGACCGGGACATCCGTAGGGATACCAAGGTGCTTGCTTATAAAGCCATTATCCTCCCAACTCTGCTGTATGCCTGCAGAACGTGGACTATCTACAGACATCACATGCAACCCCTGGAACAATTTCATCAGCGTTGCTTCTGAAAAATCCTGTAAATCTCTTGGGAAGACAGGTGGACAAATGTCAGCGTGCTGGAAGAAGCAAAGACCACCAGCATTGAAGCAATGATCCTCTGCCATCAACTCTGCTGGACAGGCCAAGTTGTCTGAATGCCCACCACCATCTCCCAAAGCAGTTGATCTACTCCGAACTCAAGAACAGAAAACAGAATGTTGGATACATGAAAGGAGATTTAAAGGTGGGCTCAAAGCCAATCTTAAAAACTGTGGCATTGACACCGAGAACTGGGAGCCCTGGCCCTTGAGCACTCTGGCTGAAGGTCAGCTGTGACCAGCTGTGCTGTAGAATTTGAAGAGGCACGAATGGAGGATGAAAGAGAGAAACATGCCAAGAGGAAGGCATGTCAAGCTAACCTTGACTGGGACCGCCTTCCACCTGGAAACCAATGCCCTCACTGCAGGAGAACATGGAGGTCAAGAATAGGGCTCCACAATCACCTACATACCCACCGCCAGTACGTCAAACTTGGAGGACCCTCATCCTCGGGCTACGAGTGATTGCTGATAAGTTTCCAGTCTCAATTAAAAGTGAAGACATTTATTCTGAATAATCAATTTACATATCCATACAACATGATTACTGAGGCTCTGTTTTAACATGTTTGCACATCCTAGAAAAAAGGGCAATGAGTACCCTATGATCCTCCAAGTCTTCTTTGCATGCTTCCACTTGTGCTGCCAATCTTCTGTTTGAAAGTATCAAACAGAACCTTTTATAAGGCTACAGCACATGTAAAACAACAGGCCCATGTGTAAACCAGATGTAAATATTTTGCGGACCTCAGTCTTTCAGAAGTCATGCCTGTTACATTTTTCTCCACCATCACCTCTGCCATTTTCTGTAATATGTATATGCAACATCTCTGACAGTATAAAAGACCAAAAGAGCAATGAATTATGCAGACATAGGGTTTTTTTTCTAAAATGTAAGCAACATACGCAAGATATCATAATAAATTTAGTTTATGGATTGTGTTTTTTTAAAAAAAATCTGTTCCACGCATGTGCTATTGTGGAAAATGGCAGGGTAGTGACAGCTCAAACGCTGATAAACAAGCTGCATTTAACAGATATCTATCTCCCTTGAGGTTCGGTCAGCCTATTGCATTTTCCATGGTATTATTCTAGCAAGGAAAATCTTAGTAATAGTATTTGAACTAACAGGTGTTTTCAGTTTACATGCCAAGAGGGTCAAATTATTAAATGTAATCTTCTTCCTGTAGATAACAGAGAGTGGGAAAAGGAATACATTCCTATGTTTCACAAAGTTTGGTATGATCATAATGTGCAGATATTGGGACAGTTATGTGCAAAACCCACAGAAGGAATTCCATCGTGGCATTTTACTCACCAATGCATTTCCGTGGAAAATCCACAGATCAAATCAAAGGAAATAAAGTTGCATACATAATGCAGTCATTCTTCCTTTCTCAATGTATAATCCAAAAATATTGTCATTGAAGTTTGTTTTACTGGAAGTTGCACAGTGTTATGGATTAAATAGTTTTCAATGACTTGCCGTTTTCTTCTGGTTGTGCTGTTTCATGTGGTGGGTAGTCTTTAAATTACAGGTTGGCAACCTTTCTTTTGTCACCCAGCAAGTAATGCATGCCAATGGGACTGAAATGAGAGGCAGAATCAATCTTCTCTCTCCTTTTTCTCTGTCTTATTCTTTTCTTTTCTTTTCTTTTCTTTCTTTCTTTCTTTTTTTCTTTCTTTGGTCTCATCCACACAGCTGTATAAAATTCACATTGAACTGGATTATATGGCAGTGTAGACTCAGATAAGTTCAAAGCTGATATTGTGAATTATCTGCCTTGATATTCTGGGTTATATGGCTGTGTGGAAGAGCTCCTTCCTTCCTTCCTTCCTTCCTTCCTTCCTTCCTTCCTTCCTTCCTTCCTCCCTCCCTCCCTCCCTCCCTCCCTCCCTCCCTCCCTCCCTCCCTCCCTCACATAAACACACATGTCAAGGGCTTCACGTGGTCCTAGGAGCAATGTTTTATCCTGTTTTATATAATGGAGACACCATCCATTCCCATTATGTGACCATAACATGAAACACATTTTACAACATCTGGTAAGACTGCAGAACATAGTTTGAAGGGCAAAGTCTGAACTAATGTAGGTGATATGGAAGACACGCTCAGTTTAAAGAATTTCAGGGAAACATACAGCTTTTTAAAAGATGTATAACAACAGTAACTTTTGGTCTCTGTTGAACATATAAGGGATGGTTAGTTATATGACAACCCACAAGTTCAGAGCATATTTGACTGCCAGAGCTTTATTTGTATTTGCAAAAGTTGTTGCCCACAGTGTTGCTGTTCAGTAACTTTAGACTCTGAACTTCTTGATCTATTCTTCCTTCCTTCAAAATAATAATAATCCAACCTTTCTATTTCTTCCTGCCCTTTTTGCTATGTGGAATTTTGGATTTCTACCAAAAGTCCAGCATTGATCCCATCACCAGATGCCATCATCTGTATTGGAGGTGGTGTTGCAAAGTTATTCAAAGTGATACAATCAGTATGTGGTTTTTTGACTTTTCAAGAATGTAAAAGGCTCTTAAAAGAATAAGATAACAGGGATTACTTCAAGGATGAACCTTCCTTCTAATTAGGCTATTCTCTCAGTTCCAAAACACCACTTCTGGGCACGATTCCTTGAGTGGAAGGGCAACTTCCCCTAGCCCCGGCAACCAAGCCCTGGTACAATATACTTATTCACAAGGCTATGACATCTGGATATATAAGTTCAAATCAGGTCACAGATGGGCTGAATGAATGGGAAGTATTCAGGGTTTCTTTTCTGTTCTCCTGTACCTCCAGGAAAGCACAAATGAGCTAAATGGATTTGCTCTTCTAGCTTACTCATAATCTGTGATCTTAAGTGCAAAACTACAGATTGTTTTAAAATCTCAGCATACTGTTATGATTGCCTGCTTTCAATGAAGCATATGGAACCCCACCCCATAATGGAGAGATTTCAATCCCTTCTCCACTATTTTCCTCTCAAATTCAATCTAACTCAGCCCAGCAAGAGATCCAAAGGTAGGACTCTCAATGACCCCACTAGTCTTTTTTAAAAACCCACCTGAAGTGTTGAACTCTGTACTTCCTATCAACTGGCAGTTGTAATCTAATCATAATTTGGCATCAGATTAAGAAAAGCTGACCTAACACATCACTCAAATAATAGTGATGCTTAAGCAGCAAGAGGGAGTGCAAAGCACTGACAACCAGGGAACAGAAGCAAAAACGTTCTGGGTCTTCTCACAGAATGAAATAGATTAAAGAATATTATTTAGGGCTTTCCCCCCTGAGTGAGGGAGGCAGTGTTTCAGGCAGTTCAAACACCCGGGTGAGGAAAGGGGGAGGAACCGGAGGGGTTCAGGGAGAAAAGAGAGATAATGTTCTCATGAACGACACTTGCCGTGTTTGTTGTGCAGCTGGATAGCACCTGCCTAACATTTACACCGGATAGCTTTTATTCATTTCATGGGATAGTCATCAAAAACATGGTTGAGAGATAGAGAAAATTCCAAGTATGTGTCATCACTTTCCTGGCTGGTGCAGCTGTTTCCTAAGGCACACAATGATGTTGTGTCATTAAGGAAATACACTGTCACTGTGCTGGACAAATAACACATTGGATTTTATTGAGCATCTCTACAATAATGAAGGGAAATAATAGTGCTAAATATACTGTTTATTCAGTGGCAATGAGCTTTATCTTCAACATCTCACCAAAAGGGAAAAAAGCAAACAAAATGAAACAGAAATTAAGAGAGGTAATAATCTCCAAACCACTTTTCCACTATTAACATCTTCTGTACAACCTGTGTGCTCTTCTCAAATGTTTGCTGATCGAGCCAATGATTATTCCAAGGTTTGCAGCTGACTCCAGTAATGGAGATCCACAAAGGTACCACTGTCTCTCTTAACAGGTTGGAGGGAATGTAGGGCTAAAGTGCAGCGTCCAGCTAAAAATGGAGCAAATGCATTTAGATAGTGATTCTGAACATTATGGGTTGTGAAGAAATCAGTAGAGGTTGCTCATGATTATCATTACAATGTACACACATCTACTCAGAAGTCATTCCCACTCATACCAGTGAATATAAAATGACAAGCTAAGCAGAGGTTGAAAACGTTGCTTTCTCCTGTGTAAACATGCATGGCACCAGATCCCATCTGACTCTGGAAACAAAGCAAAGTTGGGTGTATTATAACTGGAGAGACCATGCTGTATGCATGTTGACAAAACAGACTTGGGATTATAATAGTCTGGGGTTTAAAAACTGGAAGAGAAAGCAAAAGTGGTAGATTTGTCCATTCAGGCCAAGAGCTTTGAGTACTTCGTTCATGACTCTATCTTTAAGTCTTTATGTATTTGACCATCTTAGTTTCCAGTTTAAGGTGGTTGCATCTTTTTTCTGGGCAATCTTCATCTTTACCTATATGACAGGTAGGTATAACACGAATAACTCTTTTATTTAAATTGGTCTGTGCCACTGAGTCATAATTTTGTTTCTGGGCTGTATCATAATGTAGCCAGGTTGTTCTTGTTATTCTTGTTGTTCTTTTTGTTGTGTGCCTTCAAGTTATTTCCAGGTTATGACAATCCTAAGGGGGTTTCTCAGCAAGATTTGTTTAGAAGGAGTTTACCTTTGTTTCCTCTGAGTCTGAGAGACTATGACTTGCCCACAGTTACTCAGTGGATTTTCATGGACAAGCAGGGATCTGAACCTGGTCTCCAGATTCACAGTCCAGTCTTCAAACCCCTACACCATGTCGGCTCTCCATTGTAGCTTCCTAGCATCCTTTCTGTATTCTCAGCTCCATGCCCCATCAGAATAAGTTCAGAAGCTTAACACATCCCTGGTTCCTTTTTGGCTCCTTCAGAGATTATAACTAAATATATCTCAGATACATGGTTATGACTGGTCAAAGTTATTGCATTTTGTTTTCACAATAAGTATTGACAGTAGACAAAAAAGAAGAGGCAGAAATGTTGAAAGACTCAGTCCTTCACCAATCCTTCAGAACTGCATTAGAGTGCTTGTTGTTGCTGTTGAGTTCCTTCAAGATGTTTCCAATGTATTGCAAACCTCTTCTTGTTCAGAAGAGGTTTCCATTGTCTTTCTCTGGGACTGAGAAAGTGTGACTTGCCCAAAATCACACAATTAGTTTCATGGCCATATAGAGATCAGAATTCTACTCTCCAGAGTCATCATTTAATACACAAACAATTACACCAGTGTAATACAAAAATATTTCCTGCTGTTCGTTGAACTAGGTGATGTGACACCTCTGCTTTAGCCTTTCCCAGCTTTTGCCTCTTCCAGCATGATAATGTACAGTAACCTTGCCTTTCAGACTGGCAATGTTCAACATTCTGGCAGGTACTGTTCCCAGCTCTAGAAGCTAAAACACACTGGCCTTTTGGGCAGAGTGTAGGAAAAGAGTACAGATCAATTTTAATATGGAAGAAAAGGAAGAGCCTAGGAATTTCTGATAGTTCTGTCAATCACAACCCAGCACAGATTTGTTCATTCTTTCAGTGGTTATGGAAGAGAGCCTAGTATTTTCAGGAAGCATTGAGGGTGATATGACAGGGGAACCACAAGGCAAGAGATAAGTAAAGTATATATTTAAATAGAGCATGTTTCATCTTCAATAAAACATGTAAACTTTACAACTTGGTAGGCTCAGAAAATTCTTTATTTCAAAATTTGTTCCTGGCATTGGCAAAGATTCTGCGGTGACTGCCTCCTGCAGAATTCTGGAGTTTGTAGTTTAGGGAGGGACCTTTAAACTGCTCATCCAGAGAAGCTCTGGGCCTCCATAAACTACAAGCCCCAGAATTCCACATGAAGTAGTCACAGAATTTAAAGTGAACTGAAGTGGAAAATGCTCAAGTGTGATGAGGCCAGTCTATGCAATCAATTTTAAACTGTAAATTTTAAAAATGCCATTTGTTTTGCTTGATTTGCCCAATTTAGTGTAAATAAAACTCCCCTGACTCCATAGCATTGAGTCATGATGTTAAAGTGGTGCCTTAATATTACAGTGTAGGGACCTCTTCACATTCCTGAGCCCCAGCAGGGTGATTTGCTAGCCTCCATGGTGAATCTGCAACATGACCAGCCAATCCCGACGTTTCACGCCCCGCCTCACCTGCAGCGACACTTCCCCATCACATGTGGCTTTTCACCGTGCTGGCCATGTTGTTCACAATGGAACATGGGAAGTCATAGGACGTTTGTGCCACTGTTGGTCAACTGAGCCCTGCCAGGAAAGAGCATGTGTTGTGTGATGGGCGGCACAGGGCTCTGTCGATCAGGTGTGCTACAAGCATCCTACAACACTTGCAGCCACCCGTGTGATGAAGTCATTGATGCACCCCTAAATTATCGGTTCCTCTTTTTTGCTTCTTTGATATTTTGCTTCTATAGTTCAGAGTTAATTCTTCTCTTTTCCTTTTGCATCATTTCCTCAGAAGCCTAGTCTTTCTTTCTGCTAACACTCATAGAAATCCCAAGCCGTCATTACTATTGGACATTGCACCAAAAAGCGCAGATTTTCAAGCTTCCTCTCATTCTTCCATCTGTTGTGTTTCTCATTTGGATTTTCCCTTAGAACTGCTTCAAAAATCAAGATTTCAGTTTGACTTCTTCCAAGCACACTTACTGTTCTCTACAACAGGGTTTTACAACTGTATGCTTTAAAATAAATCCCTGTGTTTTTTAAAAGGCACCACAACTTCTGGGGGAAATGAAACATATAAAGGATAGAGTGCACTTGTCAAAGATCATAATGGACCTTTGTGGCAAAGCTGGGAAGCAAAGCCAGATGTCCATAGTCTTGGATTTCCTGTACATCAACGAACACATTGCGGTTTAAAAATAAGGCAATGGAGAAGGGAAAGCTGCCATCTCTTGTCCCTTAGGGAACTGCGATGTAGGCTTTAATATACTCTGTGATGTTTATGGATAGAACAGTTATCTCTGTTGTAAACCAGCCTAACTCACATTTTGTACATAGATCATTATTGAATCCAAAGCATGAGAAGGAATAGACGGAAAGCAATCAATATAAAGTCAGCTATGCTCACTTCAACTTGTAGAAGAATTCTAGCAATTGAAGCCAAAACTGTGACATGAATTCTTTCACTTTCAGTGTGTGTAAGAGAGGGGGGGGGGGCAGGGATAGAAAATATTGATATGGATTGTATGATTATTCCTTCTCTCATCATTTTTTCCGGCATCACAATGCTTTCATCAGGGCTCATTGGATGCATGGATTTAACAAATCACCACTAAAAGGATGGAACTACATATTATATAAACAGGAGCTAATAATGTGTCTTCCCTTTTGCACTCTATTAGTTGATGCACATCTTACAACTTTTCCTGACATTGATTTTGAATTGGTTAATATTGGTTTGTATTGGTTAATATATGAGAGGCATTCAATGAGATAGCTATTGTGGCTTTTAAAAACATTTTTTGTCAAAACATTTTTTTAAAAAATCCCTAAAATCAGTAAACGTATGAACATTTTTGAAAATTTGGGGAATGGTCCCCTGTTATACTGTGCCATTGTATACTAAATTCAAGGACATAAATCAAGGATACATATACAAGGAATATATAAAGCATTGATAAGGTAAAGTGACTTTTGGAATGATGTATAGTGAGATAAGACCTATATGGTAAAACTTTGTTAACTGAATGGATGTATCAAAATAATTTTAAAAATAGCTCAAGCAGGAAAAAAAATGTTGTTTATAAAAATTTTGAAATTTCCCCAAAAATCTGTGGATAAGGAAAACATACTGAAACTTGATGGGCTAATAGTGGTAAATGTGTTCTGCCATTGTAGCAAGTTTCACCCCAACAGCTGTAAAATGAGGGAGAAAGGAGCCCCTGAAGTGTCCCCAATTATAGTAATTATGCGCAATTACTATAATGAAAAAATAATAAAATTTCATTACCCTCGTTATAGTAAGAAAATTTTCACTAACTATACTTTAGAAATACTTTAGAAACACTTTAGAAATGAAACACCAGTACCCCCTGATGTTGTATGACTTTTGAAACATTTTTTATCGCTCACACTTGCCTAAAACTATATGCAGTATATACAACCATTTATTATAAGCTATTTGGCTGTCTATTTCAACAGATGTATAAAACACCTTTGTCTCATCTATGCTAACACAGAAAGTGCCATAAAAATGAAAATCCAGCTGATGTGCCTCTTCTCTCCTTTAGATCCTCATATTTCAATGACCAGAATCCTGTGCCATTCCTTTGCCAGGGAAACTTTAGGTCCAGCTGGTTCACAAAGCTGGCAGAGCAGTGAATATGATTGGGATGGATAAGATTTGCATAAGTATTTGTTGCCCCTGGCTACTGGTCCTCAAGAGTGTTCATTGTTCTGTTGTGTAATTATCTAGCTTGCACACAACTCTGAGGAACCAGAAGAGAATAGAAGGCACACCTGGAAAATCCTGGCTTGCTAGTATGCCCATATGGATGCCATTTCTGCTTTGATCTTGTCTCTGCCACAAGCAGCAAGCATGCTCTCTGCTCAGAGGTTCCCCAGCATCACACTGTGAAGGGGTTTTAAGAACTTCTCCTCCCTCATCCGCCCCCTTTTCCTGAGATGACAAAGTGAATACAGATTTATTCCTTCCCCCAAATCAGGCAGGTGTTTGACATGCTGATGTTTCCATTCCTGGGATGAAAAAAGATGAAAAGAATGTCTTAATCCTCATATCTCAGGAGACAGCATTCTTGTGTACCATCAATACGAATCAATGCATTTCTGTTCATTTCACTCTGTGCAGTATCTGGGGATGGCCAGGCAGGATGCCTCTTGCAATTCACAAAAGCTCATTGTGTTTTCTTGCAAAAATTTTATAGTCTCTTCCTTTTATTAAAAAAAACAACAACAACACCCTTCCCAAATGGCATACAGTAAAATAATACAAGCAGTCAATACATAAGACACTATCAAGTTGTTAAAAAGGAGGAAAATCAGATTATATAGCACGTAGATTTCAAGGATATTGTTTCATGAATACATCTTACCCCATCTTTTTCATCTATTTTATTAAATGATTACATATTTTGGTAGAAAATGGATAGCATTGTTGAGAACATAGTTCTTTGGACACCACATGGAGAGATAAGACAGGATAGAAATTGCATAATAAACTAAAGATTGTTGCTGTTGAAGGGAACTTTTGAGAACTGAATTTGGCCATATCTATCTATCTATCTATCTATCTATCTATCTATCTATCTATCTATCTATCTATCTATCTATCTCCTCATGGGCAAAAACACCTGACCTGAGGACACTCAATTATTTTGATATTGCTCGCCTGAGACTGTTTTATTTTGGAAGACAGATCTTTTGGGAACTCCCACCCACAAGTCCCAGAAAAAGGGGGAGACAATCCCCATGCCCCCTGATTTTGGTGGCCCCCCCCCCAAAAAAACCCCCTGCTATTTACATCTATTGAATGACACTACCCTGAGCCAATTCCCCATTCCCTGAGATACCATATGGAGTAGGTTAAAAATACCCTCTGAAGAGGTGGGGGAATTTCTACCTGGTTCCAATAGGCAACCAGATGAAACTCATGCTGAACCAAGTGTGGAATGATTGGTCAAAAAAAGCAGAAAGATAGCCAGAGGAGGGCAGGCAGGGCTTGACCTCCCTTGTGACCTGCCTCAACAGGCACACGCATCAGGCAGTTTGACCCTGGTCTTGATCCAAGGAGTCCATCAAAGATGTTCCCTCACCCACCGCAGTCACAGCTGTGCAGTCCTGGGTACAAATTAATGTAGTTTAACACCACTTAAACCACCATGACTCAATGCTATGTAACCATGTAATTTGTGGTTTTAAAAAGTCTTTAGCCTTCTCTGCCAAAGAGTGCTGTTGCCTCCAGAGGCGGCCCTAGGTAATTTTCAACTGTAAGCAAACAGTATTTCGCCCCCCACCCCCGCCCCACCCAATCAATGATATATATTTTCTGTTCGTCGTGGGAGTTCTGTGTGCCATATTTGGTTCAATTCCATCATTGGTGGAGTTCAGAATGCTCTTTGATTTTAGGTGAACTATACATCCCAGTAACTACAACTCACATATGTCAAAGTCTATTTTCCCCCAAGAGTGCCTCAAGAGCGCCCTTGGGCAAAATCAACTATACTGCAAATGCTTACTTTGCGTAATGGGTTGAGCCACCCCTGGTTGCCTCTCCAAACTACAACTTCCAAAATTCCATTGTATTGAGCCATGGTAGTTAAAATGGTGCCAAACTGCCATCATTTTATAGTATAGATGCATCTTGAATTGTGGCAGCAATATGATCTGAAGATCTGACGTTTATGTAACTAAGCGCTATTCCTGTCTGCTATTTGCTATGTCATGTATCAGAAATATTTTGACTGGACAATAGTATACCTTAAGCTTAATGTTGCCAAATAATGCAGACCTCAAAACCCTGAGGATGCCTGCCAAAGATGTGGGCGAAACATCAGGAGAGAATGCCTCTGACACATGGCCATACAGCCCAGAAAGCTCACAGCAACCCAGTGATTCCAGCTATGAAAGCCACTGACAACACAATGCATTTATTGTAGGAATAATAATGTGATTACTATGGTAAGAGAGTCAGTTTGGTGTAGTGGTTTGAGGATTAGGCTCAAAGTTCAATTCCCTCCTCGGCCATGGAAACGTAATGAGTAACCTTGAGCAATACCCCCTCCTACATTACCCTATATCCCTAGAATTGATCCCAGGTTATCTGCTTATCCCAGGTAATATGGTAGTGGAGACTCATATAATCCAATTCAGAGCATATAACACTACATAACAAAATTTGAAAAAATATATGTTCCTCATTTGAAAGTATCATTTCCTGTTTAATTGTGCAGTATTTACTTTGAAAATAGTTGTTATACTCCAGAAACTTTGTTTTTGTGGCTGCTACAAACTATGTTGAATTAGTTGAGACTCTGTGAGATATTCATTGAAGACTATAGCAAAATGTGCTGCAAGATGTCCTACAAAAACAAAGTTTTTGCAGTTTAATAAACTTTTCCCATATTTTTATGATAGAACCAATCTGGAAATGACATTTATAACCCAAGAACCACAATTGTGTAACAAAATGTAATCTGGGTTCAGATCTTGGGATACAGGGCAATGTAGATCCAGCCTATCTTCTCAATCAGAAAATTAGAAATTATTTGAAGGTACACAACAATAGCAACAACAAATCGATGGGAATGGATGAAACAAAACAAAAAGGACTATATTTGAAATAAATCAATTCAAATATTGTTTTCAGTTTTGTCATTACATTCTGTATCCTCCATTCCACTATTTCATAAATACCATCTTGCTGTTGAAGATAATTCATAGCTAGACAAATTTTCTGCACCGGTTCCAGCACTACACTTCTGCTACTCATATCTTGAAATACAATAAAGTACAGAACTGGATGAAGGACGGCCAACACAAATCTTTCATCATGAGAAAACAGTCAGCTATAAGCCTGATGCATGAATTTTGCAGGACTTCTGAAGTGGGTCCAGAAGATCCATCTGTGAGGCTCACGTTTAACTTTTCAAACTTGATCAGCTGTTTTTCATTTATTTTTGCACCTGTGACATTACAGTGTGTTTGATGAATGTATACAGAAGGAAACCAAACAAATCCGATGGCTGCCAAAACCACTGAAAAACCAGAAAACAGCTCCTTTTCTCCAATGCCAATTTATCTATCACCAACATTTAGGAAATTAATCATTGAAGGAACATAAAATAGAACGGTGATTTCCTTACAATTTGCAAATTGTACATAATATATCTTAAAGATGTATATATATTTTAAAGGGGCAATTCCAGTTAGACTTCTTACCTTTCAAGTAGGACATGTCATATAATTATTTAATTGTTGGACTACAGCACTAGGATATTATGGTTAGAAGCCCTGCGTGCTTAGCCATAAACAGAGGCTGGATGGCCATCTGTCAGGGGTGCTTTGAATGCAATATTCCTGCTTCTTGGCAGGGGGTTGGACTGGATGGCCCATGAGATCTCTTCCAACTCAATGATTTTATGATTCTATATCAATCTCCCTTGGGCAAGTCAAATTCTCTAAGCCTTAGAGGAAATCAAGGGAAAGCATGCTCTGAATCAATTCTGCCAAGAAAACTTTATGATAGGATCTGCACTGCCCTATATCCCAGGATCTGATCCCAGATTATTTGTATATCCCAGATTATCTGGCAGTGTAAACTCATATAATCCAGTTCAAAACAGATAATCTGGGATTCGATCCTGGGATATAGAACAGTGTAGATCCAGCATTAGAGTCACCATAAGCCAGTAACAACATTAATATTTACAATTTATAATTTCACCAAAACTTTAGCAGGCAAGATGGTAAGAGCTTGTTGACAGTAGAATACACTGTGTTGGAGAGTGATGGAGTCAATGTATTGTCGAAGGCTTTCATGTCCGGAATTACTGGTTTGTTGTAAGTTTTACTGGTTTGCTGTATGGCCATGTTCCAGAAGCATTCTCTCCTGACGTTTAGCTTGCATCTGTGGCAGGCATCCTCAGAGGTTGTGAGGTCTGCTGGAAACTAGGAACATTGGGTTTATATACCTGTGTAATGTCCAGGATGGGAGAAAGAACTCTTGTCTGTTGGAGGTAGGCGTGAATGTTTCAATTGGCCACCTTGATTAGCATTTACTGGTCTAGCAGTTTCCAAGGTGTGGCTTCTTACTGCCTGGGGGAATCTTTTGTTGAGAAGTGATTAGCTGTCCCTAATTGTTTCTTGTCTGGAGTTCCCCTGTTTTTGAATGTTGTTCTTTATTTACTGTTACGATTTTATATTTTTTAATACTGGTAGCCAGATTTTGTTCATTTTCATGGTTTCTTCCTTTCTGTTGAAATTGTCCACATGCTGGTGGATTTCAATGACTTCTCTGTGTAGTCTGACATGGTGGTTGTCAGAGTGGTCCAGCATTTCTGTGTTCTCAAATAATATGCTGTATAGCAGGTGCTTTGCTATGGCGGACTTCTCTGGTTGAAGTAGTCTGAAGTGCCTTTCGTGTTCTTTGTTTAGTGTTTGAGCATTGCTGCGTCCCTATGTAGACTTGTCTACAGTTGCATGGTATACAGTGACAGAGTCACCTCACCTCTGGATGATTTTAAACAGAGGCTGGATGGCCACATGCCATGAGTGGTTTGATTGTGTATTCCTTCATAACAGAATGGGGTTGAATTAGATGACCCTTAAAGTCATCTAGTTCAAGTCATCTCTTGGTCCCACTTCTGTCGCAAGTGTGGTTGGTGAGGATGAGAGACAGGACCTTCCCAGTGGTGGCTTCTCGGTTCTGGAACTCCCTTCTCAGTGAGATTAGATCAGCGTCCTTCCTGCTGACCTTTAGATAGAGAACAAATATGTGGTTGTGGGATCAAGCCTTTGGCTAATAAATAATGTAGTACAAAGAATAATTAAGGAACATGTGCCATCACAATTTGGAATGGCCATGGTATACGATTTCTGGATCATGGGATTTTAATGTATATACTAAGATGATTTTATGCTTTGTCTGAATGTTTACATTTTATGTATGTCTTATGTTTAATGATTTTAATGTATTTTAAGTTCATGGTGATATGTAGGTAAAGGTAAAGGTAAAGGTAAAGGTAAAGGTAAAGGTAAAGGTAAAGGTAAAGGTTTTCCCCTGACATTAAATCCAGTCATGTCCAACCCTGGGGGTTGGTGTTCATCTCCATTTCTAAGCCAAAGAGCCGGTGTTGTCCATAGACACCTCCAAGGTCATGTGCCTGGCATGACTGCATGGAGCACCATTACCTTCCCACCGGAGCGGTACCTACTGATCACATTTGCATTTTGAACTGTTAGGATGGCAGAAGCTGAAGCTAACAGTGGGAGTTCAGCAGCTCAGCGCTTTAACCCACTGCACCACAGGTTATATGTAGTAATTAGTTATTATGATTTCTTTGTGTGCTGCATGTTACCATTAGTAAGTTGTAAACAGCCTTCAGCACCCCCCCCCCCCCGGGGTGAGAACGGCAGTATATAAATACAGTAAATAAATAATTAATAAATAAAGTCTTTTCAAACTCTAGGATTCTATGATTCTAGGATCCAGACCAATGTCTGTGATTTAAATAGGAATATTGTTTGTAAACACATATAATTTAAATAGGAGTGGGGAAGCTAATGGCCTAGAGACCCACCTGCCTTCTGGGTCTACGGTCCAGATGTTGAGTATTGATGGGGAATTTCCAGGTCCCTGGATTCTCTGGCTTTCTCTTATGATTTTTGATCTTTGAAGCAGACAAGGACTCAGCAGTTGGTCAAACAGAGAGGACTGATCTTCATAAAGTATGACTCATGGTCATGCTGACATCATCTCAAAAGGCAATTACAGTGATGTAGAGGAAGGGAAGTCTAACACAAACTCCAAGGTTTATGCTTTTGAGTCTCTATATCAAGGAGTATTCCACGCAGGATGATTCCACATTGCATGAGTGGAGCACTATTCAGCACAGAATAATTACAGGCATTGCCTCGACACTCAACAGGAAGAATTTCACATTTGCATCTGAGCCCTCCAGAGCTTGGATTGTGTCCAGTTTTTCAATTTTTTATTTACATTCCCCCCCCCCCCCCCAACCGCCCCTTTGGACTCTTTCTAGTTCTCATAGCTTTAAGTCTGGAAGTGTTTGTCAATTTAGCAGTTTACATTTCAGACAAAAGCAGAAACCGAAAGACAAGAATAAACGGAGGATTTAGCCAGGAATACCTTGGAGAGCAAGTGCTTGCCAAAAACATGTTAATGCTGACAGTGTGATCATCCACTCCCTGTATGCTAATAAAATACCAGCTCAGTCTGTGGAAATGTTCAGGAAGAGATAAGTGCCGGTGATAATTTTTACCCAGAGACATCTGAGAGAGAATTACGATCAGGCACAACTTGGAATACGGGGCTATCATCAAAGCACTCATCCTAATGTTTGAATTTCATGCATTATTTTGCATTTAATATGATTAATTGTTTGAAAAATAATAAAGATCCTCCAGAGCTATAAGAACAAAGATTTGTCTGTGTGCTTATCAATATTCAGAACTCACAGGCGTGTGGTCTCTTTTTCTTTTCCTCCTTAGGAAGATCGGCAGAAATGCATGGATAGGAAACATTAGGCAGGAGAGGTGTTTTTATCATATATTGTAGAGGCCTAAAATGTGTGTCGTTTGCGCATTTGCCTCTTGTTTATAAATTCTGAATTCAGGAGTAGAAATGCAGGAAATCAATATCTGATGCAGATGGGCAACGTAGAGACAGAAGACTTCAAAATGCTTCTCATTACTACGAGCAAGATGCGAATTCAGAAGAGCAGAGCCCAGAGATGACTTATGAACAAGAAGAACACAATGGAAAAATAATAAATGAAATACCCTATTTCTTCTATTTGAAGACACCCTCAATTGCAAGACGCCCACTGATTTTAGTACTACCACTAGCACAAAAAAACCTTTATACACACACACATAAAAAGTACCTGCTATTCTAAGGTGTGCCCATAAGATATTTATGGGGTAGGGGGTGGGTGGAGTGTGTCTTAGAATCAAAGGAATACCATATTACAAAATTGTGTAAATAAAAAGAATAAATAAATAACATGATATCAAAGAGAGGAAAAAATATGGAAGATCCCATTCAGCAAACGCAAATGTGCCTCTAAGGCTTCCTAGCACATCTGGTCCTCTTCTACATTACTTTAAGAGCAAAAGCTCTGGAGATGTATTAGAAGATACTAGATTGCCCGTGAAGAAAATGCAAAACCTGTATGGCTGTCAGCTTCAGCTGTGTAATAAACATATGATGCAAGAATTAAGAGGATATAATGAAGGGGGCAGATTTGTAGATGACAAAAAGTTATTTTCAGAAATGAGAACAAATATGAGGTTTTAAAGAGTTTTGAGAGGAGCATTCTAAACTGGGAGGATGGACTTTAAAATGGCAAAGGAAAATTCAGGGAAGATAATTGTGTGCCTTGAAGTCATTTCCGACTTCTGGTGACCCCAATGCAGTGTTTCTCAACCTGGGGGTCGGGACTCCTGGGGGAGTTGTGAACAGTGTCAGAGGGGTCGCCAAAGACCATCAGAAAAAAAGAGATAAAATAAAATATAAATAAAGATTGTTGTTGTTGTTGTTTTACTGACACAAAATTGTTGTTTTACTGACACAAAAACCCAGTATGTCACAGCAAACAAGATCTATATGCTGGATTTCATATCGCAAAATCACAAGTCGAACAATTCACAAGTGTCTAGGACTGTGTGATGTATTTTCAAGTGATGCACGCAGATCCAAGTAAGGTGGCCTTTTGCAGTTGATGTTTATTGTTTCCAAATGCCGGCTGAGATCTTTAGGCACGGCACCCAGTGCACCAATGACTACTGGGACCACCTGTACTGGTTTATGCCAGAGCCTTTGCAGTTTGATTTTGAGGTCCTGATAACGGCTGAGTTTTTCCTGTTGTTTTTTGTCAATGCAACTGTCACCTGGTATGGACATCAATAATCCAAACTTTTTTCTTTTCCACAATCGTGATGTCTGGAGTATTGTGTTCCAAAACTTTGTCAGTCTAGATTCGAAAGTCCCTCAGTATTTTTGTGTGTTGATTTTCCACTACCTTTGCAGATTTATGATCCCACCAATTCTTTACTACTGGCAGGTGGTACTTGTGACATAAGTTCCAGTGAATCATTTGGGCCACATAGTTGTGCCTTTGTTTGTAGTCTGTCTGTGCGATTTTCTTGCAACAGCTGAGGATATGGTCCATGGTTTCATCAGCTTCCTTGCACAGTCTGCATTTTGGGTCATCAGCTGATTTTTCGATCCTGGCCTTAATTGCATTGGTTCTGATGGCTTGCTCCTGGGCTGCAAGAATCAGGCCTTCTGTCTCCTCCTTCAGGGTTCCATTTGTGAGCCATAACCAGGTCTTCTCCTTATTAACTTTTCCTTCAGTTTTGTCAAGGAACTGCCCATGCAATGCTTTGTTGTGCCAGCTGTCCACTCTGTTTTGTAGTGCATATTTCTTGTACTGACTCTTTGTCTGCTGTGCTTTGAGAAGTTTCCGATTACTGACGTCAATTAAAGTAGGTTCTTAGCTTTCCTTTACATATTCTGCCAGGGCATGTTATTATTATTATGTGGTGTCAAAAAGAATGAATTCTGCAGCATAGGTGTGCTTTGAGGGGTTTCTTAATATGATTTATATCAGGGGTCCTCACACTAAGGCCCGGGGGCCGGATACGGCCCTCCAAGGTCATTTACCTGGCCCTAGCTCAGGGTCTACCTAAGTCTGAAATGACTTGAAAGCACACAACAACAACAACAACAACAACAACAACAACTATCCTATCTCATCAGCCAAAAGCAGGCCCACACTTCCCATTGAAATACGAATAAGTTCTTCATTTTAATTATTGTATTGTTTTAAAGTTGTTGGGGTTTTTTTGGTTTTTTTGTTTTGCACTACAAATAGTATGATAACTGCGTCCGGAAGCTCCGAGCATTACGGAGATGCCGCAAAGGCAGCTGTGAATAAGGGAAGAGAAAGGGCCGAGTGAGAGCGGGGAGAGCGAAGGAAGCATAGAAAGGAGGGGACGCTTAGGGTAAGGTTTTGAGTTTGGGTTAGCATAAGGGTTTGGGATAGGGTAAGGGTTTGGGTAAGGGGTTAGTCTTAGGCTTACGGTATGGTTCAGGGTTAGGCTAAGGGTTAGGGTTTCACCATTAAAGAACTCTTACATTCCTTCTATACTATCTGTCTCTGACCTGGCTTACATTAGCTAAGTCTCTCTTGCACAAAGAGTGCTCCCGGAGGATCTTGCAGAGCTCGGAGCTTCCAGACCCAGCTATCATACTATTACCCTGCCCTATCCACATCACCTATAACGATACTGTTCCAGTTGGGCTGTTTGGATTAAGAAAAGGCTAGGTAAGGGGAGACAAGATAGAGATGTAGACTGAGTTCCATGAATGTGAGGAAAGGATTGACTGGGGATCCTGAGCAAGAGTGTTAGCGTGTTGGATTGGGGAAGACAAGGTCTACTTCACATAGCACAGGTATAGCAGCATGATTCCATTTGAACTGCCATGACTGCATCCTACAGAATCACACAGTTTGTAGTTTGTTAACCCCCTTGATGGACTGTCACCTTGTCGTGGTGAGGGGGCTTGCATGTTACAATGAACCTGCAGGCACAACGACTGGAGTAGTGCACTCCCAGGAGTGGCCACGGAGGAGGTTCCAAACCAAGCACTGTCCAAATGCCTGACCACCATCTCCCAAAGCAGTTGCTCTACTCCAAACTCAAGAATAGAAAACAGAATGTTGGAGAACAGGAAAAGAGATTGAAAGATGGGCTCAAAGCCAAATTTTTTTTAATAAACTTTTTATTGATATTTCTTTTAAAAAAGACATTTACTAACATCTATAGACGGCACTTAACATTTTACAATACATCCAAAAAGAGAAAGAAAGAGAAAGAAAAGAAAGTAAAAAACAAACAAAAACACAACAGAACAGAACAAAACAAAACCCACCCCAGACACCAGAAAGACAAAAACATAACAGCTTTTAAAACTCTGGCACAGACACTGAGAACTGGGAAGCCCTAGCCTTTGAGCACTCTAGCTGGAGGCCAGCTGTGACCAGCAGTGCTGTAGAATTTGAAGAGGCATGAATGGAGGGCCAAAGAGAGAAAAGTGCCAAGAGGAAGGTGTGTCAAGCCAACCCCAGCCGGGACCACCTTCCACCTGGAAACTGATGCCCTCACTGCAGGAGAACATGCAGGTCAAGAATAGGGCTCCATAGTCAACTACATACTCACCTCCAGTACACCAATCCTACTAAGACAACAAGGGATAGCCTAAGAAGAAGAAGTTTGTTAAGAAGCACCAAAGGAGCTCTCTTGCTGAGAATTCCAAGTGCCTTTCCCTAAACTACAAAGCCCTGGATTCCACAGGATAAAAAACATGGCAATCAAAATGGAATCAAAGTTGTGTCACGTGGAAGAGCATCGGATCTTATCTTCTTGTCATTTTTCTCTCAGTTGAGTTGGCTGTGCTTACTTTCATAGTAAGAGAATCACATTCCTTCCCTCCAGGTTTTGAAGTAGAACTCCAAGCAATTCCTAGCTATGTTGACCAAGACTACAGGGAGTAGCAGGTTAGCAAACATCTGAAGGAGCATCAGCCACTCTTGTTCTACAAAATGGGAACATCTGCAAATAGTTTGCTTTTTTTGGTAGTGTAATCCAGACCTGCAGCTGCTTCTTCTGTTTCCTCTCCACCTTCAACTTCCTATGTATCTAATAGGCCTGGGTAACAACGGAAAAATTTGTTTCTAAAATCGATTTGTATTTGGGGTTTTTTTTTTGTTTCGATATTTAAAATAATTACAAAATTTTCCTTTTAAAAAGTTCGATATTTACGAAATTTCGTAAATGGTAAAAAATTAACGAATCGATTTCCGAAACAATAACGAATCAATTTGTTAATGGCGGACGCGACCGCGAAATACGCTAAAAAACCTCCAAAACCTTCTGAAGCTTCCCTCTCCCTCTGTTGTTGACTGTTGGTGTGATATTATATTTTTTTTCACTAATTAAACCATAAAACTGGCCCAGACATGCGGAAATAATAACAAAATGACCTCAAAACAATAACGAAACAAATACAATATCGAAATACGAAGCATTTACAAAACGTTTTTGAAAATTCGTTTTTTTAAATAATTGCTCCAGAATGGTTCGTTATCGTTTTGTAATTGAAAAAATTAACGAATTATTAATGAATTACGAATTAACAAAACGAAACCGCCCAGCCCTAGTATCTAAGTGTTCACAAAGTAATGGTTAAAATGTGTTCTTGAAGGCTTTCATGGCCAGAATCACTGGGTTGCTGTGAGTTTTATGGGCCGGATGGCCATGTTCCAGAAGCATTTTCTCCTGACGTTTCACTCACATCTATGGCAGGCATCCTCAGAGGTTGTGAGGTCTGTGAGGTGATGGTTAAAAGTTTCATCTTAGAAGGTTTAACGAATTATTTTTTCCTTAATCAGATTCAGCTGGGTCTATACCAGGTTTATAATTTATAATTCAGCTGGGTCTATACCTCCAGTATGCCCCCCTTGAAATATATTATTTTCTTTCTTTCTTTTGTTTAATTCATACTCTGCCTTTCTCCTAACAAAGGATCCACAGTAGCTATATGGTGCCATTTCTCCAATAGATATGGTCCAAGTGAATGTTTGCTTATCTTTGGAGAGCTCCCTCTCAAGAAGAAAATATTTGTGTGACGGTATAATTATTTCCATATATTTGTGTTTTGGATTGATGCCTTTTTTCATAAAGCAGAACAACAGATCTTACTAATAAGTAAGAAAGGACACTAAGTAACTATCTGTAGCGGTATAAACATGTTTTATTATCAGCCCAAATTACCCTAAGCAGTTAGTAATCATTGTTAATGTTTGTTCCATGAAAATAATGTTTAGCGTATCAGCATTTTCAGTGGGTGATACATTTATTTCTGTGTTATCCTAGCTCAACATTTGAACAAGGGGAGCCTGGCTTTAATGTTGTAGGCAAACACTGCACCCTGCTGGTTTTCAGTAAAATCGGTGAAAATACAAGATCCTTTTAAAACAATTTTTTTCTGTGTCAGGAGTGACTTGAGAAACTGCAAGTTGCTTCTGGTATGAGAGAATTGGTCACCTGCAAGGACCTTGCCCAGGGGTTACCTGGATGTTTTACCATCCTGTGGGAGGCTTCCCTCATGTCCCCACATGGGAAGCTGGAGCTGACAGATGGGAGCTCCCCCTGCTCCCTGGATTTGAACCACTGACCTTTTGGTCAGCAGTCCTGCCAGCATAAGGGTTTAATGCATTGTGTCACCATGGGCTCCAATAATTACACTAAAACATACAGTCAGGGCTGCATTATTAAAAGTCAAACTCAACTGAGTTCTGTACCATTCCATATAACTCATATTGACCAAAGGATAGGAATGGTACCTGGGCCTGAATGCTATTTCCAGTCCTGAGAATAACAGCATTTCTCACCATTGGCTATGATGGCTAGGGCTATGGGGATTTGCAATAAACTACCACTGGAGATACAGGGACTGAATGATTTTCTACCTGGGACTAAACAAAAATAGTACTAATCACAAATAGTGTAGATTCACAGATATAAATTAATCGCTTTTATATACATGTTGGTTTTGCATTTAAGAACTAATTCATTGGGTCTAATGCCAGAACTACCAATTGGATTAAGGTATGATATTCTTCACATAAAGCAGAAATAGTTCCCTGCCACTTGTATGTTTGAATATAAATAGGGGTTGCTTTCCTGGGCTGGTAGACACACATAACTTTTTTCTATGAAAGGGAATTCTCTGGGCCATTTACGGTGTGCTGCCTCTTTCAGAAACCTAGGTAGGTACATAGGGATATGTTGAGAGACCTTTCCTACACTATTTAGTGCTGGAGACAAGAATGTTTGGGCATTATTGTTCAGGCATTGTGGGAGTAGTAGTGGTGGATTTATGCCTAGACCAAGAAATAGTGCAGATCTGCAGATTATGAGGAAAGGGAGCATTTAAACAGACAGAGACAAAATCAGACAGAACAACTTGGAATCAGAGATGACTCCTGGTGCCTTTGACTCAGGGAACAATGAAACCATGATGAGATTAACAGGGGCTAATTTGGGTTCAGTGAAGTACACTGTATGTTGCAAGTCTAAATTGCTGGCCTTATCTTGAGTATAAAGTTCAGCACCCAGGATAGCTCCTGTGAACTACTTCATTCCAAAAATCTAGAAGTACAGCCATCTCTCCATATTTGTGGGTAAAGAATTTGCAAATTTGATTATTCCTGGATTATGGTATTTGCTACTAACTTGGCTGAAATAAAATGTCCAGAACTACAGAGACTCTCACCCATTTGGAATTCTTCTTTTTCTTTTTTTATCTATTATTTTTTAAAAAAATATTCACTGATAAAAATTTTTGTTAGGATTTCCCAACATTCAATAAATTGTTTTTCATCCACTTCATTACATACTTTCCAATATGTTTTCCATCTTTAGAGACTAGATACTTCTTTCTTTACAGACAACAGGATTTCATTTTCCAAACATTCATACCAATTCTCTGCAGGTATTGCAACTGTTATCTGGCCCGTTTGTGTACATAATATATATTATTATGCCAAGATGACCAGGGCCTTTAGGCATTACAGATACTCAAAAAGGGCTTTCCAAGATCCCATTTTTGTTGTTCACCTGGAACAACAGTATAAATAGCAAGCGAAGAGGGCAGGGAAGTCACTGTGATCATCAGCTTGTTACTGCTGTCATTGCAGCAGATGCATTAAAAATCATGGCTGTGATAAATGTCAGTGACCTCCACAGCCACCTAATCTCTGTTCTAAATGAAGAATTTGACTGAGATTTCCCCCTCCTCTTTTGGATTTGAGTTTTCCCTCCTTCATCATGCTGAGCCATAAATAGAGAACAAACAGTGAAAGAAGATGAATCCTGTAGAAAGTACACAACTCTGTGAAACAACTGAAATGAAGACCAAATAGCTCAAGAGAAGCAGGGAAACAAATAATAACATATGTCTGGGACATCACCAATGTGATTTAAGACTTTATCGCATAACACAGGCATTGTAGCTGGACTGTCACTAAAAGTGACAGTTCCTATCACACAATACTGTGTGCATCCCACTACCAGTTTGCCTTCCCACTGTGATTTTCCCATCCCTAGTAATTAACCGGGGAAAAGTAGGACTAGATCGGGAGTAGTACAGAAAGACAGGGTTACAAGGGTTTGCAGATGTGTAATTGTGGGATTATAGATTGACGGACTAGCAGAATTGCACTAACGAAAGTGCTATGTTGAAGGTACTCAATGCAGTATGTATTAGGGGTGTGCATTTTGGGGGAAATCCTTCCTGAATTTTGTGCCATTTTCTAACACTCACACCATCTGTTTTCTGGGAACTTTCATTTTTCGGAATGGGCAATATGCCATTTTTCAGGAAGGCGGTCAGCCAAATTTTCAAGTGCAATCCTTCCATAGGAGGCAATGGGGAAGCTTCACGGGCTCCCTTTTCCATCATTTTAAAGGCTATCAGAATGAAAGTGGCCACACTAGGACACATTTACCACTGCAAGCCTCTCTCCCCCAAGTTTCAAAACATCTGGTCATTCCACCATTTTTGTTGATTCTTTAAAGTTTCATGATATAAAATGTATTTTAAAAAGAATCCCAAAGTTCCTCCTCCAAGTTTCTCTCTGGAATGTCTCCACAGGGTGGAGCACCAACAGCAGGATAGAGAGAGAGTGTGCGAGTGAGTCAAAGACATGAACATTACAACTTCCAACCCAGCTCTCTGACTATTGCACTTTCCCTCGACTCTTCCAAGGAATCATTGCACTTTCTCTGAGCCCGGACCCAGTTTCAAATTGGCCAGCCAGGGTATTGTTTTTATGATGTTAATTGATGTTAATGTTTTTATTATTTGTTGTTATTGTTTTTACTGTGTCTGTTTTATTGTAATCCTTGGGCTTGTCCCTCTGTAAGCCACCCTGTGTCCCTTCATGGAGATGGAGGCGGGTTATAAAAATAAAATTATTATTACACAGCAAACAAGGCAACTCTGCTGTGATGTATCGGCGAATAATGCATGCAGATCCCAGTAGGGTGGCCTTTTGCAGCAGACAGAAGATAATTTTGTCAGCGCTAATTGTGTTTAAGTGCAGACCAAGTTCTTTAGGCACTGCACCCAAAGTGCCAATCATCACTGGGACCTTTACTGGCTTGTAAGTCTTATTATTGTTATTTGATATATAAGATTGGTACACGGCTCTTTTATATGGCTACCACCCATTGTCCATCTCTGCTGGTGTTGCATATGTTAGTCCTAACTAGAGTAAACCAATTGTTAAATGGTGAACAAACACAGACATTCGATGAACCTATCCTGTTTAGGAACAACAAAAACAGGCTTGTATCTGACAACTTTATTCTGGAAAGTGTATTTGGGGGGACCTCTTTTTATGGATGTCTATTTTTGCAATGTTGAATTTGGAGCTACAAGTGGCGTTCCAGGCTTTTTTGAAATCATTCCTTGGAAAGCTATCCATTTTGAATAGCTATGTTTTCTGCAGCTGTTATGAGTTATTTCCTGCAGGAGATTGATACAGGCTGGATGCTAATTTGGATTAGAATTTCCTAAACACAAGCTCCAAAAATGTAAATAATGGATTCCAGAAAAGTATAAATTATAAGGATTAAATTAGGAAAAAATGTGTAATAAAGAAAGTGTGCTACTGGGCAAACATTATGATACCAGCCTAAACACCTGCATTTCTATCAGCATTGAAATATGAGCAGATTAAAACTCCTAGCAGATGCACTGGTTAATGCAATCAGAGTGGCAGGCAGGCAAAGACTCCAAGCTTTGTTCAGAGTGACGACGTCATATTTGTGATTTGTTTTGATTGGATAACACAAATGAGATGCTGCCAGTGCCTTTGTTTTCAAAGGACAACTAATAGCTGGGTGAAGGTATAAGAGTAAAAAAAACAAAAAACCAAGAGGCTAAAACTGGATTACTTTTCCGATCACCATATAAAGAGATAGCTGAAACATAGCCTCCAATCCAACAGTGCCTGATAACTGATAAACTATCCAGATATGCAGGTGCTGGTAAGAACCAATTAGGGAAAATGGGATTGTCCATGCCATATTTCCCATTCATCTGTATGGTTGTGAAAGCTATTAGGAAGGAAATTTGAAATGTAGTACTGAAGAATTCTATGGGTACAATGAAGTGCTGAAAAGATAAATAATCCTGGACTAAATTAAACCTGAACCCTCCCTAGATGCCAAAATGACTACACTGAAACTCTTATATTTTAATCATATCGTGTGAAGACTTGGGCCACTAGTAAAGCACAATATGGTTGGTAAGATAGAAGGAAACAGGGCAAAAGGAAGACCCATTGCAGATGGATAGCTTTGGTCAAGGAAGCTACAATTCTGAGTCTGCAAAGTCTGAGGAAAACTGATGATGGTTGGGTGACTTATTCAAATGGTCACCACAAGCCAAAGTTGACTTGATGATAATGAAGTGCTCCTATAGATAAAAAAAATTATTCCTTGGTGGGTAGATGGTTATGGATATGATGCAAGGAACAGAATTGTATAAGTTACAATCTTAATTAAATGTCTGCATGCCTTAACAGACACTAGGAAAGGTATGACAGAACCTGATACTTGCAATATTCAGTCCAACCCCCCTGCCAAGCAGGAAAACTGCATTCAAAGCACTTCTGACAGATGGCCATCCAGCCTGTTTAAAAGCCTCTAAAGGAGCCTCTATCACACTCTGGGGCAGAGAGTTCCACTGCTGAACAGCTCTCATAGTTAGGAAGTTCTTCCTAATGTTCAGGAGGAATCTCCTTTCTTGTAGTTTGAAGCCATTGATCCATGTCCTCGTCTCCAGGGCAGCAGAAAACAAGCTTGCTCCCTCCTCCCTATGACTGCTCTTCACATGTTTATACATGGCCATAATTGTCTCCCTCTGTCTTTTCTTCTGCAGGCTAAACGTGCCCAGTTCTTTAAGTCCCTCCTCATAGGACTTGTTCTCCAGATGCCAGATCATTTTGGTCATCTTCCACTGGACACTTTCCAGCTTAGAGTCAACATCTCCCTTCAATTGTGGTGCCCAGGATTGGAGACAGTGTGATTTCAGGTGTGGTCTGACCAAAGCAGAACAGAGGGATAGCATGACTTCTCTGGATCTAGACACTATACTCCTATTTATGCAAGCCAAAATCCCATTGTTTTTTTTTTAGCTGCTGCATCACATTGTTGGCTCATGTTTAACTTGTTGTCCGAGGACTCTCAAGGTCTTTTTCACACAAAATATGCTTGCAGGCAACTTAAAAATTACAAATTAGTCTGCTCTTTTCTCCACAGTAATATCCTGAGATTCCAATACTTTAAAATGTTTAACTGAAGCATTGATGTTAACTCTGCCTGTCGGGATGCTACCACCATTATGAGCTAGACACCAAAGAAAGAAATACCCAGACATAATCCAGATTAGTTGACAGTTGCCAAAGGACCATTCAGTCTAAAGAGATAGGGGTGGCAAAGTAGGTCTGTTTCAAGTTTCATGGGGATATAAAGAGATTTTAAAAGGACTATACATTGGACTATAAATTGTGCAGTTGTGGAAAATGCAAAGATTCAAAGAAAACTCAATTTATTTCTCCACATTAATTTTGTAACAAGTGCTTCTGAGTGGGGTAATTAGTGACATGTGAGGAAGAGTACCGGTAAACTGTTTTTGTGGTTGCTTGGGTTGGGCAACTAAAATATGGCAACCTAATAGGGGTTGCATTCCCTGATATCTCTAGTAAGCACGTATACGTGTTGTGTAAAAAATTGCTAAAGTGGAGGGAAACAAACACAAATAATCAAAGAAAAAGAGATAAGGAAAAGTGTAGAATGTGATGCCTGTGTAACTGGTACAAAATGAATGAAGATTGGAGGGCAAATCCTTTGTGGAAAAAAAGGGTAGGAATAAAAGTGGGGTGAATTAATATGCTCCTCACTCATACAAATCTGGGTAAAATAATAAGCACACTCCATTGGCCTCTTTCCAGATATAGGAATGTGTAAACTGGACTTAATATGCTAAATATACAGGAGGAGAGGGGTTAAAAAACAAGGGGGAGACCACTTCATTTAAAATATCTATTGAAATATCTATTGAAAACTCTTCAAAATGATTCAAAGTACAAAACAACATTCAAAGGCATTCAACAGCTCTTTTATACATCACAGTGTTAGTGGCACAAAAATGTAGTTACATTTCAGATACAGAAACATTTTTACACTACTCAAATACGTATTTTATCATACATATGCATGACTCCCCCGTGCTTCTCCACAAAATGATAAAAATGCAGCCATGGAAAAGGATGAAGCAATGTTTGATTGTAGGCCACATACCTATACCTAAAATTCCTGGATTGTGTTGAAAAAGAATCAGTTACATAATAAAAGAGGAGAAGCAGGATGGTATTTTAAACTGAAGTCACTTAATGGTAATGTGGGTCTGCATGATTGTAGGAGTGACACTGATGGAAATCTGCGCTCTCCGAAACATTGTGGAAATACACCTCCCAATCATACACAGCCACATAACTAAAAGTGAAGGATGGTGGAAGATGAAGTCCAGTAACATCAAGAGGGCCCCATATTTCCTGCAGGTCACAAAACATATCATTGGGCGTACTGATTAAAACAAGGTCTCCAAAATATTTAAAGTATCACAGCATGACATGAACTGTGACTAGTTTGTGTGTTCAGATCAAGGAGGAGGTAATACTGTGTTCCAGAATCGTTTTTCAAAAATGAAGGAATGCAGGATCAGCAATCCATTTATGCTGGTCTGGAAATAAGATGAAGTTATTTAAAAACTCAAATCCATGGAAAAGTTCAGCAAAGGGGAATTTTGCCAGAATCTCTTTAAAAAAAAAGAAAGAAGCTAATTTCCCTCTACCAAATGTTTAAACTCATGCAAAAGGTGCTTGTCTTTCCCTTTTTGGCTTGTATCCCATTCAATGTTCTGTTTCCAAGTAGAAAGATAATTGTGCTAACCATTATACCATGCAGTTCTATCCATTGTGTGTAATCTAAAGGATTACATGAAATGCATGTTCTTTGAAAATTGGGATACCTGGTATATTTGGGTTGGAGGAGAATAACAGCTTTGTCTGGTACACGGATTTAAGGGATTCAATACATAGGAATAATATTCAAAGGCAGGGATATAGAACCTTTGGCCCTCTGGATGTTTTGGACTTTTAATCCCAGAAGCCCCAGTTAGCATGGATTAGGAATCTGGAGAACCCAAGATCAACCTGCCATAAGGGCTTCCTAGAACATTAAAATGGTCGCTCACAACATCTATCAAGTCTTATTGTTTTACAGCTGGAGAAACAAAGCTATGATCAAAATAATTTGACCAAACTTCACAGGATCACACTTCACTTTTGCACCTGCTAAATGAAGCATATTCTCCTTTAATTTCAGACAGGATCTACAGCAAGGGTCGGTTGAGTATATGTGCAAAAAATGACTCAGGCCAAGAGATGGGTTGATATGAATCCTGTGTAACAGAAAAGTCAAATTATAATAGATTCTATTAAAAGTGAGTTTAAGGCAATGAATTCAAAAGTAGGCAAAAATTAAACTAAAAATGGAAACAACTAGAGAAAAACATCAGTTTCATTTGAAAACATTTAGGAATTACTACAAGCACATATTTCGAATTCCTTCACATTTAAAATTTCAGTAAGTACATATTACGTTATCCTCTGCTGTCATGCTGTAATATGCAGCCATCAGATAATTGGCAACAAATAATAACTACCTGATTCAAGGCAAAGCTCCAAACTTTAGATACAGAATCATGTATCTGATATGCAGAATTTCAAAGCATGGCACGCAATAAGAATACTTTTTTCCATTTAGTTTCTTTAAAGAAAGGAATCAGCATGTGTTATGTTAGGAAGTATACCACTTCCAAGATATTGAACCAAGGATACAGTCCAATGGCAAATTGATATTACACTAATGTCACTTGTTTCTATACGACTCCAAGTTTAGATATTTGTTGTAACTGAATAGGCAAAATGCCTCAGGAGGTTCTGTGCATGTATGTGCCCACACATATTGATGCTTAAGTCTCAGTGCAATTTGAATTGCTAACCTCAATTTGTTTCACTGGGGTTGGACAGGTATCTGAAACATTGCTGGGCAAATGGTGACCCACCAGTTGTTTCTGGACTGCAATTACTATCAAGTCTAGCAAGCATGGCCAATGGGGAGAATGCTGGGCTTTGTATTCCAACCATATCTTCAGGACTCTTTGCCCACCTCAATGTAAAGAGAGAGATTGTAGAAACAGGATTCTTGTGGCATTTCGTTTTCTGAGCGAGGAGGTCATGAAATACACTGTTCTCTTATTTGGAAATCTATATCTGTTAAGAGAGCTGCTTCAGCTCTCTCTCAAAATCATACCAAACAGTAATAGCCAATATTCAGAGTGCGCTGCTATTATCCTTATATTCCCTTGGGGAAGAAATGTAGCAAAAATATGAAGCAGCAAAATTATTAGGAAAAAAAATTAAGATGGAGTAACAGATAAAACAACTCAGTTGTCACAGTACCATATAGTATAAAATATAATTCTTTCTTTTTTTTTACAATGGTCTACGTAAATACTTTTGATTTTTAGCAGACTTTACACATTAGCATTGCAAGCAATTTTTATTCATTGAAGCGAAATAAAGGGCAGGGGGAAATCCTCACCATTCTCTTGAATTTGCATACTTTATGGCAGACTTCCCCACATGGCATCCTATAGATGTGGTGAGACTATAACCCTCACTATCCCCAACCAATAGGTACATGCTGGTCTGGGATGTTGGGAGCTCTAACTTAGCAACATCTTGAGGGTGCCAGGTTGGGGAAGGCTGCTTTGTAGGAGCAAGTTATTGTTTGCTGTTATCAACAAATTCAGAAACCTGGGACATTAGCCATCCACTTGGAATTAGCAGGGATAAGGGTACTCCATTTTCTATTTCTCCTTCCAGTCCTGGTATTTGGAGGGTATTAGCCATTACAGGAGATTGATTTGCATGCACATCTGTTGCAGTTATTTCCTCCCACTCCTCTGGAAACTTAAGTAAGACAAGTCAGAGCACTGAGGAGGGAAGAGCGCGTGCATTTATGTCCTCCTATTTTGAGCACTGGTCAATATGTTTATCAAGGGATCACTATTTATTTATTTATTAGCATGGAGGGAATGGAAGAGAGAAACCGATTCCCATGCCTGTTTCTTCTCATTCACAGAGCAGCGTCCACATCAGAAATTATCACAACCATAATTACGTCTCTGCCATAAGAACAGATGAGTCATGCATCTCCAACCTTCACAATATTCAGGTTAACATCTATTTGTACATTTGGTTTAAAGACTTCTATCCTGATATATATGTGTGTGTGTGTGTATATATATATATATATATATGTACATAAAAAGATACCTGATTAGAGGTAGCCCTATTAACGTAGCAGATAGTTAATAAACAGATAAAACAAGGCTGAGAAGAGAGAAACCAGGAATGTTTTTTCAAGCCATTAATTTAGGCAGGTCAGGTGTGGCTCATAAACTTCAACCTCAAATCTCTGGAAAAACAAAGTCCCCACAAAACAAAACAAAAAATAAAAATAAAAGATGTCCATCCAGACAAATAACTTAAAATCATTTTCCAAAATGTTATTAAACAGAAATGGCATCTCTCATTTTTTGAATAGTCAAAAACATAGAATGTCTTACTTGCATCTAACCCAATTTACAGCGATTTTGTATGTGAGAGAGGCAGGTTCAACATGGGGAGGATGCATCTGATATTTTCTTAGAGCAAATATGAACAGAAACTTTGCTTTTAATAAACCAATTTTTAAAGTCGTGCTTTAATGGGCAAATTTTTAAATTGGTATGCCGTTCTTGAAAACATATATATTTAGCAGTAAGACACCTTAAATTGTTGCAGATATATATGCGAAGATTTCTGTCCTGAAATGATGATTCCAAGCTGATTGATGTAGCTTTTAAGTGAACAAGGAAGGAGCCTTGTGCTATCGTCATACTTTTCAGACATTCAGCTTGCTTTGAGTCAGGGCACCTTCTTCCCTTTAATCCCAGGTAAGAAGTGGTGGCAAAAGCAATTCCTGGCATTCATGGCACCTTGGGTCTTGTCTGAAGTCAGGTTTAGGGCGAGTAAGGCTATGAAAATGTTATGTGCAAAAGGAGAGCGGGGAGGTCATGAAATGTACTGTGATGAAGAGCAGAGTCCTATATCCTGTCCTGATTCCATCTCAAGTAGGGAGTGGGTCATCATCTCCTTTATTACACTTGCACTTGCAGCAAAGAACGAAGGGTGTCGCAAGTAGAAGAAAGGGTGAAGCCACTAACAATAACAGGCCAAAACCTGCAAAGATCCCCACCACCTGGATTTAAAAATAAAACACAAAAGCAAACAAAACATTAGAATAGGAATAGTGGCAGCTCTTTGTTTATTTTATTTAATACATTATATGCCTCCCTGCAAAAAAAACTAGGCTCAACGCTACTAAATTTAATAACAAGTACAAATGGACACACATTCAGGAGAATATTGGTAAGTACAGAAAGAAATTAATTTAGCAATAACAGTATGATCCCTGATCCGTGAAACCAATATATATAGTAAAGTCTTGCTTATTCAACATAAACGGACCGGCAGAACGTTGGATAACCTAAAATGTTGAATAAGGAGGGATTAAGGAAAAGCCTATTAAACATCAAAATACATTATGATTTTACAAATTAAGCACTAAAACATCATGTTTTACAAATCGACAGAAAAAACAGTTCAATACACAGTAATGGTATGAAGTAAATACTGTATTTACAATCACAATGTATTGAAATATCTGTGGATCCGGGTGGGAGGCAGACTGCATTGGATAATACAGAAGATTGGATGAGCAAAGGTTGGATAAGCGAGACTCTACTGTAGTTTACTCATCCATGAAGGGCCCCTGGGTAGCAAGGTGAGCTCCCAGCTTCTGCCAACTTAGCAGTTAGAAAACATGCAAATGTGAGTAGATCAATAGGTACTACTTCTTCGGGAAGATGATGGTGCTCCATGCAGTCGTGCTGGCCACATGACCTTGGAGGTGTCTACAGACAACGCTGGCTCTTCGGCTTAGAAATGGAGATGAGCACACCACCCCCCCCCCCCCCGGGTCATACTCTACAAGACTTAATATCAAGGGAAACTCATACCTTTACCTTATTAATCCATGATTTCAATTATCCACTTAGGGTCCCTGTACTAGCTACATCCTCTTTTCAGTACCCCTGTTGTTCTTCCCACTGAAAATAGTGATTTTTGCTATTATTTCAGTTATCTATGCAAAGTCTGAGAAAGTATATGGGAGGTCATACTAAATATCAAATTCTGCTTCCAGTGGAAATGAAGACAAGTTTGTTGATCTTAGTTGTGTTTTATATTTCAGTGCCAAGGAGTTATCCATGCCTCCCCTTTCTCCTTTTTTCTGGAGTAACTCACACAGATAATAACTAATTGGAAGGAATGTTGTCAAAACTGGTAACTGCAATTTTGTTGCTCCCTCTGTAACCACCATTCTCTTCTGAAAATCCTTTGGATGTAAGCTCTTTTCAGGGTGAATAACAATTGCATCAGGAATGCAGGCACGGACTCAGCAGGGAAACAAGGGCAAGAGAACAGACAACAAGACACAAGGACTCTGTTGTGTTTCTCTAGTCAGGGAAGGCCACAAAGAGCTTTGGCTCTCTCTTTATTCTTTTTTAAGTTGCAAGCATGAGGATAGCTCATCTTAAGGTACTTAAAATGCCCTGAAGAGTGGGAATTCTGATAATGAATGAAAGGTTTTTGTGAATCCTTTCAAAACTGGCAGTCCATAAGTAGCTGTTGAATGACAAGGTTAATTGGGACAAACAGAACAAATATAAGTAGCTCTGTCACTTGTCAGACTAAATCAATGGATAGATTCTGCATCAGTGGACTCAAGACGGCAATCAGCTTCTTGCACCTTGCCTAGAACCCAGGCTCAAGAAGCTGATTGGTACAACGCATGTATGGCAAAAGCAATGCCATGAAATAAAAGTTTAAGGGCGACAACTCCTAGAATCCCCCAATCAGCACTGCTGCTGACTAATCAAAGCTCTTGTTCTTTCAGTCACAGGGTGAAGCCCGAGATGCCACAATGGGTTAAACCTTTGTGCCAGCAGAACTGCTGACTGAAAGGTGGGTGGTTCAAATCCTGGGAGTGGGGTGAGCTCCCATCTGTCAGGTTCAGCTTCTCATGCGGGGACATGAGAGAAGCCTCCCACGGGATGGTAAAACATCCTTGCGGATGGCCAATTCTCTCACACCAGAAGTGACTTGTAGTTTCTCAAGTCGCTCCTGACATGGAAAAAAAAGTCAAAAGGTGTGGGTCTTCAAGCATTTGCCACATGATCCTGGAAACCAAGGACTCCAATTCCAGAGTTTTCGGGAAACAAAGAACTCAATTTATTGTCACATGGACACAGATTTTAGGAAGTCAGTAATGTAAGATCTCACAGGACAAAGGTATTAGCGTGTAATTCCCAAGCCTTTCCCCTTCAACTTTAACACTTATTTTTAATTTTAGCATGTGTATATCCACAGGTACACACATAATCCCTCTTTCTCTCTTCAATATTTAAATATTTGGAATTTTGTAAGATATCTTGAGTTCTTAACTAGAAAAAAAAGGTTGGATGATGATGACGACATCAGTATGAAGAGACATCACTATGATGGTAAAAAGGCTGACAGTACTTTTCCAAATGAAAACTCATTTATTGATTAGAAATCTAGTAGGAGGCCTTCTGACTCAATCCCTCATAAAAAGTACTGGACATGGAGCTATACTGAGTCATTTCCATCCAATTCCTGCCTGGAAGGGAATAAATCCCTAAAGGAAGTAACTTTTTGTTTTTTCTGTTGCTTGGATGCAATAAGGAGTGGTAAAGAACCTTAACCATGGACTTATAAACCTGCGTGTTTTACAGCAATATGATGAACCTTTCAGAACAGGATGGGCAACTGAGGAAGGGGAGAGAAGATTGCACACAAATTTACCTACCACATGCACTTCTGCATGTCGTAAATAGAATATAAACTAAAGGATATTTTTCTTTTTAAAAAAATATGTGTATTGGTTCTTTTTGGTAAGAGAAAAAATAAAATAAAAAGAAAGTTGGGGATGGGAGTAGGTATGTGGGGTGATATGGCTGGGGGATGGGTAGGATCGTGGGGGGGGGGGGGTGTGCTTCAATATTATCTATTTTGCTTCTGAATTTCTATTACTTCCTCTTTTCTGTATTCCAAAGGGTCGATACTTTCCATTTAATTTCATATTCGTATCTTCATTTTTTCTTGTTCCATATATTTTGTCAGTGGTAGCCAGTCTCTATCTTTTTGAGGTTTATTTTGTTGGTATTATAATTGTTGGGACAGCTGGTCCATACTCATAATTTCCACCATCTTTGTTTTTTTCCCCTCCATTTTTATGTTTATCATTCCCAATAAAAATTGTCTTGCTTTGAGTTGAAATTTTATCTCAAGGATTATTTGGGTTGCGTCATGTATTACCCTCCAAAACTTTTTTTGCTTTTTCACAGCTCCACCAAATGTGGAAGAAAGTACCTCTTTCCTTATCAAATTTTCAACAGCCTCCCCCATGTCATGAGTGACTTGAGAAACTGCAAGTCACTTCTGGTGTGAGAGAACTGGCCATCTGCAAGGACGTTCCCCAGGGAATGCCCAGAAGTTTTACCATCCTGTGAGACGCTTCTCTCGTGTCCCTGCTTGGGAAGCTGACAGATGGGAAGTCACCCCACTCCCCAGATTTGAACTGCCGACCTTTCAGTCAGCAGTCCTGCCGGCACAAGGGTTTAACTCATTGCTCCACCATGGGCTCCAACTAAAGGATTGCGTCATGGGATTTGGTAATTCAATGTATATTAAACCTGAATGCCATGTTCGGCTTAAGCCACCTTGAGTCATTTTATGTGGAAGGGGTACAGACTAGTTTAATGAATGATTTAAGTTCTTCAAATTTTTCAGCTTGCCAAGAGCAACTTGTATAGCAGGTACTGAAAAGTAGGATTCCACTAATTTAATAATCCCTTTGCTCAATGGAGAGTACAGCAGAGATGGCATTTTCTATATTTCAAGCTTGGCTTTTGGCTTACTTTAGTATTCTTGTTAATTTATTTATTTATTTATTATTTATTATTTGCATTTATTGACCGCCACTCTCAGCCCGAAGGCGACTCGTGGCGGTGTACAGAACACAGAACATAAAGACAACAGTTACAATAAATCAGAGTCATAAGAGTGTTTAGATTTGAGGGTTTCTTTTTGAAGAGTGGAAGGATCCAATTTGGGTTTTGTTGTTGCTAATTATGGTGACCCTAAGGCAAACTTATCATTTTCTAAGGCTGAGAGTGTGTAACTCTCCCAAGGTCACCCAGCAAAGCTGGGAATCGAAACCAGGTCTCTAGGGTCATAACACAATGCTCCAACTGCTAACCATGCTGGCTCTCAAGCCAATGTTAACTACATATGAAAACATAATGTCCACACTGAATTTCCTCCTTATTGGTATTGAAAAATCCACATTCTGTCAGCAGGTGGCACTATTGAACAACATTCATACCAAATGGTGAAGCACCCGCTTTAGTATTATGTAATAATATACATGAAAGATGGGAAAAGGTCTACAATATTTTTGAAAAAAGGAGGGAAGAACAATGAATTTATGGTCATGTTTAACATGTGCATCACAGCACATAAAAAATAAGACCGCTTCAGTCTACAAAATTTCATGTGATTCACTTATGAAGTGCCAGAAGCTGCCACAACGGCTTTAAGAACAATTATAGTCAACTTTCTCTCTAATATTATTCTATTGATAAACATGCCAGTTTTTACTTTCCAGCATACTGCAAGCTGGGTAATTTTTTTCTGTAGTAATTTAAGGATGCAATTAATCAGAGAAAACTTCAACAACGTAGCTGTTTCTAAAGTATGTTGGGGCGCTAAATTTCTTAAAAAGCACAGTAAAAATGACAGACCGCTCATTGTTCTTTCACAGATTTCAACCCTAATTTCAACAATAACGTCAATCAGTCAAATCTTGGCATAACATAAAAATTAAATATTCAGCATTATTATGGTCTGTTTTAGTGAGCCTGATAAACTCCATCTTGAGAATAACAGATGACTTCTCATGGCCTATATTGTTTTCTGAACTCAGTCATTTGTCTTATGTTAGAAATGTTGGAAGTATGATATTATGTGCCCAGGGCCAACAACCAGAAGTTATGGTTGCATATAGTACCAGACTCTGAAAACATCTTCTTAAAATAAAAACTATCTCTATCTACATTCTGTGCTGGTCATATAGATCTCCAATAAGGATTGTGAAAAACTCTATATAATTAGAATTAAATACTACTATAAAATAGGAACTTTTTAAAAAAACAAAAACAGGCTTTGTGCAGGTCTGTGTTAATTAGAATTAGAAACCAGAGTCAAGAAATCAAACAACTAGGACTTGGAAAGTCCTAGTTGACAAGATCCTGTAGTGTAAAGATATATCTTTAAATATTGAAGTTAGGAATTGTCCATGCCATCATCTTTCTGCTTTGCGTGGATGGTAGAAATTATACGGATACTTTGGGCTACTAGAACAACAAATAATTGGGTCCTTTTTCCTACTTCTGACCAGGGACGGAATGGGACAGCAGGACTTGAGTTGCAATGAGAGATCTGCCATTCAACATCTCTTGATTCCACTAAAGATTACTCTGTAACAGAGTATTCTTCCTGTACTCTTAGAGTTACTTATGCAGGACTTGAAAAAAATCAAGTTACTTGTTTTCATCAATGATAAGCAAAACAAACAGGAAACATAATTCCTTGTTAAACTTCTTCCCGTTTTCTTTGTAGCATTTCTTTTCTCAACTCTCCCAAACCTGCATAGAGATAAGCAATGAAAAAGGCAGCAAAAATGCTAATGAGCAAATTGATACCCACCTGTGTTCTGTGCCAAATAACCGAGGCCCTCGAGTGACCTAGCTTGTTTCGACAAGGTCCTTTGTCATAGTGTATAAGGAGGAAGTCGTCCTAAAAAAAACATGTAAGAGAAGAAGGAAAAATACATTATTCAGTAGAATTAAGAGCTGACTCTCAGAGGAAAAAATATGCAAAAGGACAGAACCCAAATCTGTGTTTATACAAAAATAAATTGCATTAAGTTCAGAAGGCTTAAACCAGAACAAGGGGAGATAAGCTTTCAGAATTGGAGAAATCTATTTTCCTACATTCTGTGCAGTCCAGGGCAGCCATTCTTGGACAACCCTCCTTGAGAATATTATGAGACATGGTTGGGATGCAAAAGAACACAGTTTTCTCTTTTCACCAAAGGAAAGATGAAATTACACTAATGATGGGGATGGTTTGAATTTTACCCTGATCAAGAATACCATCTTTACACAATAAAAAATTATTTACAAAAAAAAGAATGCAACGGACTGCTGGAAAGGCTTTCGATGCTCTAAATCAGTGTTTCTCAACCTGGGGGTCGGGACCCCCATGGAGGTCGCGAGGGGGTGTCAGAGGGGTCGCCAAAGACCATCAGAAAACAGTATTTTCTGTTGGTCATGGGGGTTGTGTGTGGAAAGTTTGGTCCAATTCTATCGGTGGGGTTCAGAATGCTATTTTATTGTGGGTGAACTATAAATTCAAACAATTACAACTCTCAAATGGCAAGGTCTATTTTCTCCAAACTCTACCAGTGTTCACATTTGGGCATATTGAGTATTTGTGCCAAGTTTGATCCAGATCCATCATTGCTTGAGCCCACAGAGTTCTCTGGATGTAGGTGAACTACAACTCCAAAAAACTCAAGGTCAATGTCCACCAGTGGACATTAACCCACTGCGCCACCAGCCCCTGGTGGCACAGTGGGTTAAAACCCTGTGCTGGCAGGACTGAAGACAGACAGGTCGCAGGTTCAAATCCAGGGAGAGGCGATGAGCTCCCACTATCAGCTCCAGCTCCTCTTGCGGGGACATGAGAGAAGCTTCCCACAAGGATGATAAAAACATCAAATCATCCAGGCGTCCCCTGGGCAATGTCCTTGCAGACAGCCAATTCTCTCACACCAGGAGTCACTCCTGACATGACAAAAAAAATGTCCACCAGACCTTCCCAGTATTTTCTCTTGGTCAAGGGAATTCTGTGTGCCCAGTTTGATTCAATTCCATCATTGGTGGAGTTCAGAAGGCTCTTTGATTTTAGGTGAACTATAATTCCCAGCAACTCCAGCATTACCAAATGACCAAATCAATCACCCCCAACCAGTTTTCAAATCTGGGAGTATTGGGTATTTGTGCCAAATTTGGTCCAGTGACTGAAAATATATCCTGCACATTAGATATTTAGATTACCATTCATAACAATAGCAAAATTACAGTTGTGAAGTAGCAACAAAAATAATATGGTTGGGGGTCACCACAACATGAGGACCTGTACTAAGGGGTTGCGGCATTAGGAAGGTTGAGAACCACTGCTCTAAATCAAAGCCAAGCACCTGTTCTATCTTTTTACATTTGGAACTGTCATGTTGGACAGGTGAGGGATATAGAGCTTTCTGCAAGAAATCTGAGACTAGACTTTGTCCCCTAAGATCAGAACTCAGTGGAGGAGGTTTCCGATCTATCCTTTGGCTCCCAAGATGCTTTTAGGTGGACATATACTATCCATTGCAATAGGAGCGTGTAAGGCCCTCAGGACCATTCCCATCATATAAAAAGTTAAGCTCAAAATTGAAATTTGTGCCTCCAGAAGCCCCCAAGGAGAGCAATTTTCTGTTTTAAGGCTCCTACCCTACTCTGGGTTCCACCAGTTACTAATCTTTACCCACTCAATATTCATAAAAAAATATTGTGAGTAGAGTCCATGGTTTTATACGGTACAGGATGATCATTCCATATTATCCTCTGTAGCTATTCATCCATACATTATAAGTTCAGTTTCAATGAGTTACAATTTCCTAGTTCTCCGACTGAATGTACAACGTACTTACATCAAGCGACTCCAAACAGTACCAACAAAAGGCATGTTTGCAGTTTTTACACATCATTTGGGCACACCCTTCATCCCGTTCAATATAAACTTTGCATTTTGGGCACCGCTTGATTGGAGCATCATCTTCTTCCATTTTATAAACAGAGCTGGAAGAGATGTTTTGTAAACGATGGTAAGAGAAATGTTATATGGCATTTAAAGCAGTCGTTCTGAAACATTCTACCACTTTGAGACTTGAGCCACTTTTACATGCATTTACATCTGCAATACAACTGTATTCAATTATAGTATTTAATTTTCCATCAAGACAACATAACTTTCTACTTTGCCATTAAGCCTAAATTCAAATAATTTCCACAAACCACCAATAGACATGTACACCAATGCCTACTGTCTACGAGAGGTATCCAGCAGGTAAATCGAAGGGGTTTTTTTTTTACAAACTACAGGTCCCAGAACCCATAGTCATATAGGAACTGCAGCTCCCAAAAGTATTTCTTCCAAACTCTAGTTAGTTGCAAAGAACATTATGTACTACTTTTCAAATTCCATGTGATAGCGTCCTGCTACATGGCTTCCCAATTTTAGGATGCCATAGGCAGAACAGAACAGTCCACACTCTGAAACTAAGCAACATTAAGAATGGGGTGGATAGATACATGGAATGGATACCGTTAACCATCACCCTCAGGAAGGTCATGGGAAAGAGCCAGGTTGTTTAAAGTAACCATCCTAACAGAACTCAACCTACTGTTCACACCATGGTCAGTCAGCAGTCTACTGGAAGCACATCAGAAAGAGATAAATGCAATTGCACCCTCCACTCATGCTCCATGGCAACTGATATATAGAGACATACTGCCTCTCAAATGCAGGTGATGTATTATATAAGTATTACTTGTCCAACGATCTTGGGAATCCCCTTGTGTATATTCCTGGTTTGAAAAGTAGGACAAGCTATCTGCACAAGGTTGGGCATTTTCTTTTTCTTATCTATGATGATGTAAGGGAAAATGGATTCAGATCTAAAACGGTACCCAAGGCAATGGCAGTAAAACTTAGTATTTTTTATAGTGAGTGGAGCTGCTATTAATGTACAGTATTGACCCCCTTATTGACAATTTCACTTACTCAGGTCACAAAAAATATCCTCTATCACCCCACTCGGCAAAGTATTCGTGGATCTCTCTAGATCCTGCAGTATGATTCTATGGTACAGCTCTGGTCAAATATAATAAATTTTAAAATACAGGTTCTGTAAGTTTGTTCTTAAGTTGAATTTGTAAGTCAGAACAGATACATATCTATGTGCAACTCCAGCCTCTCTCTGTGTGTATATATATTCTTTTAGTTTTAGAAAGCATAGGGAAGGGTTAATGCCCCTGTAATATTTGTTTTGCTGTCTGTACCCCTGATCAGATTTCATCTCATTTTCTGTCCTTATGACAACTGGATTTTAATTTTTTTTTAGCTTGTTATAGAAACAAAGATTAGTGAGAAAGCTTCAGTAAAGATATCTTTTTCCCATGATAACTCTCCCAGGAGTGAATTTCCCTCACTTTCTGTTGTTTCACAAACATTTGTAACTAGGAGTTAGGTGTAAGTTGGATGTTTGTCGCTTAGGGACTGCAGTTCCAGGAATGTATGTGTGTCTGTGTGTGTCTTGGAACATATCCCCCACTGATACAGGGATTACACTGTATTGAGGATTATGATCGTCTTTTCCTGCAATGTAGAACCTTGTACCTTGTCTCTCCTGGAAGGAAGTTGACTGGCATATTTTCCTGACAGCCTTGTCCCGGATGCCAATTGGATTTGCATGCTGAGCAGAATTCTATGTCACAAGCTTTGCATTGCACCAGCTGTGGATTCTGAGGTCCTGATTCCTGAAGCTGGCAAACTGCTTGGCAGGAAGAGGATGGACACCAAGTTCGACAAGGATCCAGAAGTATTTCTATAGGAAAATAAGGCACAGTTGGAAATAGATGTAAGCTCAGCATCAGAACATAGGCTTTGTGTGCAAATGGCCTCAGGATGAAGCCCTGGCATCAGATAGGGCAGCTTAGAATGACTGCTGCCCGATACCTCAGGGAGACACTGTCAGTCTGTGTAAATAACTCTGGTTTAGAAGAACAAGTAATGGTGACATTTTGTGTGTGTCAGAGTGACTTGAGAAACTGCCAGTCGCTTCTGGTGTGAGAGAACTGGCCATCTGCAAGAATGTTGTGGGAGGCTTCTCTCATGTCCCCACATGAGAAGCTGGAGCTGACAGATGGGAGCTCACCCTGCCCTCTGGATTTGAACTGCCGACCTTTCGGTCAGCAGTCCTTCCATCACAAGGGTTTAACCCATTGTGCCACCGGGGCTCTGGGGGTTGACTTAACATAAAGCAACCTCCACTGGCAAAACAGAAACTGTGGTACTGACCTTAAATTATGAGGTACCCAAGGAAAATGTGTAATTCACAAAAATATTAACACTGCATTCGGAATGTCTTGGAAATAAACATTATATTTGGTTGCACAATTCTATTTTGGACAAGATAAAAAAACAGTTGAAACATGAGTCAGTTTCTGCTCTTCTTTCTGCCCTTTTAAGCAATCTATAATGCTACACCTACACTTGGGTGTCGATTCCTTAGTGATGCAAGTCCTTGACTAGTATTTTAATTAGTTGGTTTTCTTTGCTTTCAGGCACTGAAATGTTTTTTCCTTAAGAAATGAAGGAAGCATTTTAAATGTGTATGTCAGCATCTTGATATTCCTGACTAATCTGTGCACATCTGAGAATACATTTTAGGCACAAACACTTTATCCATCCACATCTCCAGCTTTATGAACACCTTAAGAATAAGTAGGGTGTGTTCCCATTAACAGCCCCTGGTGGCGCAGTGGGTTGAACTGCTGAGCTGCTGAAGTTACTGACTGAAAGGTCTGCAGTTTGAATCCAGGGAGCGAGGTGAGCTCCAACTGATAGCCCCAGCTTCTGTCAACCTAGCAGTTTGAAAACATGCAAATGTGATAGATCAATAGGTACTGCTTCAACGGGAAGGTAATGGTGCTCCATGCAATCATGCCAGACACATGACCTTGGAGGTGTCTACAGACAACACCGGTTCTTTGGCTTAGAAATGGATATGAGCACCACCACCTAACATAACTAGACTTAATGTCAGGGGAAACCTTTATCTTATCCCCATTAAATGCAAATATGTCATCATACAGTCTGGACTAGTTCTGTGTTTTGGAATCAGGGATGGTCCAGCAGTATACTATACCTCTTTCAAACTGCAGCTTCTTATATCTCTGCATGATTTCTGATGCAACCATACATTCAATCTGTTGTGATGAAAAGGAGAAAGGAGAAAGTGATCAATGACCACTGTAACCAAAGTGATATTAGACAGAGAGACAACAACACACACACGCACACACCAAATGCTGGCAACAACAATTACAGAACAGGGTTGTAAGTAAATAAAGTGTGATATGTTCCCAGAAACGTACTTCATTTTCTTGTAGATGACCTCGCTTTGGGCAGGCAGCATCTGGACAACTAATTGCCGTTTCTAGGCCTTCCTGAATCAAAAGCTCCACGTACTGTTTCAGGCACTGCAAAAGAGGCCAGACACAGAATTATTTCATAAATGTTCACACAACACAGCAGGCTTTCCAGATGAGGGATTTCCAGTGACTGTGGATCACCATATTAGTAGATGGCAGTGAAATGGAAACATTAAAGTGTGAGTGTTCACGTCACTACTTAATAATTTCGGGTATAGTCACATCTACTTTTTTCACAGCTGAATCCCACTATGCATTTGAGAAACATTTTCAAGTGCAGTTGACAGATACACATAAATTTGAAGACTTATTAAATGGAGCCATTCAATGCTGGGAATACCTTCTACCATATTATAAATTTCAAGAAACGCATCAACATCACTCTTGCCACTCTCTGTTCACTTCTTTGCTTCCCTCATGGCTGCTGTTCTGGGCACACAACACACAAGGGTCTATTAGCACTTAATGCGAGGGAAGGATCTGCTGTTGCTTTTTTTTATGAGAGCACTGGAGTGTTCCCTTCCAGAGGTGAACTGCAGACTCCCACAGACCTTCCTAGGATGCTCTTAGCAACCATTAAGTTGTTCCCAACCTCAAGGATACAATGCCAGAGCATTTTACTATAATCGTTTTTATTTTTATATAGCCCTTTCCACCCACAGTCCTTTATATAAGTACACAAATGAGTCAGGCGTTGGAATAGGACTGCTGGTGGAATGCCCAGATGGCCTTCATTCAGAGCATCAGATAATCCTCCAGTCTGAAAAGTTGCCATCATTCAGAGTTCTTCCATCATTCAGGGTTCTTATGGGGTTTTAAAGAGACAGAGAGAGCGAGAATTCAGGTTGATTGGGTATTAATGGCTATTTGGAAGAAGTTAATAGTTCAAATATATAAAACTGACTCAGTGCTCCAAATGTACGATAAACACTATTTTAAAATGAATGAAAAATATGCATGTATGCTTCAGCAACTTGAGTATGTCTTTTCCAAAGTACTTGGAACTGGATTTTTCTGATTTTTCCACATTTTGGCATGCCTGTTGTTGCATATAAGAACGTAATGAAATGTCTTGGAGATGGCATTCAGGTCTAAACATGGAATGTATTTATGTTTCCTATATTCCTTATATGCAAAGTCTGAAGGGAATTTTATATCTACTTTAGCAAATTCCCCTTACAACTATTTTAAAGTCCACATTTGTCTTCTTTTCCATGTATTCACATTTATTTATTTATTTATTTATTTATTTATTTATTTACGGCAGTTATATGCCGCCCTTCTCACCCCGAAGGGGACTCAGAGTGGCTTACAAGTTATGCTAGCTTCCATTTTTTAATAAACTCTTCATTATTTCCTCCCCAAATACCATTAGATAGGTCGGTCATTACAATATATTCTAATAACTTTTCTCTCCGATAAATTTTAGATAGACCTTTTCCCATAATTTTGCTATTGTCAGTTGATATTGCAACAAAACTAAATTGACAAATTTCCTCATCTCTTTTACTAATTCTCTCTCTAAATATTCCTAAAAGGCACATCTTTGGATTTTTCTTAACCTTTTTAGTGATTATTTTGTTTGTTTCCTTAATCATCTTTTTCCAAAAATCTTGTATCATCTTACAGGTCCACCAAACATGGAAGAATGTGCCTTTTTGTGTCTGGTGCCACAAGCATTACCCTAGCTGGGTTTTATCCATTTTGGCTATGGTCTCTGGTGTTATATAACATCTATAAAACATCTTATACATAGTTTCTTTAATGGAGCCAGCTATTGAGAATTTAAATCCACTTTTCCAAAGATGCTCCCAATTCTCCAGATCAATACTTTTCCCTAGTGTTTTAACCCAGAAGATCATAGTAATTTTATTTCGTTGTCCTTTAGATTGTATTCTATTATATATTTTATATAATCTAGAAACCAAGCCCTTCTTCCTCTTCTCAAGAATATCTTCTAACGTAGACTTGTAAGCAAACCCTACCTTAACATCTTTCCTAAATCGATTATGCAGTTGATGGTAGTAGAACCAGTCACTTATCCCTATTTCATCTCTCAGTTTGATCTCCATGTAGTACTACTAGTAAAATTTGTTTCAGTCTTTTTGCTAGAACTTCTGCAAAAAGCTTATAGTCACAAATTACTAACAAGATTGGTCTAAAAAATTTAACTTGTTCCATATCTATCCTGCTTAGCAATAATAACTATAGTGGCATCCACCCATGAATCTGGGATCTCTCCTTTCTGCAAAACCTGATCCAATACAGAAAGCAATAGTGGGACCAGTTCTTCCTCTTATGACTTATAATACCAAGCAAAAAATCCATCTGGACCTGGGGCTTTATTTATTTTGACTTTGTCAATAGCCTTAAACAGCTCCTCCTGTGTAATTTGCCTATCCAGTTCTATTTTCATTTCCTCTGTGAACTTAGTGGCATTCATTTCATTCAGATATTGATCAATCTTCTTTTTATCTATCTGGTTACTTTTATATAGATTTCTATTATAGTCTTCAAATGTCTTTTGAATTCGTCACATATCTGTAATTATTTCTCCTTTATTCCTTAACTTTAGTATTAGTTGCTTTTTCCTACATTCTCTCAGTTGCCATGCTAACAGTTATCTTTGTTTGTTTGCATTTTTTAAAAACATATGTCTATTATATATAATCTTCCACTTTAACTAGTCCATGAGTAACAAATCATATTGCTGTTGTAATTTAGTCAATTCTTGTTGCAATTTATTCTGATCCTTCTAATTATTCTCTAATTCTTCCATTCTAGATCCTATCTAGTAACTCTGGGGATAGCTGATTGCCAGTGGGGTTGGGTTAGATTACCTGGGTTCCTATGATTAGACACTAGAGGAAGCTAAACAGTGTTAAGGAAAGAAAAAAAAGATCACCACCCTACCTCTGGGACACACTATTGTTTGCCAATCTGGTTGCACTTTAGAAAGAAACATTTTTATTGTTTTCTTTAGCTTTCAATGTGCTGTGGTGCTGCTGGTTGGTTTTTTTCTGCTTGGTGTTCTGTTTTACTCTGGTTACCAACTATTTTTGTTGCCTCATTGTCAGCTGGCTTATGAATCAACTGCCTTGTGAAACAAACAGGACACTAATGTTATAAAAATCCATGAATACGTGAGAATAATTCAATATCCTTTACCCACGCACTATACCTGAAAAGGTTTACTGTATCATTTCTATGGCAACAGAAAATCTGCTGTATGGCAGGCATCTTTTCAGTCTCATACTCTGGTTCTTCCTCCTCCATCTTTTCCCCCCAAGACAATAACTAGAAACTGATGATTGATTTATTTACCATTTGGCAATTGATTCACTGGGTGTACTCACTGGGATTAGCAAATGGATTTAGATTACTGGTTTTTGTAATTTTTCTTCCTAGATACATAATGATGTCTTTTGAGAGGTCATTAGTCCATTCCCTTTTTTTGGAAATAATAAATGGGAAATACAACGGAAAGGAATACATTTTAATGACATTTAGCTTTCACAGAACACTTTTAGTGATGAGTGCATTTTGCCATTATGAATTATGATTTTTTTTTAAAAAAAAGCTCCCCCCACATTAAAAAAAATTGTCAAAGTTAATAAGGATTTTCTTTCTTAACATCTCCAATTAAAAGTCAGTCATTTGGCCCTTAGGAGTTTTTTTAATAGGATCACAGGGCGAATTAATGTATTGGTCACTTCGTCACCCCTGCTGGACTTGTTTCCTAATTTTGAAAATACCTAGGTCCACTGTACTCTGCAGACAACATTCCACACTGCACTTACCATATATTCTCGTATTTAAGTCAAACTCAAGTGCAAGTTAAGGGCAAGTTTTGAGGCCACAATTATGGATTTTTATATGATCTTGAGGGCCCCCTGGTGGCGCAGCAGGTTAAACCACTGAGCTGCTGAACTTGCTGACCGAAATGTTGGCGGTTTGAATCTGGGGAGCAGGGTGAGCGCCTGCTGTTACGCCGAGCTTCTGCTAACCTAGCAGTTTGAAAACATGCAAGTGTGAGTAAATCAATAGGTACCGCTTCTGCGGGAAGGTAACAGCGCTCCATGCAGTCATGCTGGCTACATGACCTTGGAAGCATTGACAGATAACACCAGCTCATTTATATGATCCTGATCTGGAATGGCTGAGGGAAAGAGTCATGTAAAGAATGAAGCAAAGGCAAACAATGCAAAAAAACAAAACAAAACAAAACTGGCAATCACTATCATTTTCTCACTTAAACGTTCTATAAGGCTAGATGGATCACAATAGTGAAGGAAACAGAAGTGGTCAGTGCTTCTTTTAGACTGTCCCAGGAGAGAATAAGTTCTCACCTTTTGCCATTCTGTTCAGAGAACAGGATAAGAACTAAATTGACTCATGGAAAAGTCATCCCAGGTTTTTTTTCTATCAGCTTTTTGACTTAAAATTCTAGATTTATGCATGTTTGTTTTCAGAGCAAAGGGAATCTCATCAAAGGGTTGGAAGAGGCCTCATGGGCCTTTGAGTCCAATCCACTATTCAATGAAGGATCTCCAGCTGAAGCATTCCTAACAGGTAGCCGCTCAGCCTTTTTTTTTTTTAAGATGCCAAGAAAAGGATACCTGGCACATTTCTAGGCAATTGCTTCCATTGCTGAACCACTCTTACATTCAATAAGTTTCTACCAAAATTCAATGAAAACCTTAGACTTGGTCCTATCCTCTGGGCAGCAGAGAACAACAGGATGTTCCTCTCCTCTCTGTGACAGCCCTTAAGGTATGAAGTTCAGGGGCACTTCAGAGTTTTTGAGACAGCTCACACAATCTACAAAGCAATGCAATGGGGTATGTCTGTAAACTGACTCCATTGCCCTCCTAGAAGTCAACTCCTCAGATATACGCATGGTCGGCAGAAAGTGAGCATCAATATGAGAGAAACAGGGCAATGTCAGTGGCACTAATCTTCCTAGCTCTCTTCTGTATTCTGCTTGAGGAGTAGGCCTGTGAGCAATGGCACATAGCAACACTACAGCCCTGTTCTGAGAGGGCAATGTTAAGAAGAAATACTGTGAAGGACACCAGAGGTTGAGGAAATGGAGCAGAGTGCCTTTGGCCTCCATAATTACTTGCAATAAGTTAAGAACTGGGTAATTAACTTCCAAATGAGAAGCCTAAGAACATATAACTCCTTTCAACTGATAGGAATGCCATGCTACCACTCTGCCTGCTTTCTACATACACCAAAAGAGAACAGATTGACAGCCTTGGAAAGCTCTAATATTCTCCCCACCCCCACACCAGACGAACCTAGGCTTAAAAATGGGCCCATTTCTGGAACCTTTAGTATCAGGCTAATCCCATTCAGCTGGCCAGAAGCAATTTCCTGCACAACATCAGTGCATTTTTAATCACAGCTATGACTTGTGCCAGGATTTTGAGGGAGACACAGGGATGTTTCCTTAAAAAGGCATTTGGCTATAAGAGAACATCATCATTCCCTCACAAACTCCCCCACTCTAGTTCTCTTGCTTGCGTCAAAATCCAATGCTAGAGTCACAAGGACACCACATCCTTCCTCTGCCATCATATCTGAATCCATCCCACCAGGTCACAGAGACACACTCTACACTACCATCCATATATAAAAAGGCTAAGAGAAGTGGCCCCAATTTTGGATTTTTTTAAAAAAAAGATTTCTATTCAGATGCAGCAATTATTTCTGTTCAAGTGCCCCAAGTGTATCTACAGCATAAAACTACATTCTCTTTTTAGGGTTTGTGTGTGTCAGGAGCAACTTGAGAAACTGCAAGTCGCTTCTGGTGTGAGAGAATTGGCCGTCTGCAAGGATGTTGCCCAGGGGAAGCCATCCTTGTGGGAGGCTTCTCTCATGCCCCCACATGGGAAGCTGGAGATGACAGAAGGGAGCTCATCCTGCTTCGTTTAAAAAGAGGGTGCAGAAAAATCATAGTAGACATGATACTAAACATGACATTTGCCACATGTGGAAAAAAACCTTGAAAAATAATAGAAGTGGAAGATACCACAAAGGCAACCTATACAACTCTGTTGCACAGGAACAGACAACCAAAGCAGCCCTAACAGACAGCCCTCCAAATTCTCCAGAGAATGAGATTGCAACACATGCAGAGGCAGTATATTCTCCTATCTGTAAGGAAATTCCTTTAATGTTTAGGTGGAATCTCGTTTCCTGGACAGTTGGGTCTCTACAATCATGGAGTGGAGGGATCCTACAAATGTGGGAAATGTGAATAACTCTGGATCCCCCCTGGCAGTGTCCAGGTGGAGTAGTAGTCACTACCATCAAAGTCTCCAAAGATCTTGCTCACCCTGTCTGCCCCTTCCTCTGTCTACCCACTTTCCCTGCCTCTCTCCTCAACAACTGGGAGGCATTTGGAGGGCAGCTGAGACAAGCTACAAGGAGCCAACCATTGGTTTCTGCCTTTGAAAGGAGCAAAGACAAGCACTTTCTGACACCAGAAGCCAATTGTTGGTGTACAAGCAGGGCAAAATAGCAGGGAAGGTGAGGAAGACCCCTTGGAAGCAAGGCAGAGGTAGCAGCTGACAGATGATGGAGGTCAGTGGGTGCACTCTCGTGGATAGCCCCCCCTACTAATGCCCTTGTCAGCCTCCCTCACCCAAAAAGAAATGCAGGGAGGATGGGCAGAGAAAAATGCAGAAAGGTTGTGAGTCCTCTGAGGACCATGGTGGCAGTGGCAGCACCCTATCTCCCCTCCATGGTCCTCGCTGCTCCTGAGAGGGTCTGGGGGAATATTAGTGGATTTTGCACATACCTCTGCCCCTTATCCTCACCAATTATTCCTACTGGTGCAGCTTAAAATCACACTGTCTTTTTACAACAGCTGTAATACACTGCTGTAGTCACTACACATTTCACAGGTGGTATGTACATGCCTATAGAGACTCAGCCTTAGTGATACCTAAGAAGGGTGTGTGACCACAAAAGGGGCTAGAGCTCAAGTGTATCCTCTGTCTGCATCGAACTCACCAGAGTACAGAAGATGCATTGGCATTGTGCTATTGTTGTCATCTGCTCCACTGGATACTCCCCAAGGCAGAGCTTACATGACACCAGGGGGTCAAGCACCAAGTCCCAGGTAGGTCTATATCTTGCTGTAGTCATTGCAGAATAATCTGAAAATACAATCAGAAGTGTATCAATAAAGCTGAAATAAAATACCAAAAACTCAAACAGACTGGCAACCAATTAAGCCAAGATGAAAGTAATAATATAAACTAGAAAGAACTTTTAAGAAAATAGCTTCTCACAAGTACTTGAAGAGAGAAAGGGGAAGTTATGAAGCAAAGAAGAAAAGGGAATTGTTTCTCTTTTTATACAAGAATTTATTTTTTGAGAAGACCACACCAAGTAGATGGAAGTCAAAATACCCCAAGATTTTTTCTTTTTGTATGTTTTTCTTTTCTTTTTCTTTTTTTTCTTTTTTCCTCTACCTCTTCTCTTTCCCCCCTTTTAATACACTTTATAAAACAATTCTGTGTTATTAATTAAAAGTATTTTAAAAATTAATAAAAATAAAATTGCTACAAAATCCTCTTTTGATGTTTGATGTTTTGATGTTTTTCTTACATTCTGTATGTCATTAACATATTTAATAAAACCTTTTAAATTTAAAAAAGGAATAATGAGAGTTGTGGTCTAATATGTAAACTACAGATTCTTCTCACTTGCTGTAATGTAATACATGCTATAAATGCCTGGAAAGAATATAAGGCAATAGATGGCTTTACACACCCACATAATTTATCTGTGCTGGCCAAATAAATGATTTTAACAGAGATGGCCAATGTTACTGGCACATATGCTACAAGTGAAGTCCAAAGGTTCAGGCAGTGCTACTGTAATGGCCAAAATCCAATTGTTAAGTGTCAAATAGAATCAATGGGGACTTGGTAAGTCAACACTTATGTAGATTCCAAAATGGATTTTTTAGCTCAAATTTCAATTAATTTAAGCTAATATGTCAACATTTCTATGGTGGTTAATTTGTCACAACATACACATCCTGGAATGACTATGATTTTCCATTGTTATAAACCCTATTACTGTAATTACTTTGATGCCAATTTTATTTTTCCCTCTAAACAGTTTTAATTAGTTGCAGTGCTTTCTTGTTATGTATAATTTTGTGTATACTATTATTTCTTTCACAAATATATTTCAAAATTGTAAAACAAAATAACTTCAAAAAGCCATAATGCACAAACAGTTGGGTCTCCACATTTGCAAGCTTAACTTCTGCAGTTTTGCATAATATGTTCTTTCTAGCAATCCTTAAGTCCTCTGGTGTAACTCATTGGTCAACTTCCGCCAGAGGCTGACCACAGAGACATGCTGAAACCGTAACACTTCAGTATGGTGAAGCAACTACCTGGAGCAACAGATTTAATTACAGAATCCGACAGCTGGAAAAGACCCCAAGGACCCCCTGCCATGCAGGAACACACAATGAAAGCACTACCAACAGATGGCCATCCGTCTCTGCTTAAATGACAGAATTACAGCTGTAGTGAGCAAACTCATCAAAATGTAGACAGCATATACAATGTTACACTGAATCCCTAGACCCTAAGAGGAGCAGGTGTGTCTGGGAAACCAAGCAGCTGAACATTTTGGAGCAAAATAGGTTGAGCAACCCTTTATCTAAAATGTCTGGGACCAGAAGTGTTCTGTATTCCAGACTGCCCCCCCCCTCCCAATTTTGGAATTACTGTATATATGTAATGAGTTATCTTGGAGATGGGACCCAAGTCTAACCATAGAATTCAATGGTGGTGCTATACGAAATCAGAAGGTAACTATATACACAATATTTTAATTGACATGCATGAAACAAGTTTGTGTGTGTTGAACCATCGTAAAGCAAAATGTCCAACCCTACCCTGCCCTTCTCTTTTTTTCTGAAACTTCCCTATTATAAACACAGAGAGGGGAGCTCTTTAAACCAATGGCACATATTCCACACTTGCTAAATCTTTTCTCCCCTGCAAAGGCATTTACTATTATGGGTTTGAGCATACCAGTATTTCTGAGATCCTTCTTGCAACTAAAGATCTTTTCAGCATTCTCTAAACAAGTTAAAGGTGAGAAAAAAGTTAATTTGTACTTCTTAGCATCATTCCCATTTTTGAAGGCTGAAATGTGTTTGGGGGCCTCTAACTGAGGGGAAAAGTGGCTAATGATAGCTTTGCTCAATAATCTAACTACAGGTTAAAGCTGAACCTGAGGTTACTTTGAGTTTCTAGCCAAAAACCACCCCCACCACGAACTTTACTCTGGTTACAGCAAAGGTCAGTGTGCTAAATTCGCTACCCAACACTCCTTCCCCAGCCAAAGCCAATGCTCAGTGGCATTCAGAAGCCCTGTGATTCAACAGACATGTATGCAGTCATGCTCCATTTTAATTCTTCTTAATTCATTTGTAATCACATTTTCACACCTAAGTTGGAGGAAGCAGGAAACAAAATGCAAATCCCAAGGTTTCTAGTTTGTCTTCTATAGGGGGGAGTCGAAATAAATTAAGGGTACATCTACCCTGCCGGCTCAAATATAACTTTAAAATAGACCCAAGATTTGCACGATGCAGCATTGTTGCTTTCCCATTCCCCAAAAACAAAAACTGTCAAAATGTGGAGATTTGACTGTACAATTTATTTCTGTTTTTGATTCTCAGATTAAACTGCTGAGCTGCTGAACTTGCTGACCGAAAGGTTAGCAGTTCGAATCCGGGGAGTGGGGTGAGCTCCCGCTGTTAGGCCCAGCTTCTGCCAACCTAGCAGTTCAAAAGCATGCAAATGTGAGTAGAGTAATAGGTACTGCTATTGTGGGAAGGTAACGGTGCTCCATGTAGTTATGCTGGCTACATGACCTTGGAGGTGTCAACGGACAATGCCGGCTCTTCAGCTTAGAAACGGAGATGAGCATAACCCTCCAGAGTTGGACACAACTAGACTCAATGTTAGGGGAAACCTTTACCTTTACCTTACCTGAAAGTAGGAACATTACAAACATGTCTCATGTATTCCTATCCAAGACAACAGTCTATCTTGGTTACAACCAAGCTCTAAGTTATTCTGCATTACTGTGCTACTGTGCTACTTTCTTTTAGCTTATACAGAACAAGCCACCATACTCTTTCCAACATACAAGTTCTCTGTATGAGAAAGAACACTTTTATACTCTTGGGCCCCACCCCTCCCCACTGATCTCTTCTTGAATAGTTCTGTATCTAAACAAATTAAAAAAATGCAGCATTTCTAGCTCAGAAGAGGAGCTTGTTGGCGAGAGGGGGGAAACGGGCCTTTGGTTGCAACCCAGAGAACAAAGAGCCTTGTTTATTTGTTAGTAAGCAAGTGGGAGTAGAACACTTAATATTTTGAAATCCAGGGTTGTGTTATTTCCTGTTTAGAAAGGCACTGGGGATAAAGTGTGTGTACTTCCACAAGGCGCACAGTAAGAGAGGGACAGGAAAATGTCACACCTCAGGAAAACAAGCCTTAAGCAGACTTCAGCAAAGTTACTTTTTTTGGATGGCATTTCTCAGAATCCCTTCCCTGACATTATTACCAAAATAGTATTCCAAAACACAGCATATGAATTTGTTCTGTTCACTTACATAATCGAAGGGTGTATCTACACTTTAGAATTAATGCAGTTCAACACCACTTTGTTTCTCATGGCTCAATGCTATCGAATGCTAGGAGTTGTGGATTAGTGAGGGACCAGCATTCCTTGTCGGAGAAGACTAAAAACCTTGTCAAACATATTGCACTTTCTGAGTACACAGTGGTTGGCATGTTTCAGGGAGTTTTAATATTCACAAATAATATCAGGAGTGGACGTCTGTATTTTATACCCAGGACAGTATTCCCAGCTTATCTCCTGCCCAGAATCCTAATACAATTGCTGATTGATTTTAAACCATCTAAGTATTTCTTACTTATGGAATGTGAATAAAGTATTCTTGTTCCATTCAGTGATATGTTACTTCTTCTTATGTGCTTTCAAGTCACTGCTGATTTATGATGACCCAAAGGCTTTGCTTGCCAAGATGTCTTTAGAATGGGGTTGTCATTGGCTTCCTCTGAGGCTGAGAGAGTGTGCCTTGAAAATAATAATTCATAATGTGTGTGTGTGTCCACTCAACATAAACATAAAATCTGGTGACCCTGTTACAGATGCTAAAATTAATAAGTGGTAGTCACTGAAAAGATATTCTCAGTCGGTTTTGTCTTGTCTGCAAATGTCAAACATAAAACTTCTTTTATCCAAAGGTCTATAATGCCATAGTTGAGAACTTACCATCAAAAACAATTTTTAGTCAAATCCCTCTGCCTCTAAACATATTCTTTAAAATATGGGAGAAATAAATTTACTGACATGCTAACAAAATATTCTGAATTTAAAACTTAATTTCAGAATAATTTCTATCATATACAGTATATTATAATCTCCTTATTTTATATTAAACACAATCACCTCAGTATCTCAAATGGAAAATGGATATTGTCTCATCTCAAACAGAAACTCAAATTAATTTTATAGCTAGTTGTGTTTATACAGCTTCTCCCAAGAAAGCTTCTAAGTGGTTTAGTAATGTTATAGAGTGAAGTAAACAAAGAGAGTGCATGCCAAATATTGAAATCACTTTCTTTTTCAGTTGCTGCAGAAAATGAATTTGCCCTGAGTGCCAGTGAGTTTATTTCTGACTGGATTTAAATCTAAGGTGGGAACATCGATCTGTCCAAGCATCAAATTCAGTTTCAGAGAAACCGTGGTGATGAGGTCCCAAGGCAAAAGAATGAGATAAAAATACCTATATATTTTCGTTTAAAGCTCTTATTAGCTGTAACCCGGCCTTAGGAGAAGAACTTGAAATGGAGAAAAACCTGTGCAATATGCATGTACAGGAAACTACCAAACAAAAGTGTTGTAGAGATGTATGCATTGCCATCTGATGAAGTCTAGAGTCCTTTACTTTACAAGATTGTGCTGGAAGGGAATGCAATGCTAATGACAGGAATAGAACTCTTGTCTCTTTCATGACCACAGAAGAGGACAAAGGGATAAAAAATCCTCTAACACAGTGGTTCTAACCTGTGGGTCCCCAGATGTTTTGGCCTTCAAAACATTCCTAACAGCTGGTAAACTGGATGGGATTTCTGGGAGTTGTAGGCCAAAAGACCTGGGGACCCACAAGTTGAGAACCACTGCTCTAACATCTGGTATGGATCCCTATGGAGATCCAGTTCCACATACTAAAGTATGTCAGGTTAAGGAGGGACCTGCACTCAAAGGCAAACATGAACAGATACAGCCATTTCTGGCTCTAGAGTATAAATCAAATTTATATTGAGTTTGGCTGTAGCCAATGTTCAAATAAGTAGGACCAATCTGTATTGGCTTGAGGCTGGACTCCATGGTGTCCACATGACACACGAGGGTCCATTTGCCTTAACACAACCTTGTCCCTGGATTTCTGGAACTTGCCCAGTACAAACAGTTGGGGTGCTTGCTATCTGTGAGCAGTCATGGCTGTTCACACCACCATCCTGCTTTCTGCAGTTTTAGACAACCCTTTCCCCTCATTCGCATTGCGTTGTCATTCTGACTAGTATCACTGTAGACACCAAAAGGCAACCACCACTATTTTCACGCCCATTAGTCACCACTAAGCCTAGAACAACAGGGACAAGGTGAAGACAGTAGTCTTGCAACATTAAACAGGTTCCAGCACCACAGACATCAGTTGGCTCAGGGTCGCCCTGTGCAGACACCCACTGGGCAGCTGGCTGTGCACAATTCAGTGATGCTGATCTGGAGTAATCCACTCAGAACAGAACTAGTTTGTGGCACCTGTAGATGGTATTTTAATTTCCTGTGATCCCATTTGATTGCAGGTCAGCCCTAGTCAGTACTTGGAAGGGAGGTTGTCAAGGAATACCATGGGCCTCATTTCAGAGGAAAGCAACAACAAACCACTTCTCAGTACTTCATTTCATGGAGTTGTCGTAGGTTAAAATGCAATCTTAAGTAATAAACGTTACATCAAGATTCAGTTAGTTGTATGAAAAAAGAGGCCTTTTCTTCAACAAGCGACAGTGATCAAATAGTGGACAGCGACTTAGGGGGCGGGAGGGGGGGTGCCTTCCTTTTTAACTTCCTCTTGTACTGCCTATGTGGATTTAGGATGAAAGCAATTCATTATCTAGGAGCTAACAAGCGTTCTGCAGAATCTATAAAACCACAAGAGTTTTCTAGGAGCCAAGTACTTTAACAAGGAAACCCAGAAATCACATCCACATTCATGCCTTGCACATCATGGAAACGTGTTGCATTTCCATTAGTTTGCACAAACTTTCCAGAGGATTGTGTGGCCACTGAATAGGTGACCAGATGCACCAAGCTGGAGACAACACATGTCAAATTGTGCTGACGGTGTGATCATTGAATAAGTACAGATTGTCCTGCCAAGAAACTATTCTAGGAGGAATTTTCCTTTCAGGCTATTTTACCTTTGCAAGTCTACCTATGTAAACGTTAATAATATTAAGGACTCTGTGAAGGGCTCAAACATAGCAACTTCCTAAGTAAATCCTGGAGCTTCTTACAAAGCATCTGCTTGTGTAGTTCAGAACTGCGCATTCCAAGCAGCCCAGTGGTTTTGGTAGAACATCAAACAAAATCTTCTTCCAAATGTCCTGACGTGACATCCAAGATGTACCCACAAAAACCAAAGCTGCTATCCATGGATGATCTGAGGAAAATAGGTTACTTTTATCTTAGGATTCAACCAGAATTCCCAGTAAATGCATGTGGCACCACAGGCATTAACTCTTAAAAGTTGGGGGTTCGCCACTTCCATAATGGGCCTTGTGCTTACAATTCTAGGAATTTGCTATTTCCTTAGTCATGATTAAACATTACAGATGTATGAATGTATTTATTAATCTTCCAATGTTGTCCCTTCTGTGGGTTTTTGTTGTTGTTAATGCCATAAACACTTAATGAAGTTTACCAGGGCTTTTGTAAAAGTCTAGACCAAGAAGCTAATTTTAATTCTCTCCTTTCAAAAAGTACCAGGAATAGGTATAACAAAGGCACACAGAAAGTTTCACTTGCCTAGCAAGGCTAAGCAAGGAGAATTACACACTGGATTTTCTGGGGCAACTGTGACTCTAAAGCATTGTCCGGTTTAGACCTTATTCAGCAATCTGTTCCCTAGAACTTGAAAAAGATAGTTATTTTTTACATAAGCCAGGATCTCATAAGGTGCTCCCTACACTGTGGAATTAATGCAGTTTAACACTACTCTGGCTGTCATGGGTCAACATTATGGAATCCTGCGAGTTGTAGTTTGGTGAAACACCAGGACTCTTGAGCAAAGAAGACTAAAGACCTTGTAAAACTACAACACACTCATCTCCATGACAGTTAAAATGGGGTCAAACTGCATTAATTTTACAGTGCAAATTCGCCCCCTGCTACATGTCCCTTGACAGACTCACTGGGGTATTCTGTATTATATAGTCCAAGGGCCTTTCCACATAGCCATATAACCCAGAATATCAAGGCAGAAAATCCCACAATATCTGCTTTGAACTAGGTTATCTGAGTCCACACTGCCACATATTCTAGTTCAAAGAAGATAATGTAGGATTTTATTCAGCTGTGTGGAAGGGGCCCCAAACAATAATTTCTTCAACCTCTGCTGTTCTCTCAAAAAGTTCTTCCTGGCACAAGTTTGAATTGTTTGCTTTTCCCTGAGGAGCAAAAGGCATAAATAGAAACTAACCTCCATTCACCATATTGCATATTAAAAACAAACAAAAATAAAACGCTTCGTACAAACCAAGCTATTATTAAATGATTGGGGTTGAGTGTAAAACCAAAGGAAAGTGCTAATTCCATGATTTCCTACCTACTGTGAGAATCTTTCAAAAATTTAGCTTCAACTGCCCAAAATCAAGCCAATCCAAAAGCCACGGGGCCCTGTCCCCTGTTTAAATTTCTGGGAAGATTACAGATGAAGTCCATCCTCGGCAACCCAGCTGACTCATGTGGTAAAACAAAATCAACTCTTGGGACATACACACCTATTTAAAGTAATCCCACTATGCCAACAGTGAATCTTTTTCTGGGGACCACTCTTTCATTATTGTTCTTTCTTATTTACTTTAATGACCACTCTTTCCTTAAGGACAGCCTTATATTCCAAAATTGCCATCTGAAATATAAAAATAGGATCTGAGTTCCAAGAGGGGCATTGCTCCAGGTTTGTTTTTGAAAAATCAGTACAACTTAAATTAGATCTGAGTGCTTAAGTTAGCTTTTCTAAGCTGTTTTCAGATATTTCCAGCTCCAAATTAATCTGGAGGCTGAAACTTTCTCCCAGTTTTCAAGTAAGGTTTCTCTTCTTCTTTTAGGAATCCCTAATCACAGAATGTAGGATAGTTCCAATACCATAAGATAGCATTTGTATTGAACTGATCTCCAGTATTACGAAAATGGAAGCATAAAGGCTTGGGGACTAATTCTTGGATTTGGATGAAGAGTAATGGGATCAACTACAAATACTGAATATTTCTGAATAGAATCATAGAGTTGGAAAAGACCGCAAGAGTTATCCAGCCTAACCTCCTGCCATGATACCTTGGGTCTGATATATTATAGGTGTATCTCAACGGTTGCTGAGATCAAAGGCCCTCAAAGAGTTTATCTCCGCCTTGAATAAAAAAAACATACAGAAAATGCTCCTTAAGTAGTCAAAATAATTCTGAAATGTCTTTATGAGAAAAGGAAAATTGGAGCTCTATTTCCTCCCCTTTCTTCATGAAAGAAGAAATCACTAAAAACTTTTCAACACTGTTATTTGATATTGCTTATCCACATCATATAAGCATAGCGTCTAAGTTGACAGGTTAAAGAGAAAGGAAGGAGAAACATACTGGCCAAGGAAATAACTTCTTCCAAGGCTAAGGCCATATGACAAAATATAATGGAGTTCTCGTTTTGTGCTATCTGTGTGTGCGTCACAAGAAATCAGGTTGGCCCATATGACCTGTCACAATAACTACAGATTAATGATGTCACTAAATCCCAGCAAAAGAAACCAATATGACCTGCAAATAATTTTGACGGGCTGGATTCAATGTATTTCCAGCCCTAATTTGGAGGATCAGGAAGAAGCCCTGTTCCATCTTCTCTTCTAGTGCAAGAGATTATTCTGCTGTCTACAAATTATATCAGATCTTTCTTTGTTTCTTAGTTTTGAGGTCAAAACAAAGAAAATGAAAAAGTAATATTAGGGACCTTGTATGCAAGTTAGTTTACAAAAGCAAACACCCCTTGTTTTAAACAACAACAACTAAACAACAAATAAATGCAAAGACTGCAATGGGGAAGCAGCTTTGCGTATCACAGTAGAAAGAATGGAGAAGCCCAGAAAAACTGAAAATGGTGTATCCAGTCCTCCCTAGACCACCAAATATATCTAGTATTCTTAGAAAAGGAAAGAAAAATAGCATAGCACTTGTTGATTTAGAGACTCAGAGACTCACAAAAAAAACCCTCTAGGATTTTATGAAGGCCTAGAAGAAAAGCCAAACAATGATGGTTCAGGAGAGTCCTAACTGGAAATGAAGCCACTGTGCAATGTTCTGATACCACCCATATGACCCCCCCACCCCCATTTTTATCAGTGGAAGACTTGCTGTGGATAGTGCTAAATTTGTTTATTCCAGACCACAGTAGACAATTAAGATGTACTTTAGCTTTCACCACTTTCCTATGACAGAACTCTTCCTTCCCTTTGGAGGCAGTTTAAAGAAAACAAAACAGCCATTTGACATGTGTAGGCAAGGATATGTCCATACTTTTGGAAGACTATTGTTATAATTGTCTTCCTCTCAGTTAGGATAAAGAGCTTATCCTACCCAAACATGCCTAGATGAGGCATCTCCTCTTTTCCCAAGTGTAGGCATGTAGGAAAACATTGTGTGTGTGTCTAGCAGCTCCCTGCTCTCTACTGCTATCCTTGCTACCCGTAATCAGTTAGAAGCCAAGTGTCTACAGCAGAAAGTATGTTCTGTTTTTGTGTTGTTCTACTGTATACTTTCAAATAACTCGAAAGCAAGGACTTCCAGTCACGTAAGGAGCCCACTCATGAGTCTCCATGACACAATCACCTCTTAAATGGTGGATGGCAGCAGAGTCAGGGCTAGCATGGTCATCCCTAGATGGGGAAATTAAAACTGACTTGGAAGAATTGGAAACAATTCACATGGCTCTATCCCCCATATGCTAAACTCCAAGTGATTCACTCAGTTGATATTCCTTATGCACATATAAGCAGCTCAAAGCAAAAGGACATCTATGAACTTGGGTTCAAGGTGGAGTCCATCACTGCAATCAAAACCTTAGTCTAGAACACTGCTTCTTAAATCGTGGGACCTAATGACAAATAAGGTTACTTTAACTCAATGTCCAGAAAAAAACTGGTGGCAGTAAACATTTTCCGACTGTAACCTAGTAGGTATTTCAGACATTTACACAAATCTTTGTGCAGTGTTTATAGTGGACGCTGTAGAAGATGCTTCAGCTGTACTTCATAAAAAGGAAAATCAGTCTGTTTAGAATGCCTTGCAAATGCTGATTTTTTTAACCAGTAAATGTTTGATTTTTATACCTATTTTATATACCTGGCGTCATGTAAAAATTTATTGGGCTCAAAGGTGTCATAAGTGGAAAAGATTTAAGAAGCTCTGGTCTAAAACATGAATGAAGAATCTTTGGCTTTGCACACATTCCGGACTTCATCTATGTTCACTGAGCAAGCCCAAAAACACCTGGAGGGCCAACATTTGAGAACCACTGATCTAGATGATGAGGAACATTCTCGTAACTCCTTTCTACTAGCCATGGTACCTTCTGCAAGTGAACCACCAAACTACCTAGAGGGCCAAAGACTGTCCAATTGTGGATTATGGAATATCATTTTATCTCATAACATGACTCAAAAATGCCACGGTTAATGTGAACCAGCCACATACCAGAACATTTCCATAAATCTCAGCACAGCTCCCTTAAGGTCATCTTTGGATATAACAGAAAGCAGCAATTGAATTCCGTTGGCATATTCATTCTGTTGGCAAACCTACACCACGCAGCTGAACTGGAATGTAGAAAGAGCTGAGTATAATTTGAAATCCCACTCAGAAAGCATCCAAAATGCTGTACAAAGGAACTAAAACAGGTGTTGGCTCACAAATAACAATGTTTTAAGGCCAATGCTGCTTAGATCTGAAACAAATGGCAAAATAGCACAAATTTTCTTACAGGGTCTTTTGCTTATTTAAGCTTATATAATGTACAAAGCCTCTGCTAGTTGCTACAGAAAATTTGGCATTTTGCTCCATTAATTCCTTCTTCGGTTAACAGCTGTTTTAGTAGTATTTAACACATTTCTGATGCAATACTAATAACATATTATTAAACCGACAGAGCACATCAGGCAGCATTTATTGCCTTAGGGAAATTCTAGTTAGAAAGACTTGTTTTACAACAGAATTTATCCCTTGGGCTTGTTTAGCAAGACGACAAAAATTGTGCCCTTTTTACTCTGGTACATCATACTAAAAGTTCAGCTAAGTACACACATCTCCTCATATATATATTATGGGGGTTCTTTTTTTTTTAAACAAAAACCAAACAACACAATTACATTATTTTTAATGTCAGGAAAAAATTGAAATATGTATTTTGATTCATGCACATATGGTCCTTGAAAAAATGGTACAGGCACAGTAATACCCATGTTCTATTTGGCACAAGTTTCTTAATAAATGGATAAAAGGAGAAAACTGTGTGCAGCCCAAGTGTTGTCAAGGCAGCTAATGCAAGCTCCCAGGACAACAAACCCGCCTTTGTTCACTCTGCCTATCCTACAAAGAGGCAGGGAACACTTCAGATATTTGGGTCAATATTCTAATAAAAAATGGAAGGACTAAACTTATCATATAGCTTACAAAAAAATTAAAAACCTGTTTTCGGAATGTGTTAGTTTTTTTTTTTTTTTTGTATGTGTGAACCCAAATAGAAGTAGTTTTGGAACGACTGCTGTTTGTGTTCAGAGGGTTGCTCTTTATACCAAAGCTTTTATTAACTGGTAACTGAGGAGCTAAATGAGCTGTTGCAGATTTTTTCAACAGCAAGCTGCTTTTGAATCTGAAGAAAAGACAACTGCCCTCTTGGCACTAGAAACTGAACTGAGCATGTCACTGAGATCAGACCAACTGTCGCTCTAAAACTTGTATTACCTGCAATCAAATACTCTCTCAAGGTGCATCTACATTGTAGAATTAATGCAGTTTGACACCACTTTAACTGCTATGGCTAAACGGTAAGGTATCATGGGAGTTGTAGTTTCACAAAGTCTTTGGCCTTCTTTGACAAAGAGTGCTGGTGTCTCACCAAACTACAAATATCTTGATTCCATAGGACTGAGCCATGGTAGTTAAAGAGCTGTCAAGCTGCATTAATTATACAATGCAGATGCACCCTCTGTGTGTCATTTTATAACGAATTTTAGTGAATTCATAAAAATATAATGGGTTTTAATTTGTATAATGCCATGTGCATTTACTTTACCCTTCTGTTGTGCCACTTACGATCTTAAAGTCTCTTGATTCTCTTAACAGTGGAAATTGTTGATCAAAGGGAGCCCAAAGGATGGTTCTCTGAGGCTCTGGATTCTTCCTCTTGCTGCCTTGCATTCATGTGCCTGCTTTCCCGTTTTGCAGTCTACTCACCTGCTTCTCAAGCTCTCTGATTAGCTGTACCAGCAGAATACTGCCTTCTTGCCTCCAATATGCCAGAGACCAATACAGTATTTGTAAACATTGGCTCAATTTTTTTGGAAACTATCCAGGGATTAGAATCATAGAATCAAAGAGTTGGAAGAGACCTCATGGGCCATCCAGTCCAACCCCCTTAGATATCTTGTGGACTGGTACTGGTTCATGGACAACTACTTGGGAACAGGACTAGTCTAGCCTGACATGAATTCAAAAGATTGTTCTGCCTCTGGTGACTCATTGCCTCATTTCCACCAGGCACCACTGTTTCTCTACTTTCAACATGCCTAACCCTGAATGCTAATATGCATTCCAGCTAGTGGAGTAAATGGTTGCAGATCACCAGGGTTAGTATATTCATTCACACCTTTTCTTCTCGACTATCGTCATCTGTGTGACAAACTGAATTTCCTTAGCCTTGCTGGTTGAGAAACCATTAAAAACCATAGTGGGAATAGGCTTTCAGTGTGACAAAGTGACCCTTCAATTTCAAACACTGGAGGAGACAAATATTATCTAAGTCACAGCCTTGGCCCTGCCATTCAGCATTTTTATTTTTGACCACTTGTCTTTCTTAGGGGCTTTTCTATTTTTGTGCATGTCAAGCCCTTGCATCTTAGATAAAAGCTCATCGGTTTTCACCATGCTTTAGATGCCAGAACTCCTGCTTGTCTTGAGTCTGATTACCCTAAAGCCATTGCCTTTGCTTTTTTGTAACTTTCATATATGATGCACTTGCAAAAAGGGAAAAAAATATGCCTACAGATACATACCCAGCACCAAGAACAAAAACCCTGTGTCAACAGTCTTCTCCACCCAGGGCAGGTTATGGAAAAACAAGCAATAGATCATGGGAGTGTTATGTTTTTGGGTATTTTCAAATAAGGCATATCTCTTTCAAGAATTTAATCAACATTGTTTGTTCGTCCCTTCCATATTTTCTAAACCATATTAATTGAGAAAGATCACCCATTAGAGCAGTGGTTCTCAACCTGGGGTCCCCAGATGGTTTTGGTCCCCAACTCCCAGAAATCCTAACAGCTGGTAAACTGCATTGTTAGAGGCTTTCATGGTCGGAATCACTGGGTTGTTATAGGTTTTTTGGGCTGTATGACCATTTTCTAGAAGCATTCTCTCCTGACGTTTCACCTGCATCTATGGCAAACATTCTCAGACCTTACAACCTCTGAAGATCCCTGCCACAGATGCAAGTGAAACGTCAGGAGAGAATGTTTCTAGAACATGGCCATACAGCCCGAAAAACCTACAACAACCCAGCTGGTAAACTGGCTGGGATTTCTGGGAGTTGTAGGCCAAAAACAGCTGGGGACCCCAGGTTGAGGACCATTGCATTAGAGGAAGTTGCAGAGTTACAACAAAAACTGTTTTGAGGAATGGGGAAGAGTTGCGTCATAAGAGTGGTGAAAGCTAGAGTTACATTTTCAGCAGAGATAAGGAGAACAACAAGGTACTAAATACTGACAGCATTTTTTAAAAATACAGGATTTTATAGCTTGGAAAACGAGGGAGAAACCTACCTTAGACAAAAATATGACTGGAGAAACTCTGATAGTTTTGATGCAACAGATACTTTATGTAATGAGGTGTGACTATCCTAAAGGGTGCACCAATTGTTTAAACAAAATATCTTTTCTCCATAGTCCCAACCAATGCATGACTGTAAATGATTTGAGTGTCATTAGCATGTACCGTCCATTACCTACGATCTGCGGCTTCACTTACTCATTCTCTCTCTCTCTCTCAAAAAAAAGCTTACACAGGAAGTGTTTGTAGGCCTATCTATAACTCCCAGTGCTGTTCTATGGTAAACTTTAAGCCCAAGTCAAAATATAGGGTTTACTATTATCCATGGTTCTAGGTAACCATGGGTGGGTGGGTGCCTTCAAAAGTATCCCCTGAAATGTATCCCTCAAGGATGCAGGGGCTGAACTGTGTTTTAATTGCTCTGCTGTTTGGTGGGATGAAATGGCATGAGGTGAATACCTGAGGCATAGGATACGAAAAAACAATACATTAATTATTTCATTTACTATAATGCTTTCAGAGTTCCTTTCCAAAAGTAATTAACTATAGTTATCATTCCAAGATTCAGAAAAATGTCTATAAGTACAGTAAGTGTCATTTCCTGTCTAATGATCAGTTTTGATCCTGTTAGGGAATTGTTCATGATGTAAATAGCAGCTGGGAGTGCTGATTTTTATCAATCACATAGCAGTCTGCCTCTCTACAACATGAAGTCCAAAGAATACAGTGGGTTCCCCAGGGTTGCTCTTTGCACAGCTCTTTGTGACTGTTTTTATAATATGTATTTGGCCAACTGTTGCTTGCTTAGATTTTTTAAAAATAGTTTTCTAGCAAGTCAGAAACTGACACACCAATTAACTTAGGGACTTGAGATTGCAAAAAGGCCCATGAGATTTAGAATGTCATCTTTTTGAAAGTGCAAATGGCAAAACATTACCAGCATTTCAGAAGTAGTTCAGGATTTCTTTATTTGCCTATAAATCTTTTTAAATGGGTTGTGAGATTTGGTCCTGTCTGCTTTTTAAAAGCACAACTTGGGTGTTGTTGTTTTTTCTGTGATACCTCACTGTGGATTTGATTTTTAGCATGATTTATTTTATTTATGCTTTCAATAGTACCCTGAACTGTCTGAATTTCTCTTTGTGGTCAAAAACTAAAATTTAACAAACACCCAGTATTTAGAAAGGTTCCTTTTCTGACTACATTTTCCAGCCTTGGGACTATAATTCCCAGAATAGCCCATGCATATAAGGTATTCTGGAGCTACAGTCCAAATAAACAGCTTTGCCAAAGTTTGCAATCACTTTAAATGTAATTTAGTACCTCAATTACAAAACTGAGTGTTTAATAAATTCTACAGAATTTGATAGGCTTGCTTACTAGTCACTGTGTGTCAGGGTTAAACTAGATGAAAAGAGGCGCACATGATTACACTCCTATATATTTAACCATTTTTAGAAAAGTGAAGCCAGGCCAATTAGGAAATATTCTGGATCAGGACCATGGAGGGGGGCAGAATATAAACTCTCTTCTCTTCTTATATCCTTAAAAAAATCACACCTCACCCATAAACATATGTGCCTCATTTTGGCTGTTTGTGTGTTTTAAAGATGTTTAAAGAAAAAAACCTATCTCCTTATTTCTTGCCATCTGTTTTGACCTCAGACTGTCAAGAGCTTTTTGGAACACCATCCTATACCTAAAATATTAGAAAATGTGCCCCCCCCCCCATATTCTATATCAACAATCTCTCTCCTTTCCATCACTTTTCCTCCTTTAAAACTAAACTTGATCATCCACCCACCCACCCAAAATTGTGTAACTTCAATGCCTCTGTGAGTTTTAGTTGGTGGTCCACATAAATTCCATTTAACATCTTGGTAGTCTTTGTTGCTGACTGACACATTACTTTTCAGTGGGAAAAGGCAAGCAATTATATCCATACATTCTAAATGTGGTTGTCACTGTCCTAACAAGAAGAGGCCACAGGCACCTAAAATGACTGTGGTGGCAGTCAACAATAACAGGACCTAAGCATGCTAGAACTTGGAAAGGGGAAATCAATTTTGGAGCATAAATAGCCTTAATAAAAGCCTGAATATATAAAGAAAAAGGAGAAGCGGCAATACCGTGCTATTAAAATAGTCTGGTAGGTACAAACAAATTTTATAAAAATATGAGCATTTCTCTCTTTGTATACAGCATTCTGAGCAATGATACAATACATGATCAAACAAGAGGAACAAGACAGAAGTGTTAAGATTTTTTCAGAACTGAGAACTGAGGCTGTTTGATGACTTAATTGAAATGTGAAATATCTGGTGAAAATATTTAGCACCCGCTGACAATCTGCAAAGAGATATTCAAGCAGTTTGATCTTCAAGTCTTTGAGGTATTTTGTCAAAGCCGCATTTTGTGCTAAACCTCCAACAAGTACCATCATCAGACTTCATTCTGCATCCCTGTGAAATCTACTTTTTGCATCCAAAAAGACAACAAGCACAATAGTGCAGTAAAATGGTACCCCTTATATGAAATGTCAAAATCAAGGGTTGTTTTTTTAAAATCTTTTTGACTGTGACTGGCTGAATCCTCAGATATAGAATCCATGGATCTGGTGGACCAACTCTTCAATGTACAAGAAATGGTCTGTTGTATAATGTACAGAACTTTATAGATTATATCTCTTACAACGAGGAGCCAGCATCTTTTCCCAAGCTCCACTAGCATATTATTACTATGAGAAACTACAAGTTATGGAGAGAAACAGTGCATCGGGGGGAAAAAACTTAGGGGGAGGATAGGTATCCTGAAATCCTTTTCCTTTATCTAAGGATGGGTCATACTCTACTCTGTAGGATTTGTTCTTGAACAAACATGCATAGGATTGCACTGCTAAGTGAAGAAAATGATCACCTTTCTGCATTTCCACCTCTTCGAATGAGAGTAATTAGCATGTGGAAAATAAGTCTTCAAATAACTAGGAGGGAGCTCCCTGACCTCTACCAGCCAGTTGCACAAAGGGGACACACATCTGAGAAGCAAAATCTGCATTACAAAGGTAGCTAAGCTATTACAGCTTCAAATCTTGCACATTTCCAAAAGATGGAGACAAAGGAAGGAGCAAATCTACACCACTTTCTTAGGAACAGATGCAGTCACAGCAGAAGAAGTATAATAGATCACCTGTTTCAAAAGGGGCAAGAAAAGTACACCTGTTTTTGTCCCAACTACCTGAGATGCCTATATTTAGCAGAGAAAATATTTCTAACTCTAAGGAAGTAGTGATGGGAAAAACCTTCCTGCTAAGTTTCTAAAAGTCAGGTAGCTATAAAAGGCACAGAATGACTGCCAGGAAAACACCTGGCATCTGTAACAAAGAAGGGACTGGGTGGAAAAACAACTTCAGTTCTCTGACTTTTAGCTGGATGCAAACTTCAACAATAACCAACACCAATTGAATAATTAGCAATGTGTGAAAATAACCAACACAAATGGCAACAGCAATGTTTGTTCAACCCAGGATTTGGGAGTTAAAATTAGATAAATCAAACAAGTTGAACTAACAAAAAGAAGACACGTTGAACTGTGACATTCCAGCTGAGAACAAACTGTTTTGCAGGTGTAGTGTATTTGTTTGTTTGGTTCTAGATCTCACAGCAAGGAGAACACACAACAAGTTTACCAGTCTGTCCAGTGATGATTTGATGAACAGTAACTCTAAGCTCATGATAAATATAGTAGAGTATTAGTCAAGAAATCAACCCCCAAAACTGAGTCTACTCATCCAAGGGTCAATGTAAGTTCCTTAAATCTTATTTTAAAAAGGGAATCACCCTCTTCTCTGAACAGAATGGCACAAAGCAAGTTTAGTCTGTCCCAGAAGAACCCACCAGATAACATTTCTGTCCTTTTTGAATGCTTGGGTTTGGAAATTGTGCCAATGGGGTGGCACTGGTGCTTTCTCTTCTCTACAAAATGACCCTTGACAGATCTATATCAAAATCCATAATTTGATGATCCCAAAATCTGCTCTCAATTCATACATGAGGTTGACTTATGCAATCTTCAAGATGTTCCAACCTCCTGAAAAAGTAATTGAAAATCATCACTTATCACAACGAAGGCTCCCAGATAACACCTGGCTCAGTTTTCTTCATCATGTCTTTTAAAAGAGAATGACAAAACATGCATCCATGCAGAGAAAAGGTGTTTACCTATAGATGAAATGCTTGTTCCCTATACAACACAGTGCTATAAAAGTTACAGGAATAGCTTAACGGGAAGGGTTCAGTGGTGATTTGCTTTCAGAAAGGCCCAGGTTCTATCTACACCAGTGTTGTTTAACCTTTGGTCCATCAGGAATTTTGGACTACAGCTCCCAGGGTTTCTGGTTATTGGACAAATTGGCATTGGCTTACTGTCTTTTGTTCCCAGAGAAATCTGGGAACAAAGATTAACACAGTGTTAAAACCCACTGTCCTTAAATCCCTTTGGATTACTGGAGTATACTCTGTGTGAAAAAGTGCTTGGGAATTCCAAATCACTCAGAATGCTGACCTCGGCAGTAATAAGTCTGTGAGTCCTTTGTTACAACAGATCCACCAGCTACCAGCTTGTTTCTGAGAAAAATTCAACGTGTTTGTTACGACCTATGAAATGCGATGTAATTTGGGACTAAGCTTTACTCCTTAACAGTGCTGAGAAGTAAGTCCCAATGTATGCAATGTGCTTTTATAAGAATCCCTCAGACTATCTCTATAAACTGGGAAGATATGGAATCCACTTGTCAAAAGCACATGTGTTAAAAGCACAAGTGGCTTGCTAAACACAATATGGAAACTCTAGGAAGAGTTCTTCCTTGTTTGTAACGAGAACACCTATAAAAACATAATTAGAGACTGACACGCAAAAAGCAGGAAACACAAAATTACTTTCTGAAGGATTTCTGCACATTCTTCTAAGCTTGTTGGTACTTCTCTTTTGCAAGATGAGGGCCAGAAGGAGACAATTTCCACTGAAGAAGTGGGTGGGAGGATAAAGCAGCTAATTTTTCACTTGGCCATTACTTTCATAATTTCCCCACTCTAAATGTCTTTTTTTTGGTTCAGTGCACAATGCAGGTTGATGTTTGAACAGAAAACTATCAAGGAAAAAAGCTTAGGGAGAGAATCATAAAAGGGAAACTTGTGGATGTTGGAAGGCCACATTTCAAAGTACTGAAATGTGATGTTTGAACAAAAAACTGACAAGGAAAGAAGCTTAGGGAGAAAATCAAAAAGAGGAAACTTGTGGCTGTTGGAACATTTCAAAGTACTGAGTCCTATATCCTCTTATGAGACACCAGACGTAGGGTACATCTACACTGTAGCATAAATGCAGTCCAACACCACCTTAATTGTCATGGCTTATTGCTGTGGAATCCTGGGATATGTAGTTTGGTGAGGTGCCAGCACCTTTTGAAAGAGAATCTAAAGACCTTGTCAAAGTACAATTCTCCAGATTCCATAGTATTGAGCCATGGCAGTTAAAGTGGTGACAAACTGCATTCATTGCACAGTGCAGATGCCCCCCCCCCCTTACAGAAACAAAAGCATAGCTGGCTGTTGAAGACAAGAAGCTGAGGCAGAATACATACTTTTGGCCTTGAGAAAACAGTCTTCATTTGGCAAGAAAGATGCAATGACTCAAGCTAGTAAACTGTTTCTTCAGATTATTTTTTAAAATGTAAACTTTCTTGCCAAATCCCCTGCAGAAAGAAAAATCCTGCTGATTTCTTAATATGGTGGTGAGAGGAACATCGGCCAGGTGAATGAAAGACCTTCTAGCAGTGCTGGATTCCCTGTATGCTACTGCAACTGAGAGTTTCATGGTGCCAAATGGAGAAAATACAATCCATGCCAAATAGCCCAATTTATCTGATGGACAGGGAAGGGAAAATTCACTTCCTACTTATGCAAAAGACTAGTGGAGCATGACATTCAAGGCAGATTTAGAAACCATGCAGTTTGCTTGTGTAACCAGCGGCTAGATGCCAGGTGATAGAAGAGGGATTGTCATTTAAAGAAAGCATCACTTCATAATACAATAGAGTCTTGCTTATCCAACCTTCTATATTATCCAATGCAGTCTACCTCCCACACAGATACACAGCTGTTTCAATACATTGCGATGATCTGCTAAATTCGTAAATACAGTAATTACTACATAACATTACCATGTATTGAACTGCTTTTTCTGTCAATTTGTTGTAAAACATGATGTCTTGGTGCTTAATTTGTAAAATCATAATGTAATTTAATGTTTAACAGGCTTTTCTTTAATCTTTCCTTAATATCCAACATTCTCACTTATCCAACGTTCTGCCAGCCCATTTATGTTGGAGAAGCAAGACTCTACTGTATCATAGCCATTGAGTTTGCCCTAGGTGTTTTCAGATTCTCAGTTCTTGTGATCAAAAGAATTGTCTCCCTCTTGACCCTCATATTGGCACTGGGGACAATGAAGGTACTGTACGAACAAGCCAAATTCTCCAAGCAACCTTCCCACAGGGTGCCAAAGTGTTTAAATTCCTCACTTTTATAACCAAAGAGTAATCCATTTAAGAATCGATTGTCACTTAGGACTTAATCCAGGCTACCTCTGCCATGGTAAGAAATATATGTATAACGAGGGAAGAGATGGAAAACCAACTATAATGTGGTTCAGGGGACAGGGAAGGGGTGGAGAATTAAATCTCCTCTCATTTCACAAGACTTATAGCTTGGCAGATTTTATGATTTCAAAATTTCCTTCTGTGTGAACACGTTTGTAAGAGGTCCCTGTGTGCTGCAGTCCAAAGTAGTTCCAAAATCCAATCTGTATACCACAGATGGATTTTGATTCAACAGGTGGCACCATGTTTTGGGTCCTACACCCAACAGGAACACTATCCATGGAGATCTGTTTGATTAATAGGGCACTCATATCTGCTACAGAATGTTTCCTGGGTCTTTTCCTAATCCAATTGCTCCACCATTATTTATTTTCCAGAAGAGATTGCTGCCATAGTGTGTCTCTGATCCTGACACAAAGCCAGATGCTATTGCTCCTGTTATAGATCTTAATGTCAAAAAGTCACCACTAAGGGGTTTTTTTACCATACATGGTTAGCTTTTTATGTGTACACAACACTTTATATGTTGAGGCAAATTAATATTCAGAGGGTACGAATATCTGCTCCTAACCATATACACAAAAAAAACTCTTTTGAATTAATACTTCCAAGTTATTTTTTTCTACAGTAGAGCAGTTATGCAGGAGATATCCAGACCTGTCTATTTCATAGACTACATTTGGTTTTGAGATTGTTTCCACATTGTCCAGAACAAAAAATGTCTATCAATATTCATCTGCTGTGAATAAACGATGATAATTATGGATACAAAAATGGTAGAGAAGAACGTTATCACCCCATTGAGCCAATCCAACTCTCACACAAGTTAGTTTTTTAAAACCTGCACACCTGGATAAAACATATGATACAAATTATGATCACAGAATATTTATATAAATTTAGAACAAAAATGAAAAAGCAGAAATAGTCATAGATTTTCTTTACCTTGATTCAGTCATGAAACAAAATTGAAACTGTTGTCAATAAATCCACTAAGGCTTGGAAAGACATCTATGATGGGAGTAAATGAGATCTTTACATGCAAAGACCAACATTAGGATCGACTCACAGGAGGATCAGCACACAGGGCAGTTACATATAGAACCAAAATCTAATCCCAATAGATAAGTGGTTCCCAACCTTTTTTTTAACTAGGGACCACTCTCCAACATTAGTACCAACAGGGTTATGAATCAGTTTTTGGTCAACTTTAGATTCAGTTTGGTTATTTGGGGTGCTGATTCAGAACATTACACTGGACAGACCACATCAGCTCTGGTTTCTGATATGCCATCCAGTAGTCACTATCTCATCACCCACAGAAAACCATATTTAATAAGCCTCGGCACTATAAGAGGTTTTTGCGCTCTCATTACAACCATGCAGTGACACTGAGGCCGTGGACCATATTTTAGTTCTTGCAGACCACTGGTGATCCACGAACCACAGGTTGATTGGGGGAAAGCCAGGACAAGTACCTAAACATGTCTAGAAACCTGACAAATATTACATAGATGGGTGACTTATATGATGGGGGGGGGGGGGGAATGGAGATCTATTAGGCAGGCACTGGTGATATCCTGGCAATGACATGGCTGAGACATAAGCCTTTGCGACAAGCTAGAGAAGCTACAGATGGGATAATTGTTAAAGGATCTCCCATAAAATGCCCATCCAGTCTACACGAGGACTTCCATCAAATAACTGCAAAGTTCAGCAATGACATACATAGGCCGTTATCACAGATAGCATATGCAACTTTTTTTTATACATGTGCTCGTTTTCTCTGGGAATGAATTCATATATTAAGCCATCTGCCAAGAGGGGGAGGAATCAAGCGATGTATGTGAAATCGCTAGTGAGAGAAGCCACAGATGAGAGTGTTTTCCAGCTTCAGCTCAGAGAGGTCCAGCACATTCTCCAAGGGATGAGGTCATATAGCTATCTAGAAACTCGAGCAGAGACAGAATGGAAAATCTCTCTCTCTCCTCTCTCTTTTTAGTGTAGTTTTCTGCTGGGAGTGCATGCCGCCTACTTTCCAAATGCTGCACGAACTAGAGCCCGGTTTCCAAATATGATTTAATCTGTAAAGATTCACCCAAGCTGGAACATCCATTTCCAAAGAGACGGGATCCCAAAAAGACATACTGTTCTGCTGTAGCTTACCGGAACCAGAAACTCATGCCTGCTGCTGCTAATATTGGCTCTTTTTCCTCAGAACTTTCCCCTTTTAGGAGGAAAACAAAGATGATCACATAGGCAGAGCAGAGAAAGACATGAACTAGTGGTTTTCATGGAACAGTCAAGCTATTTGGGGATACAATAGTTATAAAGGTGCAGAGAACATACTGTACCGGAATGTCTAAAAGGATAAAGAGAGATCATTGCTTGAAAATTTTTCCTCTAAAAAAGTTTGAGTTATTTTATATTGTAAGGCACGCCAATGAAGGTAATTTTAAAATGGGTTATTTTTGGATGAACCAAAAAATAATCTTACTGGTGGCAGTTCTGGGAGAGTTCTTCAACAAGTACTGCAAAACCACAAGTTTGGTAGATTGCATTTTTTTAAGTCAAAAGGCAAAATATGAACTGCCTTATATGGTCAGTTAAGACTTATATAATGCAGATTGAATTGCATTGAATTGGATTATATGAGTCTACATTGTCATATAATCCAGGTCAATTTACATTATAATGGCAGTGTAGTTTCCATGTGAGTTTCCATGGCAAAGCAGGGATTTAAATTCTGGTTTCCAAAGTCATAATGTATTGCTCAAGCCACTACACATTGACTCTCGGAACCTAAAGTAAATCTCCCTATCATAATGATTTTGGAAGAGCTTGCATTTAATGATAAGTCAGAAGCATAAACAATTAAGACAGAGAATGATCACCTCATAAATAACACAAGACAACCATATGTTCATTTGGAATGGGAAGGGATAAGCACTTTTGCCCTTCCAGAAATAAGATTAGAGACTTTCCTTGTGTGGGACAAGGGTGAATGAAACACTATATTTATTTGTATCTGAATGGCCTTTTAATTCACGATGTAGAACTCTCTGCAAAGCACATTTTAGTCAAATATCGAAAACAAATGCCAGCCCTGCTCACCTATGAAAGTTGCCCAAAACATTTTGTTTCACAGCAAACTATGCAAGGAGTTCATGACACAAGGTCAGCCTTGTGAAAGTGACAGCCACAGCTACAAGTCACTGCCCACAGCTGCTCCCACGCTGGAGATACTCACAAGGTGCCAGTATTTTAGAAGCATGACTGTTGCTGACATTATCTGCTCACCCTACTGTCTTCAAAGGGCAAGACAGAAACTCATTACAAAGTATGGCTATATAACAGTTTGTTTGGTTTTACATATATTTTTTCATGTCAGGATCAACTTGAGAAACTGCAAGTTGCTTCTTGTGTAAGAGAATTAGCCATCTGCAGTACCTTTGCCTGGGGATGTTTGATGTTTTACCATCCTGTGGGAGCCTCCTCTCATGTCCCCACATGGGAAACTAGAGCTGAGATGGGAACTCACTCCCTAGATTCGAACTGGCAATCTGTCGGTCAGCAGTCCTGCCGGCACAAGGGTTTAACCCATTGTGCCACCAGGGGTTCCCCTTTGGTTTATGTGATCCTGAGTTTACCCATATATCATTTCACTTCTCATTCCAAATTATTTATGATTTAAGATAAATAGCTTGGATTACACTTCTTCCATCAGTCCCAAAAATCGGACTGCAGTGGCATTGTCAGATAAAAACAGTTCTTCTGAAGGCTCCTCCAGAAAGTACCTCTGGGAATTGCTGTCAACTGAGGCCAAAGAAGTCCACACAAACATCAAGTTTCAATAATGATGTTGAGGAAGTGGTAATAGTACATGGACAGCTTGTCTATTTAAAGACCTTTCGTACACTGCCCACTATTTTTTTTTATCCTTCAAAGGGATCATCTAGCACAAACCTGCTTTATTATACTCAATTCACTCAATGTTATCACTTTAGATTTGAAACAGAGACAATAACACAGTGCACCTGTTCAATACAAAGCAAAACAGCTTAAGAGCATTACTGCTCTATCCTGACGTCCGTTTACCATATGATGACCTCTTGCACAAATTGAATCCCGATGTTCTTTAACCAACCTGAGAACTTGTGGCTGTAGGGGCACCTTCATTGTTGAATGAATGCAGTTTAATCTACCATGATGGTTCAATGCTATGGAATCCAGGATGTCATAGTTTTACAAGGTCTTTAGCCTTCTCTGCTAAAGCAGTGATTCCCAACCTTTTCTTGACCTGGGACCACTCTCCAACATTAGTAACAAAAAGGTTACAAATTATTTTTTGGTCAACTTTAGATTCAATTTGGTTATTTGGTGTGCTGATTCAGAAAACTGCATTGGATAGACCACATCAGCTCTAGGTTCTGATACAGAATATATGCCACCCAGTAGTTGCCATCTGCTCGCCCACAGAAAACCATATTTAATAAGCCTCAGCATTGTAAGAGGGTTTTGTGAGACCAGTCACTCTTGTTCCAACAATGTAGTAATGGTAAGGTTGGGGACCATATTTTAGTTTTTGCGAACCACTGGTGGTCCATGGAACACAGGATGGGAATCACTATGCTAAAGAGTGCTGGTGCCACCCTAGGATTCCATAATATTGAGTCATGTCAGTTGAAGTGTCGAACTACATTCATTCTGCAGTGTAGATGCACCCTCAGTTTCCTTTTTCTTCCCCATATCCCTTTACTTCTGTGCTATGTGTGGGGATTTTCTGTGTTTTTAAAATGTTAGCTATGAAAGCCACTCTGGGTATAGAACTACCAGTTCAAAATAGTTATGCGACGAGAGAGACAACACAACAAGTCCTTTCATCAACACACTACCCTCTGCAAAGAGCTGAGTAAGTTTATCAGGGAACCTTCTTCACTCATGGAAGTTCACTACATAATTTACAACCTAGCTTTAGCTCCTACTTTTCTCTACTTGCTGATAAGACACAAATCATTCAAATTGCTTTATGCCAGCTCTCTATTTTGGGGGCCAAATATGGTCCCAACCCCGACTACCATCAAGAAAATACTCAACTGGACTTGTGAAGGTTTCCTTGACTCATTCAAATGAGTAAATTTTCTCCTTATAATTTAAAACTATACATCTGAGGTCAGGTGCCTAAAAATAATGCAATTAACAAATCCAACTGCCCAACTTTTTTTAAAATAGAGAAGCAGTGGGAATGGGAAAGTTTTGTTGTTGTTTATTTGTTCGGTCGCTTCCGACTCTTTGTGACTTCATGGGCCGGCCCACGCCAGAGCTCCCTGTCGGCTGTGGCCATCCCCAGTTCCTTCAAGGTCAAGCCAGTCACTTCAAGGATACCATCTACCCATCTTACCCTTGGTCAGCCTTTCTTCCTTTTTCCTTCCATTTTCCCCAGCATCATTGTCTTCTCTAAGCTTTCCTGCCTTCTCATTATGTGGCCAAAGGACTTCATCTTTGCATCTAATATCCTTCCCTCCAGTGAGCAACTGGGCATTATTTCCTGGAGTATGGACTGGTTGGATCTTCTTGTGGTCCAAGGCACTCTCAGAATTTTCCTCCAGCACCACAGTTCAAAAGCATCTATCTTCCTTAATGGGAAAGTAGATCGCCTAAATTATTAGTGAATCAGCAGTCCCATGAAAAAGAAAAACACAGTATAACTTTTTCAAAATTAAAGTTGGCCATTTTTTCTAGCAGGCTCCAGCACATTTTCTTTAGCATGCAGAAATATATCAGGTGTATTTATAGCATTTGGTTCATCCTAATGCTAGAATCTGCTCTGTGTCTGCCTATAAAGACCAGCAGAAACCTGACAAAGAAAAAAGGTGAGGAAATTGGCAACCTTTTTATTCATTTCTTATTATTTTTCTCTCTGCTCTTGATTTCCCCTCTACTGTGACATACAGCTAGCATTGTTCCCATTGTGAAGATGAGAGTCCATTTTGGATCTCAATAGATCATAAAACAGCCTTTGTAGAATTTCCTTCTTAAAGATAGACGCAAAAGTATTTCCAACTTACATCCACATCTGTTTTAAAAAGTTCTCTCCTGTTGCTATCACCAATTAAAAGAGAAACCCTGGCTAGACACTCCTTTTAAAAACAAGTTTAAAAGATGGCAATGCATTTGTTGCAAGTGATAAAGAGAAACTATAAGACCTATATATCGCCCCCCTAAGGTGAAGTGTGCTACAAAGAATGAATGGCAGGAACTCAGAAGAAAATGAGAGTTTTAAAGGACATAAAGGGCAAACATCAGTAATGGAAATTCATATAATTAGCAGTGAAAGATTGCTGGGGGGGGGGGGGCAGATTCCTATGGCAATACAAGATTTGAAATAGCTTGGGGTGACCCCGTGACATTAACGAAATATGTCCCAAATGTACATCAAGATGAAAAAGACATAAGCCTTTGGCTACTTATCTCAAGGGTCTTTTATTCAGACAGGCTTGCTAGAGGACTGTACACTGTGACATTCAACAGAAAACACAACCTTATGCAGGTTTACTCAGCAGCAAGCCCTTCTGAGAATAATGAGACATAGTTCCAAGGATACACACAGAACTGCTGCCTCCATAATGATTCAGATATTAATGCTCATGGTATCACGTATCCCAGGCATGATGTAACATTGAGAACAAAGGCCAACATAACTCTTAAACTCATTCAAGACAATGAGATGAAACATGTCTAAATATGTGGTGTATTCAGGCCATTATTCAGCTATGATATCATTGTTGTTGTTAATGTCATTGCCTACCCTCAAAGTAACCCATGTAATTTAGAATTTCGAACATAGCAGGTGGGAATGTTCATTGACAAAGTAATCATTACTGCTTTGTTTTCTGTGAGATTTTGTGTGTGCTTGTGTGCTTTCAAATTGTTTCCAAGGGTGCCTCTCACTGTAAATCATGAAACAGCTTTCTAAGATCTACAGAGACACTCACTGGAACACCTCAGCAAGCGAGAGTCCAAAAGTGGCAGGCTAAAACCCGGAACCTTAATCAGTGGCTGAGATTGGATGTGAAATTCCCTTCTGGGCACACAAAACCCTGGGCAACTTGGAAGGCACTGAACAGACTGTACTCTGGCACCACGAGATGCAGAGCCAATCTTAAGAAATGGGCTATAAAGTGGAATCCAAGACATGCAAGTGTGGAGAAGAGCAAGCCACAGACCACCTACTACAATGCAGCCTGAGCCCTGCCACATGCACAATCGAGGACCTTCTTACAGCAACATCAAGACACTTGAAGTAGTCAGTTTCTGGTCAAAGGAAATGTAGAATAATGCCAAGTTTTTAACTTTGTTTGTGGGTTTTTTAATACATTATAACGGTTTTCTCAACTTGCTTCTGACACGATAAATAAATAAATAAATAAATCTCGCTGTAGAAGTAATGCAGTCTAATATCACTTTAACTGTCCGGGCCCAATGCTATGAAATCATGGGAAGCTGCACTTTTGCAAGGCAATTAGCCTTCTCTACCAAAGATTAATGCTGATACTTTATCAAACTATAAATCCCACAATTCTATAGCATTAAGCCATGGCAGTTAAAGTGATGTCAAACTGCATTAATTCTACAGTGCAGATGCTCCTAAAGTTCACATTCAAACTATTATAACACTTTTGCTGGGTGTACGCTGAATTCTCAGCCTACTATTCTTGCTAATAGTCTCAGGATAAAAGCCCAGGGCTCTTACTGCAGTACATGTAAGCATACTTCAGGATATCTTTTTTTTTTTCAATCCTCCCTGCCCTCCATCTATCCCTTTCTCAGTTTCTCTTTGGCAAAGAATGAGTGTTCTTGGTTGATCTGTGTGGGTTTCCTGCTTGCTGTTTCAAGGAAGGCTGGCTTTAAAACACATACCAAGAATAGCATATGAGCCTATCCATGCGGCAGAGTGAAGAGAGAGTGGGGAGAAGTCATCCTCAGCAGGCATTTGGATCGGGTGACCAGAGCAGTCTTCAGAGTAGACACAAAAGCCCGCTGTGATGTTTTTGTGACCTTCAGGAGGTGGGATTCAATATAAAAAGTTCCTCCCACACTTATTCTTACAAAATTCTCCCTGCTTCCTCCTCTATGCTTCCTAGGCTAATTTTAGACACTCATCAGCCATTTTGGTAGACGCCAAACTTCAGGGAAAGACCAAGAACTGAATATCCTCCACGAGTGAACTCTGAGAGAATAGGGCTTATCGTTCACATAAACATAGAGCCCTGAAAGCTGGCGATATTAAAGGGGGAGGGTTGCTGCAAGCTTAATCCCTTCCCCAATGTAGGGCAACGAGAACAAGACAGAAAAAACCCTATCTACCTGACAACAGCTTCCCCCCCCACACACACACACAAACACAAACACACACTTGAAAGGCCAGTTAGGGAAACCTAAACAACCTGGGCCCTTCTGAAACATACAATAGCTTCACCTCATTAAAATCTGAGAATCGAGAAAGAAAAATCTCCCATCTTTATAAAAAATCCCCCTTCTATGTCTAAATCTACCCAAAGCCTCTTAAATATGCTCCCAAGGCTTCCTCTCTCTGTCCTACTAGCCCTCCCTAAAGGCACAACAGACCTTCAAGGCCAAGTGCTGTCAGATCTCGGCCCGCCTCTTTTTTTTTTTTCCTTCTCCTGCAGAAAATCTGTCCCTGGGAAGGATTAAACTACAAGGCTGCTCTCCCTGCCACTGCCTAGGTTCAGGCAATGCCAAAGCTGCTCGGGTATTAAAACCACAGAGGTTGTAGATGCTGGCTGCATTCTCCACCTCTTTGGTAGATCTCTAAAATCTCCTTCCAATTATGGCTACAGGGTGGAAGGACTGAGCAGGAAGTACCTTTGCCAAAATCGTTTCATTAAAAAGGAATGCAATGCCAGGAGAGATATCAAGTGTGGCTGTGCCAAAGGACCACAGGGGAGAGGTCCAAAATCAGTTCATACACTCTCTCTCTCTCACACACACACACACACACATTTAGAGCTATAGAAGCGTTTCTCAACCTGGGGGTCGGGACCCCTGGGGGGATTACAAGGAGTTGTCAGAGGAGTGGCCAAAGACCAACAGAAAACACAATATTTTCTGTTGGTCATGAGGGTTCTATGCAAGAAGTTTGGCCCAATTCTATCATTGGTGGGGTTCAGAATGCTCTTTGATTGTAGGTGAACTATAAATCCCAGCAACTACAACTCTCAAATGTCAAAGTCTATTTCCCCAAACTCCACCAGTGTTCACATTTGGGCATATTGAGTATTTGTGCCAAGTTTGGCCCAGATCCATCATTGTTTGAGTCCACAGTGCTATCTGGATATAGGTGAACTACAACTCCAAAACTCAAGGTCAATGCCCAGCAAACCCTTCCAATATTTTCTGTTGGTCATGTAAGTTCTGTGTGCCAAGTTTGGTTTAATTCCATCATTGGTGGAGTTCAGAATGCTCGTTGATTGTAGGTTAACTATAAATCTCAGCAACTACAACTCCCAAATGACAAAATCAATCTACCCCCCCCCCCCCCAACCTACCAGTATTCAAATTTGGGTGTATCGGGTATTTGTGCCAAATAGAAATACATCCTGCATATCAGATATTTACATTACAATTAATAACAGTAGCAAAATTATAGTTATGAAGTGGCAAAAATAACTATGGTTGGAGGCCACCACAACATGAGGACCTGTACTAAGGGGTCGCGGCATTAGGAAGGCTGAGAACTACTGATCTATAGACTCGAAAGGAGGGATTCGCCTCTCCACTGTGGGATGAGACACCTGTCTGTTTCAGATACAGCGAGAGATTTAGACAGAGACACAAACACACACAAATCTCCCATGTGATTCAAATATTTCCACAGCCTTCCATGTCTCTCTCTGTCTCTATTCCTAACATTCCAGCAAGAAATGTATGAGTCAGTCCAGATTTGAGGCAAGGTTACAATCCTATGCACACTTACCTGGAAGGAAGCCTTACTGATCAGCCATCCATGTACAGAAATGATGCTGTTAATATGCTTAACCACAGAGGGAGATTTTCATATTTCCATACACACCCACACAGCTTCAAGGCCAGTTCACACCTCTCTATGATTAACCATTACTGGGGGAAGGTGTTGGGTTTCTGTATTTTTAACTTGTTTCTTTTATGCTTTTTCTGACGAAGACTCATGCTGTTAGACAAAAGATCTTTAAGGGGCTTCCAATCAAGCTTCCTTGCCCAATTTCCCTGGCATCTCTCCAACCCTTTATAGCTCCACAAAGCATCACAAGAGTATATTGGCCCTTGATATCGGTGGAGGTTATGTCCAGGACTCCTACAGAAACCAAAATCTATGGATGCTGAAGTTCCACATACTGGATATCTTCTATTCGAAGATGCCATCAATTGAACACTAATTTCATTACCACTTGGAAGGGGGAGGGGCAGAGAGAACAGCACAGACATAGCTATAGATATATAAGCATCTAGAATCATAGAATCCTAGAGTAGGAAGAGACCTTGCGGGCCATCCAGTCCAATCCCTGCCAAGAAGCAGGAAAATCGCATTCAAAGCACCCCCAACAGATGGCCATCCAGCCTCTGCTTAAGAGCCTCCAAAGAAGGAGCCTGTGGTTCTAGGAGACCCTGGTGGCGCAATAGGTTAAAACTTTGTGCTGGCAGGGCCGCAGACCAAAAGGTCGGCAGTTTGAATCTGGGGAGTGGGGCGAGCTCCCATGTGTCAGCTCCAGCTTCTCATGCAGGGACATCAGAGAAGCCTCCCACAGGATGGCAAAACATCCGGGCATCCTCTGGGCAACGTCCTTGCAAATGGCCAATTCTCTCACACCAGAAGCAACTTGAAGTTTCTCAAGTCACTCCTAACACAGAAAAAAATGGTTTTAAAAACACAGACTGTTTTCAGAAATGTTTTTCTTTGGGGGGGGAGGGTGTCTTGGAATTAAAGAAATGCAGGATATAAAAATGTAGCAAAACAGTGCCCTTTATATTATTCATGGATGCTCCTATTCCACATATTTGAAGGCATAGTAAAATGATGCTCTTGAAATCATCTGTGGATGCTCAGGTAAACCAACAGTGTAATAAAAGAGTGCCCTAAAGCAGTGGTTCTCAACCCGTGGGTCCCCAAGTGTTTTGCCCTTCAACTCCAAAAAATCTGGTAAAATAGCTGGGATTTCTGGGAGTTGTAGGCCAAAACACCTGGGGACCCACAGGTTGAGAACCACTCCCTTAAGGACAGAATCGCGTTCACTTTTGGAATTTTTACTAAGGGTCAACTGTATCCACAGATTATGCAGCACACTATACAAGAGCAACCCTTAGTCCCTCATTTCCACCCATTTCAATCTCACTCTGCAGCCAACCCTAGTGGAGGATACCAATGTGATATTTCCCAGGCCTAACACCTAACTCCAGGAAATCCCATCTCTCCATCCTGGAAAGGGCCACTTCATCCCTGGAAAGGAGCCCCCGATAGTGCAATGGGTTAAATCCTTGTGCTGGTAGAACTGCTGACCAGTCCTAGTTAACGGTTCGAATCTGGAGAGAGTGGGTTGAATTCCCTCTGTCAGCTCCAGCTCCCCATGCAGGAACTTGAGAGAAGCCTCCTACAAGGATGGTAAAGCATCAAACATATGGGTGTCCCCTGGGCAACGTCCTTGAAGATGGCCAATTCTTTCACACCAGAAGCGACTTGCAGTTTCTCAAGTCACTCCTGACATGAAAAAAAATTGTGTTTGGGGACTGCAATTCAAAAACGATGTGGCGTGAAACAGCTGTCCCAGATGTGCCACCTCTATTTGGAGTGTTGATTTGCCTCTGAGGTGGCATCTACACAGGCATGAACAAACTTGGGCCCTCCAGGTGTCTGGACTTCAACTCCCACAATTCCTAACAGCTCGATGGCTGAAATTTGCCCATGCCTGATCTACACCATAGAATTAATGCCACTTGATGCCCTTCTAATTTCCACGGCTCAATGCTAGGAGATCCCTGTGATTCCGATCTCCAAAGTCAAAGGTTGGAAAGGTCAGTGGTTCAAATCCAGGGAGAGTGGGTTAAACTTCTTCTGTCAGCTCCAGCTCAGCATGAGGGAACATGAGAGAAGCCTCCCACAAGGATGGTAAAAAACATCAAACATACGGTTGTCCCCTGGGCAACGTCCTTGCAGACAGCCAATTCTCTTAAACCAGAAGTGACTTGCAGTTTCTCAAGTTGCTTCTGACACGAAAGAAAGGGCAAAAAGCAGATAATGTGGGATTTTATTCAGCTGTGTGGAAGGGGCCTTGGTGCTCTTCCACACAGCTGTTCAACAGTGGAACTCTATGCCTCAGGGCCCTTCCACACAGCTCTACATCCCAGAATATCAAGGCAGAATATCCCACATTATCTGCTTTGAACTGGATTATCTGAGTCCACACTCATATAATGTGGGATTTTCTGCCTTGATATTCTGAGATATAGGACTGTGGAAGGGCCCCAAGAGGTCAGCGGTTCGAATCAGGGGATAGTGGATTGAGCTTCCTCTGTCAGCTCCAGCTCCGCATAAGAGGACATGAGAGAAGCCTCCCACAAGGATGGTAGAAACATCAAAACATCCGGGCTACCCCCTGGCAACGTCCTTGCAGACGGCCAATTATCTCACACCAGAGGAGACTTGCAGTCCACATTCTGATAATGTGGGATTTTCTGCCTTAATAATCTGGGATATAGGGCTATGTGGAAGGAGTCCAAGAGAGCAGCAGTTTGAATCTGGGGAGAGTGGGTTGAGCTTCCTCCATCAGCTCCAACTCCTCATAAGGGGAAATGAGAGAAGCCTCCCACCAGGATGGTAAAAAAACGTCAAAACATCCCCTGGGCAACGTCCTTGCAGACAGCGAATTATCTCACACCAGAGAAGACTTGCAGTCCACATTCTGATAATGTGGGATTTTCTGCCTTAATAATCTGCGATATAGGGCTATGTGGAAGGAGCCCAAGAGAGCAGCAGTTTGAATCTGGGGAGAGTGGGTTGAGCTTCCTTTGTCAGCTCCAGCTCCGCATAAGGGGATAATGTGGGATATTCTGCCTTGAAATTCTGAGATATAGGGCTGTGTGGAAGGGCTCCAAGAGGTCAGGATTTTGAATCCAGGGAGAGTGGGTTGAGCTTCCTCTGTCAGCTCATGAGGGGACATGAGAGAAGCCTCCTACCAGGAAAGAAACATCAAAACATCCCATGTGCAACGTCCTTGCAGACAGCCTATTATTGGATACAGGGCTGTGTGGAAGGGCCCTAATAGGTCAGTGTTTTGAATCCAGGGAGAGTGAGTTGAGCTTCCTCCGTCAGCTCCAGCTCCGCATGAGGGGACATGAGAGAAGCCTCCCACCAGGATGGTAAAGAAACATCAAAACATCCCCTGGGCAACGTCCTTGCAGACAGCCTATTACTGGATACAGGGCTGTGTGGAAGGGCCCTAATAGGTCAGTGTTTTGAATCCAGGGAGAGTGAGTTGAGCTTCCTCCGTCAGCTCCAGCTCCGCATGAGGGGACATGAGAGAAGCCTCCCACCAGGATGGTAAAGAAACATCAAAACATCCCCTGGGCAACGTCCTTGCAGACAGCCTGTTATCTCACACCAGAGGAGACTTGCAGCATACACTCTGATAATGTGGGATTTTCTGCCTAGTTATTCTGGGATACAGGGCTGCGAGGAAGGCCCTATATAAATCCCAGGATCTGATCCCCAGGTCTTCTGATTTAAACCGGATTATAATGAGTCCCCACTGCCAGATAACGTGGGATAAGACCCAGGGCCTGCCTGGAAGGGCCCTAAAGCATGGAGCCATAGCTGTCAAAATGGTACCAAGCGTGTGGATGTGGCTGCAGGGAGACCCGTTGGGAAGGGCACGAGATGGCCAGGGGAGACCCGGATGAGATTCCATCCCATTCCCAACGGCAGCGTGGATCCAGTCAGGCAAGAGGTGTGTGTGTGTGCCAAGGCTGAGACACAAAGGGGGCTGCGAAGGGGGCGCCTTACCCTCCTCGTCCTCCTCCCTCCCGAGGCCGCCTGGTCTCCGTCTCCCTCTCCTCCTCCTCCGCCTCGCTCCTTGCATGGACCAGGCGCCGCTCCTTCTCCTCAGTCTCCGGAGCAGCTCCTCCAGGATGCCTTCAGCCTGGCTCGCATGGCGAAGGAGCCTCCTCCTCCTCAGCCTCAGCCTCCTCCTCCTCCTGGCCGCCCTCCGCCCGCCTTCCTTCTCCCTCCTTGCCAAGGCCAAGCCGGCTCTCCGCGCCAGGGCGCTGCCTTCTTCTCTGGCGGCGGCGGCGGCAAGAACGGCCCCTCGCGGCCCATTCCCTCCCTTCGCAGGGGCGGGAAAGGCGATTGCTACGCGACGCGCCAGGACGCCATTCAGCCAGCCTTCCCGAAGCGACCCCTGCCGGCGCAACAGGGACATTGCGTGCTTTTGGCCTCGCCTCCGCCTTCCAAGGCTTTGCCTTTGGGACTTCAGCTCCCAGAACCTCTCCTCATTGGCCAAGGCAGCAGAGGCTTCTGGGAGTTGAAGTCCCAAGCCCCTGGAGGACCATTAGCCTTAAGCCAGAGCAGTTGAAGCAACACCATTTGGAAGGAAAAATCTCTTCACACCTACCTCCAACAGAAACATTCTCTTCTTACGTTTCACCCACATCTATGGCAGGCATCCTCAGAGGGTGAGAGGTCTGTTGAAATTCCCCCCCAGGCTCAGAAGCTGCAAGGCCATTCAGTGCTAACCAAGGTGGCCCATTGCAACATTCACGCCTGCCTCAAACAGACAAGAGTTCTTTCCCCCACCCTGGAAATTCTCTCCTGATGTTTCGCCCACATCTATGGCAAGCATCCTCAGAGGTCAGGAAGACTGTTGAAATTCCCCTCAGGCAGGAAGCAGCCAAGCTTTGAAGCTGCAAGACCATTCAATGCTAACCAAGGTGGCCAATTGCAGCATTCACACCTGCCTCAGACAAGAGTTCTTTCTCCCACTCTGGACATTCTCTCCTGATGTTTTGCCCACATCTATGGCAGGTATCCTCAGAGGTTGTGAGGTCTGTTGAAATTCCCCCAGGCAGGAAGCAGCTAAGCTTTGAAGCTGCCAGGCCATTTAATGCTAACCAAGGTGGCCAAATGCAACATTCATGCCTGCCTCAAACAGACAAGAGTTCTTTCTCCCACCCTGGACATTCCACATTTATATAAACCTCACTTGATTTGTTTCCAACAGACCTCACAACCACTGAGGATACCTGCCATAGATGCAGGCGAAACGTCAGGAGAGAATGCCTCTGGAACATAGACATACAGCCCGACAAACTTACCCAATCTGTTCCTGGTTTGAAAGTTTTCTTTCCTGTTTAATTGGGTCACACTTATTTTAAAAAGTGGTTGTTATACTCCAAATACTTTGTTTTTTAAACTGCCACAAACTATATTGAATTGTGTTGTCGAAGGCTTTCACGGCTGGAATCACTGGGTTTGCTGTGAGTTTTCCAGGCTGTCTTGCCATGTTCAAGAAGCATTCTCTCCTGACATTTTGCCCAAATTTATTTACAATAGAGTCTCGCTTATCCAACCTTTGCTCATCCAATGTTCTGTACTCAAGCAGTCTGCCTGCCACCCGGATCCACAGCTGTTTCAATACATTGAGATGTTTTGGTTCTGAATTTGTAAATACAGAAATTACAACATAATGTTACCATGTATTGAACTGCTTTTTCTGTTGATTTATTGTAAAACATGACATTTTGGTGCTTAATTTGTAAAATTGTAACGTAATATGATGTTTAATAGGCTTTTCCTTAATCCCTCCTTATTATCCAACATTCTGCCAGCCCGTAAGCAAGACTCTACTGCATTTATTTTTTTCCTGTCAGGAGCAACTTGAGAAACCGCTTCTGGTGTGAGAGAATTGGCCATCTGTAAGGACATTGCCCAGGGGACACCCAGATGTTTTTGATGTTTTACCATCATTGTGGGATGGGAGCTGGAGCTAACAGAGGGAGCTCAACCCACTCTCCCTGGATTCGAACCACTGACCTGCCCATATCTATGGTAGGCATCCTCAGAGGTTGTGAGATCTGTTGGAAACTGGGCAAGTGAGGTTTATATACCCTGTTTTCTTGAAAATAAGATGGTGTCTTATATTAATTTTTCCTCCCAAAAATGTGCTAGGTCTTATTTTCAGGGGAGGTCTTATTTTTCCATGAAGAAGAATTCACATTTATTTTTTAACAAAAAGTGAACATGTATTATATGCTGTACAGTAGTTGACAGTATATAATAAATATACTGGCCCTCATACACAGTGCCACAAAAAATAAGGGCTGTTAAGTACCTGGCTCCCACACACTGTCTGGAGACTGTCATTATCTCCCACAGCAGTTCCAGGACCACTTGTACAGCAGGGATGGTATTGCAGCTTCTGGCCACCAGGGGGAGCATGCTTCCAAACAAAAACGTGGCTAGGTCTTACTTTCAGGGAGGCCTTATATTTAGCAATTCAGCAAAACCTCCACTAGGTCTTATTTTCAGGGGATGTCTTATTTTCAGGAAAACAGGGTATTTGTGAAATGTCCAGGGTGGGAGAAAGAAGTCTTGTCTGTTCAGGGCAGGTGTGAATGTTGCAATTGACCACCTTGATTAGCTTTGAATGGCCTTGCAGCTTCAAAGCCTGGCTGCTTCCCGCTTAGGGGAATCCTTTTTTGGGAGGTGTTACCTGGCCTTGATTGTTTCCTGTCTGGAATTCCCCTGGTTTTTGTTTGTTTGTTTTGTTTTTGTTTTAGTGTTGCTCGTTATTTAATGTCCTGATTTTAGAGGGGTTTTTTTAAATACTGGTAGCCAGATATTGTTCATTTTCATGGTTTCCTCCTTTCTGTTGAAATTGCCCACATGCTTGTGGATTTCAATGGCTTCTCTGTGAAGTCTGATATGGTGACTGTTAGAGTGATCCAGCATTTCTGTGTTCTCAAATAATATGCTGCGCCCAGGTTCGTTCATCAGGTACTCTGTTATGGCTGACTTCTCTGATTGAAGTAGTCTGCAGTGCCTTTCATGTTCCTTGATTCGTGTTTGGGCAATGCTGCATTTGGTGTTCTCTTGGCTTAAAGTTGCTTAATGGTTATACTGAAAATTAAACAGAACTTGGGAGACATCTGAATGTTACAGAACATTAACGAAAAATGGTGTTTCAATTTCTAAGCCCCTCCTTTTCTGCATGTCTCGTAATTTGTATACATCAATTTAACAAATTTAATCCAATATACGATTATGATCCAAAATTATGCACAAGTCTACTATACATTTCCCATTATATTCACAATGCAAAATTATGCACAAGTCTAGCTACACATTTCCCATTATACTCACAATGTAAATGGTGTTCTGGATTTGAATATTCGTATGGTGTCTGCATGTATTTGCCCAGCTTCAACCAAACTTTCCCCAGGTGAGCCAGGTACTCTGCCTTTTCACTCACTTTGTCTATCTTTCTTCTTTGTGGCATCCTGAGGGTTTATAAGTTCTTTTTTGAAAGTATCTTAAACTTCACACTTCTCTCAAATCATGGCCTCTGTGACTCTTCTGCAATGCTGATTCTCTCATTTAACTTGACCCAATACATTCTTAACCCTTTGTTTATCTGGAGGGGAGACTATAATCCTTACTTGTGTTTCTCAGATAATGAGTGGGAAAGCACTTTATCACAGGTTGGTAGTAGCTGTAGTCCAAAGAACATCTGGAAGACCAGAGGTTGCCCAGCTCCCTGGAGCACTGTCTTTCCATTTGAAACATCTGGAATACATCTTAAGTATCCTTTTACAATCCTTACACAACTGTAGCACTGATTCCACTTCAACTTCCATGGCTGCATCCTATGGCATACATATGAAGTAGACAAATGTAGCATCGTTGTTCTATTCCCCCCCCCCCCCATATATGGAATCCTGAGAGTCAACACTGATGGAAGGGCATTTAGGATTGTCAGTCACAGCAATTCCAGAACTCACCAAACTAGAAATCCCAGGAGTCCATAGGATGGACCCATGGCAGTAAAAGTGGAATCATTTCGGTATAATTTTTGTACTAGTATGAATGGGCCTCAATAATTTGTATTTCTTCAGAGGCACTGGAGGAATGCTCCAGTTGAGAACTGTAAATGCCCCTTGCCAGATTGCAAATCTCACTGTTCTAATGGATTAAGCTGCATGCATTAAAGTGGAATTACAATGGGACCCCTCTCCCCATATCCATGGGGGTTTGGTTCTCCGACACATTGTGAATATGAACTATTGCAATCATGCCCCTAATTATTAAATGCTGGTGGCCTGAATGAGCATGGTCCGGGGTGTTTCCATTCAGGTCCCTACCATTTACTAATATGGGATGTGATGGTCCAGTTGCTGGAAATTGTGGGTCTGAATCCCATGCATCTGGAGGGCCCACTGTATAGTTTTATAATTCTATTAAGTTGACTATAAGGTAAAGGTAAATGTTGACATGAAGTCTGGTCGTATCCGACTCTGGGCAGTGGTGCTCATCTCCATTTCTATGCTGAAGAGCAGGCATTGTCCATAGATGCCTCCAAGGTCATGTGGCCGGCATGACTGCTTGGAGCGCAGTTACCTTCCTGCCAAAGCAGTACCTATTGACCTATTCACAATTGCATGTTTTCAAACAGCTAGGTTGGCAGAAGCTGAGGCTAACAGCGGGAACTCACCGCGCTCCCTGGATTTGAACTGCCAACCTTTCGGTCGGAAATTCAGCAGCTCAGTGGTTTAACCCTCTGTGCCACCAGGGGCTCTGAGTAGATATAACCTGGGTTAAATATTTGATGTAGCATTGTTTGCCAATATTGTGGCTAAAATAACAGCTGCCATAATACTTCTTCTAATACATTCTCCATTTATAGCATTAAGAATCGAAGGTATGAACCAATCCGTAATGAAAGACCCAAGTCTCGTGGTGTAGGCTTGCAGGCTTTTTTAGGCAGCAGTCCAAGTTGAAACATGTCAGTCTTTACTGAACTGCTATGCAATCAATCCCTGTAATTGTTTCTGTGGCATCTTACATATTTTAAAGAGGCGAGTAAGGGGGGGGGGGGGGGATTCACATGCAACATCTATATAAAGTAAATATAAGGATGCAATAATTCCACAAGTTTGTCCCACTGGAGTTCTATATGATTATGGTTCTAGCAATAAATACAGCAATTAAGCTGAATTGGCATTTTAAGAAGTGTTTTTGCTTTTTGCCTCATGGTGTACAATACTCTGTTTTTATATAGACTCTGTGGCTTTGGTCTAAATATATGTCTGGCAGATGCACAAGGGTCATCATAACCAGACACTTAAAAGCCGCCTCCAAAAATATTATTACACTGTTGCTTAAAAAATATGTAATATAATTACTGTCATAAGGACTCCAGTCATTCTGGATCTAACCAAACACCTATTTAGTCCAGCATTTTTTCCCACAGTGACTGACTAAATACTTCTGCGAAGTTTGCAAGCAAAACACAGGTACAACAGCTCACTCTCCTATTTATGTTTCCATCAACTGGAATTCAGAAGCACCCTGATTCCAACACTGGAACTTAAAATTGTAGAATCATAAGAGTTGGAAGAGACCACAAGGGCCTTCCAGTCCAACTCCTTCCATGTAAGAATTCACTATCAAATCACTCCAGACAGATTAACATCCAACCTCTGTTCAAAAACCCAAAATAAAAACTTCCCCAACACTCCAAGGTATCATATTCTACTATTAAACAGCTCTCACCATTAAGATGTTCTTCCTAATGTTTAGGTGGAATCTAGTCTCTCAAGTAGCAGAAAGCAAGCTCACTCAATCTTCAACATAACATCCTTTCAAATATTTAAACACAACTATCATGTTCCCTCACAACCATCTCTTCACCAAGCTAAGCATACCCAGCTCCCTGGTTTGTTCTTCATAGAGGTTGGTTTTCCAAACTTTGACCATTTTGGCTGCCCATCTCTGATCATATCCTAGCCTGTGGTGGCCCAGAACATGACACAGGGCTATTCCAGATGAAGTCTGACCAAAGCAGAATAGGGTGGTGTTATTACTTCCTGCAGTCAGATATTACAATCCTATTGATTAAGTCTGGAATCACATTGGCTTTTTTAGCTGCCGAATTGTGTTGTTGGCTCATATTCAGCTTGTGGTTTAAGTTGCTTAGATCTCTTTTACATGTATTGTTGTCAAGCCAAGCACCACTCATCTTATACCTGTGCATTTTGGGGGTTTTTTCCCCCTCCCTTACATTTCTTATTTTTCCTTGAAAAAAATCTTTCTAAGACTCGTGTTACATATAGATACACCTAGGAGAAATGAAATGAAAAACAACCAGTAAGTAACATTTGGAGTGTGGGAGGCAGGGAGTCAATGTGGATAAAGTAAAGTTAAGCCACCCTAGTCTACCCAGCAATCATGTCGGATTCATGCTCTTCTCCCATTACTATCACAAAGGAAGCATAATCGGTTGGCAGCCTAAAAATTCTGCCCTGCATGGAGTTACTTGCAACATTTCTTGCAGAATAATTTTTTAGGCCTTGTAAAAGCAGATGAGGGATAAATAGTACAACTGTGAAGACTACTGAATGTAGAACCCTATACATCAATGGCAGAATTAACTGTACCAGAATTACTTGTCTCCAAATGTACCAGTAATATGATATGGGCAACCTATTTCCCTCCAGATTTTTTATTTATTTTGTGTAGCATTGCATAAAATAGTTTATCCAAAATGGATATAATAGTTTATCTAAAACTGATGAAATAAAGGGATCACAGGCTGCTAGATAATTTTAGACAAAAAAGGGCAACAGCAACTGCATTATCTGAAGCTTTAAACAATTCTTCCTCTGTCCATGCGCCAGGCCATTGTGGGCAAGCATACAGGTGCTGAGATGTTTGTATGACAGATGTTGTTGCCCAGTTAGCCCCAATTCTGATATCCACTGGTCAGGAATGGTGGAAACTGCAATCCAACCACACCGGGATATTCAAATACTGCACGTACTCCATACCCCTGCTATAAGGGTTCATAAACATGCTGAAAATGTGAGATTTCTAATTTCAAAACATTGTCAAAGATGCAGCAACATATTTTAAGAACACTATTTAATAATATTGGATGGTTTATTTATTTTCTTACAACTCTGTATTAAAATACACACACACACACAAAACAGCATCTGTAATTGCATAGTCTAATCCATCTTTTTTAAAAATGCAGAAATGTTTTTTGCCATTTAGCTATAATGTTATGTATTTATCATATCAGGAGCAACCAGATAGTCAGACAGTCAGACAGCTGTAATGTAGGACACATGCAAAACCAAAAACATACAAATTTCACAGCAAAATTCTCTTAAATGTAAAACTGAGTTAATTGAGACACAGTGGCAAGAAAGTGCATTCTGAATACAATACAAGAAAGAAAGAACATGAAACACCATTATTTCCATACATATGAGCCCTGGTGGTGCAATGGGTTGAACCCTTGTGCCGGCAGGACTGAAGACCGACAGGCCGCTGGTTCTATTCTGGGGAGAGCGTGGATGAGCTCCTTCTGTCAGCTCCAACTCCCCATGCAGGGATATGAGAGAAGCCTCCCATAAGGATGGTAAAATATCAAAACATCCAGGGGTCCCCTGGGAAACGTCCTTGCAGACAGCCAATTCTCTCACACCAGAAGCGACTTGCAGTTTCTCAAGTCACTCCTGACACGAAAAAAAAATTCAATACATCAAATAAATCAATGAATATAAAATAATAACCTGAGGTAACTAGACAGCCTTAGGAACACATTAAGACTTCTGCTAGCCAGCTTATCACTGGGACTCTAGTGTAATTTGATCTGAAAGCCATAAACTGCCAGTCTGCTTTAAGTTTCTAGGAAACTATGCTAATACAGTAGTAATACAGCACATATATTGTACCAGTTCCTGGCACACAGAAATGTGGGAAGGGATGGATTATTGGTTAAAAAGTTCTGAACACACATCAATCCTGCATACCAAAAGAGCTGTGTGATTGTATTTGTTTTGAAAGCTGTTCAACAGGTAGGAGGTGTTTCAAACCTCCATTAGCCATTGCTATGTCTTCTATGGGTCTGGAATTTTCTTTTCAGCTGTTCTTGTTAATTACAATGATGCATATAATTCCATGTATTGGGCCACACATCTTTTGAAGATTCTCTTATATTCTTAATACAATATGATCCCCATATCGGCAGAACCTGTATCTGCAGTTTTCTTTATCAACTTCTGGCAAAATAGATGCTGCATGTAAAAGTCCTGAGAGAAACACTTGAGAGAACACTTGGGCAATCCAAGTATTGTTCTTCAGGGAGACCTTTTCCCTAAGCCAACATGTATCCCATTTTGTATTTTTTGCTAGCACAATTGTTTATTTAAAGTGAAGGAAGCCTAATTCCCAGATGTGTGCAATCCTGTGCTTGTAATAAGCAACGTTCATTGGAATATTCAGTGTTGCAATATAGCTAGGTAGAAAAGCGGTTGTTCAGAATCTCAGGGGGCTTTCTTGTAGAGTAGATGAAAATAGTTCTCAGCATTTCAGTGCACTTGCAAATAATATACGAGTCTGATCACCATTCGAGTGCCATATCCACTTTGCTCCAGACATATTTCCCTCCTCGCTTGAGAAACATCTTTTCATCAAATCCACTGAATTTTATAGCATCTTGCACACCCACATCCAGGATAGAGCGAGAAGGCTCTTTCCGCCCATTTACACAGTTCAGAAAGCGCATCTGGAAAAAAAAATCACAGAAAAGAAAACTTTAAGACCAGATTAATCACAGAGTTGGATAGACTCAAACAAGGCAACCATGGACTTAAGTCTAGAAGGCCTGGGAAAAACTGTTTATAACAGGAAGACTTGGAGGTCTCCCATTCACAGGGTCAGTTTGATGACAATTAACAACATAACTAGTCTCCAAAAATTACATGATCTATAACTGAATCATTTGAGGTTACTGGTATATCATTTAAATCATAAACAAAAAGATCAGCATGAATCCAAGGAATGCAGGTAAACTTGTGTATGAGAATAATGAACCAACATTTGGACCGAAGTCAAATTTGTTTCATATCTTTTTAAAAGCTGTATAACAGGAGTTCAAAGGTGTTTGGAAATGTCTCATGAATTATTATAAATTATATTATTTTGAAAAACCCTGCCAAAGGACCCAGAAAATGCGTAGAAAGGACCTCTTTGTTGTGCTATGGTGCATTTTTAGGAAAAACACCAGGCCTTTCTCTGAAGTAGAAAAAGAATACAGGTTTCTTCAGCTGGGACTTCAGATGGATCATTCCAACACAAATTCCCAAAGACCTTGTGGCCCGTCCATACAACACATTTATACCATTGGCTTACATTCAAGAATTATTAAGGCACTACATATCTTATTGGTACAGAAAGATCATGTGAGATGTTGTGACCAGAAAGTAACTTTTCTCTAAAGCAGGCAAAAAAGAAAAGAAAAAAAAGAACATACTATAGATTTCCTGATCACATGGTGTCTCCTACGGTCTCAAATGGCACCATGTAGGTAAAAATGTCTGTTTGATCTTCCTGACAGTATTTTGAAGGAATTTAACAATAATAGGTAAATAGGTAAACAGCACAATACTAGCACTATAAGCAATCCCAAGAAGCAGAACAACAGAAAAGGGTCTTTTATCCATAGGATGGAAGGTAACCAACCCATTAATCAATCAAAGGGGAAATTTGTTCCTTCAGTATTGTGCTGTATTATCTTTGCAAACTTAACAGCTCATCCTCCACAGAGGTTCCCTCCAGTTAGGGTTACGTAGTTCGGACTGAACACAAGGTATGCAGGATACAGTTGGGCCATCATGGTGCTATTTAAAGTACTATTGGACATATAACTGGAATTATGACAATGATGTAACTAGGATGTTGATCAAGGAAACCACCAATACTAGTTCTGTAGATATGGGGCATAAAATATTTTATTAGATATTTAATATTGAATTAGAAATACACCATATTGATTTCGGTGAGACTTGGTTTGAATCAAGCAGGGGTTGGATGTCTGTTTCCCTAGGGAAAAGTTTCAAACAAAGTCCTTTGTTCATAAATAAAGTCATATTTTTCTAATTGTGGTTATGGGGTGAATGTATTAACAGTATAAAAATACTTACATATTCATCCAGAATTAAGTATGAATCTTTCATCTGTTAAAAGAAGATGAATAATTACATTATTTAATGACAACTATGTGTTCTTGATATTAAAAGCATGATTATGACTAATAATGACTCATTTTAAGAGACTGGTATAGCTTTTATTTTTATGTTTTACTTTCTTATATAATGTAATAGAAATGACAGATAGAAGGTAGCACTCATCTGCATGCCACAAGGGCTAGAAATCAAATTTTTAAAAAATATAAAAATACACTTCCAATATATTTCATTCTGTGATACCCAGCACAGAATGTAAGGGTCTGAGTGTTGGACTACAGCTTTGGAGACCAGACTCAAAGCCACCCTTGACTGTAGAAATCCACTGGGTGATGTCAAGCAAATCACACTCTCAGCTTCAGAGGAAGACAAAAGCCAACCCCCTATGAACAAATCTTGCCAATAAAACACCCTTATTGGTTTGCTTTAGGGTTATCACAGGTTGAAAATGAATTGAAGACACACAACAACAATACTGAATTTTATACCTCATGCCCATTACTTTTTTGTTGCAGGTTTTAAAGTCCTTTCTCACTAATGGCCAGGCTCGTAGCCAGGATTTCGTTTCGGGGGGGGGGGGGGAGGGGGCTGAATTTTTTTCAGGGGGGTTTCGGGGGGGGGGCTGAGTTTCGGGGGGGGGGGGCTGAGACTGAGTGAAAGAGGGTCTAGCCTAGCAAACCTTTTGTATCATTACCCCAATACCCCCATGCATATGGGATATATTGAGTATGGTGATCAGATCATGATATGAATAAACATAACAGTTTAAATAATGCACCAGTAAGGCCTTTTTGCGAATCACCATGAGAATTCCCCCCCCCCCCCCCCCCCGGCTACATGCCTGCTAATGGCTATCCTGAAGTGGCCTTATCACACTATTTTCTTGGCAAAATTTGTTAAGAAGGATTTTTCATGGTCTTCTTTTGAAGATAAGATAGTCTGATTTGCCCAAGGTCTAGTTGAGTAGGGATGTCAACAGGGGTTTTCCAGAGTCCTCAGAAGCATCTACACCAGGCCTGCACAATCTGTGGCCATTTAGGTGTTTGGGACTCCAACTACTAGAAGCCCTAGCCTGCTTGTCCAATTCTCAGGAACTCTGGGAGCTGAAATTCAAAACACCTGGAGGGCCACAAGTTGTGCAGGCCTGATCTACACTGTAGAATTAATGCAGTTTGCCACAACCTTAAAGACAGCACGATTAAAAACCCATAAAACACAAATATTGAAATAGATATCCATATGAAGAGTTCTCACAAGCACGCAAAGTAAACTAGCAACGATTCTGACAAATACCTTTTCCTGTCCATAAAAAGTTTTGCAAAAAAAACCCCACAAACAATAAGAAACCCAGTTGTTGTCCTTAGCAAGCATGTTTCAGAATGCTAACAAAATAATTAGCAATTGAGTTACTGTGAGTTTTCCAGGCTATATGGCCATGTTCTAGAAGCATTCTCCTGATGTTTCGCTCACATCTATGGCAGGCATCTTCAGAGGTTATGAAGTTTATTGGAGACTAGCAACCCAGTGATTCTGGCCATGAAAACCTTCAACAACACAATTAGCAATTGAGTTTCTAGTACTCTGATAAAATATCTTGCTTTCAGGATATATGAACAGTAGTCATTATAACTTTACCTTTTGGTTAGATTCAGGCACTAAGCACGAGACACCTTTATGACGCTTAAGGAATTGTTCAAAATCTTCATCACTGATGACAAACCTTTCTGCTTCTCTCAGAGCATCCTCCCCTGAGTTTTCTCCTTCAATCAGAAGACACTGAAACACCTAAGAGACATGAAGTGGCATGAGTCAGAGAGGATGTCTGCCTCTCACAACTACCATAGCAAACAATAACGTTGCTGGAGGAAGTGTCAGGCTGTTTTTTTCATGAAGGAAAACAGCATTGGGATAGCCACACTCTTGTTATTGGAAACTCACTAGTGCAAAGATGTCAGGCACAAGAGGACACACCCATTGAGTTTTTCTCTCCAAAGTAGTGATAGAATCACTAGTTCCATTACCAAAATAATAATAATAATAATAATAATAATAATAATAATAATTGTACATGGATTTTCTAAAAATAACATTTTTCTCCAAAAAGCCACCAGGGGTGCATCTATCCTGTATAAGTAATGCAGTTTGACGCCACTTTAATGTCCATGGCTTAATGAGATAGAAATGGAGCTCCTGGTGGCGCAGTGGGTTAAACCCCTGTGCCGTCAGGACTGAAGACCGACAGGTCGCAGGTTCAAATCCGGGGAGAGATGGATGAGCTCCCTCTATCAGCTCCAGCTCCTCATGCAGGGACATGAGAGAAGCCTCCCACAAGGATGATAAAAACATCAAATCATCTGGGCGTCCCCTGGGCAACATCCTTGCAGACAGCCAATTCTCTCACACCGGAAGTGACTTGCAGCTTCTCAAGTCACTCCTGACACGACAAAAAAATAATAATGAGATAGAATCCTGTTTGTTGAGGCTCCAGCACTCTTTGGGAGAAAAGGTTAGAGACCTTGTAACCCAGGGTGCCCTATGGCAGTTTAAAGACGGATACATTCCTAATGTTGTGATAATGTTGGCCATCCAGGTGCAGCTGTATGAAAATGTATTCCCCTACAGCAATTTCTGAAACACCATGCTATCCCCTATTTCAGTGGTTCTCAACCTGTGGGTCCTGAGATGTTTTGGCCTTCAACTCCCAGAAATCCTAACAGCTGGTAAACTGGCTGGGATTTCTGGGAGTTGTAGGCCAAAACACCTGCAGACCCACAGGTTGAGAACCACTGTGCCTATTTAGTATTCCTTGCTAGTTGTTTGAGCAGAATTTGGTTTCATCAATCCTTTATTTTAAGCAGGAATCTTTGCTTCCCTTGGCAGATGACAAAAGTGGCTTTTCAGAGCTTGTAATTTCATATCCTCCTCTATCCAGTAGTAGTGGCTGCTGTCTCCCATGTCCTTTGGGTAGTGAATCTGAATTTTAAATGAGCTTTTCGAGCTGCTGGACCAATTCATAGGAGATGGTTCTCAAGACTTTGGATTGCTCCTTTAAATCTTGCCTGAAAGACCAGGAATAAATTCACCAATAACTAGTGTGGATTTAGCTAATGAATTATCTGAGCTTCCGTTTTTCAAAAAACCTCCGGAATCAAGAATCACACTATATTTTTTGGCAGTGAATTTGCATTTTGTTGTCTGTATTCAATTCACACAGGGAATTTTTTCTTATGTATTACAGAGAAGGTAGAGTTTTTCTACATGGCACTTTTGGCCTAAGACATATTGTATGGTCCAGAACAAAGCCACAATGCTCCCTTCCATGCCCAAAGATTGAAGAGTGACTTCCTGGACTTCAACTCCCAGAATCCCCCAGCCAGAATGGCTATAATAACATGGAACATATAGCTATGTCTTCCAATGCTTTTGCCCAACAAGCCCATCTTTCTGCCTGTACTACTGCTTCTACTGCAATATTTTTAGCTGATCAAAATATTTGAAACAGAGTAATTGGTTACCTAACTGGTTAATCAAAAGAAAAAGCAAAACCTTCAGCTCTAATCATTCCAGACATTTTGGGAGACCAGTTTGAATCACTTCCTGCTGCTTTCAGTAATGTTTCAATCTCTGCAAAATCTTATCTACAATGGCTGCAAACGGAGCCGAAAGTAAAAGTTAGGAAAAAAATGAGATACAGAACACTTCAAAGTTTTAAATGGTTTTTATATTGTTATGTTGATGGTATTAATTGCACTTTTATGAATGTGTGGCATCAAATTATGCCAACCTGTAACGCGCCTTGAGTCTTTATATGGTTGAGAAAGGCGGGCTATAAATATCGTAAATAAGCAATAAATAAATTCAAATATGGAACTGTGATGATTTTATAGGAAGGATCATTAAGTGCTAATATTTATACACATAAGCCATGTGTTTGGGATGAATATTGCACAAATTTTGTTTGCGTATTCCTAGCATGGAAGCAAAAAGGACTTTTCAGAACATTTTCACAATTTTACTGCCACCTATTGGAAACTAAGGACATTGTGAGATACACAGTTCTCCCTGCCAGTATGCCAGAAGTGAAGTCTAGAAATACTGTATTTCTTCAACTGTAAGACACCATCAATTATAAGACACACCTTAATTTCAATATCACCACCAAAAATACATAAGATACACCTGCGATTCTAAGACACATCCAATTTTAGAGACATTTATATAGCGAAAAGTATGTCTCGGAACTGAAGAAATGCAGTAGTACTTTTAGAACATTTTCCAGGATTTAGTAGCTATGCTAACAACTGGATTCTGGGAACTATAGCCTAAAATTAAAATTAAAGCCTCTTCTGAGCGTAAAATAACACATGTTACAATTGTTCCCTAATGTGCAACTTTGTAAAGACCTCCCCATATGATCTCAACACTGTGTTTTGCATCCATGGGATTTTTAATTCTTAATTTTCTCATTTTGAAAATTAAGAATTAAAAATCCCATGGATGCAAAACACAGTTTTGAGATCATATGGGGAGGTCTTTACAAAGTTGCAAATTAAGTGTTCTGGATCTCTATATTTCCACATTTTTGCCAGGGCTTCCATTTGCAGTCAGTGTAAAGAGTTGACCGCACTGAAACATGGCAGGAAGTCACTCAAATTGGTCTTCCAAAATGTCCAAGGTTATATAAGGGGTCATTCCAACTACCAACTAAACTAAAGACAACAAATCCAAAGTAAAGTGGATGGGATCCGATATAATTCTTTCCAGGTTAGACATTTTGCACTAATCATACAGTTCTGGCTGGGAGGACAAAGTGCAGCCTTCCAAATATTATTAAACTTTTGACTCCCAACATGGCTGATGGGAACTGCCATCCAGCCATATATAGAAGACTGGACTTTGCCCAACCCTGCTGTATGACATTACAGGTCCTGGTTATATGAGATAGAAAGGGGAAAGATATGACACAATGATATCACTTCATAACATGCTCTGAAAAGTCACATAGGAGATGTAGCAGAACCCCATACCTCTTAATCTATCTTCATTCTCATGAAGGAAGAACAGTATAGAAATGGATGACCAAATCAATTCTGGCTTACATTACTGTAAAATGGCTGCAGTGGTGATGCTTTAATGAAGTATGTGGTTTAACAATATATCAGGGAAGAACTGAAGCTCAACCACTTTGAATAATTCTAGTAATCATATAAGAAAAGTCACTAGCTTCTATGTTCTAAAACAATGGTTCTCAACTCTAGGTGTTTTGGACTCCCAACTCCCAGAAATCCCAGCCATCTTATCAGCTATTAGGAATTGTGACAGCTGAAGTCTGAGCACCTGGAAGACCAAAGGTTAAGAACCATTGTTCTAAAACATTAAATGCAAAAGATCCAGTGCACAACTAACTGGACAGTTCACATATTTTGCACAAGGAAAGGTTCTTACCTTCCAGCGGACAGGATTGAGAGCTTTGATCTGCTCGTTCATATCTTCCTCCATATTAAACTGGTTAATCACAGAGTTGATTTTGAACGCCACCCCATAACGTTGGCACCACTGCTTCAATTTATGAAGATTTTCAACGTGGTTTTTCCCTCTTTGCCCACGGCCAATCAAAACATTGACTTCCTCAAAGAAGCTGTCACAAGACACTGCAAGAATGTCAAGGTATTCCCCTGAAATGAGGAGAATTCATTAGTGTTCAGCACCAATTGCTCACCATTGCTCCAGTTTTACTCAACCACAAGCACAGGCTCATCTTCATAGATCTGCGTCATTTCTGTACATTATCTTACTATCTCGGAAGGTAGAATTTACTGCTTCAAAACCTAAAAATACAACATTTTAACTAGGATTACTAAACAGAGAGTAGTCCTTTATCATGGAAAGACATTCTTGTGATTTCTTGAACATCCCAGAGATAGATACCTGACCAGTGGTTCTCTAGAGATCAGCAAAATCCAGCTCCCATCAGCCTTAGTCATTATAACTAATGGCAATAAATGATGGAAACTGAAAGCTAATGTTTCAGACAATCCATGATTGGGTTATCCAGGATTTGTTTATTTGCTATTCATGTTTTCCCATGTCTGCTGAAATTCCCCAACTCCAATGTCTGTGTATCCTCACTGTTGTGTGCCTTCAAGTCATTTCCATTTTATGGTGATCCAAAGGTGAACTTATCATGGATGTTTCCTGGAGAGATTTGGTCAGATTTTTGTCACTGCCTTCCTCTGAGCGAGGATGACTTGCCCAAGGTCACTCAGGAGGTTTCAATGGCTACAAGGAGATTCGAATCCTGATCTTCCAGAATTCTGATCATCCTAGTCCAAAATTCAGAACACTATACCACACTGGGTTGCCCTTATGTAACCAAAATATTGCCAATTAGAATGATTAATATGCGGGTAAGTTGTCATGTTTACAGTGGGACCCTGGCATTCATTGGGTGTTTGGTTCCAGAACCTCTGAGGATAACAAAATCTGTCAACGCTCAGGTCCCATTATATACAATGGTGTAGAAAGAAGGTGTGCCACATATAAAATCAAGCATTGTTTTTTTGGAACACTCTGAATATTTCCAAACCATTGGTGGTTAAATCTGTGGATATGGAGGAATGATTATACTTCTTGTTTAAGTGGTTGCTAGCCAGTCAGTCATGTCTCAGGATACTCCATTCTACTCATTTATGTATCCAAGTTTGTGTTCCTTCCCCAAATAATGGCTCAGGTCAATAAACACATTACAGTAAGCGGTTGGTAGTCATGGGCCTGTAACTTTCAACACTACATATCAAGGGTTGCAGAACAGGTCCAATGAAACCTGGAAAACTGTGTTTTCCCATTTTTGTTATAGATGAAAGAGTGAGAGAAGGCAGCATCTAAATCTTGGTTTTCTTACCATAATGTTTAAACCACCTTTCTTTAATCATGCTGCCATTGCTGACAATGCTAACACTTGGCAGTTTCAGCTCCTGTTTGCAAAACCGAACCAGCTTCCCAACAAAGTCGCCTCTCTCATGGAGAAATGGTTCTCCTCCTGAAAAATTTATTTTCTCCATACCTAAAATGTGTCCAAGAGAGACAGAGAGAGAGAAAGTAAGTGAAATATATTTTCAAACATGCATATATACATGAAGTTATACTTTAGATCAGGACAGTAAAGAAGAAAAATCAGAAAGTGACTTTAAAGAGCCATGATAAAGAAAACATCCCTTTAGAACTTAAAATAATGTAGAAATAGATGTATACTATTGAACCTAATTAGGCCTAAATGATTGGGAGCTAAAAGAACTCTGGACTGAAGCTGGGGATATTGTCAGGGCAAAATGGGGGGGGGGGGGGGACCCTGAAAACAAAAAGAAGCAATAGATGGAACAAACAAGAAGCGAAAGTAAAAAGTGACAGAAATAGAGCCAAAGTGGCAGATGTAATGGTTCAGTGAGCTGGGCATAGGAACAAAGACTACTATTATCATAATCAATGCAGAAAAACAGAAGAACAAGCGCTCTCTTTCACAAGATCAGAGAAAACAAAGGGAAATTTAAACTAAAAGTAAGGAAGTTCTATGACCGACAAACACATTACATGACCAAATAGAAAGACAATGCAACAGTATGCAGAAGAACTACTATATATAAAAGAGATGAAAGAACTACAGATGCATTCAAGGAAGAACCATGGGGAAATGAACTCCAGTTTGAGAAAATTAAAGGGAAGCTGCACTTGGTGGAAAAATTGCCAGGAACAGGTGCCATACACTAAGCAAAGACAAAATCTACTCTAACTCCGTAGAATTCAGTTAAGAAAAAAGGTAACTTCTCTCTATTAAGTGTATTCTGGCACTGAATGTTTGTCACTTTTATTGGAAACTGTCCTGAGTCCATTTAGGGAAATAGGGTAGTATATAAATAATGACGATGATAGTGATTATTATTATTAACTTTTCCCAATTCTGGGTAGATACAATGTTGAATTGATGCAATTTGACATTACTTTGTCATTTTATGAGGTCTTTAGCCTTCTCTGCAAGATAGTGTTGGTGCCCTATCAAACTACGACTCCCAGGATTCTACAGCACAGAGCCAGGGGAGTTAAAATAGTGTCAAACTGCATTAATACCAGAGTGTAGATGCACACCCTGTTTATGCCATGTTTCCAGACAGAGGTATAGTGAAGATATTGAATGAACAATCTCTCTCTCCCTCTGCAAATGACCTCGGCTATGTCTTCTTATCACAGGCAAAAGTGGAGCAGGTCCCAACCCCATGTCCTCCAACATTTCAGAGATAAAAAATCCAAGGATGTTTGGCCAAGCTGCATCAAATTGTGTGATCATTAATGAGGATCACAAAATGCAGGAGAAATTACAGCCATGTGCTTTTGCCTGAGGATGTGTCTACACTGTAGAATGAATGCAGATTGGCACCAGTTTAATTGCAGTGGCTCAATTTATTTATTTACTATAGTAGTAAATAATAATAGTAGTATAGTAGTATAGCCCTTCTCAGCCCTTAGGCGACTCAGGGCGGTTTACAATGGCAACAATTTGATGCCCAAAAACACCATAAAACATTTAAAAACTTTAACATTTTAAAACTTTAACATAATATAAAACCATAACAGGAATAATAAAAGCATACATCATTTGCGTCTCCTAATAAATACATGGAATCAAGGTCTGAGCCTAACAACGGGTGCTCACCCCATTCCCTAGATTTGAACTGTCAACCTTTCGGTCAGCAAGTTCAGCAGCTCAGTGGTTTAACCTGCTGTGCCACCACTATACTGCAATATTATTAGCGATATTACATGTAATATATAATTACCATATTGTATTATTCTTAGTATTGTATTACATTATATTATTATCAATATTATATGTATATGCAATATATTATATTATTAGAAAGTGAGGTGAAATCTCCTGAACAGGGACACAGACAACAAAACCAACACTGGAGTGGTGTTAATCCTTCCCTATGCAATCCAAATTGAATACAGTAGTCTCGCTTATCCAACCTTCAATCATCCAATGTTCTGGAGTATCCAACACAGTCCTCCTGCTCAAATCCATAGCTGTTTCAATACATTGCAATGTTTTGGTGCTAAATTCATAAATACAGTAATTACTACATAACATTACTGTGTATTGAACTACTTTTCCTGTTGATTTGTTGTAAAACATGATGTTTTGATGCTTAATTTGTGAAATCATAACTTAATATGACATTGAATAGACTTTTCCTGAATCCCTCCTTATTATCCAACATTTTCGCTTATCCAACATTCTGCCGGCCCGCTTATGTTGGATAAGTGAGACTCTACTGTATTTATTTATTGATACTGTATATCAATATCTGTACATCAATCTATCTATCTGTATGATCTATCTATGTTTGATCTATCTATATAAATAAAAATATGCTTGTTGGTGGGATTAACATAACTCAAAAACCACTGGGCAAACTGACATGAAATTTGGACACAATGCACCTATCAGGCCAACAAGTGACCATTACTCACCAAAACAATGAAAAATGCAGTGGAAAGGACTTAAAAAGGAAAAAAATAAAGCAAAAAGATGTGACAGAGCATGCACGAAATGACTCTCCCTGGCAAACAAAACACACAATAGCATATCCACACTCTCTTCTGGACGACAGCTCCCAGCATCCCCTAAACCAGGCCCTTTAGGAGAGGAGGATGATGCAAATGCACTGCTTCCAAGATGCTAGCTTGCCTCTCCTTGGATTTCTTTGAAAGCATCCCAATCCCGGCATATTTCCAATTTCCAATTCCTGGACTGCAACTCCCAGCAATCCTCCAAATAGATAAGATAGATAGATTAGATAGAGATACATAGATAGGTAGATAGATTGATCAGGAGGAACACTGGGAGTTGCAGTCCAAGAATAGGTAGAGAAGGAGAGAAAGAAAGAAAAAAGGAAGGAAGGAAAGAGGGAAGAAAGGAAGGAGAGAAAGAGAGAAAAAAGGAAGGAAGGAAGGAAGGAAGGAAAGGAGGAGAGAAAGGGGGAGGAAAGGTTGGCTACAGCAACTAGTGGGTTGTGTGTGTGTGTGTATGATCTATATATCAATACTGTATATCAATATCTATCTATCCACCCAGCCATAGATTTGGCTGTAGTTACAATTTTAAAAGTTAAAAATGCAACTAAGTTACAAATGCAACTTAAGAACAAACCTACAGAACCAATCTTGTTCACTCATTAGATCAGGCATGGGCAAACTTGGGCCCTCCAGGTGTTTTGGACTTCAACTCCCACAATTCAACTCCCTACCGGCTGTTAGGAATTGTAGGAGTTGAAGTCCAAAACACCTGGAGGGCCCAAGTTTGCCCATGCCTGCATTCGAGAAGCCCCGCTCTGGTGCTGTCCCAGCCCCCTTGGGCAGAGAAGGCGACAGACCTTGCGAAGCTCCCCCTCCCAGGACCCCCTAGCATTGAGACCCCGAGCCCAACCCCCTCCTCTCCCTCACCGGCCTCCTTGAGCAATCGGAGCCCCCTCTGGGCTTCCTCCAGAGGCAACACGAAGGAGGTCTTGGCCGTGTGGAAGCAGAAGCCGCACCGGTAGTTGCATTGCCGAGTGAAGTGGTAATTCACGCTCAGCGGCACCAGAGGAGGAGGCGGCGGCGTGGTGGTGGTGGAGCTGTCCTCAGGCGTGCCTTTGGCGGGGTCGGCATTCAAGGAGGGAAGCCGTGGGAAGGCGAAGAGCCAGAGGCAGGTGGGCGCCAGGTAGCGGCTCCAGAAGGCGGCCAGGGCAAGGCGCAGGAGGCGGAGAGGAGGGGCTAACATCGCGGCGTCCTCAGGCGCGACTCAAGAGGAGCTGTCCCTGGGTGGAGTGGCCCAAGGCCTTTTGAGGCAGGCGTCTTGATAACGCATGTGACCCTCGCCCAGGGAGGAGGAGGAGGAGGAGGGAGAGGGGGAAGAGGAAAAGCCCAGTTTCGGTTTCCCCTTCCCCAGCTGGGGACCCAAGGAGAGGCTTATATAAACATGCTTCAATGGAGACACCTTTCCCTCTGAAAACTCTTGCCCGCCCTTGGAGCCAATGCAGGTTGGCCCCACCTGAGCTTTCTTTAAACCGTATCAGAAGCGAACCAAGGGTAATTAATAATAATAATAATAATAATAATAATAATAATCTTTATTTGTACCCCGCTACCATCTCCCCAAGGGACTCGGTGCGGCTTACATGAGGCCAAGCCCAAAGTACCTCAAACAAAACATCAATAAACACAACATCAATAAACAACCATTGAAATACACATCATATAAATCACATAAACACAAACAATCAATGGTGACATATAACAATTTAAAAAAATGGCCTGGCCGAATGTAATAGATAAAAATTGAAAATATGCTGATGTGAACAAGGTAGAATATCATTGGGATAGGATTTTTCAGAGAGAAATGAGGGGACGCAGTCCATACTAAGTCAGTATGAAAGTGCATTATGAGGGCATATTGCTGAGAGTTCTCCTTATTCTGGGAAGGCACACTGGAACATCCACGTTTTCAGGCTCCTCCTAAAGACTGCCAACGTTGGGGCATGTCTGATGTCCCTGGGAAGTGAGTTCCAGAGTCAGGGGGCCACTACCAAGAAGGCCCTCTCCCTCATCCCCACCAATTGCACCTGCGGAGGAGGTGGGAGCGTGAGTAGGGCCTCAGGTCCGTACATAGAAATGCAGTCACACAGATAGGTGGGGTAAGAACCTGCACCTTGAATTGGGACCGGAAAATAAATGGCAGCCAGTGGAGCTCCTTAAACAGTTGTAATGTATTCAAAGAAACACCAAGTTTAAAAAACTTAGCATTATATGTACTACGAGGGTTGAATGAAAAGTAATGCCTCCACCTTCGTTACTTAGGTTTGGATGAGAATATTTTAATAAATCAAACGCAGAAATAATCCTTAGAATGTGCTCTAACTATTCACTTTTCCACATAATCACCAGACAATTGGATACCTTTCTGCCAACGAGAAGCCATCACGGAAGAAGTTGACACTCTGTTTCCGCAACCCATCGTGCACAGATCTTCCGATAACCAAGCAAAGCAATAATGTGACCAACACGTTCTTGTGAAATGCCGAATATGCTTGAAATTTCTCTATGAGTTATACAACGATCATCCTGAATCAATCTGCCAACCTGCTGCTTGTAAAACTCAGTGGTTACTGTCACAGGACGTCCAACTCTTTGTTTGTCATGCAAGTCAGATGTTCCCGCCTCAACATCTTTAAACTTACTCACCCAACGACGTACAGTACTCACATCAACACAATCACCATAAACAGCTTGCATTCCCTGATGACTCTCCTTTGGGGTGACACCTTCTGCTGTCAGGAATTCAATGACTGCACATTGCTTAAGTCGCATTGACCGACCGTCTGCACAGGGTTCCATACTTCACACTTTAACAACACAACTGTTCAATGCTAAGGCTTCCCGCCAAGATGGAACTGTAGAGGAGAGTCTACTAAACAAGCCAGTACATACCGCATACCAATACTGCCATCTGTTGAGGAGTTACGAATGTGGAGGCATTACTTTTCCACTTGGAGTGCCTCTGGTCACTGTAAGGAGGTCCTCCATTGTGCATGTGGCGGGGCGCAGGCCGCATTGTACTAAGTGGTATGTGGTTTGCTCTCCACACCCGCACGTCCCTGGGGGAGCAGTGGGTTAAACCACTGAGCTGCTGAACTTGCTGGTCAAAAGGTTGCAGGTTGAAATCCAAAGAAAGAGCCTCCACCACACACCGGGGCAGAGAGTTCCACTGCTAAACAGCTCTGAAATTCTTCCTCATGTTGTGGCGGAATCCCTGATGATAGTGATAGCTGGGTCCAGAAGCTCTGAGTGTTATGGAGATACCACAAAGGTGGCTGTGAATAAGGGAAGAGGGGGGTGGAGGGAGAGTGGGGAGAGCAAAGGAAGGATAGAAAGGAGGGGACACTTAGGGTAATGGTTAGGGCAAGGTTTAGGGTTTGGGTTATGGTTAGGGTAAGGGTACGCTTAAGGGTTGGGTTAGAGTAAGGTTTAGTTTGGATTCGGGTTAGCATAAGGGTAAAGGTAACGTTTAGGGTTTGTGTTAGGGTAAGGGGTTAGGCTTAGGCTTACGGTACAGTTCAGGGTTAGGGTAAAGGTTAGGGTTTCACCATTAAAGAACTCTTACATTCCTTCTATATTATCTCTCTCCGGCCTGGCTTACATTAGCTAAGACTCTCTTGCTCAAACAGTGCTCCCAAAGGAGCAATGCAGCATCTCCGTAATGCTCGGAGCTTCCGGACCCAGTTATCATACTATTACCGAATCTCCTTTCCTGTAGCTTGAAGCCATTGTTCCACATCCTAGTCTCCAGGGCAGCAGAAAACAAGCATGCCCCCTCCTCCCTATGACTTCCCCTCACATATTTATACATGGCCCTCATCATGTCTCCTCTCAGTCTCTCCTGACGTTTCATCCACATCTATGGCCCTGGCCCTTGAGTGCTGTAGCTGGAGGTCAGCTGTGACCAGCAGTGCTGTAGAATTTAAAGAGGCACAGACAGAGGGTGAAAGGGAGAAAAGTGCCAAGAGGAAGGCATGTCAAGCCAACCTGACCGGGGCCGCCTTCCATCTGGAAACTGATATCCTCACTGCAGGAGAACATGCGGATCAAGAATAGGGCTCCACAGCCACCTATGAACCCATTGCCAAGACACCACATCTAGAAGACAATCATCCTCAAGCTACGAGTGATCGCCTAAGTAAAGTAAGTATGGTAGGTAGCTTTCTGGGTAGGTTGAAAGCAAGAAGATTCTTAATTCACTGCATTAACTAGGCCATTATAAACCCTTCTGAATCTCCTTCCACAATGATAGGCAGTCAAACATCAACAGTGGAACATAGGATTCCTAGACTAAATAAGCTGGAAGGATATTTTATTAGACGCATGCCAAGTTTAGGATTTGTGTTCTAATTGTTTTCAATACCTAATTTGTCAGAGTCATTCTTACTCCTTTTCATGGCTGACTGGGCAATGTCATTCTCTGATATTATTTCCTCACTGCTGTGACTCATTTCGTTGTTCTTGTGAATGAGCCATCAAGATTATTAAATGGATTTCCCTTTTGGTTTACCATGCCCAGTGTTGGGGGGGGGGGGGCTAGGGATATGCCCCAACCTTGATTAAATGATACCTGGTTAAGCACTTAAGTGCCACTGGCCCAGTGACTCATCTTGATTCTATACATGTCTCTGAGCATGTATAGAATTGCTTCCTTACAGAGGCCCCTTTCACACGACTGAATAAAATGCCACAATATCTGCTTTGAACTGGGTTATATGGAAGTGTGGACTCTGGGCCCTTCCACGCAGCCCTATATCCCAGAATATCAAGGCAGAAAATCCCATATTATCTGAGTGTGGACTCAGATAACCCAGTTCGAAGCAGATATTGTGGGATTTTCAACCTTGTTATTCTGGGATATAGGGCTGTGTAGTAATGAGGGATTTTCTGCCTTGATATTCTAGGACAGGGGAACTCAAACTATGGCTCAGGGGCCGGATACAGCCCTCCAAGGTAATTTACCCGGCCCTCGCTCAGGGTCAACCTAAGTCTGAAATAACTTGAAAGCACACAACAACAATTCTATCTCATCAGCCATAAGCAGGCCCACACTTCCCATTGAAATACTAATGAGTTTATACTTGTTAAAATGGTACTTCATTTTAATTATTGTATTGTTTTTATGTGGGTTTTTTTTTTTGCACTACAAATAAGATATGTGCAGTGTGCATAGGAATTCATTCATGCTTTTTACAAATTAGAATCCAGTCCTCCAACAGTTTGAGGGACTGTGACCTGGCCCTCTGTTCTAGGATATAGGGCTGTGTGGAAGGGCCCTGAGATGCATCCCATTGTTAGAGATGTTTATATGCAGGGGAGTGCATCTTAAAGAAATACAATATATCTTGAAGACAGCAGATCTTTTACCAGATAGCATAAGTGAATATTGAATCCCGAAATCTCATATTTCACCTTATCCAAAATAACCACATAGTGTTGGTGTTTTAAAATTGTGTGGTCCTTGCCCACCACTGGGAATCGGGTGTGGCAACAAATAGTGCGAGGACTGCAACTTCTAGCACCCCTAGGTAACATACATAATGGAGACGACTGCTGGCACTTTAAGTCTAAACAACATCTGGAGAGTTGTATGGTTTCTGGGCTGTATAACAAAATGTGCTGCAGGATGTCCAAAGTTTTTGCAGTTAATAATAATTTTCTGTGTTTTTATGATAGAACCAATTAGGAAATGACATTTATAATCCACGAACAAAAATTGTGTAACCCAGGGCCCTTCTACACAGCCATATAACTCAGAAAATCCCACAATATCTGCTTTGAACTGGGTTATCCGAGTCCACACTCCCATATATCCCAGTTCAAAGCAGATAATGGAGCCCCCAGTGAAGCAATGGGCTAAACTCTTGTGCTGGCAGGACTGCTGACTGAGAAAGGCCAGTGGTTCGAATCTAGAGAGAAGGGATTGGGTTCCCTCTGTTCCCTCTGTCAGCTTCAGCTCTGCATGAAGGGACATGAGAGAAGCCACAAGGATGGTAAAAAAACATCAAAACAATTGGGCCACCCCCTGGGTAAAGTCAATGCAGACCAGCCAATTATTCCACACCAGAAGCAATTTACAGTTTCTCAAGTCACTCTTGACTCAGAAAAAAAGAACAAATAATGTGGGATTTTATTCAGCTGTGGAAGGGGCCTTGGTGCTCTTCCACACAGCCCTATATCCCAGAATGTCAAGGCAGAATAACCCACAATATCTGCTTTGAACCATGTTATTTGAGGGCCATTCCACACAGCCCTATATCACAGAATATTAAGAATACTAGCCATCCTCTGCCATGTGTTGCTGTGGCCCAGTTTGTGTATGTCTTTTGTGTGTATATATATGTGTACAGTAAAGGTAAAGGTTTTCCCCTGACATTAAGTCCAGTTGCGTCCGACTCTGGGGGTTGGTGCTTATCTCCATTTGTAAGCTGAAGAGCTGGCGTTGTCCATAGAGACCTCTAAGATCATGTGGCCAGCATGACTGCATGGAGCGCTGTTACCTTCCCACTGGAGCGGTACCTATTGATCTACTCACATTTGCATGTTTTCGAACTGCTAGGTTGGCAGAAGCTGGGGCTGACAGCAGAAGCGCATGCTGCTCCCCATATTCGAACCTGTGACTTTTTGGTCAACAAGTTTAGCAGCTCAGTGGTTTAACCCACTGTGCCATGGGGGCTCATATATGTGTATATATGTGTGTTTGCATGTGTGTGTGTGGTTTTGCACATGCATTGTAATGTGTTATTTTATTTTTTGGCTTTTTAAGTCTTTTCCACTTTGTTTTTCAGTGTTTTTCTGAGTGATGGTCACTTGTTGGCCTGATCCGTGTATTGTGTCCAAATTTGGTGTCAATTCGTCCAGTGGTTTTTTTAGTTATGTTGAACCCACAAACAAACATTACATTTTTATTTATATGGAAGATTAATCCCACCTTATCTGAGGGTGGACTCAGATAACCCAGGTCAAAGCAGACATTGTGGGATTTTCTGCTTTGATATTCTGGGATATAAGGTTGTGTGGAAGAGCCCTGGGATTATGGTAGTGTGGACTCAGATAGCCCAGCTCAAAGCAGCTATTGTGGGATTTTCTGCCTTCTGGGATATAGGGCTGTGTGGAAGGGCCCTGGGTCTACGCTGCCAGATAAGCCAGTTCAATGCGGCTCTTATCCAGCTGTGTGGAAGGGGCCTTGGTGGGCTAACCCCAAACAAACCTTTTCCCTCAGGTTTCCCTTTCCCATCCCTGTGGGTTTCTATTTCGTTTTTCTATTGTGCGGTTTCCTGGCGAGAGACGGGGCCGGGCTGTGGTTGCATCAAGGCGGGGGCAGTTTCGTTTCTTGACGCTGGGTTGTTTGCCAGCCCGCGAAAGCAAGACTCGCTTTCGATTCCCGGCTCTTTCAAGGCGGCGAGTGCCTCCTAAGTTTCGCTTTTCCCGCCCCAGAGATGCTGCTCCGTTGCCTGGCGCCTGGGTCACTTCTCCGAGGTCCCTCTTCGCGCCGGTGCTTCATGGCGGAACCCCTCGCCTCCGAGCGGGACTATTCCGCTTCCACGACGGGAAGGGGCTCCCCCACCGGGAATAGCAGACGAGACGGGGACCCCGGCGGCCTCCGCCTCTTCAGCGCCGGCGTCTTGGCCTCTTCCCAGGCAGCCAGGAGGGTTTTGGAGGAGGTGGGTCATTCTCCACGCCGAGGAGGTGGCATCCTGGAGAAAGAAAGGAGCCTGCGAGCAGGCCCATAGCCAGGATTTCGTTTTGGGGAGGCTGAATTTTTTTCAGGGGGGGTTTCGGGGGGGGGGGGGCCTGAGTCTGAGTGAAAGAGGGTCTAGCCTAGCAAACCTTTTGTATCATTACCCCAATACCCCCATGCATATGGGATATATTGAGTATGGTGATCAGATCATGATATGAATAAACACAACAATTTAAATAATGCACCAATAAGGCCTTTTCGCGAACCACCATGAAATGCCTGCCTGCGAGGAAGGACTCAACAACCAACCAAACAACCACACTGTGGAATTGATACACTTGTAACCGCCATGGCTCCAGCTTTGGACTCGTGGGAGTTACAGTTTTTCAAGGTCTTTTCCTGCCTCGGCCACTTCTACACAGCTGAATAAAATCCCACATTATATACTTTGAACTGGATTATATGGCAGTGTGGACTCGGGGCCCTTCCACACAGCCCTATATCCCAGAATATCAAGGCAGAAAATCCCACAAGATCTGCTTTGAACTGCGTTACCCGAGTCCACACTGCCATATATTCCAATTCAGAGCAGAAAATGTAGGATTTTATTCAGCTGTGTGCATTTGGTGGAAGGATAGAAAGGAGGGGAGGGTTAGGGTTAGGGTAAGGTAGGGTTACGGTTAGGGTTAGGGTTTTACCATTAAAGAACTCTTACATTCATTCTATAATACCTATGTCTGGTCTGGCTTACAGTACTTCTGTCTCTCACTCGACCCTCCTGTCTCGGTTATGTGTTCCGTTCTGCACAAACAGTGCTCCCACAGGAGCAAAGTGGAAACAGCATAACGCTCCAAGCTTCCGGACCCAGCTATCATACTATTACCAGGAATTGTAGGAAAATGAGTGTGCTGAACTTGTTTGAACTCTACAAACATTTTGGAAAGCAAGCGTTGTTATTCTTGGGTTGCTGTGAGTTTTCTGGGCTGTATGGCCATGTTCCAGAAGCATTCTCTCCTGACATTTTGCCCACATCTATGACCGGCATCCTCAGAGGTTGTGAGGTCTGTTGGAAACTAAGCAAGGGAGGTTTATATATCTGTGGAATATCTAGGGTGGGAGACAGAACCCTGTCTGCTTGAGGCAAGTGTGAGTGTTGCAGTTGGCCATCTTGATTAGCATTGAATAGCCTTGCAGCTTCAAAGCTGCAAGAGTGGTTGGAGTGGTCCAGCATTTTTGTGTTTTCAAATAACATGTTCATCAAGTCAGCCATAGCAGAGCATTTGATGAACCAACCTGGGTACAGCATATTATTTGAAAACACATAAATGCTGGACCACTCTAACAACCACCATGTCAAACTACACAGAGAAGCCATTGAAATCCACAAGCATGTGGACAATTTCAACAGAAAGAAGGAAACCATGGAAATGAGCAAAGTCTGGCTGCCAGACAGTAAATAAAGAACAACACTCAAAAAGCAGGGGAATTCCAGACCTGAAGCCATTAAGACCAGCTAACACCTCCTAGCAGAGGAGTCCCCCAGGCAGGAAGCAGACAGGCTTTGAAGCTGCAAGGCCATTCAGTGCTAATCAAGGTGGCCAATTACAACACTTGCTCCAAGCAGACAAGTTCTTTCTCCCACCCTGGACATTCCACAGATATATAAACCCCACTTTCCTAGTTTCCAACAGACCTCACAACCTCTGAGGATGCCTGCCATAGCTGTGGACAAAATGTCAGGGGAAAATGCTTCTGGAACATGATTGTAGGGCCTGGAAAACTCACAGCAACCCAGTAATTTCCAGCCATGAAAGCCTTCAACAACACATCACTGTTCTTAGGAAAAGTTTTAGCACCCTTATGTACTATAAGCCGCTCCCACCTCAGGGCAGTCATCGAGGTACTTGCTTGCATTGGGAAAAACATGAAGCCACAACACTGTTTTTTTCTAATTCAGTTTTTTAAAAAGTTGAATTTAACATTCTAAAATCCTTTTCTTTCAGTGCACATCTTTTGTCCCCGAAGCCAGAGCCGTTCTTGATCTTGTGGATAATTGTCCTGTGCACACAGAGAAGGGAAATTTCCCTGTGATCGTTATTGAAGGACTGGATGCAACAGGTAACTCAAAAATGCCTATCAAAACATTAGTACAGGCTTACATACAAATTTAACTTAAGAACAAACTATAGGATCTATCATGTTCATAACCCAGGGACTGCCAGTATCTGTCTTGTATTAGTAAGCCAACCCATCTCTCAGGTTGCCATTTTCGAAGCAGCTTTGACAAGTGGCACTCAAGACTGTAAAATTATTAAGTCCAGTTTTAGTGATTGAAGTGTTTTATGAGTGTCTGTTAATGATTAGGTGTTATGTGGAGCCCTTGGCAGTAGCACAGTGAGGTAAACCCTTGTGCCAACAGGATTGCTGACCAAATAGTCGGTGGTTAAAATCTGGGAAGTGGGGTGAGCTCCTGTCTGTCAGCTCCAGCTTCTCATGCGAGGGCATGAGAGAAGCCTCCCACAGGATGGTAAATATCTGGGCGTCCCCTGGGTAACATCCTTACAGACAGCCATTTCTCTCACACCAGAAGTGACTTGCAGTTTCTCAAGTTGTTCCTGACACACACACAAAAGCTGTTGTGCGGGATTTACGTAGATTAAAATAAATAGATGTGGTAACGTTTTGAGGTGCAATGCATAAATATTAATGTTGATAGCAACATTCATAGACTAATAGAGTTGGAAGAGCCCCAAGAACCATCCAGTCCAACCCCCTGTCCTGCAGGAGCACACAATCAAAGCACTTCCCAACAAGGAGACTCTACTGCAATCCCAAGCAGCCTATTCCATTGTTGAGCAGCTTTTAACAGCAGGAATTTCTCCCTAATGTTTAGGTGGAATCATTCTTCCTGCCAATTTGTTTAATAATTATGAGAATATTCATATATTCAATACACTTTTTCCTATCTGATAAACAAAACTTTCTGGGTAGTGTATAGCTTGAGACAGAATTAATGCTCATAAAGTTTCTCTTCATCATCACCATCACATAACCCAACTAATTCCCATCTGGCCTCAGTTAGTAGAAAATCACTGTTGGGGAATCTGAGCTGTTAGACTAAAAAATAACCCTCAGTTGGGGTAATTCCACCATAAATATGGCAGAGTACCAGAAGCAAACTTCATAACCAGCAGAAACTTACGTGTGGTGAGCTTCATAGGATGGCATAGGATTGCAGAGTTAGAACTTTAGGTTCAAAAGAATTTATTGAAGTACGTAAAATAAATACATTCTTGATAGAAAAGGTCTTGGAGCTAACTAGCTTGCGAAGTCTCACCTTCTAAGAAATGTAAAAGGGTGAAAACTCAAAAGTTCCATTTAGCTACATTTTTCCTAAAGATAGGCAAAATGCGTCTTTACTTAAAGGAAGAAAAAGCAGAAGAGACTGGAAAATGGTGAATGGCCACATGGCCAAGCTCAGGGCAATAAAAATACCTTTAAAAAGAAAGCTCCCTCAGAGATTCCATTGCTAAATCTTCAAAAGAGGGAGAAGACAGTGGCTAGCAGAGGAGTAAAGACAAAGCCCTTTTGGTAAACAATGCATAGGAAAGTGGGGGAGGAATCCCTCAGCCTAATCTTATTTCTAGTCTTATCTACTCATTGAGGTCTGGAGACTTGATGACACAAGAGACTTGTGCAGTCCAGGCATGAAACCCAACAATGACTAATACTTCTTTTTCAGAACTAGCATTTGCAAAAAGTCTAGATAGGCTTAGCTGTTGGAGTCTGATCCAAAGAAGCCGGGCATTTGCAGATATGTAATTTATTGACTTGTTGGTTTAACTTACTCTTGTATTCTGTAAATACATTCCCATTTGTGTGTTTTCTATGTCAAATGTAGGCAAAACGACAGTGACTTGTGCTTTGAAGGACGCGCTGAATGCTGTTCTCTTGAGGACCCCTCCTCCTTGTGTCAGTCAGTGGAGAAAGGTTTTTGACAATCAACCAACACTCATACGGAGAGCATTTTATGCACTGACTAACTACATTGTTGCTTCTGAAATAGCAAAGGCATCTGTGAACTCACCAGTGATTGTGGATAGGTTTGTAAACGTGAAGCATCTTCTGTATCGCACTGTATTTAAAAGCATTTGAGGATCCTTCTCTGAATTCAACCCTCATTTAGGATGGAGATATGCTCAAGCAGCCATTGCAGCTTGAAGGAGTTCTCTCCATTATTAAACACAGGCTGCCCACATTTCGTGGGTCAAGCATAGGAATTATGGAACCCTACAGACTGCATTTTCCAGTATTCCTCCTTAGTTTGGGCTGCTGTGACTAGCAGTCCAACTATGGTAGAAGGGGATGCATGATTCCCACCACCTGTTTTAGGCATTCGTGCCACTTTAGATGCTTATCATATGTAGATAAAAGAGAAAAGATAAGGGACAGAACATGAACTATTTTACAACATTAAGCTTTTCCAATGAGATCACTGTTCTGATTTACAGCCTTTGGGAAAGTCAAATAGATATGGCCAGTTGGTGGCTTTCAAAAAATGATTGAATAATAATAATAATAATACTTTATTTATATTCCACCCTTCTCACCCCAAAGGGGACTCAGGGCGGATCACAGTACACATACATGGCAAACATTCAATGCCGCTTTGTACAGACAATATACAGACAGAACAGAAAGAAGGGATGTTGTTTCGACTCAGTGTCCAGCTGTTTTGGTGCCATGGTTGGGCTCGAGTCCAGCCACAGGGAGTGCTGTCGCTCCATCCTCGATGGGAAAGAACTGTCAGGACTTCCTCCTTCCTTTTGGTCGCCCAGCATTTTCTGATCTTCTTTCTTTATGGCATCATAAAACACCTCCACTGCTTTTAGCGGTACCTAATTTTTCTAATTACAGCTAAAGCTGTTTTGATTGCTTAGGTAAACAGTAAGTAGGACTGACAATTGGCAGCTTACACCGATGCGGGGCTTCAAACTTGAGATCTTTCGGTTGACGGACCTTATAGTTACTGGTGATTTACCAGCTGTGTTAACCCTCTGGAATATTACACTAACTCTGGACCTAGGCAGCATGTGGCTCTGCAGTTCAGCATAGCCAATTGTCAGCATAGCCAATGGTGAAAACCGATGGGAGTTGTAGTCCAACAACAGGTGAATAAAATCGCACATTTTCTGCTTTGAACTGGAATATGTGGCATTGTGGACTCAGATAACTCAGTTCAAAGCAGATATTGTGGGTTTTCTGCCTTGATATTCTGGGTTATATGTGTGAGTTTCACAGCTTGCTCACTCTTGTGGTTTTTCTACATTAGTTGCCCCCCAGTGTTGGACACGACTAGACTTAATATCAAGGGGAAACAATTACTATTTATATGTGTGTATGCGTGCATGTATGTGTGTGTGTGTGTGTGTGTATACATACACACACACACACACACACCACTCTGTTGTGTTTTGCTCGATAGATATTGGCACAGCACTGCTGCCTATGCAATTGCCACAGAAATCAGTGGGAAGGTAGACGATCTCCCTCCACCTCATCATCCAGTCTACTGCTGGCCCAAAGACTTGCTGAAGCCAGACGTTGTCTTGCTGCTGACTCTCAGCTCAGATGAAAGAATCCGGAGATTGCAGGGACGAGGGATGGAGAAGACCAGGGAGGAGGCTGAGCTGGAAGAAAATAGGTCTTTCCGTCAGAGGTATGTGCTTACACAGACTCTCCATAAAAGTAGTTAATAATAATGGAATTATAATGATAAAAGTAACTTTTTAAATAACTACTCCTTAAAGTAGTTAATTACAATTGTGTTTAATTAACAAAATTAAATGTAACTATTTCTGAAATGTAATTCAGATTCTCACTCCTGTCCCTAATCTAAATCTAATTAAAGACACATTCCAATTGTCACACTTGGAAACCCCTGCAATCCAAATTGTTTAACTTAGTGGTTCTCAACCTGTGGGTCCCCAGGGGTTTTGGCTTACAACTCCCAGAAATCCCAGCCAATTTACCAGCTGTTAAGATTTCTGGGAGTTTGAAGGCCAAAACATCTGGGGACCCACAGGTTGAGAACCACTGGTTTAACTCAATGAATCTGAAACTGTGCTTCTCCAGGTGTTTTGGACTTTAGCTCCCAGAAATCCCAGACAGTTTACTAGCTGTTATGAATTGTGGGAGCTGAAGTCTAAAACATCTGGAGGAGCAGTTTAAGAACCACTGGTTGAACCAGTAAGTGCTGCAGTCTCATACACATTTGGCTACATCTTTGGGGGCTGGTTTATAAACACTTTTAGGAAGAAATAGAGTTCATAGAATCATAGAATCAAAAAGTTGGGAGAGACCTCATGGGCCATCCAGTCCAACCCCTGCCAAGAAGCAGGAATATTTCATTCAAATCACCCCTGACAGATGGCCATCCAGCCCCTGTTTAAAAGCTTCCAAAGAAGGAGCCTCCACCACACTTCGGGGCAGAGAGTTCCACTGCTGAACGGCTCTCACAGTCAGGAAGTTCTTCCTCATGTTCAGATGGAATCTCCTCTCTTGTAGTTTGAAGCCATTGTTCTGCATCCTAGTCTCCAAGGAAGCAAAAAACAAGCTTGCTCCCTCCTCCCTGTGTCTTCCTCTCACATATTTATACATGGCTATCATATCTCCTCTCAGCCTTCTCTTCTTCCAAAGCCTTTAAAGTGGTTTGGAATAATTGGATTAAAAATATTTCTTAAAATTAATTTAGATTGTAACATACACCCCAGTAATCGAAATCTAATTAAAGATACAGGAGCCTGTTCCAATTTTCACTCTCTGGAACCACTATAGTCCAAATCGTTTCACAGATAGTAACACAGTAAGTCAAGGTTTGTTTATGAGTTCTACTTCTCATCCTCTTACTCTTTTCTCCCTTTGCAGCTCTACACAGGTCCACATTCTCTCTTGATGTTCATATATAATTAATGAATTGTTTGAATCTGATTTGCTAGGCTCAGTTAAATTAACTCCATTCGATAAATTAAAATACTATGTTTCAACTTCACATTCAAAAGGTCTAGTCTAGTCCTTTAGGGATTGTGATCAAAAAGTGGAACCCAAATCTCAAACTATAGCGCACAAGGTTTTGTCACTATCTTGCTAGATAGGTAAAGATCCATTATATTTTCACTAAAATCTAGTAATATCTTAGCAGGCTTATGAAAGAAGTAAGTTAATAAGAACTTGATCAGGCAAAGGTCTAAGTAGCACTGCATTGGAAGTATTGCACATCTACTGTGTGAGAGTTGTATATGTAATTATTTAATGGTTTGCTTTTTCAAAATAGAGTAGAAGAGGCCTACAGAAGAATGGAGAATCCTGCATGCCAACCAGTTGACGCCAGCCCATCTAGAGAAGAAGTTGTCAAAGCTGTCCTACGTCTGATCAAAACACAATGTGATTTACCACGTGATTCCAGTAAATGATACCAAATTGTATCAATTGGCACAAAAGAGTCATCCCAAAGTTCCTCAGCAAGCTTATGTTAGAGAGGAGATACATTTTCTCCAGCCTTAAGAAGTCTAAAGGGAAATGGGGCAGCAAGCCATCATGATGTCAACTGGTTTCAAAATACAGAAATAAGACTATGAACTATATTCCATTAAAGCTCAAGAGAAGAAGGAAATGAAATTATGCAGCCACTCTATTTTGCAGAATAATACCATTAACTGGCTTGGGTCAGTACTATATGGAGTTATCATTTTGCAAGTTATTTATATTTACCCTTTTCTGTCAAGAGTTCTGTTTTTTTTCCTCCATGTCAGGAGTGACTTGAGAAACTGCAAGTTGCTTCTGGTGTGAGAGAATTGGCTATCTGCAAGGATGTTGCCGAGAGGATGCCCAGATGTTATACCATCCTGTGGGAGGTTTCTCTCATGTCCCCACATGAGAAGCTGGAGCTAAATTATATGGCAGCTTACACTGCTTCCTGGATTTGAACCACTGACCATTTGGTCAGCAGTCCTGCTGGCATAAGAATTTAACCCATTGTGTGTCAAACTACAAATCCAGAATTCCCGGGGGGAGCAGGATGTATATATACCAACAGCTTGTATGGGACTGATATTACTCTTTTCATGAAGTTACTGAAGCTTCCTATGACTTACAATTCAAGATTTGTGACAAAGAAATCTCTGAAGGATGCAGACATTCTTACACCTTTGTTAATTAAGAGATGTAAATCTCTATTTGAATGTAATTGTTTCTGTGTTGAGTCTTTTTGTGCTGCGTCATGACATTCCTGCCGTTTATTATTGCTAACTTGCCCTGCACTACTTCCATTTGGACTCATTGAAATGGGAGCAGATGGGGGAACAAGTTAGCACTTCAGAATGATCCATGAGCAAACAGGCACTTATGCCTTCACTCCTGGGCTGTACCGTCAAGATTGTTTACCACTTGGGGGTACAAACATCTCACCTGCTTCAGGTGATAAACTTTATGTCTCTTCAAGCAACACAAGTGGCAGAATAAACCCAACAATTTTCATCTTTGCACAAGGCTTACGTCGTCAAGACTCCTGTTGACTTCCTGCAAGTGCATGGATTTCATTGGGGAGCTTTTAAGGCAAAGAAGACTCAGGTGGTTTTGCCAGTTCCTTTCTCTAAAATATAGCCTACGGCACTTGGCCATACAGTCCAAAAAACCTGCAACAACCCAGTGATTTGGCCATGAAAGCCTTCGGCAACCATTCCTCCATTTCAGTTGTAATTCCACTACAAACGCAATTCAGGGCTCAAACCATGTTTTAAAACCCAGTTCCCCAAACTAGCAGAATAAACTGCTGCAGTGGTTTTTTAAAATCCCCTTAAAGCCCCTGTGCATTGAAGCATTTTTACATCAGAAACAAACATCGTGTGTTTCAGCAAGACTGGAATCAAGGTTACAACATTATTGGGCCTGTGTAGATTCAGTGTAAGTTTGAAATACTTGAAATTAGCTAAATATGCAAGTTATTTATTTATTTATATCTTTTAAAAAACTGTCTTATTTCTTTCGTTGCAAATACATTCTTCAATAACACATCTGAAAGGTACTGGGTTTAGGGACTAGAGAATAAATGAAGGTAGAGGAGAGAGCATAAAAATGGTTTCTTAGTCCCATGTTTAAGTTTGTTTATATTAAACAAATGATTTGTGTTTATGTAGCCTGAACAGCATGAGTTAAGGCAAATGCAATGCTGGGTCATTAACCCTAGAAACTTGTTGGTATGGGTGTGAACACATCAGGCCTTCATTCTGTTCATGATAAACAAGACCCAAATCGTCTAGTTTGGCTGCCTCCTTATATTTAGTTGCTGTAAAGAGGCACTGAGCTAAACTGATAAGTCTTTTTTGGCTTGGTTTACTGATCCCATTTGGGCATAAGATGGCTGTTAAGAACTGTTAACATTTGTATGCAATGTTGTTCTTGAATATATCAGAAACATGCAAGAAAAGTACTGCCAAATATGTTTTGCCCATATTTTCAACTCGGTATACAGGATGTTCTCAGTAATTCAGATGTGAATTAAATTGAAGTTAGTTTAGCCATACTTGAATCCAGTGGGGACTTAAGTCGGGTAGAACTTGGCCTACTCATATTAATACGACTGAAACATAACTGAGGGAGTAATTGTTTACCCACTTGTCAGGGTATAAGCACCACTGACACCAAAGACCTAATTCCACATCAGTTGCTTTGAGTCTACAGTCATTTTTTTTTTGTGTGTGTGTTTGTGTCAGGAGCACCTTGAGAAACTGCAAGTTGCTTCTGGTGTGAGGGAATTGGCCAGCTGCAAGGATGTTACTCAGGACACTTGGATGTTTGGTGTTTTACCATCCTTGTGGGAGGCTTCTCTCATGTCCCCGAATGAACGTTGGAGCTGATAAAGGGTGCTTAACCCGCTCTCCCTGGATTCAAACCACTGACCTGTTGGTCAGTAGGCCTGCCAGCACAAGGGTTTGACCCATTGCACTACTGGGGGCTTCTATGATGCAATGATCCTAATGATGCAATCCTATATATGTAAATTTATTTATTTATTTAAATTTAAATTCAAAGGCAGGCCCTTTGAATCAATTGATTCACTAGTTAATTCTGCTGATTCAATTGGAAGTGTAGTTTGGTGAAGCATTCTCTACCATAGAGTGTTGGTGCCTCACTAAACTACCAACACTGAGACATTGCACTTAAAGTGGTGTCAAATGGCATTAATGCTACGCTGCAGATGCGCTCTCAGCTTTAAGCCTTTAAAATGTTTTTTTTTACCAAGGCATTGCCTTGTTAAGCGTGGATTTTAGAAAATAAGCAGAAAATTCCACCAGAGAGCAGAAGAGAGCCAGGCACAACATGATCTCAAATCTAGACGGGCAGCAAGAAGTATATCCTGTGAAGGCATCCATATTTTATTTTATTTTATTGGGGGGAGGGAGAGGCAGGGGGAACAGTGAAATAATGCTGAAACAGCAAAATAGTTTTCATTGTCACTTGAATTTCAGGTTGTGCTGCTGTTATTGCAGCAGTGGTGATACTGAGATGAGTAGGATTTTGTGACTGTAATGGGAAGGTTTCACTTAAAAGTGTGGTTCCCAACCATTTTTGACCAGGGACCACTCTCCAACATTAGTACCAAAAGAATTAGTAAAGGTATGCTTCCATAATGAGCCCCCTATACATGGTGGCAGAACCTACCTTGTATTCTAGGCCCACCGTTTTATGAAAGGACTCAGCCTTCCTTTGTGGAGGTGTGTTTGTGTATACGAAGGAATACATGCACCTCCTTTAGCTGCCGTGGAAGATAATTGAAACATGGTAAAAGCGAATTGTATCTTCTATATTTTTATCTGGCCATTCAGCTTCCCTTTTGTGGCATTAAGTTCTCCTTGGTGCTTTTGAACCATTTTTGTTCATGTAACCCATTTTATACATTAAAGGTGCTTTGATGTAAGAAATGGGATCAAACCAGTGTTCCAAGATCAAGGCAGAGCTGTGATGCCTACTTCCTTTTCTCATTTTTCTTCCTCTGATTTTTCACATACGTTCCTCCCACCTCTTCCACTTGCATTTGGTCTTTCTTCTTCTCTGTCTTCCAGTTTATTCACAGGTCCAATGCCTATATGACTGATGCGACACACATGAGGTGGGGATGGTGAAAGGCAGAGATCAAAAGCTTTATAGGGCTTACTCCTAAGTAAGTAAGCACGCCATTTCAGCTTTGGGAAGGAACAAAGATTAAGAATACTACAGATTCTTTTTTAAGTGTTACATCAGGTGGGAGAGGAGACCTGTTTGTCAAAAAGAGAGAGAGAGAGAAATGTACACTGGACCAGGAATTCTGTTAACACTCTTATTGCTCAGAATGAGGCTTTGTAAGAATAATAGCTGTTTTGGTCTCCCCTGAATGTTGGTCTATGAAGTGTTAAGAGTGTCAAAAAGATTTTTTGTTTGTGTGAGGAGAGCATCTTGAGAAACTGCATGTTGCTTCTAGTATGAGAGAATTGGCCGTCTGCAAGGATGTTGCTCAGGGGATGCCTGGGTGTTTGATGTTTTACAATCCTTGTGGGAGGCTTCTCTCATGTCCCTACATGGGGAGCTGGAGCTGATAGAGGGAGCTCATCTGTGCTCTCCCTGGATTCAAACCTGTGACTTGCCAGTCTTCTGTCCTGCTGGCACAAGCGTTTAACCCACTGCGCCACCGGGGTCTCCATCAAAAGGGTGACGCGATAGCTAATTGAGCATGAATTGTTCCCAGAGGCCACAATGACAAAACTAACATAGTTGTACTTTGGATGTACTATGAAATGATGTGATTCACTAGAAAAAGCTTAGTGAAGTGAAAGGCATAAGAAGAAAAAGGAAGACCACGTTAGAGGTAGATTAATTCAATCCAGCAATCCAAAGCCATGCATTTGTAAGACCTGAGCAGGAACAATTGATGCCAGTAGGACAGTATTTCTCCACCTTCCTAATGCCAAGACCCCTTAGTACAGTTCCTCATGTTGTGGTGACCTCCAACCATAAAATAATTTTTGTTGCTACTTCAAAACTGTAATTTTGCTACTGTTACGAACTGTCATGTAAATATCTGATATGCAGGATGTATTTTCATTCACTGGACTAAAACAGGCACAAATACCCAATACGCCCAAATTTGAATACTGATTGGGGTTAGAGGGGATTGATTTTGTCATTTGGGAGTTGTAGATGCTGGGATTTATAGTTCACCTACAATCAAAGAGCATTCTGAACTCCACCAACAATGGAATTGAACCAAACTTGGCACACAGAACTCCCATGACCAACAGAAAATACTGGAAGGGTTTTGGAGTTGTAGTTCACCTATATCCAGAGAGCACTGTGGACTCAAACAACGATGGATCTGAACCAAACTTGGCACAAATACCCAATATGTCCAAATGTGAACACTGGTGAAGTTTGGGGGAAAGAGCCCTTGACATTTGGGAGTTATAGTTTCTGGGATTTATAGTTCACCTACAATCAAAGAACATTCTGGGTTGTAGGTTTTTCAGGCTATATGGCCATGTTCTAGAAACATTCTCTCCTGACGTTTCACCTGCATCTGGCAAGATCCTCAGAGGTTCAGGCAAAACATCAGGAGAGAATGCTTCTAGAACATGGCCATATAGCCTGAAAAATCTACAACAACCTAGTGATTCCGACCATGAAAGCCTTCAACAATACAAAGAACATTCTGCACTCCACCAACGATGGAATTGAACCAAACTTGGCACACAGAACTCCCATGATCAACTAAAAATACTGGAAGAGTTTGGTAGGCACTGACCTTGAGTTTTGGAGTTTTAGTTCACCTACATCCAGAAAACACTGTGGACTCAAACAATAATGAATCTGGACCAAACTTGGCACGAATACTCAGTATGCCCAAATGTGAACATAGTGAAGTTTGGGGAAAATAGACATTGACATTTGGGAGTTGTAGTTGCTAGGATTTATAGTTCATCTACAATGGAAGAGCATTCTGAACCCCACCAACAAAAGAATTGGGCCAAATTTCCCACACAGAACCCCCATGACCAACAGAAAAATACTGTTTTCTGATGGTGTTTGGCGACTTCTCTGATACCCCACTGCAACCCTCCCCCCCCCCCAGGGGTCCGGAGCCCCAGGTTGAGAAACACTACTCTGGGAGATCTCTCATTCACATTGTGACCATAAATCAGAGCTGATTTGGGGGTGAATAATAAAAATGTACGTTGCAGATGGATGGAGGTGACTAACCTTCCCATTTAGTTCTATGACTATTTCATATTTAAATTCCACCTGAATTGACTGATTCTGGTCTGCCACATTGCCATCTTCAACCCGGGCCTCTATTCCCATTATGATTTCTTCTCTCAGCCTGGGGTTAGGGGGAAGAATGAGGATTCCTGGAACTCTGAAGCCATGCACCGATTGCATTGATCGGACACCACATTACAGAAAGCCCTTCTGTGCCTCTGATGTATTTTATTTTAATGGATTCGCTCATGCTGGTATAATTAAGGGTGTGTCAGACTTTCCATAATAGTATCTTTTTTTTCAATGGGCTATAAAATTTCATTCTTGGCTGCATCTTGGGATATATACCAGAGGACCTGCTGCTTTTTAAAGCATTTCTGGAAGCCTTAAAGCATTCTTTTAACCAAATTGGCTCATTAAAGGAGAGAAAGAGGGTATGTATTCAATAATACTTTAGTCCTGAAAAAAGTCTGTCTTTCTCAATCTCTCTCCCTCTCAATATGTCTCAATCTCTCTCTCTCTCTCTCCCTCCACAAATTGGGCTAGATATTCTACCCACTTCCACAGTTTTGTCATAGCAAAAAAAAATTACATGCCATTTTAAAAGAAATTGTGTTCTTTTAAAAGAAATTATAAAAATGTGTTAGGGATGTGGCACCAAAGGGCAAGGGTCCCATTTTGCAATGAGAAATTATGGGAATGCAGTTTATGGAGAAATGAAGTTGCATCTCTATTTTATGAGCCAACCAATTAGTCCATCCTTTGGCATTAACAAGTTTCAGTCTACAAAAAAGATAAGGCAGGATCCTTTGCTATGAGTTATTCAAAGCAATTGTTTAATTATCCTATTTATTTATTTATTTATGTTGTTGTTGTTGTTGTTGTTGTTGTTACTGTTGTTTACCCCAAGACATTTCTGACTAATAACAACTCTATGGCTGTTTTGGTTTTCTTGGCAAGATTTGTTGTGATTCGCCTTGTCTTCCCCTAAGGCTGAGAGAGTGTGAGTTGCCCAAGCTCACATAGTGCATTTGTTTGGATGCATGCTGCAAGTCGATTCTGGTGTGAGAGATTCATCCCTATACGAAGACATTGCCCAGGGGATGCCCGGATGTGTTGTAATTCTGCGGGGAGGGTTCTCTCATTTCTCACGGCATTTAGTATAATGCCAACTTTTAAAACGTTGTGTTTTTAAATACATTACAACTGTACCTTTGGTTGGCTTCTGATACAATAAATAAATACTTAGTGCATTTCCATGACCAAGCAGGGATTTGAAGCCTAGTCTTTAGTCGCGCATTCAAACACTACACTACACTACCTCTCTGATTTTCATTAGTTATAGTTCTAGTACACTCATTCTTTTAAATGTATTAACCCCTCTGAGTTATTTTGAAGATCTGGGGAATTTTTCTAAGATTGTTAAAATTTTCCTGATAGTTTAATTTTTTCCCCTTCTTACTCTAAAAGGTAATGGTTTCCCTTTGACATTAAGTCTAGTCATATTCGACTCAGGGAGGGGTGGGTGCTCATCTCCATTTCTCCATTGAAGAGCCAGGATTGTCCATATGGCCATGGTCCAAGGTCATGTGGCTGGCATGACTGCATGGAGCACTGTTACCTTCCCACCTATTGATCTACTCACACTTGCATGTTTTTGAACTGCTAGGTTGGCAGAAGCTGGGCCTAACAGTGGGAGCTCACCCTGCTTCCCAGATTTGAATTGCCAACCTTTAGGTCAGCAAGTTCAACAGCTCAGCAATTTAACCCATTGTGCCACCGGGGACTCCTGCAATGTTCTAGCAGCATATTTATTCTTTCACTCTCAGTCATTTTGGTGTCAAGTATACTACACTAAGAAAATCACAGTTTTATATTGGACTGCTGTGTATGAAGCCCATTGATTTTGGTGGAATAAAATTCCATTGCCTCTCTTAAAGCCTTTTGCTGATACTGATCATTCTTTAACCATTTTCCAACAATTCCTTTAACTCTTTCATTGAAAGCAATAGGATTACAATTAGTAAGTGTGTGGCAACCACCATAACATGCAACTTCTGTTTAATTGCATTATATTAGCTCACATGAGAAGACTAGAAATGAAGCCCTGTTTATGTCTGTCTCTGGAAGAAAAAATCTCTGCTTCAGGCATTGTACATACTATAATGTATAGAATGAGAAATACCACTTGTATCTTTGTTATTCCTAGTGGAGCAGTCCTGACAATTTTTCAGAATCTGGAAAAGTTGCTGAGGGAAGGATGCAGCTGTTAGAAGCCAGGGCTCATGGTGTCTATGGGGATTCTGGGATTTAGTTCAAAAACAACTGTTTTGAGCTCAGCCGTTTTATTTCATGTCATGGGAAAGGAGACAAAGAACAGCATCAGACCAAGGGGAAAAATATACGTCTTCTGGGCATGCTCTTTTGTGAAAGCTGGAACTGAAAGCTGAAATGCTGACAGCTTCTCCATCGCACCTGTTCAAATGCTCTAAGGACTTTGTTGCACAAAGCTGCTATTCCACAGTAGTTGAGTGATATGTTGGGATGCATAAACTTTGGCTCTCCAAGTATTTCGGACTTCAACTCCCAGAAATCCCAGCGAGCTTACCAGCTCTTAGGAATTGTGGGAGCTGAACTCCAAAACACCTGGAGAGCCATAGTTTGCCCATGCCTGATATATATACTGTGATGAGCTGTTTAAATATCTCTTCATTGAGATAATTTGCCAAACCACATTTCCTTGATATTTATTCCATACACCCTGACAACCACATTTTCCCATACTTCTCCTATTCCATTTTAGAGCAATTTTGTAGTTTCAACAACCAAAAACAAAAAAGTAAACATAACTGTCAGATCCATATAAATAAAAATGTAATGTTCATTTGTGGGATTAACATAATTCGAAAACCACTGGATAAATTGACACCAGATTTGGACACAATATACGTATCAGGCCAAGGAGTGACCATCACTCATAGAAACACTGGAAAACACCACGGAAGGGACTTAAAAAGCCAAAAACCAAAAATTGCATTACAATGCATGTGCAAATATATATATATATATATATATATATATATATATATACATACATACATACACGCAAACACACATATACACATATACACAAATATATACACACACATACACAGACAAAATAAATATACACAGACTGGGCCACAGCAACACGTGGCAGGGGACAGCTAGCTTTAAATAATCCGACAGCCCAAAAATCATGATGGGAAGGGGGAAATATGGGAGAGAAGAGAAATCCCCCCCCCCCCCCCAATAGCATCAGTTTACTGCTTTCATGCTGATATCAAAGAAGGGACCCATTACACAAGGCAGAGCCTCCGGTGGCGCAGTGGGTTACACCCCTATGCCGGCAGGACTGGACTGACAGGTTGCAGGTTCGAATCCGGGGAAAGCGCGGATGAGCTCCCTCTATCAGCTCCAGGTCCTCATGTGGGGACATGAGAGAAGCCTCCCAGAAGGATTGTAAAACATCAAAACATCCAGGCGTTCCGTGGGCAACGTCCTTGCAGACGGCCAATTCTCTCACACCAGAAGCGACTTGCAGTTTCTCAAGTTGCTCCTGACACAATAAAAAAATATACAAGGCAGTCAATGGGAAGATTGATGTGTTTTGCCCATCAGTAGTGGGGGTCAGGTTACTCTTGGAGTGGAGGGAAAATAGCTGTTGCATTCCAAGGCTGGGAATCACCTCCTCTGTACTTAACACACAGTCCAGTTCGATAAAACAGCAAAGTGGCTTATATGTGTGTATATATATATATATATATATATATATATATATATATATATAGCAATCCAGCAAAGTAGTGTAAAATCAATGTCCAAAAACATAATAATCCTCAGAGTTCAAAGAACATTTTTTTAAAAACAATCGTGTCAGCAGCAACTCCCTCATGCAACAAAGTTCTAATACTAGATGATAGCATGATTGACTACTATGTATCAGTAATAAACCTCAGAGAAGTTTATTACTGGGCTACATCTTCTACGGTCTTCTAGTTAGTATTGCTGTGCTAGCTGGGAAATTCTGGAAGTTGGGAGTCTCCAAATAGAACTCATAAATTCATAAGATGCCATAATAATAGAGGTAGGATTCTGGTATGAGAAGAGGTGATCGGAGAATAAATGGTTGGGACGTGAAAAATTTGGCAAATCAGTTGTTGTTGTTCATTCGTTCAGTCGTCTCCGATTCTTCGTGACCTCATGGACCAGCCAACGGCAAATCAGTTAGCCGTTTACTATTCAATGACTGTCTTGAATCCCATCCCTGGAGAATGGTAAAGTATAAATTGACAGTCAAACAGATTAGGGAGATGGAAGTCTGTCTGTTTCTACCAAATCTTAGGCCTGGGCACCTACTTCACCAAACAGTCAAATGGCTATGAGGGATAAAAATGCTATGTAACATGGAAGGTGGTAGCTTAAAAGTTACAATTGCTCATGGAAATGTTTTATTATTTATTTATTTATGATTATATTCTATCCCGCCTTTCTCAAACCCGAAGGTTACTCAAGGCAGCTTACAATCCGGCAGCCATTCGACTGGGCCACAGCAATGCGTGGCAGGGGAAGGCTAGTACAGTATAAAATTTAAACATTTAAACAGATTTATCAAATCATACACTAAAAACTATTTAAAACATAAGAACCAATATCTTCACTGTTTATCACACTGTCTAAAAAACATTGTCTGAGCCATTCCATAATTCAGTTCCATATGAATCTGTATTTAACTATTGCACTGCACTCCCAAAGGCTTGTTCAAAAAGCCAGATTTTTACTTTCCTCCGGAAGGTCAGGAAGGAGGGGGCCGGTCTAATATCCCTAGGGAGGGAACTCCAAAGCCGAGGGGCCACCACTGAGAAGGCCCTGTCTCTTGTCCCTGTCAGCCATGCCTGCAAAGAAAGCAGGACCAAGAGCAGGGCCCCCCCAGCTGATCCTAAGCTTTGAGGTGGTTCACAGGGAGGGATACGTTTGAACGGGTAAGCTGGGTATCTCTCTTGGTTACCCTGCCTCTTGGCTCCATCCAGAGAAGAAGTTTGGTTTAAATAAACTAAAGTCAAGACCTACTGTTTTTGGTTGATGGTGGCTTTCAGTTCTTCATATAAAGTAAGTGCTGCATTAATGAAGTGACAAATTAAATTTGAGCTTAAATTTTTACTTTAAATAAAAGAACAAACCAGAAACTAGTCCCCGTGTTATTCCAAAGGGGAAGCGCATAATTTACAGCACATTTAATTTCAATCAGTGCTTCTAAATGGTTCACAGAAAGTTCACTTGCTGTATATGTGCTATAACAGGATAAGATGGAATGTGGAAGAGGGTGTGAAAATGTAGCCCATTACACACAGAGAGAGTGAGAGTAATTAGGGAGGTGTGTCATTTTTCAGCGGCTTGCCTTGGGAAGAAGTGGTATTTTTATTCTGGAGAGGGAATTTGATTTAAAATAATGTCTTCCATTCATGGTGAATCTATCAAAAATTCTTTAAGGGGAATATTTCACACATATACACATTATACACACTCTCACACATGTATGACTCTTTGCCAAAGCTCACATGGATGCATTTTCTAAAGGGCAATTAAATATCGTGCCAAAGGACTGAGGAAGCGCTAAAGCCTTTTAAATTAAAAATGCCACAAAGGCTTAAAGATAATTCTAGTTACATTGATTTCTTCTTTATAGGTATGTGTATATATGTGCACACAGACATATATACATATACATATACATATACATATACTTATTATTATTATTATTATTATTATTATTATTATTATTTGAAACACAACAAGTTGAGTCCACAGCAAACAAGATCATTCTGCTGGCTATTGTATTGGATCACACGTCGGACACTTCACAAGCGTCTAGAACTGTGTGATGTATTGGTGAATAATGCATGCAGATCCCAGTAAGGTGGCCTTTTGTAGCTGGCAGATAATAATTTTGTCAGTGCCAATTGTGTTTATGTGCAGGCCAAGGTCTTTAGGCACTGCAACCAGTGTGCCGATCACCACTGGGACCACCTTGAATGGCTTGTGCCAGAGTCTTTGCAGTTCGATCTTTAAATCCTCATATTGTGTCAGCTTTTCCAGTTGTTTCTCTTCAATCCTGCTGTTGCCTGGGATTGCAACATTGACGATCCATACTTTGTTTTTTAACACGCTCGTGAGGTCAGAAATAATAATAATAATAATAATAATAATAATAATAATAATAATAATATTTGAAACACAACAAGATGAGTCCACAGCAAACAAGATCACTCTGCTGGCTGTTGTGTTGGATCACATGCCAGACACTTTCCAAATATCTAGGACTGTGTGATTTATTATTATTATTATTATTATTATTATTATTATTATTGATATCCTGCTTTTTCTCTCCATACAGAGACTCAAAGCTCACATATGCAGAGAGAGAGAGAAATGACAGTATGCTAGCATTGAAAAGTGAATTTGAATGCGCTAATGGCCTTATTGTGACCACATTTTGGGAACATTTGAATACCTATCTGTGAGCTCAAAGCTTAATAAAATGTTTCTGGTGTTGCAGGGATGGGCAGTAGTGGTATAACAAGATGTTTATGCAGGTGTATAAACATTATTTTAATCTTTCAGTAATAGCAATATTATTAGGAACCCAGATGTTACTCCTATCAGTAACTCAGATGCAATTTTACATATAATAATACAAGGACTTGTCTCCATATGCAACTGTCTGTTTCCTCCATAGCTCCAAACACTTGAACCTTGAACACATGAAACTTGATGTGAATACTAAGGGAGTTTTGTCATAGTTATTTAGTATTTATCATATGTATGTGTTTAAAACTAAGTTGAGATCATTAAAATCTGACTTAAATTCAAGTACATTTTCAAACTCTAGGTGACAAACCTAAGGTATGAGACAGATCTAAAAGTTTTTGTCCCTAGGGCTTCTGGGCACCTCTACATAATTCATAAAGTTTGTGGTTAGAGCAAGAACCAGGCTTCCTGCTACTAATTTGGGATGACTGCCCTGAACAGGCCCAGGGGGTGGAGAGAGGATCATCCAAAAGCAACCAAGCAATTTCCTACCAGCTTAAGGTACACAGAAGCTACTGTAATGCAGTCGCCTTTTCCTCTTTCCTTCTCCATCCAGGCAGCCTGGCCTCTGTTCACCTTAACTCAGAGGCATTTGCAGAGTCGCTTTTGGATGCTCACTGTTCTCTTCATTCTACTGGTCAGATTTGGATTGATCACTTTGTCTGGAAGGGCTTACAGGGAGCCTTTACTGCTGAAAAATGGGAGTGGGGGCAAGGGGGAAGGGAGTGGGTCTTCTAAAAGCAACCCACCCAATTCCTGCCAACTTGAGATGTGCAGAGGACCACCTGCCCGGGATGGTAAACAAGATGGTGGGATGGTGAAGAAGGAAAAAGTGGTTGTTAAAAAAGCCCTAAAGCCACCCCTACACATTCTGTCATTATGCCTTCCTCCAAACTCTGACATAGCAAAAATAAGTTATGAAGTTTTAGCTCTGCCTTTTCCTCTCCTCTGCTTCAGTTTCCCCTGTTTATAGGTTTTCCCAATAATTTAGATACCTTCCTTTGTATTCATTTTGGATGGAGGAAAAAAAACCCTTAGAGGGCAGCGTTAGTTGGTCTATCCCATTTGACTGTATAGAGCTCGTTTGCTGGACTCCTGTTTTTGCAACAGAGCTGCAGAGAATAGAGGCTTGGAAATTGTCTGGTAATCCTAGGCCAAAGCAATCCAAAAACAGACATCCTTAGCACCTGCATTCAGCAGTCTCCATATACCAGCAGTCCAAAAGATAACAGAAGCTTTTGGCTAGCTTAAGCTTCACAAGGAAGAAGATTGAGAGAGTTTATAACCATCACGTTCCACCAGAGGCAAGAGACTTTCAAAGACCCCAGAGAGATGACTGCATTGTTTTGAGTTATTCAATAATAGTCCTGGGTGGAGTTAACCCTTTATTAATCTTGTTTTCAGTAAACTCATTTTGGTTATTTTTCGCCTTGCCTAAAGTTCTGTCTGCTAAGGCTCTAATCTTGGCAAAAGTAAGATAGCTGGGACCCTACGCTGGTTGCTCACCGTGGGTCAGAATTCATGAAGGGAAGACATGCACGAGACAGCGCAGCGAGTGAGAGATGCAACTGTGAGGGAGGGAGGAGGAGGGGGTCTACAGCTCACATGTCCGGCCCTCCCAGAGCCCCGGCTCCTCCATTGTTAGAAAGCGGGTGGGGGAAAGCAGAAGAAGAGGGGAAAGGTGGGATCTGGTTCCTGCCAATCTGTTCATACTAGGGCCTTGTAAAAACCTTCTCTGGCTGCCAGCACACTTTCCACCCTTCAAAGAAAGCAGCCCCACGAGCTGAGAGCAGTCCAAGCGGTCTTCCCTTCATGAATTCTGATGCACGTTGCACAACTAGCGTACGGTTCGTAGGGTCCCATCTATCATACTTTTGCCCTAATCTTAATAGTTTCCAAGTAAAACCAGATACTATAGATTTTCCCAAAGGCTCGTGTGTGCCATCACATAAATATTCCTTTTTATGTGTTTCCCACTTAGCATTTTATTGTTGGTGCAGCAGGCACATGCCCTTTAGCACCCAGGAAATGGTGGTTTGTTGGGAGGGAAGTGAAGAGAGTATATTAGATGGACAGTGATTTATAATAACAGGCACAATAACAAGCAAAATGTTTTTAAAAATCATACACTACATCCAGTGATGTGTGTTTGTGTAAGAGAGAGAGAGAGAGAGAGAGAGAGAGATATGTTCACTTGCAACTGGAAAGGGGATTATGGGGTAAAACATTTGAGATCAACTGCTTTAAAGTGTTCCTTAAAATCTTATTTGGACTGAACTTTTATTTTGCTTAAGGAATTTTGGTTTAGTAAGTTAAACCTCATCTTCAAGATATTAAATTCTTTTTATACTCACAGTTACAAACGTACGGATACTTACTAATGCAGTATCCCGAAGACTGGAGACCTTGGTACACTCCTTCTATACCTGGGACGTCGTCCTCTTCCACCAAGCACACAGCTTTGGGAGGGACACACATAGAGTGGTGAGGGAGGAGAGGGTCACCTACCTATCCAGCCAGATCAGCCGAATCAACCCTGGTGATCAATGGGGTCATAGCCAGATCACCCTCACAAGCAACTGAATTTGGTCTGCTTCATGAGGTTACTAATACAACATTTCTAATTCTATACCCAAGTGATTGGACTTCATAACTTCTTTCTCTTTTCTATAGGTTATTGAACTATATTTCATATTATTTTTGCACAATGTGTTTGGATTTGGCTAGGCATAGTGAGAGTCAATAGGGTACTAAAAACCCATACCTCATCCTTCCCTGAAACACAGTAAAACTTGAGATTTCCATTAACTTTGCAATTTGCAGTAATTCAAGCAATAAGGCTTAGAATTATGTTTGAAAAAGAAAAAAGAGCTCCCTAGGAATCTAAGACTAGCATCCTGCTTTTTTCCCTTTGTAAGCTCCCAAAAATATGGCATAGATAGAAGCCCTGGTGATATCGCATTGAAGATAATCTGCACTTTGAAAGAAGTTATTAGCACTGTGTGTGCACATACATACATGGAAGATGTTTATAACATTATAGTTAAATAGCATCTTCTGCACATACTGACTGATACACTCCACATTTCAGGAGAAAGAGCACATGAGCAATATCTCTAGTGGCAGGGTGTCAGTACAGCGACTGTTTCTTTGGCAGGCTTGGGGCTATCACACCTGCTAGAGACTAAGTATGGCTTCAACCTTTGAGTTGCTTTCAAAATCTTCACCTGGAAATTCTGCATAATGCATCCTGCTCCAATCAGCAGAATGGAATAATAAAGGTCACCTTAAATGCAGCTTTTGTATAGGGAAAAGTGGAATACAATATTTGGAGGGGGGCAGCGGGGGATGATTCTGGTATGACATTATCATTGCATCATAACATGATGTACACACAGATAGAGAAACTTTCAAAACCCAAAGTTGGTAAGGGGCAGGCAAGGCAAAGGTAAAGATTTTCCCCTGACCTTAATTCCAGTCATGTCCGACTCTGGGGGTTGCTGCTCATCTCCATTTCTAAGCCAAAGAGCCAGCGTTGTCTGTAGACACCTCCAAGGTCATGTGGCTGGAAAGATAGCATGAAGCGCTGTTACCTTCCCACTGGAGCAGTACCTATTGATCTACTCTCATTTGCATGTTTTCAACCTGCTAGGTTGGCAGAAGCTGGGGCTGACAGCGGAAGCTCAAGCCACTCCCCGGATTTGAACCTGCAACCCTTCAGTCAACAAACTCAGTAGTTCAGCAGTTTAACACACTGTGCCACCGGGGGCTCAGAGATAACTGGATTTGTCATTCAAAAAATGAAAATTTTCAAGGCTCTGCTTTGAACACTCTTAACCTAAAAGAGCCTACATCTTCAGTGCTTTATGCAAAGACTATGGAAGAGAGAATGGGACCCCTGGTGGCGCAGTGGGTTAAACTGCTGACCTGCTGAATTTGCTGACTGAAAGGTTGCTGGTTTGAATCCAGGGAGCAGGGTGTTAGGCCCTGCTTCTGCCAACCTAGCAGTTCGAAAACATGCAGGTGTAAGTCAATCAATAGGTACCACTTCTGCAGGAAAGAAATAATCCTCTATGCAGTCATGCTGGCCACATTTATTTATTTCGTATCAAAAGCATTGCATATATTAGTATAAAACTGATAAAAATAGAAGGAGAACAAGTGGTTAAATATCTTTTGATCAAAAACAGGCAAAAGCAACGGCATTGTCTGTAGCCTCAAACAATTCTTCCTCTGTACATGAGGCAGGGCATAGTGGACAAACATACTGATGTGGAGTTGTCTGTTCTGCTTCACAGTCACACAAAGTGGGTGATTCTTTTAGGCAGTGCCATTTTATGCTGGCCACATGACCTTGGAGGTGTCTACGGACAGTGCTGGCTCTTGAGGTTAGAAATGGAGATGAGCATCCACCTCACAGAGTCAGACACAACTAGACCTAATATCAGGGGAAACCTTTACTTTTACTTTATGGAAGATAAAAGGTCAGGGGGGGAGAGAGACTCAGCACAGGTTAGGTAAGTGGCCCTCTGCCAACCTTGGGATCTAGGCAAATGGCCAGTTACGCCCTTCTGTAAACCTGCCCATGTGTTCAATCATCTCAGTGCAGGCCAATAAAGAGTATTCTATTTTGCCTCTCCAGTTAAAAACTGCGGCACATGGCTATGACAAAGGAGATGCTTCATGGATGGGAACAGGTTGGGGCATAAGGGTGATCCATTATCTCTCTGCTACAGCTTAGAAGTGTAGTGACAGAGTGTCGAGCAGATGGCACATTGGCAACGAATGGCCTCCTGCATTTGGCAGTGCCTTTAATTTCAGAAGTTCAACTGCTATTTCTGACATATGCAGCAATATTGGTACTGTGTTCCACGGGAAGAAAAGGTATACTGTATGCATTTATCTGTCAGTCATGTTTATGTCTCACTCCTCCTCCCGCTCAGGGTAACGTATGTTTCTCTTCCTGTGTGCATTTATATATGTTTCTTGTGTGTGTGAGAGAGAGAGACTTCAAGTTATTTATTGATTTATAATAACTCCATGTATTTCATAGAGTTTCCATGCACAAGGTATACTCAAAGGTGGTTTTGTCAGTTCCTTTCTCTGAAACACAGCCTATGGCACCATTCATTAGCCATCTCCCATCTAGGGCTGTCCTTGCTTCATTTCCAAGATCAATCAGGACTCTCATGTAGGCAGCTTAAATGAGTTCACTAGTTTGAATTCAGCAAAAGAACTACATCAGAAGCTCGCTGAGAGTTACCTTAGTTTTGGGACATCAATAACTTAATTCAGAACATAAATTAGGGCACTTCACACATCTGTAGGAGAAATCTCTCCATGAGCCATGACTTCATCCAATGGCTTGTCTTGAGACCTGGGGAACCCATCTGAAAGATTCAGCTGAAGGAAACCCTATGGATGTGTTGCTTTTCTCACTGAACTTTAAAGAGCCCCTAAGACAAACAGAGACTTTGTGAGAATATGTTTAAGTAAAGGTAAAGATTTCCCTTGACATTAAGTCTAGTCGTGTCCGACTCTGGGGGTTGGTGCTCATCTCCATTTCTAAGCCGAAGAGCTGACGTTGTCCATAGACACCTCCAAGGTCATGTGGCCAGCATGACTGCATGGAGCGCCGTTACCTTCCCACATAAGTGGTACCTATTTATCTACTCATATATTTTTGGAAATGCTAGATTGGCAGAAGCTGGGTCTAACAGTGGGAGCTCACCCCACTCCCTGGATTCAAACTGCCAATCTTTCGGTCAGCAAGTTCAGCAGCTCAGCGGTTTAACTCGCTGTGCCACTGAGGGCCCTGAGAACATGTTTACTAGATCAAAATCCAGCAACTGTTATTCCAGGTTTACCATCAGGTAATAGCAATTCCTGGCTATATTGACAATACATCTTTGGAAACCTTTCATCCATTTTGGGCATACATTTGCAGATCTTTATAGAGCTGCGAACTCCACTCCACTCGAAGTTAACAGAGAACATTCTTCTTTCTCCTTCTCTTTCGTCCCCCTGTTGAAAGGAAAATGTGCCCACAATGTCCTAGTTCACTGAGTAGTTTTAATTCCATGTGCATGGACATGTGGGATGGAATTCTCTATCAGCTATGAAGTTACATAACCACAATATTTATATAGCCATGTAGTGTTTCCTGGCCTAGCTCTCCTCATCTCCACTTACTGCTCTGATCAAGGGGAGTCTGTTCAGGAAACAGTTGGCTGACGTTCTCCTCTCCTGCTGTGAGCAACCTCCATTGGAAAGGTCCATCTCACAAGCCTCCCTTGTACCAGAGATCATGCCAATAGAATTATGCTAGGGATCACACAAACAGGATTTGCAGACTTTCACATTCCCTGTGTAACCGAAATTAGGAGCTACAAAGGGATCATGCATACAAACCAGTCACAAATGTATCCCTGTAGATAACTTGTTTATAATTGTCACAGGCTACATTTACACTGTGGAATTAATGCATTTGACGCCACTTTCATAGCCATGTCTCCTGGGAGCTGTAGTCTGGTGATGTCCTAGGACCTAGGAGACCTTGGCAAAGATGGCTACAGACCTTGCAAAACTACAATTCCCACAATTCCATAGCATTGAGACATGGCAGTTAAAATTATATTTTTAATGGATTTTCTGGAAAACTGGGGTAAAAAGGAAGTTTTTAAAAACCAAATTAAAGCCCAAGTAAGCACATTTCAATGAAATAATCTAGAATAATCTAGAACAGTGGTTCTCAACCTGTGGGTCCCCAGGTGTTTTGACCTTCAGCTTCCAGAAAACCTAACAGCTGGTAAACTGGTTGGGGTTTCTGTGAGTTGTAGGCCAAAACACCTGGGGACCCACAAGTTGAGAATTAGTGATCTAGAAGGAAATAATCTAGATTCTACAATGTAGCATGTCCAGATCTCAGTGGCTATGAGGTAAGATGTAGACAAGCAAAGATCCCAGCCTACAATGCAGAAGGATGTATGCCTTTTCCATTTCATGGGGAGATTTCAGCAGGAACACCTAACATCTCAAAACACAATGAACCACAGTGTTATAGAATGAAGGCTATTGTCTGCCAATTATCTGAGTTTCTCCTGCAGAATTTTGGGAAATGTAGTTCAGGGTGGAGCCTTTCAAATTCTCAGCTAGAGAGGTTCTTGTCTTCCCTAAACTACATTTCCCAGATCGGACAATTGACAGATGATAGCCTCTGTTCTGCAATGCTGGTGGGATTTAAACTGGAGACTTAGAGGTACTCTGGCAACAAATAGAAGACCTTGGATAGCAAGTCCCATCAGTCCTAGCCAGAATAATCAGTAGTTAGAAATGCTGAAAGTTGCAGTCCAACAAAATCTCAATGAGGTAGATGTTGCCTATTCTGCTTTACACACCTGACCCAATAAATACCACCCATGGCACAATAAAATACATTATTTTTTCTGCAGTAGAAAAAGGGGAAGGGGCTATCCAGCATATCAGAGCGGAGAGGTCTGTTTCTGCTGTAATGGAAAACACTGCCTATAAAAGGTGAAGTAAAAGACTCCCATGGCAGATTAAAAGGTAGTAAACTAGGAACTAAATGGCTACTCTTGTAAAACAAGAAAAAGAATACAAACACAGTAGTATTCTATGATTATGTGAAATGAGGCAGTAACAGCACAATGCAGCATCTGCAAATAATGCTAGCTGGCCAGAATTTCAATGTCCTGAAAAATAGGGATGTGTAGATCTGGAATACATATTATATGTATTACATATCTTTTAAAGAATCTTTTGAGGGAAAATGACCTGACTATTTCTTCTCTTCCAATAAAGTGAATTCTGAAACACACAACAATGCTACTTTTAAAGTCATATTTGCAACATACCCTTGTTTTCAACATGTCCAAAAGTTGAATTATTTCCCTTTGAAAATGTCTTTCCTGCCAGAAATTGAGGTCATCTTGGACACATTCAGAATTGTCTTTAGAAGATGCTTCCTGTGATGAAAGTAAAGGTGTCTGCCCATGGTCAGAGGCACTCAGCCTAAGGCGGCAGAATTTTCAAATGTAAATATAGAGCAACCTTTCATTTTAAACAGACACAGGATTCCCCAAATATTCAATACGTTAGGGACCAGGGCCCTGTCAAATACAAGAAATTGTTGAAATACGATCCCTAACTTGTACACAAATAAAATTAAATGGGAGACATGCAGGAAAAAGTCAAGACTTATTTTTTGGGGGGTGGGGCACTTTTTGAAACAAACAGAGGAAACTCCTTCTTTGGAATTTTCCTTCATTTTTCCCTCTGTAACAGGCATGGGCAAACTTGGGCCCTCCAGGTGTTTTGGACTTCAACTCCCACAATTCCTAACAGTCGGTAGGCTGTTAGGAATTGTGGGAGTTGAAATCCAAAACACCTGGAGGGCCCAAGTTTGACCATGCCTGCTCTATAACCTTCAGTGTTTCAGGCTGACCACTCATACTCTGCAGGACCCCCATCACTTCCACATATACACCTTTCCATGGGCAAGGGAGAGGAGAGAGCAGAAAGGGACCAGATGCAGCCATTTTGGTGAGTGAAGGGAGCAGACTGGTGTGTGTGCAACATGCATATCTACACAGATAGGGTGAAAGGAGCTGGAACAGTTTTCCTCCCATCTGCCCAAATGCAAGGAATAGTGGTACAGAAGTTGTGCCAGATTCTGTTTCAAAACATAAGTTTACTGCTAGCACTAGAAGCTTCTGATCTGCAGAACTGCTGCTACTGCTGTTGTTGCCACTTTACAAGTTTTTGATGTTTTCTTTCTTTTTTGGAAATTATCGACGGAACGACTGGACAATGTGACTGGAAAATGATTTTATTAAGGAGACGCTGAGGATTTATGTTTTTATTGGTTTTGTATAGTTTTTTTATTATATGCTAAATGTTTTTATTTATACTTTATGTTGTTTGGGGGCATCAAATTGTGCCGACTGTGAACTGCCCTGAGTTGCCTTCAGGCTGAGAAAGGCGGTATATCAATACGGCAAATAAATAAATAGTGCAGGGGATTCAAAAAGGCATCTTCCAGGAGATCTTAAATTGGGACCATCTTGTTTTAAAAGTAAATTTTGATTTAAGTACATTTGTGGTTCATCAATATGATCCCTCTAGGAATTATTAGGTTTTTTTTCAACACACCTCTATGATCAATTTCCTGCCAAATTTGACCATTGCACTGGAGGATGAAGAGATTCTTAGAAAGATGATTAATTCCTAGACAAGTGTGCTTTAATTCATCATTTTTCCACTTTCTGTCTGGGTCCTGCACTCCTAACCTCAATGAATGTGAAGGGCTGACTGTACTAATAGGTTAGAAATCAGACATTTGATGGAGCAGTTGGCATTTATGATATCTTATAATACATTTATTTTAGGGTGACAGTTAAAACTAGTAATTGGTGAAAGGAGTTAATCACTATGAATATAGTTTAAACCAGGGATCCTCAAACTTTTTAAACAGAGGGCCAGGTCACAGTCCCTCAAACTGTTGGGGGGCCGGATTATAATTTGAAAAAAAATTAATTCCTATGCACAGTTCACATATCTAATTTGTAATGCAAAAAAAAAAAACATTTAAAAACAATATAATAATTAAAATGAAGAACAAATTTAACAAATATAAACTTATTAGTATTTCAATGGGAAGTGTGGGCCTGCTTTTGGCTGATGAGATAGGATTGTTGTTGTTGTTGTTGTTGTTGTTGTTGTTGTGTGCTTTCAAGTCATTTCAGACTTAGGTTGACCCTGAGCGAGGGCCGGGTAAATGTCCTTGGAGGGTTGTATCCAGCCCCCGGGCCTTAGTTTGAGGACCCCTGGTTTAAACTTTATAGAATCCATCCGAAATGCTGCACCTTGTCCTCTTGCTACATTTGAAATTCAGAGGAACAGCTTCGCTACTCCACCAACATAAAAGCCACCAGCCACGACTGGAAGTTTTTGCTGCAACTGTCTAATGCAATTCCCACTCTGAAATTACTACTCCTTTCTTGTCTCATTCCTTGTTTAATGCTAAAATGCTGACTTGCCACAGCAGGAGGGAGGCTGAGTGGGCAGAGTGACATAATTCTCTGTCAGCCCATAAGCTTCTGTGAAAAGAACAGCTGCAGGGATTTTGCAGGCCTTGGAGATCCAGCCAAACCTCCGTGCTTTTTCATTTCGTAGCTTGCTTGCTTTGACTGCACAGCACAGGGTCTTCAGAAGAATGAGGCCTCAGAGGCCCTTTAAAACTTCTAGGAAAATGTATGGCTTGGGGCACAAATGGGCAAAAGCCATTTATCAAAAGCAGCACTGAAAGGCTACTTTCTACTACTTATGCCTTCTTCTAGATCACTGGCTCCCAAACATTTTTGGTCATGGAACCCTTCAGAAGACATTCATTTTCTGCAGAACCCTAACTCTATCCCTGATTGACCTAATCAATACACACACACACACACACACACACACACACCCCTATTCAAATACACCTCCCAAATTCCTGTAAATCATCTAGTTTTTGAGCAAATTTCACTCTGGTATTTTATGAATAATATCTCAATATCCCAAATGTCTTTTATCTCAAAACCCGTACAAGAAAGAAAACGAATTAAAAATCAGTGTGAAGTCAATGTGAAAAATCGACTTCTTGCTGTTGAAATGTTGTAGCAATAGTTGTAGTACGAAGTGGCTGTTATGGAGAGTGTAAACCAAATAGTTGGCCTTGTGTGGTTTTATTTTAAATTTGATTTTTTAATAATTTTCACGAAACTGCTGGAGCCCCCAGTGGCGCAATGGGTTAAACCCTTGTGTCGGCAGGATTGAAGACCGACAAGTCGCAGGTTTGAATCTGGGGAGAGTACAGATGAGCTCCTTCTGTCAGCTCCAGTGCTCCATGCAGGGGCATGAGAAAAGCCTCCCACAAGGATGGTAAAACATCAAAACATCTAGGTATCCTCTGGGCAGCGTCCTTGCAGGTGGCCAATTCTCTCACACCAGAAGCGACTTGCAGTTTTTCAAGTCACTCCTGACACGAAAAAAATAAATAAAACGGAACTGCTGCAACACTTTTGTGAAATTTTAGGTTTCGGAGAATACAGTTTGGGAATGATGACATTGCTCTTGACTGAGACCTTAGCCCCTTCTACACAGCTGAATAAAATCTCATATTTTCTGTTTTGAACTGGAATATATGGTTGTGTAGGCTCAGATAACCCAGTTCAAAGCAGATATTGTGGGGTTTTCTGCCTTGATATTCTTGGTTATAGGCTGTGTGGAAGGGCCCCTAGAATCCCTTTCTAATGATACTTTTCAACTTTGTGCTGAAACAAAACCTTCCTCCCTGCCCTCCTCTTTTTCCAGAGCCCCTAAAGGGAGTCGATAGACGTGTGCTTCAGAGGCACTAAAATAAACAGACATCTGGGCAACACCTGGTTGATGTTTGTGATACCCAAGGAGAGCTCGCAGGCTTTTGCTTGTGCACTCCCGAAGCCCAGGACCCTGGGTTCTGTTTACATATTCCTGAAGATAGCATAAATAGAAAAATCTCCTCTTTTCCTGCAGTTAGAGACTTAATATACACACTGAAGTAAATTTGCTAAGCCTTTTCTGCTCAGGTTACTTTAGAGGGAGGTTACAGCATGGCTGTTTCTGCCTCTTCCATCTTATCTCAGACCTCAGAAAGGCTAGTTAGATTGGTAAGAGAATGTACTATCTGTCCACCTTTGCATGCTCATATAGAAATAGCTCTTCAAACTCAGTTATGCTCCTTAAAGCGCCTTAAAATATCATGATTTTTCTGCACAAAATATGTAAACTAATGATAGGGATGTGTAGATGGCATTTATCTCTCTTTTTTAAAGGAGGGTTTATCCTAAAACCACTCATAGTTATCCTACCATTTTAGCTGCAAATGTTTAGCAGGATGATTGGTGAGAAAGGGCCATTAGTCGAGGAACACTTTCAGAAACTGTGTTGTTGAAGGTTTTCATGGCCTGAATTACTGTGTTGCTGTGAGTTTTCTGGGCTGTATGGCCATGTTCCTGAAGCATTCTCTCCTGATGTTTTGCCCACATCTATGCCTTCCATAGATCTGGGCTAAACGTCAGGAAACAATGATTCTGGTTCATGGCCATACAGCCTGGAAAACTCATAGCAACCCACTTTCAGGGACTCTTTAGTAGAATCTCACCTTCTAAGAGAATTTATAGTTTCTTTGCAGGGTTACAACTGTCATGTTGGCTCTTTTGTCTTGCCATTTTGCGGCTTTCGTTATAGGAGCTCTTAATAAAAGTAAAAAAAAAAAAGATCACCATAGATCCTTTTATCCTAAAATAATCCTAAATATGCTTGCCATGCTCCATGCAAAAAATTGCATTTTACAAATATTTTGTATCACCTGCCTCATACGCTCTCTTTCCCCCAAACATGATATAAAAATGGTTTTACAGTAAGGATGAAAAGAAAACTCAGAAGGTTGAAAAACAGATTTTCCAACAGCTAAAAGCAACTTTTTGGAAGAATAATGGACCAGAAAGGTTTTTTTTTAAAAATCATTAATTTTCTCCTGATAGTCAACAACATTTTGGGGTGTTGAAATATGGGGAGACTGCTATGAATAAATATTTGTGTTCTTAAACAGCAGGGGGAGAAATTATCTTTATTATTCATCCTCACATGTGCGGCCAAATGATCTGAAACGATATAGGCATTGTGTCCATGTTATCTGCATATGAAATAGGCATGTGCATTCAGGTCAAAAGGCATGCAGTTTTAAAATCTGTTTTTTTGTTTACCGGAAATGTACCCAAAAGGAGAGGGGTGTTTCCATTTCATTCGGCAGAGATTTGGCCCATTGGCTACAATGGGACATTTTAAAGGCTCAATACTCAGCCATTTTAAAGCCTATCTGCATGAAACCTACCTCAATTGTTGACTCCATTTATAACTGCAGACCTGCCAAGTTTCACAACAATTTAGCAATCTAATGATTTTTTAAATAATTATTTTATGTTTTAACCATAACATTTGGGAATTGTAATAGCTGGTTGTGTCAATTCTCATCCAATCAGATCATGGGCACCACCAGGCTTTTTATTGACTGAGAGACACACACAGAGAAAAACTTCAACTTCCATTATGCTCCGAGATGAACTTTTCAATGGCCACACTATGCTAGTGCCACTGGGAAAGTGAGTTCCCAGGACCCTCTCTGGAGGAGGAGGCTTAACTCTTTCCGAAAATATCTGCTCTCTGAATCTGTTTTGTTGGTCTTTGCATCTCTCTCTTCCCCTTTTTACAGATCTTCTTGTTAACAGTGATTCAGGCCCAAGTCTAATATGAAACTATCAATATATGTGTGCACGCAAATATGGCATAATTGACATAAATCCCTGCGTTGTCCCCACTTTTCTAAGATTATACTTTTTAGTCATGTGCTTATCATTTTAAGAAAAGGATACTGTTGAGTTCAAAGAAAGTTATGCTCTTCAGGTACTTTCATACTTTTGGAGAAAGCTTTCATTTCCTAAAAGTAGTAAAATGGGTGTGGATGTGGATGGCCTTTTGGGATTGTAATATATCTGGCTGCTTTTTAATATATGTACCAGTAGGTGGGAGTATTCTCCACAGCATCTAACATTTGAACAAGCGTAAAATTACTGGGTAGGTTAAGAGAACCCTTGGCAACTGGAAGCTTTCTATGATACTCCAGGTTGTGGCTTATAAAGCTTTGACCAGGCAGCTGCAAAAACCACATTGCCAAAAAAAAAAAAAAAAAAAAAAACGCAGCCACCAAGATGACTTGATTGATCACATTCATGACAGGATTTTTTTTATTTGTAATTCTCAAACAGGAACCTGAACATAAATTTTCCTGAAATTTGACACTTTGTTGAAAAAAAAACATCAGATATATGTTGAAAAAAAAACATCAGATATATAAAACCACTTTCTTAGTTTCCAACTGACCTCAAAACCTCTGAGGATGCCTGCCATAGATGTGGGCAAAACATCAGAAGAGAATGCTTTTGGAACATGGCCATACGGCCTGGAAAACTCACAGCAACTCATTGTGACTATACTTCACCGTGGTCAATATTTATTTATTCTGTGATTTATATAATTCTTCGGCAACATAATGAATGAACACAATAGATGTCAAATTGAACAACCAGATATAATGTTAATTAAATTTTAAAACAAAATTTTGATATACCCTGTTTCATCAAAATTTCAGGTGAACTGTCCCAGCAAAACGCATATACCATAATAATGAGTGCCGTGCTTAAGGCAAGTCAAGAGAACAGCGTATGTGCTATAGTTATAGTTATAGTATATACATTAGTTATGTTGTGATTGTACTACTGTGATATGTTCAAATATGCTTTTGAAAGCCATATGAAACTTGATGCAGAATGTTGCAGCCAAAACTTTATCCAAAGCTCAGATAGTGTCATCTTTTATTTATTCTGGTGTTGATAATGACATTGATTCACTGGCAACACACATTTTAGTACCTCAAATGCTAGCCCTATTTTGGGTGTATTTGACCTGCAGATTCCAAAAATGGCACCAGTTTCCCCCCATCAACACTAGTTTTTCAGAACATACTGTATGCCCTCTACCAGTTGCCATCTGCTCACTCATAGAAAACTATGATAACCATAACTAAGAAACCAGAGCTGATGCAGTCTATCCAATGCAATTTTCTGAATCAGTGCTCCAAATAACCCCAGGAACAAGACACCAAGATTTCTTTTTGTTGGATTGTGTTATTAATGGTGGCATTTACTAGAAAATAAGCAATTTGAGGGATTATCTCCTCCCTTGTGAGTTTGCCAATCACTTAAGATTCTGCTTTTACAGTGCCTAAGACCTCCCAAGAATAACTGAGAAGGTCCTTTTTGTGGTAGCAGTGCAGAACCCCATATGTGGGGTTCAAGAACTCAAATTATCTCTGATTCAAGAACTCAAATTATCTTCTCTTACTCAGCAGTGAGAAGGCTTTTCTTCTTCAGCAAGATTTCAACTCTGTTCTTGTCTATGACTGCAGTTCCATAGGATTCAGAATAGGAGTAAGTTGCCTACCTCCCATAGATTAGGTTTGGGCCATGGTTTGGTTCGGACGGACTTATAAGTTGTCTAATTACTTTCATGACTCCACTGATTAGTTTCATTCCAATCATTATTATGAGGAATTTACATATTTATATTTATCTATTATGTGGTTTTTAATTGTTACTTTTAATGTTTATATGGTTTTTAATTCTATGTTTTTAATGTGTTGTTTATTTTATTATTTGTTGTTTGATATGGCATTATGACCCGAGTCCCCTTCTGGGTCAGAAAGGCAGGGTACAAATGTAGCAAATAAATAAATAAATAACAAATATTTATTTTTGATCGGAATGATGTACAACACCAGTTACTAAAAACAGCTTGGCATTTTTTTTAGAAAGCTAGAAATAACATTTTAAAATTTACTTATACACACTTACTATGTGCCCACATGTGGTCAGATTCCAAATCAAACAAATGTTAAAGATACAAAGATCAAAGTGGAATTTAGTTAAGTGGTCCAATTATAAATCAAAGCACTATGAAAATCCCTTAGCAATTGGGAGTTAGAGTCTAAAAGGGATAGACTTTGGATACATTTCTCATGCCAGGGGAATACCAAGACAAGCAGGCCCTCAGACTGGCTACAGTTCTGTTCTAGCCATTGAGTTGCTGTAGATCCATCCCGGCTACTGTTTAATGGAAAGAGATCAATATGTTATGTAGAAACTAGTCAAGATAGAACACAAACACATGAACACTATTTTCTTATACCACTCCTGCTAGACTTTGCTAACAAAATGCTAAATTATTCAGAGGTACTGGTCATGGAATTCTTACAGTTAAGGATTTCTGTGTATAGAGGATGCTTGCCATAGATGCAGGCAAAACGTCAGGAGAAAATGCCTCTAGAACATGGCCATATAGCCCGGAAAAACCTACAACAACCCAGTGATTCCGGCCATGAAAGCCTTCGACAATACATTTCTGTGCATAATTTTCCTCTATATCCAAATAGTTAAAATCATCTACTTTCAGCCATGGCGTGTGTGTCTCTCTGTGTATGTTCTCAGACTAACCACTATTTATTTATTTACAATATTTCTATCCCACCTTTCTCAAACCCGAAGGTGACTCAAGGCGGCTCGATGCCGTAACCATATACAGTATAAAATTTAAACATTTAAACAGATTTATCAAATCATACAATAAAAACCATTTAAAAGCATATAAAAACCAATATTTTCACTGTTCATCATATTGTCCAAAAAACATTGTCTGAGCTATTCCATAATTCAGTTCCATATGAATTCATATTTAACTATCGCACTGCATTCCCAAAGGTTTGTTCAAAAAGCCAGTTTTTTACTTTCCTCTGGAAAGTCAGGAGGGAGGGGCCGATCTAATCTCCCTAGGGAGGGAGTTCCACAGCCGAGGGGCCACCACTGAGAAGGCCCTGTCTCTTGTCCCCGCCATGTGCACCTGCGAAGAAGGTGGTATCGAGAGCAGGGCCTCCCCAGATGATCTTAAGCTCCGAGGTGGTTCATAGGGAGAGATATGTTCGGGCAGGTAAGCTGGGCTAGAACCATTTAGGGCTTTATAAGCTAAAGCCAGTACTTTGAATTGTGCCTGGAAACAAACTAGCCTGTATCACTGGTGTTTACATAACTGTTGACTTATGATTCTGTAGTTGGCTTATGATTCTGTAGTCTACTCTTGTTGGGACATCCTTTTCAAAAGGTGTGTGAATAACAAGCATAGTAATCCCTCCATTTAATTGATTCTGTATCTATGGACTTTACAATCCATGGCTTAAAATGTTTTTTTAAAAATCCAGAAAAGCAAACTTTGTGCTATTATATTTAAGGGAGACTATTTTATTATGCTACTGTATATAAAGGGACTTGGGCATCCATGGATTTTGGCCCCCATAGGGGAGGGTGAACCATACGACAGCAGATACAAAAGGGTCCATTGTATATGGAAGAAGCATGCTGAATCAGATCTGTACTGATTTAGAATAGCAGAGAACGTTTCAGGAGACTAACCCCACTGTTTGCATATTGCATAGTCCTGCACCCAGACAAAGTATTGCAGAGCTCCCTTTGTAAACAGCTCATTTAGGAGCTGTATTCTGTTATTCAGGGCCCTTTCAGACAGACCCCATATTCGAGGATCTGATCCTAGGTTTTCTGCTTTCAACTGGATTATATGTGTTTGCACTGCCAGATAACCTGGGATAAACAAAAAACCTGGGATCAGATCCTGAGATATAGGGCCTGTCTGTGAGGGTCCTCAGAAGTGAAGCAGGCCAGCTAAAAGGGTGGATGGTCACCCTTTTAGGCAGGAAGAAGAAAGGATAAAGAAATAATATTCGACATTATAAGACAGCTATTATCACCAGCTGGTTATTGAAAGGGAGTATATGAAGGTGGTAAATAATAAACCATTTGTTTCATTGCCACGGGTGATGAAAAACAAGAGCTGTGCTGAGCTGAGATTTATGAGGGTAACAGTAAAGTTTCTTCTTTCAATACCACTGGTTATACTGCCAGACTACCCCTGTCTTAGTATTAATTTAATTGCATTTTATCCTGACCTGATTCATCTTGTGAACTATTTGGCTGAAGGTCAATATAAAACCCCCCCTCACTCCTCTTCAGGTTTACCCTGTCAAATACATGGTTATTATTTTTTAAGATACTCATTCAGCTTTAAAGCACATGGAAACAGTATTGTCTTTCCTTCTGTATATTTTGAGAAAAAGTATGCAATGCAGTTCGACACACACAAACACACAAATATATATTTTGTGCCTTTTTGAGGTGTATAGGTAGGTACAACAGGCCCCTGATGGCACAGTGGGTTACACTGCTGAGCAGCTGAACTTGTTGACTGAAAGTTTGGAGGTTCGAATCCAGGGAGTGGGGTGAGTTCCCGCAGATAGGCCCAGCTTCTGCCTAGTTGTTTTGCCCCAGCTTGCCTCTGGAGGTACTTTTTCAAGTTTCAAAGCTCTTCTCCTTTGACTGATGTGTATCAAGTCTGAACCTCTAGTGACCAGGTTTTCCAGATGAAGAACACAAGAGGGAGGGAAAAGACCAAAGTCAAAAAACCTAAACTTCTCTCCTTTCTCCTTCTCTCTCTCTTTCTTTATATATATATATATTTATATAGTAACTTCATATGTCACATAGGGCGGCTTTCCTTACAACATCACTTAGAAGATTAAAAATAAATTGAAGCATATGTCACTTCAAAGAGGGCAAGAAAAGGACATCTGCATGATTTGGGCGCATTAATGAGAAAGATCTGCTGTGCCTTGATTTGAACTGTATGGGCGAAGATGAGATTGGAACGCTTGCAAATGGAATGTATTTCAAATGATGTCTTGAAGGGGTGGCTGGCTGCGGAGAAGCCTGTGCGGGGTCGGGGGAAGGGAAGCCGGCTTACGACATATTGTTGGTAAATTGAGCTTTCACCCTTTTAAACTTGAAGACTTTACAATGGAAAAAATATATATCAAAGCAATTTTGTTCCAAAGCTCTGAGGCTGCATATCACTGGAGTAAGCAAGAGCAGCTCCCTGCCTCGGGCCAACCTTATCAGCCATGACCATCTGTGCTGCTACAAACTAGCTACATTTGGTTCTGCGGGATTCTGTGGAGGTAGTGGTGGCTTTCTTTCTGTCTTTCTCTCTATCTGCCCCCTAAAAGCCCCATCCTTTTCATCTCACTTCAAACACAATGATATTGTCATAATATCCTGCACCCTTAAGTTAAAAGGGGGGGGGGGGGGGTGAGAGGTACGTGGAAGGGAAGAGAGAGATTTTCAAAGAAGATCAAGGAGTGCATTTCAACAGCTCCACATGAATGCTTCAACTTACTACAAGTTCAGCTTCACTTACTGTCGCTGGCTGGGATCCAAAGAAGTACTTTAGGTGTACCCAAGGGCTACGTCATTCCCAGGGGAATCTCTCTCTTTCTCTCTCTCGTTCTGTCGCCTCACTCTATACTATTAAGTTGTCTTTTCGAAAGCTCTTTCAGTTCCAAAAATGGTTGGTTGTGTAAGGAGAAGGAGAGGTATTGTTTTGAGAACACAAACTCTAAGTCCACAAGGCTCTCTCAGTCCTGATGTCTATATCCACCTCATGCACAAATGCACAATAAAATCAGCAGCAGCAGCAAACATGTCACTGACTAATTTAGAAGAAGAGGACTCAAACTTCCTCCCTGCCAAATTTCCCACTTAAATTGGAATCCTACTCCCTGAGCAATTAAAAAAAAACCCAGCCAAATTCTGTTGGTGGCAGTGGAGCAATTTCCCACTTCACACTTTCTTTTTGAGACAGGAAGGATTTATATGAGGCAAACAGGAGGGAGCAGGTTTGAACCCACTTCCATTTGTGCATGGTATTATTTATTTATTTATTTCCAACATTTCTACCACGTCCTTCTCAACCCCTGGATGGGGACTCAGGATGGCTTACACTTGGCAACATGTGCCATAACAAATAAACAGATACACAATATAACAACAATTTAAAACAATAGATAAAACATTAATTAAAACAATTAAAAGCATTATTGTCGGCCATATAACTATTCCAGTCCAATTCCACATCCAAAGTGCTGTTTTACCCACTGTCCAAAAGCCTGGTCCCAGAACCATGATTTTGAAGACAGGAGGGATGAAGCCGACCTTATCTTGCTGGGAAGCGAGTTCCACAGGCGGAGGGCAATTGCCGAGAAGGCCCTGTCTCTCATCCCCGCCAAATGCATTTGCGAAGCTGGCGGGACCAAGAGCAGAGCCTCCCTGGATAATCTTAAACTGCGAGGTGGGACATAGAGGGAGATACATTCAGACAAGTAAGCTGGGCCGGAACCATATAGGGTATAGCGTATGTGGTAGACTCAGAATGGAATTTGATTTTAGATACTAGTAGGTAAAACACACACATGAGGCAGGCAAGCCAGCGTTGCAACTGGTCACCTTTAATGATGGCCCGTATCACATGACACTATACAAATCCCCAGTACTAGTTTCTCTCCATCGCCCATGCCTCTTCCATTGCTAGCCATTGATAGGGAAAAATCCATCAAGAGCTCCCAGTCATACCATGATTCCATTAATTACCTTGGTGTCATGGGTCTCTTCCACTTCTATGCATGGTGGACTCAGATTTTGGATACTAGTAGCTAAAACACACACATGAGACAGGCAAACCAACATAATGTCAGGGTGGGATTTTTACTCTGGAATTGTGCAATTATGCTAAAAATTAAAATAATGATAAAGGAACAGCAGTAGTGCAGAAAAACAAGATTGTGAGAGTGTTTGATTGTGGAACTGTGGGTTGGCAAACTGCCACAATTGTACAACTGATCAGAAGTGTGACATCAAATGTGCTCAATCCAGCATGTAAACATTATCTGCATTAATACAACTATAGCGGCATAGTGGGTTGGTATGTTAGAGTCCTTAGCATATACTTTACCTCTCCACAGTACTGTGGATAGTGTTGTCATCTTAGTAAAGGAAAGAATATTGGTAAGCAGGCATGTAGCCGGGGGGGGGGGGGCTGAGGGGCAACCCCCCCCCCCCAAATTCTCATGGTGGTCCATGAGAAGGTCATACTGGTACATTATTTAAACTATTATGTTTATTCATATCATGATCTGATCACTATGCTCAATATATCCCATATGCATGGGGGTATTGGAGTAACGATACAAAAGATTTGCCAGGGTAGACCCTCTTTCACTCAGACTCAGCCCCCCCCCCCCGAATCAAACTCAGCTCCCCCCGAATCAAAATCCTGGCTACGGACCTGTTGGTAAGCGGAGCTGTTAGAATGAAGAACATCTTACAATGTATGTTGTTGTATAGTTGCATTGGTTACCTGCTGATGCTTCCATCAGGCTTGCAGATCATTTTAGTTATAGAAGATGTAATACTGTTTGTTCAGTTATGGGAGGGCATTCAATTGCAGCAGAGGAAAGGTTTCTACATACTCTAACTTTCTGTTGTCTCATCCGTGTCCTTAACTATGAGTCATATGTAAGTCAGATGTCTGTAACTCCAGGACCGCCTGTACTAAGTATTCCCCCTCCCCTCCCCTTTTCTCTTTTTATTGATTTATAGGAAAATATCACTTCTGTGTTTTACCTAACCAACATATGTGCTCATTCACTCTCAAATTCATGTCCCCATTTTCTCATCAATCATTTAGGATGTGCATGTGCCCTCTATAATGTGAAAGGAGCCACTCAAATTGTCTTATTTGCCCCTGCAAAAGAAACCTTTGTTTCTGTGTTTGTCAGGTACATTTGCATACACATAAGCTTGTACACATGTATAGATGTATTATTCAGTATGCTTGCATACGTATCCAGAGGAGTCATGAGATCAGCAGTCCTTGGACTACTAAGGATTTGTATAAAGAAGGTCTTGTATACAACTTTTTAAAACAATTAGTCCAACTTGGCACAGTGCTATTTATAAAAAAAGGTAAAATAAGAAAGTTAAAGGTATCAAGGTGTTTGCAGAGAAATATATATCTTAACATTGCTCCCTCCACCAAAATTGAAAGGTCTTTCTGCTGCTATTCAGTTGCTAGGCATTTTCAGCCTTTAGTTTTCCAAGATGGTGATTTACTACGTGGGGTTGCTAGATGGTGCTAAAGATTGCTGTATATTTTATATCATTTTATTAGAAGGCGTGCTTAGAATTTTATATTTGCCAATAAGCAGATCCCTACTGCTCTCTGTTCCTTTAACTACATGGGCTGTTGATTGGAACTTGTGACATTAAAACATGTGAAAGGCTGTACCTGGAGCAGCTACCTGTGGTTTTCAGTGGCTTTAGCAATACAGTGTCATAGAAATGTTTCAACTGGCTTACAACAATATATTCATCTGAGACCACTCTTCAAAGAATACTATTTTCTCCTATAGCAGATAGAACGATGCCTAAACAGATAAAGGAGGGACGAATGATTCATGTCAGCATCTTAAAGGACCTCTTTTTTGGATCAAGAAAATACTACAGAATGATCCTTCCCATCTCAAAGTAAATATTAATGCCATGTAGTTTGGTAGGCCTCATTCTAAAGTCTTTATCGCATGAAGCAGGCAAACTGGGATTGCAGCTGAAGTAGTTCAACCTTAGGTGACTGTCCCTATCATACAACATCAGTTACATCCTACTGCTTCCCCATGAATGATTATATAGTGCCAGGTACTTATTGTTGCTTTTTTATTTTTCAAAGATGCAATTGCGACATTTTATTTAAATAAAAAAAATTATAGAACAGTGGTAGTACAGGAAGGCAGGGTTTTGTGAAAGTATGATTGAGGGAATATGAAATTGGTACAGTTGCACACCTGAAGAGAAGTGTGATATCAAAGGCGCACAACTTGGTATGCATACACTATCAATAACAGTCTGACTGCAGTGGAATAGGAGCCCCCAGTGGCAGAATGAGTTACACCCTTGTGCCCGCAGGACTGAAGACCAACAGGTTGGAGGTTCGAATCCAGGGAGAATGCAGATGAGCTCCCTCTGTCAGCTCCAGCGCCCCATGTAGGGACATGTGAGAAGCCTCCCACAAGGATGGTAAACATCAAAATATTTGGGCATCCCCTGGGCAACATGATTGCAGATGGCCAATTCTCTCACACGGAAGCGACTTGCAGTTTCTCAAGTAAAAAAAAAAGTAGAATGGTGGTTTTGTGTGATAAAGTCCTGAAATAAATGGGTATATGTTTACAGCCTTGGTCCTTCATGACATTGATGGCTTCAAGTTGTGGTTAAAATTGGCCCATTAAAAATGTTCATGCTGGACTGAAGCGCAAGATATAGATTGGATCCAACTGAGTGTTGGATTCTTTCTTCCTTGGGTACCCAGCTCACTTCTCAGTTCTAACACTGCAAACAAAAATGCCTTGAAGAGGTGATATGGCTCTGTGCACACTGTACAGTCATGTGAGCAAACATTGAGTTTCTCGGAATGTGCAGGCACCTCTCCTTCTTATAATGGAAAGCTTATGTTGATGTCATTAGGGATGTAATTATAGATAAATGGATGGACAGATAGAAATGTGATAAACAGATAGATCTTGCCATTTATGTACCACTCAAGGCAGCTAACAACAAATTGAAGTCACCCAGGAAGTAGAAAGTATTCAAAATAAGCAAGCATTGAGTCCTGTTGAACTATCTCTAGAATATATCTATTTCATGTGTGTGTGTATGTGTATGTATGTGTATGTGTGTGTGTGTAATTTAGAGATAGTTCAACAGAGAAATATAACTACTTCACACACATAGAGATAGAGAGATATAGTCTAGAGATAGTTCAACAGTGAGCTATAGCTACTTCAACACATATCCTCAACTGTTTATGTAATTACTGGAGTATAGCTTTGTTGCCATGTGCAAATGAGCTAATGTGTCTCATGAAGGCTGCTTTTTGGTGATGAGACTAATTGCTTAAAATGTGACAGCACTGATTTTTTTTAAAAAAAAATCATTTCAGATGTTACTTCACTGTCAAAGGTTTCATTAACTATGTGCTGTTAAGTTAGATATGGCAGACTGCCAGCCATCCTTTTAAAATAAACCCCTCAATAGTAAAAACTGACAGTAGGAAACACATGCCTCTGAATGCCCATTCAAAGATTCTCACATATAAATATGGAAAACTGGAATTGTGTTTCCAGATTTGTTCAGAAAATCAACTACTAAGCCATTAGAGCACAAGACAGGCAATTCAAAAGTATCAGAAGGTGAAACCCTATAAGGAACACAAGTATCCTGCTCAGTGTTAGAGATATCATACTTGTGATCTAGGAGTGGCTTCTAGAAACTCTTGAACCCCCGCTATTAGAAACACCAGCTCACATGGTTAATGATAAAGAGTTAGTTGGAGTTGTCTTCCAAAACATCTCACGGGTCCCTCATCCCTACTACGAGGGTTGAATGAAAAGTAATGCCTCCACCTTCATAACTCAACAGATGGCAGTACTGGTATGGAGCAGGTACTGGCTTGTTCAGTAGACTCTCCTTTACAGTTCCATTTTGGTGGGAAGCTTTAGCAATGAACGGTTGTGTTGTTAAAGTGCGAAGTATGGAACCCTGCGTAGACTATCGGTCAATGCGACTTAAGCAACGTGCTGTCATTGAATTCTTGACAGCAGGAGGAGATTCATCAGAGAATTCAAGCTGGTGATTGTGTTGATGTGAATACTGTGTGTCATTGGGTGAGTAAGTTTAAAGATGTTGAGGTGGAACATCTGACTTGCGTGACAAAAAAAGAGTTGGACGTCCTGTGACAGCAAGCACCGAGTTTCACAAGCAAAAGATTGACAGATTGATTCAGGACGATTGTCGTATCACTCTGAGAGGGATTTCAAGCATAATCGGAATTTCACAAGAACATATGGGTCACATTATTGCTTTGCTTGGCAATCAGAAGATCTGTGCACGATGGGTACATTGAGAGAACTGTGAGACACTGCTTGCAGAAACAGAGTGTCGACTTCTTCCATAACGGCTGCAGAAAACTTGTTGGCAGAAATGTATCCAATTGTCTGGTGATTATGTGAAAAAGTAAATAATGGTAGTTAAAGAGCACATTCTAAGGATTATTTCTGTGTTTGATTTATTAAAATATTCCCATCCAAACCCAAGTAACGAAGGTGGAGGCATTACTTTTCATTCAACCCTCGCATATTAGTTGTTCCTCTGGCCCTAGTTCTCACTTCACTTGGTCCATGATACTTCCAACCAGAATGATTATATGCCTGAAGGAAGTCTTCTGTGAATCTATTAAAGGTAAAGATTTCCCCTAAAATTAAGTCTAATTTATGTCCAAATCTGGGGGTTGGTGCTCATCTCCATTCTTAAGCTGAAGAGTTGGCATTGTCCGTAGACACCTCCAAGGTCATGTGGCCAGCATGACTGCATGGAACACTGTTACCTTCCCACTGGAGCAGTATCTGTTGATCTACTCACATTTGCATGTTTTTGAACTTCTAGGTTGGCAGAAGCAAGTTCAGGAGCTCAGAGGTTTAACCCACTGTGCCACTGAGGTCTCCATTATCTTATTATTAGCAATCTGATATTATCTATTAGCAATGTGATATTTCACCTTTCCAGTCCAGTTTTCATTCCATGGGAGATATAAGCTGTTGGTTGTTGTTCCATTCATCTGTTCTCCTTTTGTTTCCATTTTTAGTCTCAGGTCTTTTGACTTCTCTCTTGACTGGCTGTCTCCCTGAAACAAAGCAGTAAATATCCAATGTCAGAGCACAATCGTTCAGCTGCGAACTACTGCCACCATTGAGTACATATATAATACTAGTCTGTGATTCCTTTTAACATCAAAGACCAAAAGAGGTGGAAGTTGGGAGCTGGATTTGCAAAAAGTCTTCGATTCCTTTAATAGTTGTCAAGAGTTAGGGAAAAATAGTGGGAAGGCTTTAGACTAGAATACATTGTCTGTTCTAAAGTAACAGATGCTAAGGGCATCTGCAGCAGGATTTTCCACAGCACTCTATTTGTGACCTCAGGCTTCACCTTGGATTCAGCCAATGAACACAGGAGATACTGAACTCAGAGTACTTGTGATCACATTCTATATGGCAATTGCCAGCCATGCATGATGGTTTGGAAGGTGTCACAATATTAACTGCAGGCATCCAAGGCATTGTTACATCGGTCACACTTGAAGCTTGAGAGAGAGTGAAAGGAGATATACAAAGTTCAGAAACTAATCCTTTTATTGAATGTGTGCTCATGCTTATTTTTGATTAAAAGAAAAGAAGGAAGAAAAGAAGGAAGGACGGAATCAGCTTGGTATTCGCTAAAGTGAATCATGCTGTCACTAATATAGAGGCTTCTTTTTTCACTGCATGTCCTAGTTACTGTCATGTGATAGATTTCCTCGAAATTATGAGGCAGCAATTCACAGCTGGGAAAGCAGGTCAGTTTCAACTGTGCAGAGAATTAATTCCTAGCTTGAATGTGGGTCACGTTGAGAGAAATGCGTGAGCTTCTGTATTTGTCATATGTCTGCAGCGTGGTTCGCACATAGCTTTGAGCACTGGGATGAAATGTCTTCAACCGGGACTGCAAAGGCAAGTCGCACGTCAGCTCAGTCACCTTAATAGCAAAAGGTCAACATAATTCTTCATGTGGCTTCTGCCTGGGAGCGTAAACTGTTATAAAGCAGCCTAAACAACACCACAAGGTGTTGTTGGGTTTCAGACATAAAATCAGACCTGTATTATAGAAATATTCCTGTTTGCAAAGACAAATGCTCTTCAACATCTCAAGGATCTTTCTGGCTTCTTTGGAATCCAGTAATTAGAAACCAAGGAGCCCCTGGTGGCACAGTGGGTTAAAGTGCTGCACTGCTGAATTTGCTGACCCAAAGGTTGCAGGTTCGAATTCAGGGAGTGGCGTGAGTTCCCGCTGTTAGCCCCAGCTTCTGCCAATCTAGCAGTTTGAAAACATACAAATGGGAGTAGATCAATAGGTACCACTCTGGCAAGAAGGTTGTTCTGTCGCTGCTGGGCTTGAAATGAAGTGCCTTTAAAACAGGATGTGCAACTTTAGCCCAACGGGAAGCCAGGGCCCCCGAAGAGAAGCCCTTAGAGAATTTTCCCCCATTAAACAGTCTTTAGAAGGCTTGAGCTTAAGTACAACAAAGTCTTTTATTGATGAACAAAGATTAATCTTTAAAGATTAAACAAATGCTTCCAGGCTTCAAACAACTGGTGGCTTCTAACTGTTTCTTTGCTTTACTTTCAAGGAAAAATCCCTTTCTAGCTCCTCCCAGGCTAACTGTGAACCTAAGCCTGACTGATGTGGGTCCACTACCGGGCTGAACTGCGTCTCAAAACCGAGTGGACGTACCAGAAGGCCTGTAGTCACTTAGCTGGAGTTTTTGGTGTTTAAAGCTGTCATTCCCTCTGAAATTCCTCAGGGTTGTAAGGCTGTTTCCCTGGAACCTTTGGGCATCTTCAGATGCTCTTAAGACTGTTCTCCCCCGGGAAATCTTAAGAGTTGAAGCCTTTGTACAGGAGTCTGTACATGTCCTGTACATTGACTTCCTAGCTGAGACTAACTGAAAAATGGCTCCCTTCCCTCCAAAGCCCAAAAGGGGGGCGGGACCAGGGAACCTAATGATAATTGACAGGTGGCTTGCCCTATGACTGCAGCCAAAAGAAGCCACCTATCTGCAGAGTCCCTGAAACTTAGGACTACAAACAAACATTCAATGCAAAGCAAAGAAAATTGGAGCTCCTGATACAGCTGTACCAGAACAAGGGAACAGTGCTCCATACAGTCACATACACATGATCTTAGAGGTGTCTATGGACAATGCTGGCTCTTCGGCTTAGAAATGAAGATGAACACCAACCCCCAGAGTCGGACACGACTGGATTTAATCACAGGGGAAAACCTTTACCTAACCTTAATTCGAAACCAGTATTAGTATCCATTCTTCTCTTAAGAATAGGCTCTGAGTGAAATGTATTTATTAGGAAATTGCATATCTAGTAGATAGAAAAGAAGGATGTTTGAAAGCTATAGCCACATGATCAAGAAGACATGTGGCCAAGGAGAAGGGGAGGTAAGAAGAATGAAGTCCTATCTGTGTGTATCAGTTTATTGAAGGGAAAGAACACAACTGGCAACACAAAAAAGGATCATGAAGGTGAACCCTGACTCCTTCAGATTAATGCTGATAATCACAATTCCATTCAGCACAGAGCATCAATCATCTCCCCCAGTGCAGGTGTGTGGTGCATGCATTGCCCTTGTCGTTTTTATCACTTACAATCTGACAGAAAGAGATAAATTTTGGGAGGCATGCAATTCTTGCTTTTAAAATGTAAATGAATAAAATGTAATGGTGAGCATTATTTTCCAGGCGATATTAGTTTATTCTTATTGCAGAACTCCCACGGTTGGAGACCACTGGTCAATAAAAAAAGAAAAGAAAAAGAAAACAAAAACATGCCCAGGCTTTCCCAGTTTTCTGACTATTACTCAATGAAATTGCAGCCTCCTGCTGTTTCCGACTTTGTATATGACCACTTCTTCTTCTCGGTATTGCTCACAGTTGCCCAAGTGAACACTGTGATATCCTAACCCAGATCTAATTCTGTCCAAGATATTATGGATTTTGGCTGAAATATTATTTTATCCCTTTTTCATCATTCCTTTACAAATCCCAGAGATAGAGAAGTAGCTGTGTATTGAGAGACAAGGGGAAATATGGCTATGGGAATTTTCAGTCTGAGTGCTTTCCGAAGAAGTGTGTGTGTGTGTATGGGGGGAAGGGGGGTATTTGGGACGGTTGAATGTGCCGTGGAAAAATAGAGGAGGAAGAGGGAAAAGTGTGGCATCTCTCCTCAAATCACCCTCTTCTGAAGCTGCTCAGCCCCAACCAGGATCAGTGCTGAATGTGCCTATCACCATATCAATTTCATAGAGTTTACTTCAGCAAGGAATACTCAAAGGTAGCTAATTCCTCCCTCTGAAATATATCTTACAATACCTGGAATTTGTTGGAGGTCTCCCATTGAAGCATCAATCAGAGGTAACCCTGGGCCCTTCCACACAGCCCTAGACTCCAGAATATCAAGGCAGAAAATCTCACAATATCTGCTTTGAACTGGGTTATCGGGCTATGGCATAGCTAGTTAGTAGCCAGCTGCATTCAATCACTACTGACCGAGAAGTCATGAATTTGAAGGCAGCCCGGGTTGGAGTGACCTCCTGACCATTAATAGTCTAGCTTTCTGTTGACCTATGCAGCCCGAAAGACAGTTGCATCTGTCAAGTAGGAAATTTAGGTACTACTTTATGTGGGGAGGCTAATTTAACTAATTTACAGTGCCATAAAACCTTCCAGCAGTGTGTAGAAGAATGAGGAAGTACTCCATCAAAGGATCCAGTGTCACAAGTGAATGATGAAGCGGCAGCTCCCCCTGTGGCCGAAACAGAGCATAACCTCATGAAGCCAGAAAAAGCTGGAATGTTAAATTGCCTCTGTGTCTGTCTATATATGTTGCATGTCTAAATATGATTAAATGTTTGCCATGTGCATTGTAATCCACCCTGAGTCACCTGCATGGTGAGAAGTGAGGGATATAAATACTGTAAATAAATAAATAAATAAATAATCTGAGTCCACACTCAGATAATGTGGGATTTTCTACCTTGATATTCTGTGATATAGGGATGTGTGGAATGGTCCCCAGCTTAGCCTCCAATATCAGATAGAATCAGGTACCTTTATCGTATCTTGGACAAATACTGGTATGCTAAATCAATTTGAATCTTAGACCCCATCTACACTGCTATTATAATGCAGATTGAATTGAATTATATGGCTATATAATCCAATTCAGTGCAGTTAAACTGCATTCTACACTGACCATATGCAGTTCCATCTGCATCATAATGCCAGTGTCCTTTTATGTGTTTGAACCCATATTTTCATTAATGATGGGCCCTTCAAAAGCTGCAAGCTGTGATTTTAACCCCAAGACTCTGGTACATTTTCAGTTCCAGTGTTAGAAACAAATAACCAGGAAAGCTCTGCATGCAAAGGTCGGCTGTGTGGAGGGTCCTTCCACACAGCCATATAACCCAGAATATCAAGGCAGAAAATCCCAAAATATCTGCTTCAAATTGGGTTCCACACTGCCAGATGTCCCAGTTCAAAGCAGATAATGTGGGATTTTATTTAATTATGGGGAAGGGACCCCAGTCCTTTGTCTCCTTCACTTTGAATTTAGAAAGGCAGATTTGTGATCACTAGATAGATAATCCATTTTCTTTGATTAACTACAATGAAAAATAGAGCAATAAAGAAACACATTCTATTAGCCTGTTGTATCCCAGAAACAAATCATAACCAACTATGGAATGTAAAATACATTTACTCTCCATTTTATATAAGCTGAGTTGCTGCACTAATACATTATCAACAAGCAAGAGAGTGTCTTCAAAGCTCGTTGGAATAGAAAACATGTACACAGTCTGCACATACAATATTTCATTTCAAGAGAAAGTTCCAGGAATCCAAATTCATTATTTTTTATGCTGAAAAATACTTTCCCTTTCCTCTATGGATTATTTATAAGACCACATATTAGAAAAGATATCCTCAGAAGGAACTGCCATATATGTATGCGTGCAATATCACCTAAGAGAATGAGTCTCTAATCTTGATATTGGGACTGTATCTAGTAAGCAACATCTCCTTCCTTTTTCAAAAGGCATTCAAATACATTTTTGAGTAACCCCATGCAAAAGTAGGACATAGATCCAGATGAAAGGACAGCTTGATAAAGACACCATGTATTTTTTCTGCAATCATTTGCTTTAGGTAAACCTTTTTTGTCCTAGGCTGTTATTGGAATATAGTTACAGTCTGGTTGCATTTAGTTCTCTTTCATTTTCATTTATCTGTTTCCTCATTACTGCTTGGTTGCTAATGATTTATGTTACTGTAAAGCCATCATTGCAGACAAACTTCTGACAATAGTGACCCTGTTGTGTGATGATTCCTTACTTGTTTCATAGAATCAAAGAGTTGGAAGAGACCTCGTGGGCCATCCAGTCCAACCCGCTGCCAAGAAGCAGGAAAATTGCATTCAAAGCACCCCGACAGATAGCCATCCAGCCTCTGTTTCCTTCTTTGCTTAAAATATCTTTTATTAAGCATAAAATATATTACTGGAATAGTAGAGGAGTTTGTTGGCCTAAACTGAAACAAGAGGGGAACAAGTTAAAAATAATAGGGAAGGGGAGGCAAAATAACAACACAGTGGCATACATAACATATACCTAGCATTCCTAGCATACATAACATTGAGAGCAGAGGGATTGTTGTGCATGGGCACTCCTCCCTCGCAATCCAAGAATAATGCCACTGGTTTTGGGTAGAGTTGCATTACTTATTTATTTATTTACCCTATTTATACCCCGCCTTTCTCCACCCCAAGGGGGACTCAAGGCGGCTTACATGTGGCAATTATTCAATGCCTTAAACACATACAAACATTAAGCTTAAAACCAATTTAATTAAATTTAATGCATATTAAACATTTAAAATTACATTCAGTATTAAAATCACACCATCCTGAAATCGTAGTCCAAGGCCGTTCCCTAGTCATTGCACACGTATTCCAATTATATTACTGCATTGGACTATTTTCAAAAAGCTTGCTCCCAGGGCCAGGTTTTTACTCTCCTTCTGAAGGCTAGGAGGGAGGGGGCTGATCTAATGTCATTTGGGAGGGAGTTCCACAGCTGAGAGGCCACCAGTGAAAAGACCCTGTCTGTCACAACCCTATACAGCATAAACATAATACATAAAACATCAGGCCTGTGAGCTGGGCTGAAGTAAGTGTTGGTGGACAGCCCTTGTCTTTGTCTGCACACCTCTACTAAAGGAAGACTGGGCTAAAACATTATTTTGCCTCAGGTGGAAACCGTTCTGGCCCAGTTTACTTGCCTGAACATATCTTCCCCTATGAACCACCTCGGATATTAAGATCACCTGGGGAGGCCCTGCTCTCAATTCCACCTTCCTCGCAGGCGCGACTGATGGGGACAAGAGACAGTGTCAGGGTCTGCAATACAGATGAAGATGAGTCAGTATCTGAGTCAGTGGAAAGCAGGGAACAACAACAGCTGCAGCCTGACACTTAGGGAGCTACCCCTGCAGTGTAGGACCAAGTCCCTTAGGCAAGGGGGAGTCCTGAGTTAATTCAGGATCACATAAAGACAATGGAGTACCAGCTGGGAGCCATTCTTGTCTTCCGTGCTTGATGACCTAGAATGCACCTCTCTCCCTTCACAAGGAAACCAGCACCAGTCCCTATCTCAAGTAAATCAGAAAAACTTATTTTTGTTGCCAAGAATATCTTGGTGCCAGACGCTGCTTGAACTCTTCCTCCTGAGGGTGAAGACTACTGTCTTGGCACAGTCTCCACTTCAGTTCAGATGGAGAAGATCCCTGGTATCCAGCTGCACCGGTTTGGCCTCCTTTGCTTTTCTCCCTCCTCTGCTTTCTCACGTAAAGAAGACCTGGAGTGTCATGTTTTCACTCTTTCCTTCTGGCCAGAAAAAGGGAAAACTTTCTTTTTGGCCCTCACCCCCTCCCTCTCCCGCTATTGCCTGCACACAGAGCTTACTGGTCCCACCACCCTGCCCTTGGCATGCCATTGTCCCAGGATGCAAAGTTATTTGGATAATATTTTAGTGCTGATCAATGCCACATCAGCAGCAAAATTCACAGTTGCTGATATATCATCCTCTTTTGTCACAACAGAGAGACGTTGTTTCCAAAACTTGCATAAGTTATTTTGATTTTATTTAAATCTTATGCATGTTAATATTTGAATGCTGCTTCCAACCAGAAAAGCTAAACCAGCAGTTTTGGCTGCGCTTGTATTTGTACAGGCAGCCCCCAAGTTACAAACAAGATAGGTTCTGTAGGTTTGTTCTTAAGTTGAATTTGTTTGTAAGTTGGAACAGGTACATTTTTAAGTGTAACTTCATCCAAAAATATATTTTTTCCAGCTTAGGGTTAGCACAGGGAAGGGTTAAACCCCCTGTGGTGTTTGTCTTGCTATCTGTGCTCCTGTTCAGAAGGTTTCACCTCACTTCTGTCCCTGTGATATTGGATTTTGAAAAAAATGGCTTGTTTTAGAAACAAGGACTGATGTTAAAGCTTCAGTGAAGACACCTTCCCTTCATGATAGTAACTCTTTCAGGAGTGAATTTACCTTCCTAAGGGTAGATTTCTCTCATTTTTTATTGTCTTATCTCCAGTCTTAACTATGAGTTGTTTGTAAGCAGACTGTATATATTCCGCATTCATGAAGCACAGAAGTGTGGCAAATCTTGCCTCCGCCTTTCTCTCCACCTTTCTTTTGCCTCAAATTCAGCATTAATTCTCTGTGAGCAACTTTTCTCTGTGAGCAACATTTGTAGCCCAAATTATATGACCTGTAGATAAACCAAGGGTCATTCTGCAGAGAGAGGAAAGCACCAATGTGACAACGGGGGGGGGGGGGGGGCAGTTGCCCCTTGCTGCCACCACTAGCATTTCAGAAATCCTTCGGCAGAGAAAGTAGAAGCAGTTGGGGCTTTGTTTAGATTTCTCCAGCTGGTCTAAACCAGACATAGGCAAACTTTTTTTGTCTTGGGGCCACATTGCAAGCCTGGCCAGGAGGGAGGCTGGGCACATGCTGGGTGGGGTGACCTGGGAAGGGGAGGGTCCAAGAGAGGGTGAGGCCCGGTGGATGCAGGGCTTGGGTCATCCTCAGGTTGTCCTCCCAGCAGAAGGACAGGGCTGCTTGCTCTATCCTTATGCCAGGAGGAAAGCGAGACATGTGGCTTACTGTCCCGATCCTTCCCCCCCCCCCAAATCCCTCTCCCATTCTCTCCCAATTCTCGGGCCATCATCTTGGCATTATGTGAGAAGGAGGGTGAGACAGGCAGCGGTTGAGAGTGCTCCAGAGGGCTCTCAACCACCACCTGCCTTCTTAGAGCCGTCCTCCTGGCATAAATATGGGGCCACTTACACTACCTTTATGCCAGGAGGAGGTACCTTCCTACGTGCCTTCCTCCCCCATCTTTTGGCATATGGATATGACAGGCTGCCATGTTCTTCTGCCAAGAGGACAGGGAAAATGAGGAAGACTGAGGTAAGCACTCTTGGGGATGCATCTGGGCCTTAGTTTGCCCATGCCTGGGCTAAATTCTTCACTTTTGTCTGTCTTCTCAGAAGTGGGGAGGGGGAGTCCTTTTCCAATATGAGTTAAGGTACAGTACTTACACTTGCCCTTGGATAAACCAACTGTTAGGGCTGATTTTTCGACTAAAATTTCCAGATTTATGCCCAAGTATACAAGCTACTTGGGTTCACCTGTACAAAGAAGAGAAGGCTGCCTTCTATGGCCCTGGGTAGTAGCAGGAGAGAAAGGGGAATAACAGTTGGCCTGATTCAATATTATGTACAATGACTTACATATTAGCTTGTGGAATTTCAGACAGGATACTCCCACCCCATTCTTGTCAGGTATTTAATTGCCTATATATGCATCCTTTGCCCTTTGCAGAAGAAACAGCCCTGCTCATATACTTTTGTGGCTTGTAGACCACTTTCTCAGATGCAAGGGTGGAGTTAGATGGTTGCATGTGTGCCAAGAAGGCATGGAGTGATAGTGCTTTCTACCCACACCCTGCCACTCACCCAGGGAGAGTCTCGAGACAAAATGGAGTATAAATAAACATAATAATAATAATAATAATAATAATTCACTATGGGAAGAATAAAATACTTCATAAACTTTAAATAGATTTATGGTATTGTTTCAATGAGTTTACAAAAAAGGACAGAAAGCAAGAACTTCAAAGATTACATTATAGTATACCTCAGGGTGCGCCGCCTACACTGTGGAATTAATGCACTTAAACATCGCTCTTAACGGCCATGGCTCAATGCTATGGAATCCTGGGATTTGTAGTTTTAAAGATTGTTAACCTTCTCTGCCAAAGGACCCAACGACCAACTCCATGATTCCATAATGTTGAGCCATGGCAATTTAAATGGTGTTGAACTGTATTAATTCTATAGTGTAGATGTACCCTTAGAATCTTCTATTATTCAACTTCATGTAGGTCCAGTCTACACTGCCAAATATTGTGGTTTCAGAATGGAGATTAACTGCATTGAATTGGATTATATGGCAGTGTAGACTCATATAATTCAGTTCGATACAGTTCAGTATTCATTGTATGTGTCTACACTGACCATATAATCCAGTTCAAATGACATAATATGACAATATAGATGGGACCATAGATGCCTACACGACTTCTGTGTTTGAAAGCCAAAGTCCTGCAGAAACTTCTACTAATTGAATAGAGATTGGAAGAAGTAACATTGTGACATCCACAGTGGGCTATTTGGTGTGAAACCTTTCCAATTTTCCTGTCAAGTATGGTGTGTTATATAATGCCTAGACAGAACTAATTCTTCATCCTCTTTCTGTCTCACTCAGTTATGTGTGTGTGGGAAGAAACACTGCTGTTTGAAGAGACCATCTCTTTGCATTTTGGGTGCGGAGGTGTATCTGCCAGACAGTTAATCTGTTCAATTTAAGCACTGCACAAGGCATGTCTATTCTCAAAGGGCGCTTTTTATTTCCAAGCACTGGTTCAAATGTTGAGTCACAAAACAAAATAACATTCAAGTGGCACATATGACTCAACAAACGTCATTAATATGTTAATTCAGATGCTGAATGTTGATCTGACATTTGAATCAACATATTGAAATGAAATGTTTCATTTCATCAACAATCCAAAGTGAACATTTCATTTCCGTATGTCAAAACACCTGGGTTTTCATTAGAAATATTGAAAGATGTATCTTTTTGCATTGACAAGTCAAACATTTCTAGCACTTTGTGTTTGAGTTTGAATATTACATATTTTTGGTATCAGACTGAACAATAGAAAACTTAGCTTTCCAACAGGTTGATAGTATCAGTTTCATTTTTCAAAAAATTGTTCTGTTGCTGATGTAATACAATCACAGCAGTAACATCGATCATAAAGGTCCTCTCAATAAAAAGGTTTGCAATACGTGAGTCGAAACTATTGGGGACTTCAGGCTTAAAACAAAGTGCTGAAAATCCCTTTGGAAAGCAAAACTATCCGATTCTATTCCTAATTATGCCACATCCGAGCAAACCTATCCAACTCTAATAGATATCATAAGTGTTTCTGAGTGTGTGCAAAATCAACATATTCAAAAAAAGAGAGAGTTCTTTAATGAACCTGGTTATTTTAATGTCTTTTGATCCCTACATTTCAGTCACATTTTAATCCCACTTTTTCTCTAAGCAATTCAGGGTGCTATACATTGATGGCATCACTTCTGACAGACTCAGGCGTTGCTTCTTGAGACAAAACATTGAGCCATGGCAGTTAAAGTGGTGTGAAACTGCATTTACTCTGCAGTTTAGATGTACTCTTGCCTGGATTTATTCAGTAGAGGTTTGTCATTGCTTTCCTCTAAAGGGTATGATTTGACCAAGGCCACCCAGTAAGTTTCTATAGCTATGCGAGGATTCAAATATTGGTCTCCTGGAGGCTTAGTCCAGCACTCTGCAATTATACTATTCCCTGAAAATGGATTAAATAAAAAGACAGAAACAATACAAGGTGATAACAGATATGCCAAGGTAAAAACTGAGCACCTCTGTGTAAGTTATGTGCTCAGCCAAGGCAGGTATTTACAGATTTAATCTCCACAATTGATTGCACCTTTAAAAACTGCTGAGATAGATATACTGCTTTAGCAATAGAAGTGTCGTGTGGAGTTTGTCAATATCAATGGTGTTGCCACATCACAAACATGAACTTACTATAATGTTTCAGAAGCAGTGTTAATAGTGACAATGATACACAGGTAGGTATAGTAAGTCTTATTACTTCCTCACACTAGAGCAGTGTTTCTCAACTTGGGGGCTGGGACACCTAGGGGGGTTGCAACGGGGGTGTCAGAGGGGGCTCCAAAGACCATAAAAAAGTATTTTCTGTTAGTGATGGGAGCTCTGTGTGGGAAGCTTGGCCCGATTCTATTGTTGGTGGGATTCAGAATGCTCTTTGATTGCAGGTGAATTATAAATCCCAGCAGCTACAACTCCCAAATGTCAAGGTCTATTTTCCCCAAACTCCACCAGTGTTCACATTTGGCCATATTGAGTATTTGTGCCAAGTTTGGTCCAGATCGATCACTGTTTGAGTTCACAGTGCTCTCTGGATGTAGTGAACTACCACTCCAGAACTCAAGTTCAATGCCCACCAAATCCTTCCAGTATTTTCTGTGGGTCATGGGAATTCTGTGTGCCAAGTTTGGTTCAATTCCATCATTGGTGGAGTTCAGAGTGTTCTTTGATTTTAGGTTGACTATAAATCTCAGCAACTACAACTCCCAAATGTCAAGATCTATTTTTCCCAAACTATAACTCCCAAATGACAAAATCAATCACCCCAACCCCACCAGCATTCAAATTTGAGCGTATCAGGTATTTGCGCCAAATTTGGTCCCCTGAATGAAAATACATCCTGCGTATCAGATATTTACATTATGCTACATAGCAGTAGCAAAATTACAGTTATGCACTAGAGAATGAATCCACTTTAAATCTGTTTTTTTTTTCCTCCTGCAGAATTCTGGGGTTTCTAGTTTAGTGAGGCTGTTAAAGGTTCCTTCCTTAACCACAAACCCCAGAATTCTGCAGGAGGCAGAAACCAAATTTGGTTTTGCATGCTAAATCAGAGTGAGAGAGGAATTTTGGAGAAAATTGGCATTCTTTGGAAGTAGTTTTTAACATGCACATTTATGCAAAAAATGAAGACTTGAGAATTCCTTGACATTCTTTCAGGCCTGAAAGTAATAAACCCATACTTTCTGTATGTATGGAGAAAAATGTCAGTTTTGGACTGATGATGAAAATGATGGCGAGGTTGATAATTAGGTGCCTTTTTCCTATTTCAGAACTCAAGGTGACTAACAACATATACAGTTTTAAACTGAGAAAAGCCTGATTTTAACAATGAGGAAGTAGCAATTTCCACATTTAAAATACCTAAGAAAAGCAAAAGCATAATGGGATTAATCTTTTTCCAAAAAATGTAGATAGGCATTTTGAATATTTTTAAAGGGTGAAAAAAATAAAAAAGTGAAAATATAACGTGTTTTCAGCCAAAACTGTATGAAGAGGGAAAAGAAGGATAATGAGCTTTTTAGATTGGCTAAGGAATGGCTTTAGGGACCGTCAGGCAGGACATTGAAAATAGCAAGGGGGGGGGGGGAGCCTGCTTCTTGGATGCTGAGACTTAGAGAAATTTCTGCTTCATCTTTGAGTCCGAGGACAGAGAATTTCACTAGCATCCTTAGTCCCAATCCTCTATGCTGGTGAAACATTTTGTTTAATCGGTACAAGGGGCTCTAATGACAAACATTTTCTCATACAACCAGATAGCTTCCTGCTGTAAGTGATTCCCAACCGTTTTGTTTCTTTTCTCCCTGGGTCTTCATTAGACTCCTAAACAGGTGTTATATTCAGATACATATTGCTTCTAATATTCAGTCTACCACTTGATCTCATTAGTTTATAAAAGAGGACCAGAGGCGGCTGATGCTGGCTGCCGGCTATCTGAATAACTTGATCAAATGGATGGTTTCCTTACACTTTGATTAGATTGTATGCCAGTCCTTATGGTGACAGATTCACACAAAAAAGTAATAAAAAGACAATGTAATTTAAAAATCAATAATGTGTCTTGGGGGCAGCAGCACAGACGGCAGTTTTGCATAGCTGGTAACATTGCACAATAATATTTGAGCCCCCCTCTGTCAGCCCTTCTTCTAATCTATTAACATCTAAACATTTTTCTTGGGAATTTTTGGCTTTTTGTATCATGAACACAACCATCTAATTCAGCTCATTTCCATTAAATAACATTCTTGCAGCTCTTAAGGAATCAGATAAAATGACTGTTTATTAAATCGAACAGGACAAAGATGGGAGTTCTATGATGAAAAATCCCTTGCTTGCACCATTTTTTAAAATTCAGATACTCATGCAACTCTATCCAATGTATTATTTTGACTTTTTCCAGATAAGATGATGTTAGGCCTCAATCCAGATAGCCCAGTGGTTCTCAGCCTTTCTAAAGCAGCGACCCCTTAATACAGTTCCTCATGTTGTGGTGACCCACAACCATAAAATTATTTTCATTGTTACTTCATAACTGGAATTTTGCTCCTGTTATGAATCGTAATGTCAATATCTGATATGCAGGTTGTATTTTCATTCATTGAACCAAATTTGGCACAAATGCCTGATAGGCCCAAATTTGAATACTGGTGGGGTTGGGGGGGGGGGCATTTTGTCATTTGGGAGTTGTAGTTGATGGGATTTATAGTTCACCTACAATCAAAGAGCATTCTGAACTCCACTAATGATGAAATAGAACTAAACTTGGCATACAGAAGTCCCATTACTATTAGAAAATACTGGAAGGATTTGATGGGCATTGAGTTTTGGAGTTGTAGTTCACCTACATCCAGAGAGCACTGTGGACTCAAACAATGATCAATCTGGACCAATCTTGGCATGAATGCTCAATATGGCCAAACGTGAACAGTGGTGGAGTTTGGTGAAAATAGACTTTGACATTTGGGAACTGTAGTTGCTGGGATTTACAGTTCACCTGCAATCAAAGAGCATTCTGAATGCCACCAATGATAGAACTGAGCCAAACTTACCAAACAGAAGCCCCATGGTCAACAGATGGTCTTTGGTGATCCATCTGACACCCCCCCCCCTTGCAACCCGCTCAGGGGTCCCGACGATGGTGAAAGCTCAAGATGGGCGAGGGGGTTTTGCACAAAGACAGGCCTCGCATCGAGGACCCCTTGCTTGCCTTGCGCCCTTACCAAATGGCGAAAGTGCGAGGCGGGCGAGGGGGCTTTGCGCAAAGTCAGGCCTCATGCTGAGGACCCCTCGCACCCTTGCCAAATGGCGAAAGCACGAGGCAGGCGAGGGGCCTTTGCATGAGGTCGGGCCTCGCATGAAGGAGCACTTGCCTGGCCCGCACCCTTGGGGCGGGGCCAACAGAGGCGGCCTCATGACCCCTCCAAAATGGCCAGGCAACCCCCCTGAGGGTCGTGACCCCCAGGTTGAGAACCGCTGAGATAGCCAATTAACTCAATTTTCTTTGAAGTTCATAGTTTGATAACAGCAACACTACTCTTAGCAAACTATGCTAGCGGATGATCCATTAAACTTGCATACACTACTCTTTCACATAGTGCATAATCATAACCTTATTGAAAAGGTAAAATTGATGTCCCATCCGTTTGGCAAATGTGAATCTCCATGAATACGTGGAGACCACTTTTTAAAAACCACTAGTCAAGAAAAGCATTACCTTGTTAGAAGTCAACTCTTTGAACAAGTGATATTCATAAGCGTTCATGTAATGGCACACAGGTATCTCAGCTGTTAAACTGAAGAACCATGTGGAGAATGGCTGTTTCTTTGAAGTTCTAATTAGCAGTTGTAATTGCCCCAAAAGATATGCAGTCCCTGGAAACCTTTTCGTTTAAAATATGCACTCAGAGATAAAAACAAAGACTTCTGTTAAAAATAACATATCTTTTTACTCATAAACATCTTGTATTAATTGACCATGCAGGCACTTTTCTTATTGAAATTTAGATATAGATAGGATGTAGTTTCTTCTCTGTGTGTTGAGTACACAGGGTATAATTCTTTTTATCAATAGTCCACACTCTTTAAGTATAGTTGTACTCACTGAAGTCCAAAAGTCATCCAGTTAAGTCCCAACAGCAACCTGCTTTCATTGAAGACTAAACACATACATTCACTTCAATTGAGGTCTGATGCAAACTGAATAAAAAATGGAGTCTTGAGTCTGAACATGCTCAGTATAATCACATGTCTATAACCCCTCCCACACCAAAGAGTTAAGTCAAACTGGCAAATCAACATGTACATAGAATACAGGTTAGCAAACATATACATTAACAAATAAATAAATAGTGAACGGCTTGGGAGTTGCTATTTCCAATAATAACCTTTGTAGAAAGCAGTGAAACCCATCTTTAAGACTGAGCTAGCTTCTGGGTTTTTGGAGATATCAGAGCAGCTTGCCTCCTGATGGAGTGACTTTTGCTAACATATTCTCTTCATCACAAAACCACAGTCTCCATAACTCTGTCACTTCATTGCCACCTTAGCTTCCTCTTGTTAGAGTTGAACAAGTTTTGCATGGCTATACTAATTGCTTTTTCACATGTTTTCCACTCTGTTCTTCTAAACTGCAACATATTCAAATATATGAGAGAAGTAAGAGTGAAAAGAAGATGTTCTTTTCACTCTTACTTCTCTCATATATTTGAATATGTATAATCTCATAAGAAAAACTCTTATAAGATATTTCCGGTTACAAAATAATGCCAATGTGGTGGAGAAATTGCTATCTTATTAAAAAGGAGCCCCCAGTGGCACAGTGAGTTAAAGTGCAGAGATGCTGAACTTTCTGATCCAAAGGTCGCAGGTTCAAATGCGGGGAGCTGTGTGGGCTCCCATTGTTAGCCCCAGCTTTTGCCAACCTAGCAGTTAGAAAACATGCAAATGTGAGTAGATCAATAGGTGCTGCTCTGGCGGAAAGGTAACAGTGTTCCTTGCAGTCATGCTGGCCAAATGACCTTGGAGGTGTCTACGGACAACGGTGGCTCTTTGGTTTAGAAATGGAGATGAGCACCAACTTCCAGAGTCGGACACAACTGGACTTAATGTCAGAGGAAAACCTTTACCTTTACTAAAAAGTGTCAAGAGACAGGTGTAGGTAGTAGTCATACTGTTATCCAATACTGGGACCCCAAAAAGTAAAGGTTCAGGTTAATGACCTCAGCTTTGGAAGCAGAAAAATATCCCCTACAAAACTCAGCTCTTTCCCTTCCTACATGCCTTTTCTTTCTCCTTCCAACAGAACAGTTCTGCTATCCTTCTGCTGGCTAATCTCTGAGATCAGATGGCAAAAGGGTGTTATGTCAGAAGATCATTTTGGCCTCTTGCGAAGTGTCTACCTATTCCCTACAGCCAATACAGGTTTCTCTTTGGATTGCACTGCCTTTCACCTTCTAGATACAACCAGAAAAGGCCCAAAGAGACTTGCAATGGAAAATGAAGACCCAAAGCACTGCTAACCAAACAAGATTTGTAGCTGAATTTCATACTGTCAGCTCCGTCTCCTAAAACTCACAATATATTGCCATTACATTATTTCTCTGATTTGGCATCTGAGAACAATTATATTTTGGCTTTGTTAGCAGTAGGCTTTTAAGTATGCATTTTGTAGTTCTACTGCTTCCTTTAGTATAAGAAAGCAATAGTTTGGATATAAATTATACATGGTCTAAAGTAAATAGCTTTCACAAAGAAGAAATGAATTACTGTAAATGCAAAATAGAAAATTCCTCCTCTGGGGATCCAGTATAACAGTACATTTTAGCTTTTTTATGTAGCCATAATAGTCTGAATGTCAGAGAGATAAGCACAACAGGAGGAACAACACATGAACCAGACAAATCTATGCATTGAATGCTGCTTAAATTGATTCAATTTAAGCAGAACACATTTTCAGCATCTCATTTGTACACATTAATCATAGAAAATATTGTGTATTTTTCCTCATTGAGAGCTGTTTTGATTGGCCATATCTTCAACATTTAACCCCCTGGTGGTGCAGCAGGTTAAACCATTGATCTGCTGAACTTGCTGGCCGAAAGGTCAGTGGTTCAAATCCAGGGAGTGGGGTGAGCTCCCACTGTCAGAACCAGCTTCTGCTAACCTAGCAGTTCAAAAACATGCAAATGTGAATCTATCAATAGGTACCACTTCAGTGGGAAGGTAACAGCACTCTGTGCAGTCATGCTGGCCACATGATCTTGGAGGTATCTACAAACAAGGCTGGCTCTTTGGCTTAGAAATTGAGATGAGCACCACTCCCCAGAGTAGGACACAACTAGACTTAATGTCAAGGGGAAAACTTTACTATCTTCAACATTTTGTTTTCTAGGAATGTCCCCTATGGTGACCTGTCCCAGGCTAGTTTATGGAGGAAAAAACTACTAAGATGTCATTAGTGGCAGATACATCCTGCTCACACAATGTGCCAGAATAATGTGATATTCAAGAATTTTCAAAAAACAAAAGGGTGGTCACAGAGAAAGCACCATTTGAGATAAATGGGTACAAAAAAAGATTTAATTAGTTGTTATTCTTATCTCATTGCAGGCTTTCATGGAAGAGGAAATTCAGAAGTGTCTTGCTGGTATCTCCTTTTGTACACTATTATCAAGAGTTAAATAAAATGCTTTAGCGTCTCTAAGAGCTTCTCTGCCCAGTAGCATTTGGGCACATTGAGTCTGTCTGATGTGGGAGACCCTACCAGCAACACAACTACCATCTTGGCTTACAGATGCAAACAATCCCACCACTGCAGAGAGTCAGAGTCACAGGATTTTAGCATAGTTGTTAATAAAAGGTTGTTCTGGAGACTTTCAATGTTGTTGCCTTAAGATAAAACCAAACTGATGATAATTAACAATAACAACACAGGGAACTCCAGACAAGAAACGATCAGGAACACCTAATCACCTCTCAACAAAGGATTCTTCCAGGCAATAACAAGCCACACCTAAAAACTGTCAGGCCATCAAATACTAATCAAGGTGGCCAATTGAAACATTCACACTTAGCTCCAACAGACAAGAGTTCTTTCTCCCACCCAGATATATAAACCCCATTTTCCTAGTTTCCAACAGACCTCACAACCTCTGAGGATGCTTGTCATAGATGCAGGGAAACGTCAGGGGAGAATGCTTCTAGAACATGGTCATACAGCCCGAAAAACCTAGAGGTCCTTCTGGTCGATTGTAAACCAGATCGAGGTATAGGGTGGCAACCTGTGTTGGACGGGGTTGCACTCCCCCTGAAGCCACAGGTCTGAAGTTTGGGTGTCCTCCTGGACTCATCACTTACACTTGAGGCTCAGGGAGGGCCTTTGCACAATTAAGATTCATGCACCAACTACGACCATACCTTGGGAATGCGGATCTGGCCAGGGTGGTTCATGCCTTAGTCACTTTCAGATTGGACTACTACGTGGGGCTGCCCTTGAAAACGGCTCAGAAATTTCAGTTGGTCCAACGGGCGGCGGCCAGGTTGTTAACTGGCACTCCTTACAGGGAGCGATCAACCCTCCTGTTTAAGGAGCTCCACTGGCTGCCATTCATTTTCCGGGCCTTCTCGGTGGTGGCCCCTCGACTTTGGAACTCACTTCCTAAGGACATCAGACATGCCCCAACTCTGGCAGTCTTTAGGAGGAGTTTGAAGACGTGGTTGTTCCAGTGTGCCTTCCCAGAATAATGAACCCTTAGCATTATGTCCTCTAAAAGCACTTTATACTGATTTAGGACTGCTTGTACATTTCCACCAACGCCCCACCTCCTCTATTTTGTTCATGCCCAGCATTATTTTTTAACTTAATTACATTTGGCCCAGCCATAGTTTTTAAATGTGTTTTGTGCTACTGTTCAGTGTTTATGCTTTTTGTGTATGAGATTTATTTTAATTGCTTTGTATTAGTATTTGTATTTTGCTTCGTATTGTAACTGTTATTGCTTGTATTGATGTATTGTGGGCTCGGCCTCATGTAAGCCACACCGAGTCCCTTGGGAGATGGTAGCAGGGTATAAATAAAGATTATTATTATTATTATTATTATTATTATTATTATTACAACCCAATTAACAATAACATTCATTTCTCATTACTGTCATTTTATAACAAATTAGAATGGAAAAGGATGGGCCATGTTTATTGCAATTTTTCACGTTATTCCAGAGTTGCCGTGAACCCCATAGAAAAACTAACTAAAGAAGAACTAGCTGGATCTGGATTTACTAAAGTTAACGTTTTTTGTGACTAGTCAAATGTTCCTGGCAGCGCAAAAAGTGATGGTTATCTCCTATTGCCTGTTCAAGCATCTGGTAATTATGTAGCTACCATAGGAAATAACTATACACTGTGGTATTGCAGCTAACAAGGCATAAAACTGCATTAGAGACAGCTGGTAAGAAATGTAAACTGGGTTTCAGGAAAGTGGATTTTGGGGCCAAACTGAACGCAAACATTCCCATTTGAAACCAAATGGGAATAAGTAAAGCAACAGAGGGAAAAGAGGAGGCTAAGTTTTCCCTGCCCACAATTTTCATTTTCTAAATCCCCTCTCTCTGTTTTTCTGAGGAAAGTTTTTAAAAAATGTAATGAAACACACATTTCAATACTCATTGGTAGAAAGAGTTAGAATAGTGCTGAAAGAGCAACTAGGGGAAAAATTTCCAACCATGGGGAGGTGCTCTTGTTCCATTCTCCATGCTGAAGGAGCAGGCCCGTAGCCAGGATTTCGTTTTGGGGGGGGGGCTAAAAAATTTTAGCCCCCCCCCCCCCCCCCCCCCGGTAGCACAGTGGTTAAATTAAAATGTTCATTAGATTTAGTGGCTTGCCCACATGTGAAAAGGCCCAGAAGAACTTGGAACCCCAGAGGAAGGAGAGGCAGGGAGCAGAAAGAGGCTCTTCTCGGTGGTGGTGGTGGTGGCAACCTCAGGGCTCTGTGCAGAAGGATGAGGAGCTCCAAGATGATGACGTAGTCTTTCCTGCCACTTAGTCATAGATCCTGTCTCCTGGGTGGTCTCAAAGGTTGCTCACTCACCTAACCCAGTCCCAGTCCCATGTAGTTCCCAAGTGGCTTCATTTAAGGGGCCTTCAACCCCCCCCCCCCCCATCCATTTTAAAAACCTTATGAATGAGGTCAGTTGGAAATTGTGCAAAGTCTTGGTCTAACTTAGAAGCATGGTGTCCCAAATGGCTCATTAATGCTGGGTGCCTCTCTGACATGCTATGCCTGCACTGTTTGGCACATTACATTCAAGAGCAAATCCATTTATTGTAATGTGCACCTTCAAAATTGAGGTGTGCAGTACATTCAAAGTTACATTATACTCAAGTAAATATTGGTATTTGCATAGGAAGTAGTGATATGAAAGAAGTGGTGAAGCATAATGGTCAGAGTGCTGGAGCAGGTAGATCCCGGTTCAGAACCTTCTGATTGGGAAGTTTTTCTTGGGATTTTTGTCTCTTGACTAAACCTTACTAACAGAGAAAAAGGAGAACTATTAAAAACGCTTGTACACTTTGCTGTTGTAGTGTATGATTAACCTGATTTTGAGCAGGGCATTCATTTCCCACTTGAGATAATGCTCTTACAGGTCTTCAACAGAATTAAGGCAATTTGGGTACTTACTACTTCATCACACCAGAGAATGAATCCACTTTAAATCCTATTTCTGCCTTCTGCAGAATTCTGGGGTTTGTAGTTTAGTAAGACTTTTAAGAGCTCCTCTCTAAATTACAAACCCCAGACTTTTGTAGGAGGCAGAAACCGGATTTAAAGTGGATTTACTCTCTAGTGTGATGAGGTTAAAGAATTAATTCCTATTTTTCCAACTGCCACAGAGTGCCCAAATGCAAAAGATACTAGCCAATTCTACATCTATTGATACTTGGCAAAGGAAAAATTGGTCATTAGCTTTATTAGTGAAACTGGTATACCAATTAAGAGTTTGCTCCAAACATAAACAGGCAATTTCAGTCTCTTTAATTTTATTTGTCAGACTACTGGATAAGTGACTTAGTAATATCTGTGTAATAAAAATCAGGAAAAATATTGTATTGTGATATTTAGGACCTGTACACTACACAAAGCTTTTCATATAAACCTTCTCACATTATCTAAACAGAAACAGAAAGGCAGAAACACTGTTTGGAATCAGGGCTGAGACTGTTCCATTAACTGCATGATCTTCAACATCAGTAATTCACCCAGTAAGATAAGTTCACACCTAGGAGGAGTATTTCATAAGAGATGGAAATGTAAATGGCAAACTCGTACTTCAGCCTAATCTTTGCCACAAACTCATTAACTAATACAGACAGCCCATCCATTAGGCTGAATGAGGTTTCCAGGAGAAGTGAATTGTTCTACTTGACTCCTTCTTGGAGGGCCTTTGTCATTGCTGTTTAGCTTTGTATCTCAGTGCTCTCCCTTCATCATTTGCCCCATCTCCCTACTATGCTTCTTTCCTTCTTTCTGCTCTACCCTGCCTCACCTTGACCCCATATTGCCTTCCCATCATCTGCAAAGCATTTTTCAAAGCAGGTACTGATATAGTGTGGCAGACTTGATTTTCTTTTCTTAACACCCCCATCACATATTTTGCTTCCATGTTCTGGTATAAATCTTTTCTATGACCCACTGCATTTTCTGCATGCCTCTCTGCCATGTGAGTCAGAACAGGGAAAGAAATTATGTGGTAGTAGGGCAGTTTTTTTATTTATATATTTATATATTAATTTATTTTGTAAACATAAAAAATAATAATTCGTACATTCAGAAAACTTTCCAAACTTCAGCCCCAGCAATCTCCAAATCTGCACACTTACTATGCCTGTATCCCGATTGCTCCTTTCTCAAATTGGCCATTTCATTATAGTTTTAATGGTTTTTATATGGATTTTATGATGTGACTTAATTGTTTTAAACTGATATATGTATGTATGTTGTGGCATCTAATTTTTGCCAGTCTGTACGCCACCCTGAGTTATCTTCAGGCTAAAAAGGGTGGGATAAAAGTGACGTAAATAAATAAATAAATAAATCCCACATGAAGTACCCAAACCAAATACATGGAGACATATACACAGATTCTATAGCCAAAATTTGTAAAAGGCCAAGACTTCTCGATCTTGAAAGAGCCTGGCGGGAAGAGCTAATTAAAGTGATTTTCAGCCAAATGAAGAAGATCCACACCAGGTTGAAGGCAAAGCAGAAAAGATTTATTCACCCTGCAGAGTGGATGCTATGCACAGCAATAAAATGCTAAAGGTACAAGCATAAACATAAGAATAAAAAACAGATCTTTTTATACCCAGCCAATCAGCGTGCGTGCAATATTTTGGTATAAATACTATTTTAAATGCATAAAATTATTTTTACTGTGTGTAAGATTTTTTCCTCAAAAGAATAAAATTGAAAAGTTGTACTACCTCGTTTTCAGCCCAGGAAACAGCACAGAAAACAACATTATTTGCAAAGAAAATACTGTTTCCTGTGCAGAAAATGTTATTCACACCACAAAGATCTTGGACAGAAATTTTATGCAAAATAAGTTTTAAATTGTGAAGATTCCAATCAATCTAGGATTATCTTTTCATGGTGTCTAGACACTCAGGAAACATGTTTTCCTCCCATTTTTTTAAAAAAAGAATTTCTTTCCACCTCTGTTTAGTTGTCTCTTTGAGTGTAGATGTATCCATCCATAGCACAATGTGTCTAACCAGAAAATGAGTGTCACATGTTGATGCATTTTGTGTGGCACAGAGGAAAGTTTCAGTTGCAACTGTGATGACACTAGATTTCAGTATCATTGCAAGAAGGGGGTTACAACCCAAGCATGTAATGTGCCATCTGTAAAGTAGTTATATTTGTTCATAACACACCTCTGCTTTCAATGGAAGAGGGCTATAGTGCTCTTCTGCAGAATTATAAACAAGTTGTTTTCAGGGGAAATGTACAAGGACACAGAAATGGAGGTGCGCTGGAGTCATGAATTTTATGAAAACGTTGATAGATACAACATTAAAGGCCAGCATCAGCTCACAAATCAGTCTGGTAATGTTCTTTCCTCCAAGCTGGTGTGCAGCATGATTCATAGTGAATTTACTTCTTCATGGCCACTCTGTCCTATAGCATCATTCATCAGTTTATCAGTCATTTGACCCAGAAAACTATCTGGATCATTATTTTTAATGGCATTAAGTAGCACTTTTGTAGCTGTCCCTAGTCTACCCCATATACCTTGTCATCGAGTTTTTTTACTTGCCATGGGGCCAATGGTGAGTAAAATCTTAGGACTTTCAACAAGGTATCTAGTAGACAGCATGGTGTAGTAGCTTGACTGCTGGACTCTGACTTTTGAAACAGGATTTACATTATTGCTGGGCCATGGAAATCCATTGGCAATATTGGCAAATTACATTCTCTCAACTTCAAAGATAGGCAAAGGCAAACTTCCTCTGAACAAATCTTGCCATGATAGGTTAGCTTTTGGGTTGCTGTAACTCAGAAGGCAACAGCTTTGTTGTTTGACTCAGGATATAAAATGTATTGTGTTGGCATTGTAGTCAAGGTTCATCTTGAATATTTACTTATTTATTTTATTTATTTATTTAATGCATTTTTATCCCGCTCTTTTCAGTCCAAAGATGACTCAGGGCGGTGTACAGACCGGCAACAATTAGAATCTATCAACAAATATATAGATTAGAATCTATATATCAATGAATATATCAAAGTAGTGTAATGTACTTTTGTCTTTTGCATTTATATTCTCAGATAATCATCATGGGTGATCACTCATGTCCAAATAGAATGGCTTTCCAAGCGTAGGGTCCGTAGGTGCCTGTAGAGACCTATTCTTGACCTGTATGTTCTTACATAGTGAGTACATCAGTTTCCAAGTGGAAGGCGGGCCCGATCAGGGTTGGCTTGATGTGACTTCTTGATGTGCTGCCTTAAGAAAGGTGCTTCTGTTTCGGTCTGGAGTGAAAATGATCCCATGGGAAATGCCGCGTTAAGAAAGATGCCTTAAATCTGCTTCAGTGGAAGGGTCTTGCTGCCTTAAAGGATGCCTGTTATAAAAAGTGTGCTGGTATCCTTGAAATAGGAGGAATCATTGCCTGCCCATGTAATTGGAATTAAGAGGATGGTTGAGTTAGAAGCTAGAGGAGCAATCTTAGTGTGGTGGGAGTGCGTAAATTATTCATCTTCTTTAAAAACTGAAACCTATGAAACTCCATCCTTTTCCCCATTTTCCTTTGTTTTCTCCAGCTCTTTGTGATGAAGCTCCGTTTTGAATTTTTGTCATCTTTTTTTGTTTCAGTCATCCTAAATAATTTGGTGTCACCAGTAGCCCTGACTGGTAAACTCACCCCATCTCAAAATAATTTACAGATAAAAAAAATAGTGCCAGTTTACGCTGGGGGGGGGGGGGGGGGGGTTATATATATCCATCTATTAGTGGGCTATATTTCAGAGGAAGGATCTGGCAAATCCACTTTCTTGCCTAAAGAAACCATATGAAATTCATGGGGTTGCCATAAGTCAACTGGTACATTCTCTGCCCCTGAATCCCCCCCCCCCCACCCACAGAAATACTAAGCTTCATTGATCCAAAAAAAAAAAAAAAGGTTCAAAACTTGTTTTGGATCTAGGGGGCATTGGTGGTTCGATTCTAAAGTCACTTCTAATATTTTTTAAAAAATAAATCTCAAAACTTTCTGAAACTTCCGAATCGCTTTGTTAATGGCAGACACACATGTGCAGTAGGAAAAAACAGCACTGGCACTGGGGAAACTTCAGGGGATTCTTCCTCCCTCATTTTTAGTCCAATCCTGATGAAACTTGTTACAGTGCTAGAAGACATGGACCACTGTTAGCTCACGCAATTTCATAACCTTTGACATATCAATGGATTTTTTGGCAAATTTTCAAAGTTTTCATAAAATTTTTTTATAAACTGACCTCTTCTTTGGGATCAGGAACATGGTTTCCTGCCAAAGGGAAGGGAATGGGGTCGAAACACATAGGAAAAAACACAGAGCTTTTGGGGCAATTTTATATGCATGAGAGATGTAGTTTCCCAAAGTATTTTAGCAAGCCAGACTCCCTGGTACATCAATCCTAGGGGACTCTAAAGGGAGGGATGAAGGAAGGAATGACTTCAAGTAGTGGGAGAATCGGGGCCGAAACAGCCTTGCTATAGGGAAAAGAAAAACCAGCTTCCCTCTGGGAAATGAATAAGTAAAAGTTCTGAATTGTTATTGCTTCAGAGCAGTCGGTGGCTCCCTGAGAGAGCACATCGCCTCCAGAACTGGGAGATCATGAGTTCGATCCCTGCCAGAGAAATATTTTCAAAGTTTTTATTAAAAACACTTTTAATAATAAAGAAGATCAGTTTATTTTATATTTAGATGAAAACTGCTGCAGATAGCTATTGAGCTATAGGGGTCCTTCAGCCATTTTGGCTACCCCCCCCCCCCCACCTTTCCTGCATGGTTCAAAACTGCTTTGAAAGTCAAAAGTCGGAAGTTTTTTTGTGACATTGATTGATTGATTTATTTATTTAAAACATTTATATTCTGCCCTTCTCGCCCCAAAGGGGAATCAGGGCACCTTTGATCTTTCTGTCACAGCATATATACAGCAAACATTCAATGGAGGGAGAAGAATTCATTATATGCTTACATAAACATTAAAAACATTTATCTCAATATTAAAATACACTGTTTTTAAGGCTCTTCCGAATGAACCTATCCAACCCTAATAAATACACAGACACAATATAAAAACACAGTGTCAAAAGAGGAAAATAAAAACAGAGATTTTGCATTTAAGGAACATATCCCCTCTTTGATGCGATTACAATGGATCAAGTTAACCGAAGATGCTAAATCAGAAAAATAAAACTATAGCTTTCTTGGTAAGAAAACACAGAAGAGGGCACTCTTGGCTAAGCTAAGTACCTATGTTTGCTCCCTTGACTCTCCCTGGTCACTGGCAGTATAAAGCCACAGACCTATCCTAGACTTCCTCATTTCTGAAGGAATGCTTCCAGCCATATACTGGCACTAGCATTGTTCTCTGCAGTTGATCTATTGGGTGCTTACTTGGTTGTGTCAGCAACACTGAAACTTTAATAAGCACACAGTGGAACACTTGCTCAGCCTAACCAGAATGCTTAACAATACAAGGAAAGAGTTGGCCATGCATTTCTCTAGATTAATTCCGTATGATCCTCTTTATGGAATACAGTGATTAGTTTCTGAACGTGGTGTCCTTCATGACCTGAAAATTACCTAAATACATTTCTGTTAGATGAGAGAAGTTACAAAAGCCCCATTCTTTTGAAAATCTTTTAGCCAGCCATCATATATCAAATGTAATCCAGTCAAAATACATAAGTTGTATTTGTCCAAAAATAGAGAGGGGCTGCTGCTTTTAAAGGATTAGAATAAGGTTCCTTGCTGCAGGAAAATTCTTTGGTGAATTTAGAATTAAAATAAAACTCTGTTTATGTAAGTTTTAAAATGAGACGGTCCTCTTCTGTCTGAGCAATGTGTCTGAGCATTGACATTATAAACTGCATCTCACCTTTTTATCTCACAGGTCAGGAATGCCCTGCAGTTTTTCCTTCTCAAGCCAGACATCTCACTTCTAAAAACCAGGAAGATAGGGCTGAACACACTACGACACACAAGTGATTGCATGCTCACACATCTTGAAATATTTACCTTCATCTTTGACTTGTCCCCCTTGTCCCGCTTCGTACAGAAATGTGATCTACAACAATCCTAAAAAGGGCACATATGTGTTGTGTCACCTGTCAACTCATGATAACTTCATGTATTTCATCAAGTTTACATAGGCAAGGAAAACTTAAAAGGTTTTGCCAGTTCCTTCCTCTGAAAGGTAGTCTACAACACCGGGTGCTCATTGACTTTCTTCCACCCAAGGACTAACCAGGATGATCTTGCTTAACTTCCAAGATCACACGCCTTTAGAGCATTTGAAAACAAGATGGTATTCATTTTTATATCAGTGACTGGTCTACATTGCCATATAAAATCCAGATTATCTACTTTGAAGTGGAATATATGGCAGTGTAGACTCATGTACTCCAGTTCAAAGTAGATAATCTTCTTAACTGCTTTGATAATCTGGATTATGAGCTTTGGGTGGGGCAGTGGGTTAAACCCTTGTGCCAGCAGGACTGAAGAGCAACAGGTCAGAGGTTCGAATCTGGTGAGAGTGTGGATAAGCTCCCTCTGTCAGCTCCAGCTCTCCATGCGGGGACATGAGAGAAGCCTCCCACAAGGATGGCAAAACACCAAAACATCCGCATGTCCCCTGGGCAATGTCCTTGCAGATGGCTAAATCTCTCACACCAGAAGTGACTTGCAGTTTCTCAAGTTGCTCCTGACACGAAAAATAAAAAAAATCTGGATTATATCACAGTGTAAAAGGGGGCCAAGAAGCCAATACTTGAATGAGATCCCATCAGTGAATACTGTTGCCTATTATTGATATAAACCATGAGAAAAAGAGTGCTGCAGACATTATTTCCCTCATTTGCAATGCTCTCAGGTCAAAAAGTAGGGGTTTCAGAGGGCAGTGGCATAACTAGAGCGGTTGTATCTATGTCTGGTGATATACGTTCCCGTGCATGCTGAAGGCCTAGAAATTAATGCAGAGCAGATTTTATAACCAAAAGAAAAGGCAAACAAAGCCAGCCTTTCTCAATCGAGTTTACTTCTAGACATTTTGGACCACAACTGCTATGAACTCTCACCTTTGATCTTTCTGTCACCCCTCATCACTGGCATGATTACTAGGGCTGATTGGAGCAATAATCTAAAACATTTGGAGGGCACTGGGTTGGGAAAGTCTATCCAAGAGATGACAGAATTAACCAGTTCAGATTGTTTAGAAAGCAAATGTGCTACTCCAAGGACTCATTCATACGATGCAATTATAGGGGCTATGAGTCCATTTCAACACTTTCCCACTGAAGCCAATAATCTTTTAACTTCTTCAAATTATCTACTTCCAATGTCTTCTTTGTGGTCTCTGTGAATCATGCAAATGGGTTACTCTGCATCTGTGCAAAACAACCTATTTGCATGATTTTACAGATGACCACCCGAAGAAACAGGTAAGCAACCAGTCTTTCTCTCTCTTTCTCTTTTATGTCACTGACATAGAGTTCTTTAACATAGATGTTCTGCCATCATGGTGTGAATGGATCAGATGGCAGATACAAAGTGGAAGAATACAGAACTGGGACTGGACAATCAATCTCTTTGATTTGCATTGTATCTGAGATTTTTCAGAAATGGGCTATACTTCTAGGTGTTTTGTGGGTAAGCATTATTCAAATATAGAGTAGAGTAGAAGAGGCGCACATTAAAGAAGTGAAGAAATTTTAGAAGAATGAGTATAGAATTTTGAGCAGAAGGAAAGTAATTCAGTTTGGCTAACAGAGTGAATTGCTTCCCTTACTTGGCAGTGGGTGATTTGTAAGAAAATCATATCTGTCACATGAGGCGATCTAAGCAATAATTTGAGAATGAAAGATGTAGATGTTAGTAAATAAAAAAATGTATTTTTTTTTGTCCAAAAAAGCCACAGGCTAGGATCCTATCTAGAAGTTATGCTGGCACAAATACACCAGCAGTTGTATTTTTATGAGAGCTTGCATAAGAAAGTATCTATTACCTCCTTACAAAAGCAGTTTTCTTGCACGATGACAGTACCTGGAAACAGTGCATCCCTATGGTTACAATAGCCACAGTTTGATCTGTGGGGTGTATCAGAAGCTCACATATGAATGCTAAGATTGCCCATGGCTTCCTTGCTCACTTCTGACATTTGTCTTAATCATACCAGTAGAATTTTCTACTCCACAGACTCTCAATAAGATATTGGCCAGGCATTGCAGTAGGATAGAGTGATGGATGTGAAACATATAGTTGCATAGGCAGAATAATATGCACATTCAGCATTTCCCACATAGATTTCTCAAAAAAAGAAAAACAAACATAAAGCAAACCCCCTTTAAACAAGTCTGCTCTTGCAATAGTGAATTATCAGAGAGTATCAAATGTTGGAATGATCCTGTGATGGATATTGCAACATTCTTCCCCCAAAACATTGTAATAAGAGTAGCTTGTGATTAAAAGATGGTGCTCACAAAATGTTTTGAATCCAAATTACTAACAAATCTAGAAATGTATGAAGATCCTTATTTGGCATGCTTGGAAGTTCTGGTTCATAACTGATCCTTGACATGAGATCTATCTGAATGTGAAGGATCTATCTGATTAGAATATAAAGTGGATCCTTGGCATCCACTGGGGTTGGTTCCAGTCCCCCTCCTCCTGTGAATACTTATATCTGTGGATGCTCCAGTCCCATTATATATGATGCCATAGTGAAATGGTGCTTCTTATATAAAACTGCAAAATCAAGGATTGTTTTTTGAATGGGGTGGTGGGAGTGGAATCTGTGGCTACAGGGCTGCTCTTGAACAACTTCCAGTTATCATTTCACTGTTGCTATCTTCATCATCATCACTTTCACCACCACCTCCACCATCTTTGTTACACTCCAATCCCTCCCATCCACCAACCATGATAGGGATAATGATGACAGTCCCCTAGCTAGATCATCATCCAGGAGGCAGGGGAAAGGGGAAAGAACTTTGTTGATGCTCTGCCACCCATGCCATTCTGCAAAACATGGATTCTAGGAATTCATAGTAGTGAGAGGAGTATGGGGCTGGGCATGCTTTTTGTAAACACCCCAAAAGACTGAAGATGTTGAAAATTGCATTGTTCTCGTATCACTAATCTGCTTCTACCCTTTCTATTTACACAAGTATAGCAGTATGTTCCCCTTTTTACTCTCATGGTCCTATCCTATGAAATGCTGGGATTTGCAGTTTAAGGAGCAATGACAGGCCCCATCCCTCTCCTCCTTTCATAAGAGCTTGAAGACCTGGTTGTTTAAACAAGCCTTTGAGAATGACTAGTGCTAGCTCAGCCCCAGATATTGTTGAATATGGCCATCTCTTGTTCTACCAATTACCCAGATAACTTCCTCCTATTAGGCCCCGGAAATGAACAGCCATAGACTATACCTATTATTGTTGCCTGACCTTGAGGGAGCTGGGAGCTGGGGGTGGTAACGGCCGACAGGGAGCTCTGGCGTGGGCTGGTCCATGAGGTCACGAAGAGTCGGAGACGACTGAACGAATGAACAACAACAACATTATTGTTGCAGCCTCTTATAGCATTGTACCTTATTTCCCGGGCCCTCTAGAAATTGCACTTGCCTTGGCCCGGCCTTTTTAAATTGCCCAAACAGGAAGGGTTATTTTAAAATATATATGTGCTATTGTGATTTTTTATGTTTACATTGCTTTGTTAGTTTTATGTTTATGTCATTTACTCTGTATGTATTGATGATGTTACTTGGAAACTGCTCTGAGTCCCCTTGGGGAGTTAGAGCGGTATATAAATAAAGTGTTGTTGTTGTTGTTGTTGTTGTTGTTGTTGTTGTTGTTTGGAGTTTTCAACTAGAGTGTCCTAGTGCTTCACCAAACAACAAACTGCCATTCATGTATTTCCTAAGCTGGGTGAACTGATATAATGTGTTGTATATACTCCCCTTTTCTGTGAATCTGTTAAAATCTCAGCCTGTTCTGCTATGAATTACACATTCCCTTAAGCATATAAAGCAAACATATTGACAGATTGTGCTATCACTTGACAGCTCAAAATATTAGACCATCAGTCAATGTCCATAATATGCTGCATAATTCTGGACTTACTTATCCTAGCACGATTTAGCATTCTTCTCAGCTGTCTCTGACTATGCAGTCAAGAATTTGTGAAACCTTTAAATCACACTCTTTTTATTATTATCCTTGGACATTCAAAAATAATTGTATTAATTTATGGCACTGAATGCACCCTTGACCCCTTATCCATTTACATGACAAATCAAACTAAACCTAAGCCCGGAGCATCCCTTCCAACCCAATAATCTATAACTTCAGAAAAATGGTTATAGTAATGTTTCTTTGAGGGTAAAAAATACCTACAAAATGCAACATGGAGTAAGAAGTGTTGGATCAGACCAAAGTCTATCTGGTCCAGTATATTGCTTCAAAAAGTGACAACCATTTATCTCCATGAAATCTGAAACCAGCTTTTTAGTGTAATTTCTGCAACCAGGATTTGGAGACATGCTATCCCTAAATAAAACAGAAGTGAAATATAACCATTTGTTAGACACTGATTGAAGCACTGCTTGAATATCAAGCAAAAAGTGGGTGCTAGAAACAATATCATATGAAAGCTGACATGCACAACCTGAGGATCACAACCAGGTACAGTGAAGACATGTGCCTTTGTGCTTTGCTACCCTACTGCCGAGTATGCATGCCCAATGTGGAACACGCTAAAACAGTGGCTGTGTCTCTTAACAAGACATGCTGCATTGTCACAGGATGTCTACACCTACACCACTGCTGAAATTATACTGTTTAGCTGATATTGCACCACCTGACATTAGCTAGGAAGTAACAGCCAATAATGAAAGGACCAATGCAGTGACATCTCCAGCCCATCCCCTGTTTGGATATCAGTCAGCATGCCAATGCCTTAAATCAAGAAATAGTTTTCTAAGATATACAGAGATACTTGTAGGAACACCTTAGCAAGTGAGAGTCCAAAAGTGGCAGGTTAAAACCCGGAAACTCAAGCCATGGCTGATACCGAATGAGAGACTCCCTCCTGGGCACACAGAAGACTGGGCAACTGTGCTCTGGCACCAGGAGATGCAGAACCAACCTTAAGAAATGAGGCCACAAAGTGGAGTCCACAACATGCGAGTGTAGAGAAGAGCAAACCACAGACCACTTACTACAATGCAGTCTGAGCCCTGCCACGTGCACAACAGAGGACCTTCTTATAGCAACACTAGAGGCACTCCAAGTGGCCAGCTATTGGTCAAAGGACATTTAGTATAATGCCAAGTTTTTAAAAACTTTGTGTTTTTAAAATACATTACAACTGTACCTTTAGTTTGCTTCTCATACGATAAATAAAATAGCCACTAATAGCTTTGTCCTCCATGAATAATCTATCACCTTTTAAAGCTGTCCAAACAGGTAGGTGATGGCATCATTGTCCTCTTAATATAATGAATTCCATGATTGGATATGGACTGTGTGAAAAATTGCTTCCTTTTAATTACCCCGAGTTAAGACACAAATCCTGGACCAAGGAAAGAAAAATGCCAGTTCCCTGGCTAAAATGTGCCTCCAAAGAAAACAAGAGTGATGTGGTAGCACATTCACTAGCTTCAACAAGAATGAATCATGCTCACATAAACCAGATGTTGGGAAGATGGGTTGGGCCAGGCTTCTGGTTGCTCCAAGAGCTAGAAAACAGAAATGAGGTCAGGTTTAGAACATCACGTATTGAAGCAGATTGTGAACTAACTGTCCTTACAGTAAAGGGCACAGGCAGATTTCAGTAGATTTCAAAACTGTAATTGGAACTGAAACACTGTTATTCAACCCTTATGCCTATCCTTCACATAGCTACAAATGACAATTCATCCTTTGGTTTCTTATTTGTATGGGCTAATTCATACTATAAATACATTCATTCCACACACAAGTTATCCAACTTGCCACTGACCTCTATCAACCCACCTAAGGTCCAGATTGTGCCACTTCATTAGAATTACTCAGAATCTTATAAAAATGATCCAAGATAAGAATCAATCACTATATATGTAAGAGCAGGGATTGAAGCGAATGTGTCCCTTATTAAGTTCTGTATGACACATTTGTGGTTTTTGGGCATGTTCAAGTCATTTCCAAATTATGGTGATTCTAAGGTGGCTCTATCACAGGGTTTTCTGCAGTTAAAAGTGTGTGACTTGTCTAAGGTCACCCAGTGGGTTTTCATGGTTGAGAAGGGATTCAAACCCTAAACTCATAACAGTAAATAAAGAACAACATTCAAAAACAGGGGAATTCCAGACAAGAAACAATCGCCTCCAACAAAGGATCCCCCCAGGCAGTAAGAAGCCAGACCTTGAAACTGCTAGGCCATTAAATGCTAATCAAGGTGGCTAATTGCAACAGTCACACCTACCTCAAACAGAGAAGAGTTCTTTCTCCCACCCTGCACATTCCATAAACCCCATTTTCCTAGTTTCCAACAGACTTCACACCCTCTGAGGATGCCTGCCATAGATGCAGGTGAAATGTCAAGAGAGAATGCTTCTGGAACATGGCCATACAGCCTGGAAAACTCACAACAACCCAGATTCAAAACCTGTTTTCCAGATTTGTAGTCCAATGCTCAGATCATTACACCACACTGGTTCCTTGCAGGACAGAGTTCATTACTCATTTGTGGACTATTGAACTCAGACTTTGGTAACACAACTGGTTTATTAACATGATTACATCTACCTCCCTGATAGGGCTCTAAACATAAAGAGTTTTCCTAGGTGAAGCAATGAGGGATTTCTATACATTATTACATTTTCTTGGAAAAAAATTGATACATAGTGAGAAACCGATCCAACTAGGCTTCACTGCCACCATTTCCAGAATGAAGTAGGTAAATTGGAGACTGAGCAGGCTTAACTTTCATGTACCGTATGCCTACTAAATTATTATTTTATACACAACAAGATTAGTACACTGCAAACAAGATCATTTGTATTCCCAAGTGTCTAGGACTGTGTGATGTATCAGTCAATAATGCGTTCAGATCTGAGTAGGGTGGCCTTGTGCAGCTGACAGATGGTAATTTTGTCAGCGCCAATTGTTTTTAAGTACTGACCAAGGTCTTTAGGCACTGTACCCAGTGTGCCAATCACCACTGGGACCACCTTTATTGGCTTGTGCCAGTCTATCTTTAAATCCTCATATCGTGTCAGCTTTTGCTTACTACTACTACTACTGCTACTACTGTTTCTTTTAAAAATACACATACAAAATTATCCTCTCTATCTTTTCAATCTGCCTAACAGGATGAAGGTTTAAATGCAAGTATTCATCTTCACTTAAAAGCAGGCCCACTGAATCAGTAGCATTTACATAAATATTGCTCTCAATTTCACACTTGATTCAATGGGTATTCTCTAGCTGGGATCACAAATCAGATTCACGTGTTACATCCTTGTGAAAAACGCTCTGTGTTACTTTTATTACATTTCTCTGAATGTGACCTATATTCTCAGCCCATCACACAACCATCATTTCACACCTTTCAATCCCCAAGGCAAGATGCAGACAGTGCTTTGCTTCACAAATGCATACATTTGGAAAGCTTGTGATAGATTTCTGAGGAAATAACACAGGCACATATTCATGTAAGCAATTTACAAATATAGATGAATATCTCTTGTCCTTTTATATCAGATGGTCAGATTTAGAACTTTATTACATGAAGCTGCTGTTCCATGGCAGTCACATGATTACAGATAGAAGATTCATACTAGGATGAGCACCTTCATTATCCAATTGTGCCAATTTGCTAAACTGGGTCCTACAATTATACTTCTGCAAACTCTTGTAATTCAATCCTCCTACTGCTTTATTGTGTGTGTATATGTGTGTAGGTGTGTGTGTGACAGCAATATTGCAGTTTCAGTAATGATTTTTAAAAAGGACAAATATAACTAAAAATATTAAATAAACACAGAGCTCGGGAATAGCATGGGGGAGGTTGGAGAATGGGAGAGGAAGACGAGGATCCCAGCCCATGATGTCATTTCGCTGCTGGCATCCCAGCGCAGATGCAGAACAGACCCATCACACAAGATAGGTGATGGGAACATTGCAATACTGTGAGCTACTGATGGGTTTAGCCCATCAAAAGTGGGTAACAGGTTAATTGAAGTCCGGCAATGGCATGTGCAAGGCATTGTGTGACACAGGTTCAGTCCAGCTTCAGTGCTGGTTTGCCTGCCTTGTGTGATAAAGTCATACATTTTTCCATTTCTGCAGAATGCATTTATCACACACATTTCCACAATATGTACATTAATGATTAAGGGTGCATTTGTACTGCAGAATCAATGCAATTTGACACCACTTTAACTGTCATGGCTCAATGCTAATAAATCAAGGGAGTTGTAGTTTGGTTAGTCACTGGCACTTTTTGTCTGAGAAGGCTAAAGACATTGTAACACTCCAGTCTCCATGATCCTATAGCATAGAGCAGGGGTCAAACTAAGGCCCGAGGGCCAGATGCAGCCCTCAAAGGTCATTTACCCGGCCCTCACTCAGGGTCAACCTAAATCTGAAACTACTGGAAAGCACACAACAACAACAACAACAATATCTCATCAGCCAAAAACAGGCCCACACTTCCCATTGAAATACGAATAAGTTTATATTTGTTAAAATTGTTCTTCATTTTAATTATTGTATTGTTTTTGTGGGTTTTTTGCACTACAAATAAGATACCTGTATGTGCAATGTGCATAGGAATTCATTCATGTTTGTTTGTTTTTCAAATTATAATCCGGCCCTCCAACAGTTTGAGGGACTGTGACCTGGCCCTCTGTTTTAAAAGTTTGTGGACCCCTGGCATAGAGCCATGGATTTGGAGCAGTATCAAGTTCTGTAGATGGATTCTAACACACTGTTTCTCATGTATACAGCTTTGTACATATTTTACCCATTATTGAAAATATGCTTGCACATTTTAAATACATATATTTTACCCCTTTATGTTTGTAAAAAAGTTTTGTATGTACAGTAGAGTCTCACTTATTCAACATAAACGGGCCGGCAGAACATTGGATAAGTGAAAATGTTGGATAATAAAGAGGGATTAAGGAAAAGCCTATTAAACATCAAACTACTACCAAAACATTCATGTAGAAATAGAAAAAGCAGTTCAATACACGGTAACATTATGTAGTAATTACTGTATTTACAAAGTTAGCACCCAAATATTGCAATGTATTGAAACAGCTGTGGATCCAGGTGGGAGGCAAACTACGTTGGCTAATACAGAATGTTGGATGAGCAAAGGTTGGGTAAGCGAGACTCTACTGTATTTTATTTATGTGAAATATATGGCAATCTTTGAAAGTTCTTACATTTCTGAGATATGATGCATTCTGTTTCACATTATTTTGATGTGGCTCTCAAAACCATCAAAATAATCTTCCATGCCAAATGAACTAGAACAGTGGCTCTCAACCTGTGGGTTCGCAGATGTTTTGGCCTTCAACTCCCAGAAATCCTAACAGAAGGTAAATTGGCTGGGATTTCTGGGAGTTGTAGGCCAAAACACCTGGGGGGCCACAGGTTGAGAACCATTGGACTAGAAGCAATGCTGCAGCTGCTATGAAGAAAACTATCTGACTTTTTTAAAAGACAGCTAAACATTTACAGGTTTGCGCTTCACTTTTGATAACTTGTTTTTCAAACACTGTAGAGAGTTGTGATGGGAAAAGAGGAGGGTGTCATTGACTGTACTTCAGAATTATTTCTTGAAGCATGCTGGGCACTGTAATCTAGAAAAGTAACTTTTCCCAAGTTCTGTTATTAGTTCATTCCCAGAATTAACTTTTTGTTGCAAGTGTGTAGATCAGTGGTTCCCAACCTTTTTTTGACCAGGGACTATTTGACCTGGGACCACTTTGACCAGGGACCACTCTTCAACATTAGTACCAAAAGGGTTACAAATCAGTTTTTGGTCAACTTTAGATTCGGTTTGGTTATTTGGGGTGGTGATTCAGAAAATTGCACTGGATAGACCACATCAGCTCTAGTTTCTGATACAGCACATATGCCATCCAGTTGTCGCTATCTGCTTGCCCACAGAAAACCATATTTAATAAGCCTTGGCACTATAAGAGGGTTTTGTGAGATGAGTTCCTATCATTGCTACAATGTATTAATGGTGAGGGCGCAGACCATATTTTAGTTCTTGCAGACTGCTGGCTGTCCATGGATCGCGGATTGGAAACCACTGGTGTAGACTTAGCTTTACACATTTTCTTTCAAAGGGCAACACACATACAGACACAAATACATTCTCATTATGCTTTATTAAAAGAAGTACCTCCAAGCAAGCTCCACTATTCCAATACATTTGGATACCAGGTGTTTGCCTTTGGTCAACTTGCAAAGTTATCTTTACCTGCCATCATTCATATAAAATTCTCTTTCTAGCCTCTTGAGCCCTTCTGATCTTCATGGATCACCTGTAACAGCCACCCCACCCCGTGCCGCATCCTATTTACCTCTCTGCATTACCCTCACTGCTTAACATATCCAAGGCTGCCAATGAGATTGACAAAAGCTGTTTATTAACAGATGGGGAGGAGGTATGAGTAAAGTGAGAGAACTAATAGCAGTCATCAGCCGAGGCTCTGGTAGGGAATGGAGATCTGCAGCCAAATGCCAGCTTGGGTAAATCAACATATATCAGAGGACTTTACCAAAGGAATAGCATTTTACACTTCACTGGAATCTGGCCCAGAAGCACAGTGATTAATATCACAAATAATTTATCCAACAGGGCTGTGCACATCATTATTTATTTCATTGGTAACGATAATGTCTCAGCAGTATAGAAAGCTGGCATGGTCTTCTGTCTTCAATCTTGCGCCACTTCATTCCTCTGACACTCATGAGCTCATCTGAACACATTGAGCAGAAACCAGCCAAAGCTAGAGGCTCAGTGTATCTGTCTGAGAACAAGGCCCACAATGGCAGGTCAAAGGCACCTAGCCTAGGAAACAATCATAGCCAGACCTTGCAAGGAAGGAGTGACAGGTGAAATAGTTACCTGGAATATATTACATGGAGAAGGAAATGAGGATGCTGGTCCCAATTCAAGGTAATGTAACAAGTGGGACTGGGAACAATGGCAGTGTCCTGGTGTAAGGAATAACAGTTACCTGAACCTCTGAAGATGCCAGCCACAAATGCCGTGAAACATCAGGAGAGAATGCTACTTTAGTTATTGATCAGATCAGAAGTAAATTGAGAATACTTATAATGTATAAAAATTACAAAGTTAAAAACTTGGCATTATGCTAAATGTCTTTTGACCAGAAGCTGGCCACTTGGAGTGCCTCTGATGTCACTGTAAGAAGGTCCTCCATTGTGCATGCGGCAGGGCTCAGACCGCTGAACTATAACGCTATGTGACAAAGTTTGACAAAAAATTGTTCCTGGTTTGAAAATGTTATTTCTTGTTTAATTGTGATGTACTTACTTTGAAAGTAGTCGTTATACTCCAGAAACATCGTTTTTGTGGCTGCCACAAACTATGTTGAATTGGCCGAGACTCTATGAGATATTCATTGAAAAACTATAGCATTGTGCTGCAGAATGTCCCACATAAACAAAGTTTTTGCATTTTAAAACTTTTCTGTTTTCATTATAGAACCAATTAAGAAATGACATTTATAACCGAGTAACAAAAAATGGGTTACATAGTATAATCAGATAAAGCTTTAAAAGGAAGTTATTCAATTTGCCTACTGAGAAAGAATTTGGATCCCCATACGACAAAGTAATGACATGGATATATATGCATGCATGCATCCTTGCTCACATATCCACTACGAAAGTAGAATATTTTTCAAGCTATGGAAGTAAAGCTCACTAAAATGGAGTTAACTTATAGCCCCAAATTTTATTTTATAGCTAGAATTTATACCCAACTCTTTAGCCTTCTCATATAAAAGTAATTAGATGTATAAATAAGATAATATATAATATAAAAGACTAATATTAAAATGTGAGTAAAACATAATGCAAAAAAAGGTAATCAAAAATATGAGTCCAAATTTGTAATACATGCCCCTTTTGAAATCCCATTGAGGGTGTTTTCTGCATTTTTAACATCGATGTATGATGCTAGGAAATCTTATAAAATAATAAATCCAGAAGATATGCTTTGGTGCGGAGTTTAAAATAACTCAAAAACACATACATTCAGATAAGCATCTTTCCTAGATCTGACTACAACTAAACTTGGAAACAGCAATGTAATTCATTACATTCAATTATCCATCTTATTCCCCATGAAAATAGAAGAAATTCAAGGTACACAAAGCAGTTTCTTAAAGTTAACACGAGTCCATTGTGATCCCTGGACAGATAATTTTTTTTGCCTTGCTCTTCTGATCTATAAAATGGCATTGCTTTAAACCCACAGTTATCACCATTGCCCAAGTCTTGTTAAAAGCTTCATTGGTTCCAAGTAGTATGATCTCGGTCACCCTGCAGCCAATCTCTCTGACTTTTATCATTAATGGAAACTTGGCCATTAAAAGGAAAACTGGGGAGTGAGGGCAAAAAAGTGCATTTTATTGAAATAGCTGCCCCTTCAACTCTGAGGCACATATAATATCGCTCCTCATTGTCCCTTCCTATGAAAAGGAAGAGACGGTACAGAAAGCTGTAATGGACAACAATGGATGTATACATTGGTTTCCGGAGAACCAGGAATGAGAAGTGCATTGTTGGCTTCAGTACTGAGGGAAAAGATGAGAGATTTTTGTAATCAGCTGGAAAAAAATGTGGTTGAATGACACTTATTATTCTTTTTGGACATATACTTCAGTTCACTTTGGCAAGCTAGTTAACCACATGGCTCAGCATCTGGGCCTTTTCAGAGCCGATTCTGTACCTGACACTTGCAATTATTCACAGACATATTGCTAGCATTCAAACCTACGACCTATTTCCTTCATTTCTAAAATCTCTTCTTTTTTTAGTGAAAGTCTTCTTTCTTAGGGGATTTTCCTTATTCCCTTATTTTTGCAGCTCTCTAGTTCATCACATTCCTTTCTCAAAACCTGTTCAAATGTAAGCATTCAGTCATAAACTGTGGTGTTTGAAATCCTGTTTAGAAACCATGATGACAGCCTTTATTGATTCATATAAGTTTCATTGCCTCGCTCTCTTTCTGAGATGCGCACATATTAAGTAGCTGTGATCATCTGTTTGTACTGATTATAAAGTATTTTGATACAATTATTGATAAACCCAGCACAACAAGGAATAATTCAAAGTGTGTTGGCAGACAGGTCTAAGGAGTAATGAAAGGCTTTTCTTTGGGATGCAGATTCAAAGAACATTTTAATACAATTCCCTGGGTTGTTGTTTATTCGTTCACTTGCTTCTGACTCTTTATGATCTCATGGACCAGCCCATGCCAGAGTTCCGTCAGCCGTCACCACCCTCAGCTCCTTCAAGGTCAAGCCAGTCACTTCAGGGATACCATCTGACCTTTTTGCCCTTGGTCAGCCCCTCTTCCTTTTTTCTTCCATTTTCTCCAACGTCATTCTCTTCTCCAAGCTTTCCTGTCTTCTCATTATGTGGCCAAAGTACTTCGTCGTTGCCTCTAATATCCTTCCCTCCAGTGAGCAGTTGGGTTTTATTTCCTGGAATATGCACTGGTTGGATCTTCTCATAGTCCAAGGCACTCTCAAAATTTTCCTCCAACACCACAGTTCAAAGGCATCTATCTTCCTTGGCTCAGCCTTCCTTATGGTCCAGCTCTCACATCCATAGGGTTGCTACCGGGAATACCATTGCTTTAACTATGTGGATATTCGTTGCCAATGTGATGTGCCTACTCTTCACTATTTTATTGAGATCAGTCATTGCTCTCCTCATAAGAAGTAAATGCTGGGCATTTGTCACAAGTGATAAATTCAAAGACATCACAATAACCACCTTATCATACAGAGGAGTCCCGTGTGGTGAAATGGAAAGTGTGGTGAAACGACAGGGGCAAGGCACCACTCCCACATCATACAGGGGAAGCATTGTTTGCTGGCTCCATTGGAGTCAGCACAACACGGGAAAGTTCCCATGTTTGGGGGGAAGCATCCAAAGACATGTGACTGCTGGCTTTGGGCTCCATTCCTGAAGAAGGCTTGAAGGTTCCTAGGATACACTTTAGTAAGTGTGATGAAGTTATTAATAACAGTAATAAAAATGATCTTACAACACTTTAGACCAGTGGTTCTCAACTTGTAAGTCCCCAGGTGTTTTGGCCTACAACTTCCAGAAATCCCAACCAGTTAACCAGCTGTTAGGATTTCTGGGAGTTGAAGGCCAAAACATCTGGGGATCCACAGGTTGAGAACCAATGCCTTAGACATTACTATGAATCTGTAGAATTAATAATTTGTCATCACCTTAACTGCTCAATGCTATGGGATCCTGGGAATTATAGTTTTACAAGGTCTTTAGGGTTCTCTGCTAAAGAGTGCCCATGTCTCACTAAATCACAACTCCCATAATTCCATAACATTGAGCCATGGCACATTATCACAGCAGATAATCCACATTATATGCTTTGAACTGGATTATATGAGTCTACACTTCGATATAATCCATTTCAAAGCAGGTAATCTGGATTTTATATGACAGTGCAGAAGGGACCTAAAATGATTCTGATTATTTAGTCTTGAGTTAACTTGTATTGCTATGAATGAGATTAAGGTTAACAATCAATTTGTTAAAATTTCAACAATGACTTTAAAGTAATTTTTTTACTTAAATGGTTAAACTCCAACAACACTATTTCAGAATAACAATTACCATTTCCCATTACTTTAATTTGCTTCCAGCCCATTTTTAGTAATTTAAGGCCAAATTTTCCTGTAATGACTCAATACTTTAACTATCACATTAGCTAATGAATTAATTTTATAAAATCTCCTTAACGGTTGAACATTAAAAAATTAATTCCCTTTAACATTTCAGCATTTATGTTAGTGTTAACAGGAACACTAAGCTTTGGGTTAGACATGATTAACTCCTTCCCGCACCCCGAATGAATTCACAGGGATCAGAACAACCAATTTTCTTTGGATTCAGGCCATAAAGTTCAGGAGAGAGCTCTGTATTCTTTTAAAAGTCTCATCTTCAAAGACCAAGTGTTAATAGCTGAACACTTCATGAGATTTTATCGTTTTTTATTCCAAACCTTGAGAAGAATAATTTGGAAATGTGGTCTATCATCAAAATCCTAAGGTTCTAGTATTTGAAATTCAGATTTTAGCAGTAATTTTAAAAACAACACCTTGCTTAATCATTTGCTGTCATGAGATGTCAGTCGTTTCTGGCAGTTAACATAAAAGTGGATGCTATTCATTCTTCCAAGAATTGCCTGAACTATTTGACATTCTGAAAACGCAACACACAAATGATGCGCTCCCTGGTGGCTACCGCTCAGATAATGGAACAGTACCTAAAATACAATAAAATACATTAAAATAGTAATGTAATTTTTAAAAAATAAACAATTTATGATGTTAAAAGTATGAAACATTAAAAATATTAAAATGTTTTAAAACTTTAGCAATACTTTAAAATCCCAATCCCGCTGGTTTTGGAGGTTATAAATGGCTGATGGTAGAGAAATGTTCGGATTTGCCAAACAGGGAAACAGGGATGGAGAAATCCTCTTCTCTCTAGGGAGTTCTAGATTCTAGGAGCAGCTACTGAGATAGTGTGTAGTTTCCTTTCTGTCTTTTTAAAACAAGCATTAGAGTTGTTCGTGGAATTAGTTTATCTCATTTCCTTAATTTCTTTTGGTCCTTTGGGAGCACGGAACTGGAAGGCCCCTCCTGGTACGAAAATCAGTTCAACATAAAAGCAAGCGAGACGGGGTCCTGGCTCCTGGTCTGCATTTCAACATCACAGTTTAATCGTTTTTCATTCCTGGAAAACTACTCTCCTCTTCCAGGAGGTCATTGCTCTTCCTTACCTGGAAGTGGGAAACCCCCTTAAAATGCCTTGGAGACTGCATGGCTGGCTGGTGTGGTGTAGACTGGGAGAGAAAGTGCACATGCCTGCAGCTGAACGTCTGCCAGAACCTGCTTCCTTGCCTTGGAAAGAGAGTGCATATGTGGCGTGCAGGCCCAGAAAGTGTGGGTGCCTGCCAATGCCTGCAGCCGAGCACCTCCTTTAGAGTAAGAAACATAACTTGTTGCCTACTTGCCTTGGAAATAAAGTGTGTGAGTGGCGTGCAGGCCCAAAAAGCATGCATGCCTGCCAGTGTCTGCAGCCAAACACATCCTCTAGTGTAGAAACAGCAGATAAGAAGAAGCCTCCTTAAAGTGCTCACCAGGTAGGGGAGCCTGGGTGGGAAGCACCCCCCCTCTCCATAATGGGCCGATAGAAAATGGATCTTTTGGCACCCCAGAGTGAAAATAGATATCTGCCCTCCCAATTTTGGGAGGGTCCCAAAAATGGTTTGGTCCCCTCCTGAAATCCAGGACATGAAATGGGTCAAGTTTTATCCGGAATACACTACTTTAACAAGCAAAGACCATGAGTTGGATTAGGATTGCAGCAATGTAGATGGGAGGACTGCACCCCCACCTCAACACTGATCAGAATTTTTAATTTGAAAACTACTCCTCAAGAGGTTTCTTGAAATACATTACTTCCTTGTTACTTGGATTTCGGGATCACCGTATTGTAGGCTTTGCAATACAGGACATTCCTTCCATACATGCCAATCTGCTCCTCATTGTACTTCCAAACATATTTTCTTCTTTGCAAGTTCTGTGCAAATTAATATGTAAATTATACACAATGATTTTGGTCCCTATGTGCTGTTGTGTGAATGTAAAAATAAATGAGAAATTTTTTGGAAACGTATGTTGTTATCTTACTATATCAAAAGATATACAGTGTCCCCATGTATTTCATTATTACAATTTATGTATGTGTCCATCTCTCTTATAAAGAGCAGCTTTAACCTCTGGTTTGCTAGAAAGATTGAATTACTGTGTTGCAAAATGACGTATATATCTAAAAATGTTTGAAAAGCTCTGATTTAGAGGGAAGAAGTAATGTGGCTACGCTTAACGCTGTATCCTAATTCTCCCATGTGATTCTTCCCTCAAGAATTTGGCAAGTGAGTGGGGAAATAGGAAGGCAAACTGGGAATATGGGCATGGAAAATTAGTGTATGGAAGAAGAGTTAAGTAACCCATTGTAACTACTGACTCCCTCCTATAAGTTCTTCCCACACTTATGTAAGAATTATGATACAAATGAAGTGCATGCATCCCAAGCCAAGGAATTACTAAACCGGGTAATGACTCTACTGAATCTAGAATTTCAGAGCATGCTATCTGCTCTGAAAAAAGTTTCAAGAAAAGCAGTGTGCAATATGCATAGATTCCAGTTGAAATAGTCGATGAATTGATGCCAAAAGGGTGAATAATTGTTGACCTTATTTTAAAACATCTAGTGTTTCCCAACTCACATTTTACAATCCATGAAGCATTTTGCTTGGGTGAGGTGGGAAGGAGAGGAAAGAAATGAACGGCATGTAAAAGAAATTAATGGACCTCAGTAAATTTAGGGGCTGTTGGCAACTCAGCTTTCCATGTTGTAATAAAAATGGTTTATTGGGCTAACGTTATTCAGTACAGAAGCTAAGGCTATTCCAAATCTCTTCACAGTAACCTGGGCAGTTTGGAGGAGCACAGAGGGCTGATCCCAGTCACTCTCCAGTCCAAGGCTTGAATTTCTGCCTGGGTGTAAGGGTTGAAAGTACAAAAGTAAACATCTTTCCTTTCATTTAGCCCTATTTATTTTCCACAGTTTCCGTCTGCACTGCCGTCCCTCTCATGTCCCCAGAGCACTAGAACCCATTTATTTCCTGCCTGCTTTCCTGAAATGGAGCTAATGTACCCCAGAAGGCTTAGAGGCACTGTCGGTTGTAGGCAGAAAAGCACTCAGAAAAGATTTCAGGGCCATTTGTTGTCAGGCCAAGAAAATAAACAGCCTCAGGATTTCACAAATGGAAGTGAGAAGGCTGAGAGGAAACTCTGTAAGGAGGAGAAATTGATATCTTGGCAGATGGCAAATCTTACACCAAGCTGGGTGGGGATGTAGCAACCATGTGGAGAACCAAGGCTTTCAAAAACAAAAAAAATAAACTAATACAAGTCAATCTGTGGATTAATACAAGGAAGAGAGTCCATTTCTCAGAGGCTCACAATTCATACTCATAGGCAGTTTATATGTATGCTTCATTCTCTAGAACATATTGTGCTCAAAGTAGTTCTCATGCACTCCCTCGCCATAAAATAACTAATTAGAACACAGTGACACTAGAACAGAGAATCTCAAACTTCCTAATGCCGTGACCCCTTAATACAGTTCCCCATGTTGTGGTGACCCCCCAACCATAAAATTATTTTTGTTGCTCCTTCATAACAGTAATTTTGCTATCATTAATTGTAATGTAAACATCTGGATATGTAGAATGTATTTTCATTCACTGGACTAAATTTGGCACAAATACATGATACGCTTAAATTTGAATACTGGTGGAGTTGAGGAGGAATTGTCATTTGGGAGTTGTAGTTGCTGGCATTCATAGTTCACCTGCACTCAAAGAGCATTCTGAACTCCACCAACAATGGAATTGAACCAAACTTGGCACACAGACCTCCCATGACCAACAGAAAATACTGGAAGGATTTGGTGGGCATTGACCTTGAGTTTTGGAGTTGTGCTTCACCTACATCCAGAGAGCACTGTGGACTCAAACAATGATGGATCTGGACCAAACTTGGCACGAATACTCAGTATGCTCAAATGTGAACACTGGTGGAGTTTGGGGAAAATAGACCTTGACATTAGAGAGTTGTAGTTGCTGGGATTTATAGTTCACCTACAAGCAAAGAGAATTCTGAACCCCACCAATAGAATTGGGTTAAACTTCCCACACGGAACCCCTATGTCTTGAAGGGACTCAGTGGCACAAGCCTTCCTCCAGCCTCACACATTCTCCCTCACTCACGACTGCTCTCCCCTCCTTGCTTGGAGCCTCAGAAACAGCTCTCCCCTTGGATTGAGAGGCTGGCTGAGAGGCTGACCAGTCACAGCAGAGGAGGGCTTTTGGTGGGAGGATTCGCCGTCTGTTTCTAAAAAGGAAAAGAAAGACAGGTGGAGAGATCTTTAGCCTTCTCTGCCAAAGGGGTCCCTAATACATTTTCTAATGGTCTTTGACTGGCCCTGGAAATGACCAAATTCACCCTGCTGAAAGTGCTGCAGTGCCATATCAATGTCCACATGGCCTGGTGACACTGAGACCAAAACAGATTGATGGGAGGTGACATGAGCCAGCATCTAGAGAAGTCTTAAGGGTTTTTTAATGGACCTTAAAAATGCTCTTGACAGCTTCAATCATACTTTTTATTGATTTAAGTGTTTGTCTGTATGTATATCTGTTTTTCTGTTTTAGTTTTTTAAAAGCTGTCTTGAATCCCAGAACTGGTGGTGATGACAATAACAACAACGATGATGACATTGCCAAAGAAATCAGCAACACTGTTGACTATGCATGCTCGGATCCTGAACAATGATCTTACTGGAAAAGTGTGTGATCTAATCTGTTACCAAAAATGACACAAGACCTTTGGAGGTTTGCAGTATTTTCAATGGTATCACTGTTTGTCATATATACAGTATATAACAAATGAGCTAATGGGAGAAATCCCTACCCTGAAGAAAAGATTAGATCACCTGGATGAAAAAATGCCAACACTGAGGCATTACACCACATAATAAAACCTTCCATAAAACAGAAAGCTTTTAAAGTTGCTCTATAAAACAGCATCAAAATACTCTTTTCAAGTGTTTTTTTTTTGTGGGGAGGCATGCCTACTAGACAATGCACAGTACCCCCATGTTTATTATTGCCACAGAAAAATATCAGCCGCCTCTCAGCAATTCCCAATGATCCTAAATAAGCAAGTTGAAATCCAACAGCTCTGAAGGTTTGTAGGTTGGAAAATGTTGGCTTCTATCTTGTGTAGAAGAATGCTGTATTGTGTATTTAAACAAACTCAGTTGTGTTCCATTCACATGGGGTTTCTCAGGAGGCCATTCCATAAGAAGATGAAAGTGGGGGAAATTGTCTACTTATAATAGCATTCCGTTCCATATATATATATATATATATATATATATATATATATATATATATATGGTAATATATTCACCCCCATCACATGCGATGTACTTTTGTCCATTTCAGCATTCTGAGCTATTGCATGGAGAAGTGTAGTCCCTGCCCATTCTGCATTTTTCTTCTGCCTTTTTCAAAGGGAAACCTCACAATTGCAGAAGTCCAAAAAGTAGATTTTTTTTTAAAAAAAAAAAAAAGGAGAGGGGGAACAGCCACAGCTAAGTGGTGATATATTGAAACTGCTGAATTCCTGAAGAAAGAATGCTACTTGTATGATGAAGGGTTAGAGGAAGTGTAAGAAAGTGAGAAAAAGAAACAGTAGACCTACTATATGTTAGTAAAATGTGTAAATAATGCTTTGAGTGGCTCACAGAAGAGGAAACAAGTGCCAGAGGAGGAAGAAAACCAGCAAACTTCTAAAGCTAACATCTTGGTGTGTAGATTAATCTTTGCTGTATAGCAGATTTTTAAAATGTCAAAATACTAATTTTGTTGGAATTACCCATAAATACAGGTTTATTTTATCAATAATTTACATTTTTATTTCTGTGAGGGGTTCTGTAGGCAGGTCTAGTACACCGCTTTGCCCGGGGATCTATAATATTATTAGGATGCCCCTCTAGTGCAAGATTGCTGTTGCTGTATGCCTTCAAGACATTTCTGAGTTATTGTGACCGTAAGGTGAATCTATCACAGGGTTTCCTTGGCAAGATTTGTTCAGAGAGGGGTTGTCTTTGAGAAAGTATGACTTGCCAAGATCACCAAGTCAGTTTTCATGTCAGAGCAGGGAAACCCGTGTCTTCAGAGTCATAACCCAGCACTTTAACCATGCATTATGATGGCACTCATGTAGGATTATAGACTGTTTTCATTATAAAAACAGTATAATTATGTAGTGTGAATGGGGCCCTGGTTGATCAACATTATCCGTTGTTATGGGTTTATTTTAACAACTTTTAATTTTCTTCTCTTTTTGGAAGATCCATGTGCTTCTGCCAGAATATGCCATTATTATCTGAGCACCAATTATTTTAAAAACAAAGCCCCACTTATCTCCTGAAATAAATACTATTGGACGCTTGAGAGATTCCTTGTATTTTTGAGAATCTGCACAAAATTTAGATTTTTTAGGAATAGGGCCTTGAGAGAAAACCTTTCTATGTAATCCCTAAGGCACAGGAAATGCAATGCTGACGATATATATGGTTGAGAAACAAGCATTTTACTAGCTGGCACCACATTCTGAAATGTATGCAATAACGTTCTCTTGTACAGAAACATGTTGTATCTGTATATGCACACATGCATAGCATAAAAGGAAAAATGTAGAATAAGCTGCTGTGAAAAAGTGCAATTATTTAATAAAATGAATTTTTCTAGTAACATCCCCTTACTTCTAGAGCTCTTTCTTTTTCCCCTTTTCCTACTCTTACCAGATCACAGCCCTTCAGTAGTAAGTGCTGTTTCCCCACATCTGTGGATGTAATAATACAATATTACACACATGAAATGGTATAGAAATTCTATCTATATAAAATGATAGTGTATATGGATGATGGCAATTTCCCGCTTTTAATATACACAGACAAAAAATTAAATGGGGGAAATGTGTGAATGACCTTCATCCAGCTATCTCATCATGTCGAGGATCTAAGAGAGAAAAAATAAGCAGAACCACCCTATTATTTACTGCCACGGTTAGAGGATCACAGCTTGATTGAGTCTGAATTGATGTTTTTATATGTGCATGTGTTTTATTTTATTATATTTTATATTGCGTTCACATTTATAGGCACTTTGTGCCATCTGTAAGCTGCCCCAAGACCCTACAAGGAGATGGTGGCAGGATATAAGAATAAAGGTATTATTGCTATTGTTATTGTTATTATTGCTATTATTATTATTATTATTATTATTATTATTATTATTAGCTCAGCTGATCAGCAGTGAGTTTTTTTCCCTTTAAAATAATGTAGTCCAGTTAATCATGCAACTAGCATCAGGGAATGCATATACAGTAGAGTCTCGCTTATTCAATCCTCACTCATCCAACGTTCTGTATTGTCCAACACAGTCTGCCCCTCACCAGCTGTTTCAATACATTGCAATATTTTGATGCTAAATTCTGAAATACCATAATTACTACATAATGTCACCATGTATTGAACTGCTTTTCCTGTCAATTTATTGTAAAACATGATGTTTTGGTGCTTAATTTGTAAAATCATAACGTAATTTGACATTTAATAGGCTTTTCCTTAATATCTCCTTATTATCCATCAGTTTTGCTTATCCAACGTTCTGCAGGCCCATTTATGTTGGATAAGTGAGAATCTACTGTAGTAGTATAGACATTACTCTATGAATTTTATAGCATAAAGGACGGGTCTGTTTTATTATTATTTTCCCTCTCCCTCTCCCTCTCCCATTTTTTCTAGCATCATGTCTTTTTGGACTGTAAGCTCCAGAGGAAAGACAATGTTCTCTTGTTCTTGTTGATGGGTAGCACTCTTTAGGAGTCTTTTCAAGTGTAGAGTATAAATGCTACAGGTAAACTGAGAAATAGATTAATATGATCTCTCCTTATTTGTGATTCAGTAATTGTTGTGTTAAAGTTTTAAAAACACACACATGATATCCTGCATTTGTTCTTGCCTGCCTCATTTATTTTCTCACTATTGGACAGCTTATAGTTTTTGTTTATTTTTATAATTGAGAATTTCTATTTCTCACCTCTATTATTTGTAGAAGCTAAAGTTTGACCCTACAAATCTCAGATTTTAACTCTTTTCAAGGTTTCAAGGTTTCCTCTCACTGCTTCTTCCTCTCATCCTTTCAGGACAGTCCTTTTCACAAAATGGTTTTTGATGTATTGTTGGAGGCTTTTATGGCTGGAATCACTGGGTTGGGTTGTTGTAGATTTTTTGGGCTGTATGGCCATGTTCTAGAAGCATTCTCTCCTGACATTTTGCCTGCATCTATGGCAAGCATCCTCAGAGGTTGTGAGGTCTGTTGGAGACTAGGCAAGTGAGGTTGCCTCCAACAGACAAGAGTTCTTTCTCCCACTCCAGATATTCCACAGATATATAAACCTCACTTGCCTAGCTTCCAACAGACCTCACAATCTCTGAGGATGCCTGCCACAGATGCAGGTGAAACTTCAGGAGATAATGCTTCTAGAATATGGCCATACAGCCCGAAAAACCTACAACAACCCAAAATGGTTTTTATTTTGTCATGTTTGGGTGCAGTTTTGTGAATGCAATGTTATTTTAAAAATGAATGGGCAGGAAAACAACAACTACAAAAAGCCCTCCTACAATTCTGGGAAGATGAGGTAAACACAACTGGAAAGTAGCTGACAGTCAGGGATAAAAGCAAAATGAAATGAAATGTGACAAGATTAGACATCTTCTCTGGGATGTCTACTCACCACGTTTCACAAAAACTCTACAAATATGTTCTGGGAATAATATCATATTCATAAACCACATGTAAGTAAAAGTACAGTATATGGATGCAATAGAAATAAACAAAGGACGTCCAAACATCACATGGCCAGACTAATCCATCACAGCACCAATCTATAATATGATAGATATTCCTAGGAATAGTGTCCTTAGAAACATACTAGGATGGAGTCATCCATCTCCACCACCTCCTCCTTGGAGGATGGAGGTGGAGATGGATGACTTCAACCTAAATGATAACACGAGTGATTGCTGGTCTGATTCAAACTGCAACAGGGGTCCTGCTATTGCTTGTTGGACTAGAGCAATGTTTATCAAATTTTGCTCCTCCAGGTGTTTTGAGCTTCAGCTCCCAGAAATCCCAGCCAGCTTACCAGCTATGAGGAACTGCGGGAGCTGAAGTCCAAAACATCTGTAGGAGCACAGTTTGAGAAGCTCTGCACTAGAGCAAACTGATGAGAGGAGGTGGAAAGGCCAGCTGCTTCCAAGAAACAGGAGAACAGCCCCACGTTGTTTGCAGCAGCTGCTTCCCAGTAAGTAGAGATTTGAGAGGTTGACCCAATATTCACTGCATTTTACCATAATAACAGTGTTCATGCAGACATATCTCCCATATAGAATTCTTGCCCTATTCCCTTTGTGTATGTGCATGTGTATTTTTAATCATCTGATTCGAAAGTGACTGTACAATGAAGAGACAATCCTATATATTCATACATGGAATTAAGTCCCACTAAGGTCATTGGGGTTTGGTTCAATGCAAATGGATTTAGAGTTGTAGCCTAAAAATATGTATGATTTCTGAGGCTCATAGCAATAAAAAGCTTCTGTGTTTTCCTAATGGAACTGTGATCATAAAACATATGAATATTACAAAAGGTTAGTCCATTAAGCTGCCAGGTTGAGCCTGGCAGCTTTTCTTGACTAATGAATGGGGCCCAGGAAAGGAGTGACAGCGAAGAGTGAAGTTGGCCATTATTTCTCAAGCCTCCAACAGTGACTGTACTGCTGTCAAAGTAGTGTAGTACATATTCTGCTTCCTTTAGCATTCTTTGGGCATGTTAGCATAAAGTACACAGATGATCCAATTATGCCTTTCTGCAACGGCATCTTATTTTGCTAATGCTTACAAATTAATGGTGTCTATCAACCTCACCTCCACACCCTGCTGCACGAGAGGCAACACAGGTAGCATTTTAAGTCCCATGCATTTTATAGTTTACATTACTTAAATACAGAAACAACCCCTAGTACAAACAGTTGGCACATCTCTCATCATCTCTTGTCAAGTCAATAGGAAAATGGAACTACATGGGGGAATGCAAAACACTGATTCTGCAAGGTAGTCATTTACTAACCAAACTGTTATTTATTCCTTGCAATTTACTGTTGAAAATTTTATTTCTGGGTTGCCATCAGTGTACAAAAGCTTAAGTGCTTGCTCAATTGATCACTATGCATCTTCCCAAATCACTTGCTTTAGTTTGTATACCAAAGCTATAAGAACTCTTATCACCATTACCATTTCTGTCATTGATTTCAAAACCTAAATCATTATATCCTCATTTCCTGGTTCAATAAAGGAAATATGTAAACCTCCAGTATATTCACCTCTGACAACCATGGGAACTACACAGGCTTATTTTCTAATATCCGTTTTTAAGTCTCCAGTGTCATATTTAGAGGTCACATAAATGCAGCTCAATGCTATGGAATCCTATGGAATATGCAGACGAATTCAACCAGAGAAGTCAGCCATAGCAGAGCACCTGATGAACCAACCTGGACACAACATATTATTTGAGAACTCTGAAATGCTGAGAAGCCGTTGAAATCCACACACATGTGGACAATTTCAACAGAAAGGAGGAAACAATGAAAATGAACAAAATCTGGCTACCAATATTTTTAAAACTCTAAAATCAGGACAGTAAATAGTGAGCAACACTCAAAAACAGGGGAATTCCAGACAAGAAACAATCAGGGTCAGTTAATAATCTCCCAACAAAGGATTGTCCTAGGCTGGAAGCAGCCAGGCTTTGAAGCCGAAAGGCCATTCAATGCTAATCAAGATGGTCAACTGCAACATTCACACTTGTCTCCAACAGACAAGAATTCTTTCTCCCACCCTGGACATTCCACAGATATACAAACCCAATTTTCCTGGTTTTCAACAGATTTCATAACCTCTGAGAATATCTGCCACAGATGTCGGCAAAATGTCAGGGGAGAATGCTTCTGGAACATGGCCATACAGCCCAGAAATTCACAGCAATTGAGGGATTCTGGTCATGAAAGCCTTTGATAACACAATGCATTCTGAGTTCTACACCTTCCAGCTGTCCTGATTTGCCAGGGAATATCCTAATTATTTTTCTCATCCTACCTTTTCACCGGTTTAACATGTTTCTGTTCTTTCTCCTCCTTTCCAATTTTGTTCTCAGCTTACTCCAATGGCTGCAAAATGAATTCAGAGACCAAAAGTGGTTTTCATTCAATGAAGCAGAGAGCCAGCAAAAAGCAAAATGCTCTAGCTTTTTAAAAGTTTGGGTGTTCTTCCTCACTCATATTTTGGCAATCTTGATCACATTCTGATACTGTTTGACCTTATGTGTCCCAGGATTTAATCTATGAACCATTCAAAGTTATGCCATAATTTGCAAATATGTATCACATGCTAACTGTAAGAAAAAATATAGAGATTTTTAACAAGAGTAGGAAAAAAGTTAGATGTATTTCCCCCAGGGTTTTTTTTTTTTTAAAAAAGCTCTTCTAAAAGGCATTTTAAAATCCCAGTGTTGTTTTTTTGATAGCACACTAACCCAAGGACTTTAAAATAAATGGAACTTAGGGAGTAAGACTGAATCTGTTAGCTTTCCTTGAAAAAATGACGAGAGAGAAATTTAACTAGGCAGATAAAGTGTGGCGCTTTTGAGCCCTGCAGCTACTCATTCCTTCCTTTATATTGGGAGCCGCCCAAATATTTCTGGTTTAAAAGAGTGTCTTCCTAGCAGCCCAAATAACTGGCTCTTTTTTGGGCCCTATGCTTGCTCTTTAGCAGTGTTTTCTTATATCCATAGCAGCTTTTTGCATGTCAGGAGTGACTTGAGAAAGTTCAAGTCATTTCTAGTGTGAGAGAATTGGCCGTCTGCAAGGATGCTGCCCAGGGGACACTCGGATGTTTGCTGTTTTACCATCCTTGCGAGCAGCTTAGCAGCTGAAGATGAAGGAAACCAAGAAGAGTTTTAAAGTGTAGTTATTTATGTATATTTTAAATATTTGTCACAGCTTTAGTCAGGGTCACAGTGGGAGCACAAAATGTGACAAGAAGTCAAAGCTGTGGTTTGAGACAGGGACTAAGGGATCTGCCTTCCATTTTAAGGTTACTGGATACAGAGACTCTAGAAGAGGAACTCGAAACCCGAAGCAGCGATTTAAGAAGGAGAGAGGTTTTGTTTTCTTATGATGTCATTTGAGAGTAAAATATGGAATTTTATTCACAGGAGAAGAATGCCATCTTATGAATAGGATTGTTCCATTTTCTCCTCATTTCACTGTGGTTGATGTCCCAAACCAACGGAATTATATCAGTTGTAACAAGTAACATTGTAACATTTGGGGCTAACAAAGAGATAATGACAGATTTCCTGTTTCCTAATATAACAAGTGGTAATCTCATTACCAGTCATTAGATCCTATCATTAGATTACACCTAAGTGTAACATTCATTCACTACTTCTAAAATAATGTTTTGGGTAATTATTGGCCATAATTATTAGCCTTTTTAATTATCATTGCTGCTATTATTATTATTATTATTATTATTATTAGTAGTAGTAGTAGTACTCCTTTCATAAGTCTCTAAAAGTGGCACTTCATAAATACAGAGTCAGGAAGTAGTGACATGGATGAGAAATTAACTTATTCAAAGTTTTTAAAAAGTTACTTTTTGAGCTAAACATGTACCATCATTTCCTGCCTATATGGTACATGTTTAGCTCAGGAAATCTGAGAGCTGTTGCTGTAAAAAGTAATTTTTCCAAGCACTGGATTCATCTCTACCTTAGTCTGTAGGTAAGAGCCCCTTTCCTTGTGCCAATGCAATGCCTCATGTAGATTGCGGTCCAATTGGAATTAGACACAGAAGCTTCAGATTAGTTTCTTACATTTTTGTTGTTGTTATTACATGCCTTCTGTAGACACTTACAGAAACCCTTTCACAGGCTTTTCTTGACAATATTTCATCAGAGTGCTGCATGATTGCCTTTTTGTGACAATGAGAAAGTTTTATTTGCCCAAGGTCATCCCACTGATTTTTGTGGCTCAAGGGGAATACAAACCTTTGTGTTCTAGAGTCCTAGGATGCATCCACATTGCAGAATTAATGCAGTGTGACAGCACTTTAGTTGCCTTGGCTCAGTGCTATGGAAACTTGGTATCTGTAATTTGATGAGAAATAAAAGGTACCTCGCAAAATTACAAATACCAGGTTTCCATAGCATTGAGCCAAGTGCTGTCACGCTGCATTAATTCTACAGTGTAGATGCACCCTTAGTCCAAAGCTGAAACTACTACACTGTTCTGGCTCCATTTCTTATCGTACACCTGTAGAGGCATTTTCTTTGCACTGCTAAAGCCTCAGATTCCATTTCTCATCTGAAGACACAAACAACTTCCACTTCAGGTCCTATTCCCTCCCCACCCCCCTTTACAATACCTGCAAACAGATTAAAAACAGAGTTACATCACATTGGAAGACCTTGCAGGTCTTTAAGTAATGATGATATACAGTTCTCTTCCCAGGTTGCAGCTGGAGATGATCAAATGATGCTTAGATGGATGTCAAATATTTTTTACTTAGCTGAAAACATTTGTAGGTACACCGAACAGCAGCAATTTTTGCTCACAGATGTGCAGTCTCGAGCACATCTCAGACCCTATTTGTCATTTTTTTCTGTTTCTACCATATTTCTTTTAGTTCTCCTTTCCAGCCAATTATTCTGTTGCCCATATTTTTCTTTGGGATCTGCTCATGTTCTTGGAACAATCATACACACCAATATTCAACATCAGTCAGCATTTCTAACCTCTTCAAGTAACATTCCTCTGCTGTAGGAATGATGGAAGAAGGGCTCCAAGCAATACGTCAGCTCCATTCTGGAAGGGTACCAAAGAAAGGAGGCTTTCCCGGGCACAGGAAAAATCTAGGCAGATTATTTTTGTATGGCTCTGGTTTTTTCCAGCTTGATGAATAAATATTAGGCCATTAATGTACCATAAGCATTGCTCATTTTCCTTTAATTCTATATATCATGAGACATTACTTCGTTACAATCCAATGCACTTACACGTCGATCTATCCAGTGCCTTTTATACCACGTTTCTTAACTATAATAAATGAGGTCACTTTTTGTTTTGGCTGGAGAAAACTGTTGGTTAGCTGCCCACTCCTGGCATGATAATCCTTGAAAAACTAGCCAATAATTATGGCCTACTTCAGTGATGAATTGTCACCAGAATAGGTTTTTAATGGGTGTACTATTATAGAGTAATAGAGTTGGCTATGACAATTTCTGTTTGCAACATTTCTCAAACCAGACAATGAACAACCACGGGCCAGAAAACATTTGAAGTGAGCCCCATTCCTTATTTAAAATGCATCTCTCCCCAACTTTCACTTTCTTTTATATAAATAGCTTTTTAAAAAGATTTCTAATTTATACTTCCATCTAATGATTCTCACGGCAGGTTGCACACTGAAAGGGGATGTCTTTTGGGATATATCCGCACTGCAAAATTATAGCAGTTTAACACTACATTAATTACCACGAGTCAATTTTATGGAATTCTGGGACTTGTAGTGTTTTCCCATTTTTTATTTGAGAAAAAAATTACAGTTATATAGACATATACTATACATTTCCCCCTCTTTTATTTTCTTTCACCCCTGTGCTCCCCTTCACCAGAGACATCTCATCTTCTAAAGTCCCACCAAAAGTTCAATTCTTCATTTGGAGGTAAATGCACGTCTTCTTTTTCCAATACTTTTTATTTAAAAATTCTCCAAATATTTTATTTATTATTTATTTATTTACGGCATTTATAGCGCACCTTTCTCAGCCCTCAGACGATTCAAGGCGGGTTACAGATTGGCAACTGTTCTATGACATACATTAATTTTTTAAAAAAACCAACCCCAAGTTTCGGGTGTGGGTTCTTTTTCTTTCTTTCTCTCTCTCTCAATCTCTCTCTCTCTCTTTCCTTTTTCTTCTACTGGCCATATCTTTATATTTTCCTACTTTTCTATACAAACTCAATGTTCCCCCTCTTTTATTGTATCTGAAAAACTTAATAAAATATATATTTAAAAATACAATTGAAACAATCCACATAACAATATAAAACATATAAAAACATTAAAACATCAGTGTTCCCCTGTTAAAATACTTTCCAAGTCATTTTTTTCATAATCCCTTCTTCACTTTTAAGTTTGATGCTAGCTTATCATTCAATGCCATTTTCCAGATTTCTTTATACCGTTCATTAATTTGTATTTTCGTTTCTCCTTTCCAATATTTTGCAATTAATAATCTAGCTGCATGTCTATTAATTTTCCCCTCTTGTCTTTTCCATCTTCTCTTTTAATTAAAAGTAATATCTCTACTGGATTCCTTCGAATTTTAATATTCATATTATTTTCTATTTCCCTTATAAACAATTCCCTAAAATCTTTTACATATTTGCAATCCCACCACATATGCCTGTAGGTTCCAATTTCCTGGCACCCTCTCCAACATTTTTCATTATTGTTCTTATTCATAATGTTTAACCTTCTTGGTGTTAAATGCCACTTGTGACTTGTTTTGTGAGATATTTAGGCTTATTTATCCAAGAACAATAAATTATTGGATTTCATGACAATGAAAGTGATGTCAAACTTGTCTTAACCAGTCCGCTAAGATGTACTAATGCACATATCTATGTTCATTGGGATCACTCTGGTTTTGAGCCCTGCATAGGATATACAGCTTCAAACTGCATTGTAACATCTGTGTAGAATTGTCCATAGTTTTACAAATTATTTTGCCTTCTCTGTCAAAGAGCGCTGTGTCTCATCAAACTACAGCTCCCAGGATTCCATAGTACTGAGTCATGGCAGTTAAAGTGTTGTCAAACTGCATTAATTCTACAGTGTAGGTGCACCCTTGATCTACAATCCTATATCCATGTACTATATCCAGGGGAAAAACTCTTCTGAATGTTGTGGAACATAGTTCTAAGAAAACATTTTAAGATTTTGCCATTGGTGAATTTGTGGCTGAGGTGGAGTTTTAACTGTGATATAGATACAGACATAATTTAGTCTTCCAAGCTATTATATCTGTATCTATATCATCTGGATCTGTTGATGGATTTTATCACACGAATCTGCTATTCTACTTCAGTTGCATTATCATTAAGAGCAGATCCATACCATATAGATATCATATAGAGTACCCTCAATATCACTTCTCTTTATTAGCACAATTGTACTGATTTGCTAATGTGAGCATACTTCTGTCTGCCCTCCCAACCCTGCCTTCCTGTATTACTGCTGTTTCTTAATTTGCCTTCCTGTACTACTGCTGTGTCTTAATTTTAATTTTTGTGCAATTGCACAATTTCAACATTTAACAAAGGCAAATATAAATACAAAATATGAAATAAAAGGAAAACAGCCCATATGGGAATAGTGAGGGGGAAAGGAGGCATATCCTTTGCCCTTGTGTCACTTTATTGCTGGCATACTGGCACAGAAGTGGAAGGGCTTCATTACACAAAGACACATGATGAGAACATATTGGGGTTGGGATTTATTGATGGGTTTTAACCATTAATAGCTAGGGAGAAAGAATCACATGAAGGAGGCAGACTGGTAGCAGGATGCATATGTCGCTATGGTCCCAATAACACAATGCCATGTGCACCCCACTACAGGTGTACCTTCTCCTCATTGTTCTCCATCCTTGCAATGCCTCTAATGACGAATTTCTACATCTTTCTGTATTCTAAAGGGAGTATTTACTCAATCCTACTTGAATTTTTCATTTGTGTGGGAGTTCTGCATTTCCAAATAAAGAAGACATGTAAAGAATCTGTATGTTGTTTGTCACTGCCTGAAATCTATTAATACAATAACCCAGTTTGTACTGCTTAAGAAATACGATTAGGCATTTTGCCTGCAGCCGTTGATGAGGAGTCTTCCCAGTTACCAGTCGCAAATGAATTCAAAGAGAACTAAAGATATAGGCTGACAAGAAGTGTTAGTTTACCATCTGTCCTCCCAGAGTTCTTTGGCAACAATACACCACATAGGCTGGTGCTTTAAAATAAACCAAATAGTTGTGGCATACGGGCAGAGAGATCTTTTCAAAGCAGTGCTTCAATGAGCAGCAGGAAAAATGGAGATTGTTAATGTGCGGAAGTATAGTTTTTGGAAGCGTTTGTGAATATTCAGCCAAGTACTTGGGTACTTTCTTATTTTTTTCTTTAGTCTTTAAATGTTCTCATGCTCCAGATCCAGGTTTGAAGGAGATGTGCTTTGCCAAGGATCTGTTCACTCCCTTGAAATTTTTACTTCTAATATAGAGCTTAAGTGCAGACATTTTATTCCAATGATGTTTGTGTTTTGGGACTAGCAATGGGTATTGCTCTTGAAATGAAGAAAGCTTTCTTGAGGTGAAATGGCTCTGTTTCTGCTATTAGCCATCAGAATACTTTTTAAAAACCATCAAATGCATGTCTGCTTTGAAGTAAATCCCATTGTGGCAACCTGCAGAATTTTAAATGTTGGACTGAAATTCACACCAATCTTGACCAGCAACACCATCAGTGAGAATATCATCTATCTACACCAGTGGTTCCCAAGCTTTTTTTGACCAGGGACCACTTGACCAGGGACCATTTGACTAGGGACCACTGTCCAACATTAGTACCAAAAGGGTTACAAATCAGTTTTTGGTCGCGTATAGATTCGGTTTGGGGTGCTGATTCAGAAAATGGCATTGGCTAGACAACATTACCTCTAGTTTCTTATACAAAACATATGTCATGGTCAGTGACAGGGAAGGAGTGTCAAGCGGCACGAAAGGAGCAGAAATAATAAAATAAAATAAAATAAAAGAGCAAGGAGGCTTGCTGACCAGATTTTTGTCCTTACGGCCCACTGGTGGTCCGCAGCCCACAGGTTCATAACTACTGATCTACACACTAGAACAGCCATGACTCAATGTGAATGAATTATGGAAGTTGTAGTTTTACAAGGTCTTTAGTCTTTTCTGATATTAAATCTTGGTGCCTCCCAAGATTCAATAGCATTGAACCATGACAATTAAAGTGGCATTAAATCATTTCATTGTGGTATAGATGAGATGGTCCCTAAGAATATCTTGAGTGGCCCAGTGAAGGATGTCAGAAAGTAACACAAAATTGCCACAGAACATAAAATGTTAATAACCAATTGCTTACTTTTTCAGCTAGAGAGACAAGACTCAATAATAAAGAAATGTCTGATGACAGAATAAAACCGGGCTTGGATTTTAACTTTCTCATATGCTTCTCCTGATGGTTGTGAACTGTGATTTTTCTTCTTAAACCATTCAAGTAGTTAGAATGATATAAACATTTCATAAACAGAGAAAAAACACTGTGACTTCACCTAGTAGTGAAGCCCCCTCATTTTTCAGCTTTCAAGAACACATGAACTGAAAAGAGGTTACACTGCAATTCTGGCTAATAATTCATGTCTTTGAAAAAAAAATACTTTCTTGGAATGTAATTGTGAAACTGGAGACAATGACTTTTTTGATGGATGTGCGTGCTGACTAGATGATTCTAAGGATTTCTTCACATGACCATACAGTTGTAGTGGCAATCACCAGTGAAAGGGAAGGTATGGGGGGGGGGGGACTTGTGGCACACCGCATTTGCTCCCTCCTTCCCCATGACATGGTGGGGACAGGACAGGTTAAGTTAGCACTCTGTCCCCATCAGATGGTAGAAAGGGGAAAAGGGAAGGGTGATTAACTGTAGCAGAACTACCCAAACTATACTTTCCTCCCCATTGTGGTGGGGGATGCGCCTTTCGGTACTTCTACCCCATTTTGGAAGGAATGTGGGTGGCACATGGCAGGCTCCATCCTTGCTGCACAACAAAGTGCCAAAATGGGGTAGAAATGCCCCATGTGAAGATCTGGCAGGAGCTGTAGAAGAAAGTTCCGAAGGAGATTTAGGGATATTTAAAATTCTATCATGACTGCAATCCCACAAATTTATTCAGATATTGGAAATAAATCTCATTGTATCTGGAGGGGTTTTCTTCCTAGAAACCATGTTAATGATTGAAGGTTTGCCCTGTCTTTTCATGTCCAAATTTCAATTCAGGGAAAAGTTGGCACCACATTTACTATCAATGGCTTGCAAAATACATTATATCAACAAGGCAGGGCATGACCCAAGTCAAAACACAATAGCCTCATAAACAAAATATTAGTTAAGGCATCAAATGTAATTGTATTTGTATTCAGGTGATGTTAAGAGCATGCACTGATTTATGATCTATCAAGCACCACCAGATTTCCTGGCTCTGCTCTATAGATACGAATGGGGTGGCTGAACAGATAAACAGACAGTGAAATTACGTTGAAAATTACATGGCATCAAGACCGCAACATATCTTTAGACTCATTAAAATATTGCACCAATGTGTGTGTGTTTTCTCGAACAGTTCAAGCATTCTATTTTATAATATGAAAATCAACAACAAGAGGAATTGTCCTATTAAATATGCAGTTTCAGTGTGCTGCATCTTTAATTTTGCAGCTCAACAGTCCTTAGCAGCAATACCAAATAATAAAAGTTGAGAGACAACATTCTTTTTATTTTGTTCTTCATTCTGGTATCATAGTATCAACAAATGGTAAAGGACCTTATTGTAGGATGGTAGAACTGCAGAATGCAATGGAAGCTGGAAGGGGATGTAATCTTTCCCCCTTGCATCTCTAGTGTGCCCCCAAAACCTAGACTTGGATGACTGGGGTATCCTACACAGCCAGTTTTCAGATGGTAAGGATTGCCAAAAAAAAAAAAAAAAAAAAAAAAAAAAGAGAGAGAGAGAGAGAGAGAGATAGAAGATTTTTTTCTTTCTTCTTTATGCCAGTATGGTGTTGGATTTATGCATCCTGATTAAAATAAATAATGTTAGTGAACAGGTCGACTTAGGGATCTACTCTAGTACTTGAATAAACCGTGAAATGGAATAAACAAAACTCTGAAAAAAAGAAGAAACAAGGTGCCTGGGAAAACAAAGACAAAAAATGCTGAATATATTGTTGAAGGCTTTCATGACCAGAATCACTGGGTTGTTGTAGGTTTTTCGGGCTGTAGAGCCATGTTCTAGAAGCATTGTCTCCTGATGTTTTGCCTGCATCTGTGTCAGTCATCCTGAGGTTGTGAGGTCTCACAACCTCTGAGGATGTCTGACACAGATGCAGGCGAAATGTCAGGAGCGAATGCTTCTAGAACATGGCCATACAGCCCGAAAAACCTACGACAAGCCAATCCTGAATATGTATATGTAGAGAAATGAGGGTCTCATTTTTAAAGGAAGAATTCATGTTTTAAACTGCAATGTATATATGTATAATCCGAGGGCAGGTTTTAAGGCCAAACTTATGGATTTTGATATTGTCTATGGATAAGTCAAGTATCATTCTGTGGAGGGAGGGAAGTGGTAAAGCCACGTTAGGGGGCTAGCCACCAGTAGCTTTTACCTGGTTGCTTAGGGATTTTCCTATACAAACAAGAAAGGCAATACCTGAATTTATAAAACCAAACACATGCATGGAACCAGGCATGCTTAAGACTGCTGATCCTGAACACATTTTTAAGGAAATAGGTCTCACTCATTGATTCCAGCTGAGATTGTTTTGAAGTCCACTTTCGTAGAATCTTCATAATGCGTCTTAAATATTCCATAAGGAAACAAGCAGAGAAGTAACAGGCCAATTTTGCAAGTGCCTGGAGGAAAAGCAAAGAAGGAAGGAAGGAGAAGAATTGTAATGGTAAACGAAAACACCTTGTATTGCATAATAGGCAAAATGGCCAGTTTGTGCTCCAAAACTTCTGGATTTTTATGTAAAAGTATATCAAGATGAAGTCAGAAGTAGTGTTGATTGTGATGAGTCCTTCACATCCATGGTGCAATGCTGGCTTCTGAATCTGCCATAGGTTCAACGTTACAAGCCTATTTAGCCATTAGCCTTGCCCCAAATGCTTTCAGTATGCCATTGCCAATATAAAATACATTTGCATTAATATCACATATATTAAAATATTAATATATTAATATAATATATTAATATAATATATTAATATATTAAAATAACAGCAACAAAATAATTGCAAAACTTCTTCATGGAGATGGTGATATAAGAATTAACAACATGGTGCCCAAAACACTTCCCACTGTGCTGGCAAAGTTGGAATATTTGTGATCCCCCTCCTGATTAATTATTTTTCTTGCACTCCATGTGGATCCAGAAACAATCTGAAGAACTAAAGATGGTTGTGGCTAGTTACCAGAACTTCAGTTTGAAATATTAATAATAATAATAATAATAATAATAATTTATTTGTACCCCACCCCATCTCCCCGAAGGGACTTGGGGTGGCTCACAAAAACACTCAAGGGGCCGCACATAAAAATAAAATTACATAACACCAAAACAATATATAGATTAACTAAATACAAACAATGGACATCAATTGATAAAATTAAGATGATAAAATTTATAATACACAGTCAAACCTGTGTGTTATTGGGCTTCCTCAATCACAAACTAAAGTGCCAAGCTACATTGATTGATGTCTCACATATTTATACATGGCTATCATATCTCCTCTTCTTCAGGCTAAACATGCCCAGCTCTTTAAGCTGTTCCTCATAGGGCTTGTTCTCCAGACCCTTGATCATTTTAGTCGCCCTCCTCTGGACACATTCCAGCTTATCAACATCTATATTCAATTGTGGTGCCCAGGATTGGACACAATATTCCAGGTGTGGTCTAACCAAGGCAGAATAGAGGGGTAGCATGACTTCCTTGGATCTTGACACTATGCTCCTAGTGATGCAGGCTAAAATCCCATTGGCTTTTTTTGCCGCCGCATCACATTGTTGGCTCATGTTTAACTTTTTGCTCACAAGGACTCCAAGATCTTTTTCACATACTGCTCTTGAGCCACGCGTCCCCCATTCTGTTACATTTTCAAGTAACCTTTCAAGGAACATCTGCCCATTTGGAAGTTAGAAGTTTTGCATTAAAGAAGGTTTTTAAAATCAAATTAGAGGTGCTGTGGTTTTAGCGTTGAATAAGTTTTTAACCAGTTTTAAGGATTTTAACTGTTAAGTTTTAAATCAAACCATTGATGTTTAATTCTATTTTAATGTTTGTATATTTTTGGATTCTAAATTGTATTGGAATGCTCTTAATGTAAGCTGCTTTGAGTCTCCTTTGTGGGGGGAAAAGAGGGTATAAATAACCACAACCACAAAAAACAAACAAACAAATAAACAAAAAACAACAGCAATGTTGGATCGAAACAATGAAAAGCAAGGAAAGGAAAATCCTGCCCCGTGAATGCCTCCAATGTCATTCCAGCTGAGGGTCCAATTATTTGGTGTAGGCGTTAGGGGTATCCAAATGCTGGTTATTTTGAAATTTAGAATCCAATTTATTGGGAGTAGGGGAGTGGGGGATGAGATTCACAAGGCATTTTTAAAGAAATAATTGCCAACCATCAACAAACCTCCGCCCGGTGCCTCCTCTCCTCCTGGGTGCCATCTGTCTGCTGCAGTAAATGAAGCCTCAAAAAGCCCCACTGAGCAGAAGCAGCAGCATTTTAATTATAAGCCAAATTCACCAAGATGGCTATCTCACTATAACTCATCATCACTCAACAGTGGAAAGGATTTGTGGGGGGGAAATAAAGGGAAGTCCCCTTTCACTATTCAGAATGCACCCACTGTGTTATCAAATGAGTCTTCAGGCTTGGTGGCGGGGAGAAATTTGCATAATCTCACAGTAAATAAAATCTTGCATTTGAAAAACCCTTTGCTTTAATAAGGGCTACAGCTGGACCCTATCCTTATGTCACCACAGTGGCACGATAGCCTTCTGTGATTGGTTCTTTCCCCTTGGTAATTGGAATTATGACACCGCATATGCTTGACCCCATCCAAAAAGAGGCTGTGAAGCAATCAGGGAAAGAGGGGCACATCAAGTTTTCAAACATACACAACATTGGTGTATAACTCTTCATATGGCCCATCAGGTTATTTATTTGGGAAGACAACATGTTTTAGAAATATCAACATGCTTTTATTATCATATAATAAAGTGTGGAGCAAGAAAACTCCTGCATTTTGGAATCTGTTATTCAGTGTCTGAGAATAATTCCTCAAGCAGAATGGGCAAAATAAAGGAATAATGATAATACCAGGGCCTCATCAGAGGGGGCAATTTTGGCATCCTACTATGCTTCCACCCTGTTTTGGATGTAAAACCCCACATTGGTCATCACACAACATTATGTGACTTCCGGTGGAGGCTCTTCCCCCAACTTGACCACAATGGAGTCAGCATGGGTCCTTGACAGAAGGGCGATGCTTCCCACGTGTGAGGACAGAAGTGTAACCCAGAGGGAGCTGCACATAGGATGTCAGATTCATCTTGCTGCCCGCTCTGTCTGGTGGTGAAGTGGGACGCTTTGCCTGGCCTTCATGATGAGTTTGTAGTCAGCTTTTGTCTTTTTGTTGACTGACAACTCCCATCAACCATATGTAGCATGGGCATTATTTATGATGGGAACTGAAGTCCAAATATCTCTAGAAGGTCCCCTCTCTGGCTTAAACAATTTAATGGATGCCTGTGTAGAAAAGTGTGGAAGCATAAACCAAGGAGAACCAGGTTCCAATATGTACCTAGCTGTTCCTTAGGGTGCATCTACTTACTATCTAATGCAGTTCAAAACTAGCTTCACATTGTGGTGGCCAGACAAGAAACTCCCACAAAAGTGCACCCTTAATATGCATCAGTGGTTTGTGTAACCACCATCCTCAAACGGGTTCCAGCATTTTCTATGTAATCATCTGCACAGCAGAACCACTTACTTCAATATATGCTTGAAACTCCACTAATAAATGGTAAGAGTAGATGGAGTCTTAGACAGCCATGGCTGGCCCAGTCATTATTTCTCAGGCTAATTTTGTCCTATGGGATCTGTGAGGATATAATAGTATAAATCCATGTAACAATCTCTTCAGCTAGTTGGAGGAAGATGGCTCTATAAACTTGACACATATAATGGTTGATGGAATGACTGGAATGACTTTTTGGTGACCATAATGACTCATTATAAAGTAAGCATTTAAAGATTTTGTGGGGTGGCATAATGCATTCTTTCTCTACCCTAACTTTCCACAAGATGATATGTTTAGAGGTTTCTAAATGGGCTTTTAACATTTTATTACACTCTTGTCAAAACCTTTTCATTATTCCTGTCAAGCTCTCTCTGTGCTTGTTTTTAACAGATTTAAACAGCAGCAATTTGTTCCTCAGCAGGAGTGAGAAGAGAAGACAACAGAGAACCCCTCTCCTGTTGTCAGCCAAGATGGAAAATCAGGCACCTATCTCAAAATAACAACACCAACATTATCCTGTGTCAAGCTAAGTCCAATATGATGACATGTTTAGTTGGTTTTGTAAAGCATCTGCAGCTGCTTAACAGTAGATGTCTGCTTCTTCTGCACATTTTGCTTGGCCAAAGTTTATACTGGAGTCTAAGTCAAAATTCCCAGTGAGCTGCATATAAGTTTTCTCCAAAGTGGATTGTTCCTTTTATTTTAGAAAACAATTTTAGTGCTTTATTTGTGTGTGAGAGAAATACCAGTGGTAGAATAAGAATTCACCTATAACTATAGTCATTAACACTGCCCAGTTGACTCCCATAACACTTATTTTATGTTGCTGGAAAGGTAGCACCTTCATGCGTTATATTCATTGGATGCTTCTTGTTAGGGTCTTTAGTGTAGGCTTGCAGCAGGATTTACCATTCTCTCACAGAAAATGGGATGTATGGTCTACAGAAGTGGTTTTTAACCATCAGGTATTTGAGAACTTGAACCCTCAGGAGCCTTGGTCACCTTGACCATGGGCCTTATCAGAAAGGCCAGGTAAAGCATCCCACTTTGCCTGGCCTCACCAACAAAAGAGAGGGGCAGTGGTGTGAATCCGTCACCCTGTATGCAGTTCCCTCTCATCAACATTTTCCCTATCACATAGGAAAGTGTCGCTCTTCCAAAGAGGTCCTGTGCTGGCTCCATTGGAAACATCCTGTGTTCTGGGGGAAGCATCCAATGACAGTTGTACCCCAGTTGGGAGCGGAGCTTCCGGCTGAAGTCACACAACATTGTGTGATGGTCAGTGTGGAGCTCTGTCCTGAAGATGGCATGGAAACATCTTAGGATGCTGATTTCAGTAAGTATGATGAAGACCCAAACCTCACCAGATGGGCAAAATTACCCATTGTACAACACTTCCACTTCACTTGTGGCACAAAGCCCATTGATCTACTTCCGATGGGGCTCCATGCCACAAGTGAAATGAAAGCATGGTAAGCTGCCACCACAGCAACATAGGAAGCCTCTCCTGTTGGGATGGGGTGAGAGGCAAAGCGGGTCATGCAGTGCCCTGCCGGATTCTCCATGATGCATGGCGAATCCCAGCCTTAATGTTATAAGGTCCCAACTGTCAGGAATTCTGGAAGATGTGATCCAAAATACTTGGAGGGCCAAAAGCTGGGAACCACTGATCTGAAGTATTAGTTGTACTGAAAGAGATAGTGGAGCATCAATACACTATGATTAAATCCAACACTATTGAGTTTTTACATTTATCTGTATACCTTCATAGTTTTCTGACAAAACAAAGGTATCTCTGCTTGTTTTTAGTGAGAAAACACTGGGCCCCATTCTGCACTATCCTTATATCCCAGGATCAAACCCCAGGTTATCTGCTTTGAACTGGATTATATTAATCTCCACTGCCACAAATTTGGGATTGGATCTTGGGATATAAAGAAAATGTAGATTATGAGACTTACTATCTCACCACATACTATTTTTTCCTGTTCAAAACATTTAAGCTTTAATTCCTATTTCAGATTTTCCATCTTCTCATGATGAACTCTAAAAATGGAATCTTTGTTGCTTGAAATTTGAACCAGTTGTTTGATGGCCATATGTGCTCCAGATATTGCTGGAAAGCGGAATGGTCTATAATCCTTCTAAAATATTCATCTCCTCCCCACTGTTTATTTAACTGAGCTGAAAAATACATAAAATATGCTAATAATGTAGCTTTAATAAGCTTGGGGGAAAATGTTTTTTTCCCCTCTCTCTCAAACACACACACAAACATCCACATTTAGAATACATTTGTATTTGGATCACAGTAGCATGAACATACAGATAATTTAACCCCCTTTTCCCTGGAAAACTCTCTTAGCTACTGTTAATGAGTAGTACAGTAAATGACTTTCTCGTCAGTTGAGGGCAATTAATGGTACTGGAATTATTCACTCAAGGATCATCAGCTAGTAATTGGTTTTCCACACTGATAGAATGGGGTGAATAATACCAGTACTAGCATAAGGGAGAAAGTAGTAGAAGCAAGGAAATGCTCTTTTCCATACTCTCATTTCCCTCATTTCAAATGGCAGGCTCAACAGGAGGTGGAATTAGGTTTTTTTCCCATTGGGCATAAGCTACATAAATATAAGCAGTTAATTCATACTCAAAACATCCTTGTTAGAAATCCATGTAAACTATAAGAAAATAAGAACCGTATACAATATAAGTAACAAAGAACATGAAAGAAAAATGTAAAAGAATGCTAATGAGATAAAAACACATATACACATTTATTTGATTTCTAACCTCCTTCATGATGATTATACAAAACCAAATAATGTATCTTCTTCAACTTAAGTTAGCATTTATGTACTTCTACTATTCAAAGTCAATTTAGTAATGATCAAAACTTGAAGCCAACATACTGTTTATGTTACTCTGCAAAAATCCTATTAAAATTTCCAGTTATTTACAAAAATCACCCATGATTTTTCTGTAATCAAAGATGAGAATTGGTTTATTTCAACTAAGCCCAACGCTTTCAATAACCACCACTTTTCATTTTCTGGAATCATTGAATTTTTTTTCACTTCTCTGCAGAACTCGTACTGATCACATGAGGATATGGGAAGGGTGTGAATTTGAAACAGGGCTACTATTCACCCATGAAAGCACACTTGCTTGAATTTGTTCAAGTAGAACTCAAGTGAACACAAGTTTCTGAATAAATTTCTGCCAGTGTAGCAGATTATTTCCCAATGGGATTCTTTGGAGTTAAAAGTCTCATGAACTCCAACTGAACGTGAAGCAAACTTTTTACTCTGGAAACCTGGAATAGTTGCTGGTCAATACCAATAAACCACAGTGGCTAAAGATGCTGCTAGATATTTGTCTACTTCTGTATTCTGTTTTACTCCTCATAACGTTTGGCACAATTTTACTCCATCTTCCACTGCCTAAAAAGAGCCTGGGAAATTACTTTAAAAGAGAATCCAGTCCTATTGTTAGTTGCAGAGTTTAGAAAGTAACTTATTAACATTACTCAGAGATGGGCAAGTAACACTTTGCTCAGCTCCCATTTGTATCTATGTGTAGGTGAGGGTTTTTTTTCTTTTGCCCCAATATGCATTAGTTTAGACTTCTTCATGCTGAATTTCTATTTGCTAATTTAATGGCCAGTCTTCCTGCTTCCAGACACCCCTCTCGAGCATTATTCAATCTGTTTTTGTTCTAACTATCCTAAATTATTTGGCATTGTCTGTACACATGGCAATACTGGAATACTGTGTCCAATTCTGGACACCACAATTGAAGAGAGATATTGACAAGCTGGAATGTGTCCAGAGGGGGGTGACTAAAATGATCAAGGGTCTGGAGAACAAATCCTATGAGGAGCAACTTAGAGATCTGGGACGTTTAACCTGCAGAAGAGAAGACTGAGAGGAGACATGATGGCCATGTATAAATAATGTGAGGGGAAGTCATAGGGAGGAGGGTGCAAACTTGTTTTCTGCTGCCTTGGAGACTAAGATGCAGAACAATGAGTTCAAACTTCAGGAAAGGAGATTCCACCTGAACATTAGGAAGAACTTTCTGACTGTGAGAGCTGTTCAGCAGTGGAACTCTCTACCTTGAAGTGTGGCAGAGGCTTCTTCTATGGGGGCTTTTAAACAGAGGCTGGATGACCATCTGTTGGGCGTGCTTTGAATGCAGTTGCTCTGCTTCTTGGCAGGGGGCTGGACTAGATGGCCCATGAAATCTCCTCCAACTCTATGATTCTATGATTCTTTGACTTCACTGCTCTCACCTAACTCCAGGTCCCTTAAAAATAACATGAAACTCACCAATGGGAAACCTTAGGAGCAACTTAGGGAGCTGAGTATGTTTAGCCTGGAGGAGAGATATTTAAGAGGTGATTTGACAACTATTTCTAAATATTTGAAGGATGTCAAATTGAGCAGGGGCAAAGTTGCGTTCTGCCTCTCCTGAGTCTAGAACAATAGTTCTCAACTTGTGAACCTCGGATGTTTTGGCCTTCAACTCCCAGATATACCAACAGCTGGTAAACTGGCTGGGATTTCTGTGGGTTGTAGGCCAAAACACCTGGGGACCCATAGGTTGAGGACCACTGGTCTAGGATATAGGGAAATGGAATCAAATTGCAGGAAAAGTGATTCTTAGGAAGAACTTCCTTGTGGTATGAGTTGTTCAACAGTGGAATGCGTTGCTTTGTAATGTGGTGGAATCTCCTTCTCTGGAGTGCTTCCTTTCTGTATTGCTGAATGGATTTGAACTACATGGCCCTTATGAGCCTTTTCAATTATATGTTCCTATTCTAACAACAGGACAGATACTAAGAAACCCTTCAAGATACCCTTTTATCTAAGCCAGTAGGGATGAGAATCATTTTGGGGGTTTAGTTTGGATTCAAAGGACCTATCCAAGATGCTGAACTTAGTCTGGGAGAATTGGATTCAGGATCTTTGATAGTTCCTTCAAATGTCATCCAAGACCCTTCAACATTTCTCAATTGTGGGAACAAACCCTTTATTGCAACCCTCTGCTTCCTATTTTTTTAAAAAATCATAAAAGGGTTTCTTCTCTTATCCCATGACTGCTGTTTACTCAGGAGTTAATGGTGAGGACCATAAACCTCGGGGCAAGGATGTGCCAAGTGGCCAAGCCCTGGTGTGACATCACTGCACATACCTACCTGCATAGCATAGACATCCATACTAACATCGCAAATGGCTGAAGGCTGGAGTTGCGAACATGTCTACAGCTGTCTTTGTGAAAGCATATACTACAGAATTCAACACAGTCAAGTCTCTGAATACACTTGACAATATTACTGTATCTTTAAAAGCACTTCTCACCATATTAACTGGAAGAGATTTCATGTTAACTGGTGTGTAATCCCCTAGTTTCCACTAGATCCATTTAAAAAATATACACCAGCAACTTTAATTAAAAAGATCAGCGATTTTACACATGAATTCTTTAAAACTCTCAGATGAATCCTACCTGTATTCAGAAATGTGTATAAAGAGGAGGAAGAGAGAGAGAATGTTGTCAATAAGGTCCATGTTTTATTTTCCGTTCGACTTTCTTTAGCCTTCAGCCAGAAGAAGACTTCTGGGTAACCCAAGAGCTACCTCTGAAATTTCCCCATAGTGAGAAATTCAATAATTCCTGGGCAAAATTACTTATACTAATGCACTCTGAGGCAAATTCTCTTACACACACACACCCAGGTTTTCTGCTCGCAATTTCAATCAATAACAACCCAAGCCTGTGTGCTTGTTTGTATGCTTTGAATTCCTTCTTACGTACGCCCCTAAGGACAAGGCACACATCAAGTAGTATGACCTTTAAAAACTAAAATACACACCCAGTTCTGGAGAAAAAAAAAGAAAATATAAATTTCTCATTATTTGATGGGACTCAGTTTTATAAAAGGCTAACTAATTTATGATCTTTCCAAGTTCCTGCTGTATACAGAAACTCCAACCAATTAACCCCCCACCCCCCCACCCGCCCTGCCACCAGAATTTAGTAGATTGTAGGGCTGGGCGGTTTCGTTTCGTAATTCGTTAAAAATTCGTTATTTTTTTTTATAACAAAGCGATATTGAACCATTCAGGAGCAACTAAAAAACGAAACGAATTTTTCCAATTCATTTCGTAATTGTTTCGGAATTGATTCATTATTGATTCGTTATTGATTCATTATTGATTCGTTATTGATTTGTTATTATTTCCGCATGTCTGGTGCAAGTTTTAGGGTTGCTGTTTGTTTTCTCAGTGAAAAAAAATATAATTATCACACCAACAGTCAACAACAGAGGGAGAGGGAAGCTTCAGAATTTTTTTAGCGTATTGCGCGATCGTGGCCGCCATTAACGAATCGATTCGTAATCGATATGTATTTGTTTCGTAATTGGGTTTTTGATTTCTGAAATTTCGTAAATATTGAACTTTTTTAAAGGAAAATTTTGGAATTCTTTTAAATAACGAAACGCAAAAACCCCCTAAAAACGAATCAAGTTTAGAAACAATTTTTTCCGTGTTTGGACAGCCCTAGTAGATTGGGCTCATAATGAAATGAATGAAGGCTGGCAGAAATTACAGGAGCGCTAGATTCCTGAGACTGCACAGCAAAGGATGCTAAAGCTGAGGTGGGGATAGATGAGCCTTCATGAATAGAGGCCAGTTCTTAAGTTGGCAGGAGGGAGAACTGTAGGTTATTTAGTCCAGGCTTTCCCCTCATAAGCCCTCTTTCAGCTTTGGATTGTGATCCACTCTCATGTCCACACTGCAGTGTGAGCTTTGTTGGTTGCTTTGGGGCCAGGTAGGAATTTTGTCTCCTTTCTATGTTTTTTTTTAAAAAGCAAATATGTACTGTATCTTTGGAACCCAGATGATTGGCAGTATTTTGGTGTAGGGTTGGGCTATGGGTGACCTCTTTAGATCCTGGGACCTATTGAGTATGAAGGAATCTTCCCTTAGGGCTAATCTGGGGGTTTCCTGTCATTGTAAACCTCCGTTAAAACCCACGTCAGGTGGCTCCTCCTTCACTTTACTGATTCTCAGGCATAGATATAAATCAATAAAGTGATTCTCTATGTCAGGTCTTTTAATTTCATGGTTGGTCATCAATGAAACACCAGCAGGCATCTATTCTCAGGTGTGATGGCAGCTGTTGATTTCCAAGCCAGTAGGGTTGAGAATCATTTTGGAGGTTTAGTTTGGATTCAAAGGAACTATCCAAGATGCTGAACTTAGTCTGGGAGAATTGGATTCAGGATCTTTGATAGTTCCTTCAGATGTCACCCAAGACCTGCCAACTGCTATTGCTTGGAAGATAATTTCAAACAGGAGCATTGGAGCAATCCTATGCATCTGGGAGCTTGCTTTTGAGTAGATCTATATAGGATTGTGCAGAATACAATGGGTGTCCTCCTTGATGCTCCCATCAGTGCCCTTAGCTTCCTATACTACCATTCCAGTTGGCAGCCAGTAGAAGGATGCGAGTGATAAATTAAAACGATAGAAAAATACTGTTTTCAGGCAGTTGCCCTATGTGTGATTACATTGTCAATTTAAAGCTGTGACTTCCCTGTTTTATCGGAATTATTTCTAACCAATCGGACAAAACTTATTGGTTTATGCACTCCATACTAATGAATACATAATTCACAAAGTCTAGTCTTGCTGTTTCATAGGGGATTACACATTTAGAAAATTGTTCCCTAGCAATGACAAATTTAAAAATTCACGTTTTATTTTTATTTTTTTTAAAACTCCCATATTCTATGACATTTTTCAGTACTATTGTTTGAATTCCTGTGGAAATTACTATTTTAGTAGCAGTAGCTTTTTATTTGTCAGTCGTGATGACCATTCACAAGCCAGAGCCACGGTAGCACAGAGGTTAAACCTCTAATTGCAGGAAATCTGCTGACTAGAAGGTTATTAGTTTGAAGCCACGAGTTGGGGTGAGCTCCCGACTGTCAGTGCTAGCTTCTGCCAACCTAGCAGTTCGAAAGAATGCAATGTGAGTAGATCAATTGGTACCGCCTCAGCAGGAAGGTAAAGGGGTGCCCCATGCAGATATGCAGAAATGCTGGCAACACAATCAGAGATGTCTATGGACAACAGGCTCCTTGTCATGGAAAAATGGAACAAGAGCATCTCCCCATGGCCCAAGTTGTTCATAGCCTCCAGACACCAAAGATGGAAAAAGGGGAAGGCCTTTACCTTTGTCTGTGTTGTACGTAGTTCACTGTTATGTAAAAAGGCATTGAATGTTTGCCTCATATGTGTATTCTAAGCCACTCTAAGTCCCTCCAGAGAGATAAAGCAGAATATAAATAAAATATATTATTATTATTATTATTATTATTATTATTATTATTATTATTATCTCAGTCTGAGGAATAAATAAAGGGAGTGATGGGACTGTAATTCAGCCATGATATATATTCAAGTTCCTTATATTGTGCTGGAAGGAAATGATGATTAAAAATCACCTTATTCCTTGACTAAGGAATAAGGTAGGATCCCACTTATTGAACGGAAGACTGAATTTTGGATCAGATACAGTTGTCAGGTTTAAATTCTGTAACATAATACAGTCAATTGCAGCTCATGAAAGATGGGGACATGTGAATCAGGCCTATCTAAGGCTGCCTCAAGTCTTGTGAGTTCAGTACAACCCTCTGAACTTACTGTGGAAACAAGAAGCTATGGGTAATAGCAAATCCTATTGAAATGAAATGGTGGCATCTCTCTCTATCTCTATCTCTTTTTTGAGATTTTTAAAAATCATTTTTATTAGTATTATTTCAAAATAACATAAAAAGAGGAGGAACAATTGGGTTGACAGAAAAGTGGGAAATCAAGTGGAAAGTGGATAGGTGGGTTAGATGAGGGGAGGGGATTTGGGGTGTGGGGAAGGGATGGATGGGGCAGGAGATTTTTAAACATAGTCTAGATGATTATCTGTTGGGATTACTTTGATCATGTATTCCTGCCTAGCAAAATGGGGTTGGACTAGGTGGTCTCTTCCAACTCTGTGATTCTGCCAGATGTTAACACACTGTACCTATCAAATTCCTAAAGAGGATAATGGGCAAATGTATAATCCGGTGGACACATACCATAGAATAGCCTGGAGGAGATATTTCATTAGATGTTGGTAGGTGAAATCACACATCCATCAGTATGGGATAGTTATTTTGTATAACTTTTCAAATTAGTCACTAGACAAGAAACACACAGAAATAGCAATAAACTAATTATCACACCTATGGTTGAACTTTGTGTAGAGCAAATAAAATTTGGAGAAGGCTGAGGCAGCAAAGTCATACTTTTCAAGAGATCAAAAATGGACTGGAGAAGAAGGACTTCCTCTTTCATGGAGACCTTCTTAACCCTGTCTGATGGTTTAGCAGCACAGTTGGAGTGAAACTCCAACAGCCCCTGGGATTTAATGCAGATGTTGGGTTTCATCCCTGACTGCACAAGTCTCTAGCCCGCAATGAGTAGTTAGCCTAGATAGATTAGAGTGAGGGATTTCTTCCCCAAATTCCTTATGCATGCCTATCTTAAAAGGGGCTTAGAAGGAGTTTATCTTACTCATGCCACTGACTCCCCCCCCCCCCCCCTTTGAATACTTAGCAATGTGATCTCTCCAGGGAAGATGTAATTTCCTTAATTTGCCCTTTAAAGGTATTTTTATTGCCCTGGACTGGCCATGCGACGTGTCTCCATTTTCTGGGTCTCTCCTGCTTTGTTCTCTTAGAGTGAGGAGGCATCTTGCCATTGTCCAGGAAAGATGTAGCAGATATGGCTATTTTATTATTTTTCCTTTTCCTTAGAAGATAGCTCAGTGAAGCTAGTTAGCTCCAAGACCCTTTCCTATCCAGAATGGATTTTTTTGTCTTTAATAAACATATTATTTTTAGAAGCTATAAACTTGTGGATCTGTAATCCTGTTCCATCCTGTTCAGGCATGTAGCCGGGGCGGGGGGGGGGGGAGGCTTGGGGGGGCTTCAGCCCCCCCCCCCCGAAATTCTCATGGTGGCCCATGAGAAGGTCTTACTGGTACATTATTTAAACTGTTATGTTTATTCATATCATGATCTGATCACCATACTCAATATATCCCATATGCAATGGTGATATGGACAAGCCTTTTATCAGTCTTGTCCACATATGAAATACATGATACAATAACTTTATTCTAAGTCCCTGGTATTGCTGATGCTTTATACATGTTTGGAATCACAACTGCTTTCCATTTAACAGAATGAATACAAATTGTTCACGGTCACTAAAATCCTCCCACAAGACATGCCTCATAATCTTGATAAATAAAGAATGATTTAGAATATCAATACATTAAAATTCACATAACCCACCTCCACAGGCGGTGTAGTTTAGAAATTAATCAAACAGCCTTATCAAATCTGGTCCTTAAAAAGAATCCCTGAGAAATAATGTATTTTTTAATTTACTCTGCTAGTAGTAAAACACACATTGGTTATTTTCCAGCAGTGAATAACAATGAATTTTAAAATGAACAGCCGCACTCATTCTTGTCATTTTGGTGCTGTTTTCAGTTCAAAGGGGAAAAAATTGTCAGGTGCATTTGCTTGCACATTTGTAAATGCAAGAAACTTTTTGTGTTTGCTAACCGGTGGAGACTGTAGGAAGTAGGATGAGATCATTAAACTCCTTAAAAACATCAGTACATGGTCAGTGGTTACATCCAAGATCACACTATTCTCAAATTTTCATGAAACATTTGGATTGTACAGTTTAGTCATTCAAATAAAAGGAGACAGGCAGAGGTACCAAGGAACTACAAACACAATAAATGGAATTCAAAGAAGGAGCTGCAATGTTTCAGTAACCTTGAATACATTTATTTATTTAATCAATTCAATTGAATCAATAGATTTCTGAAAGCAAATAGAAGAATTCTATGTGTAATGATTTTCAGTGTCTCACTCTGCAATGCTAGAAATTTGGGGAATTGAAGGAAATGTCATTGCATCCTTACTTCCCCATCTCACTTACACAGTTATACTCCTGAGAGACTCTGAGATGTATAACAGTGCCATCTAATTCATATGATATTAGATGGGAGATGACCAATTAATTCCAGCTGTAGTCTATATTTCAGAGGAGGGAACTGACCAAACCACCTGAGTATGCAGCCCTCTGGGTGTCATTTGGATGCCACTTCTAACATTCCCTGTGCAATTAGAAAGACATGAGAGGTGACTACCAGGCACTTGCAGGGAGCTCTGTGCCTGCTAGGAGTGGTAGTGATTATACATGGACAAAGGACAGCCCAGCAAGGCTGATGTCGGATTGAGTGTTGATACACAGTACCCAGAGGGCTTGACTTGATGCATATGTCCACCATCTCAGTTGATCGGGGGCCAGTCTGGAGAATAATGCTCCAGATTCTGTGTCTGCTATGGAAATCTCCAGTGTTGTTTTGCTGGGCTTGCAACAATTGCCTTCACCATGTCAAGTATGGAGCTCTTGCAGAGCGTCAGTTTAGTAGTGGAGCACCAGCTTAGCTCTTGTTGCAATGGTGTAGTAACAGTGAGGCCACGGACTATATTTTAGTTCAAGCTTTGAATTTCAGGTTTACAAAAATGATAAGGTAGCATTGTGTTTAAGGATCTAATCGGAAGGAGGCCCATAAGCTGGGGCAGCAGGGCAAATCTGTGGGGCAGTGGGGGAAACCATTGGGCAGCCCCACACGTGGACCCTTACCATTCCACAGTGTTTCCTGTCTGCCTCCAGCTTCATCCTATTCTGTCCCCATCTTAGTCAATGAAAACATGGGTAGTTGCCCATGTTCCCAGGGCAGTTCTAAACACACTGCATATATGGAGCTGAGACAGAGTCCAGCTGGAAATAGCTCTATGTCATGTGATGGGCTCCAGTGGACTCCATCCTGGTTGCATCTTGGCAGCATCCTGATGAGGTCATTAAACCACTAACAGTCAGAGTAGAGTGGGATATAGCTATGATGGTAAAGGAGGAATGAGGACAGTGCCCCCTTTGTAAGAATATTACTTAATAAATTTTCCTTCGGTCTTCAAAGTTTTAGCACTGAAGTTACTTAAAACTTCAGTTGAATATTTAGAGATGATTTTCGACATCCACAGGAAAGGGGCAAGCAAAGGTCCTAAGATAAAGCAAATATAAACCATAATAATTCTAGGTGAATCATTTTCACTTTGTCTTTGCAATCCTAGAAATTTTGGGATGAAAAATTCTTATTTCTTGTTTCAGTGATTTCAGGTTTTCCTCACCTCCTACTATACATAATTCTACGATAAAAATAGGACAATTTCAAAAAATACCTTACCACAAAAGAATGTGCACCTGTGGTTCACCAGCCATAGAGGACAGCATGCATATTTTGTTTGATTGTTTTCTATATGCCAAGGTGAGATCCCAATATTTAGAACAACCAAACTGTCCTATTTTCTTTCAGGAGAGAATCTACATTTACTTGGCTACATAGCCAAATTCATTATAAAAGTTGCCCAATGGAGATATCTCTTTATCTCACAAAATGAGATTCTGTCATGGTGATGAATTTATCTAAATTCTCTGACCAATTCTTTTACATTTGCCATTCTACTCCCCTGCTTTCAATTTATAATTTAATCCCATTTTATGAAACCTATTATTTAATCAAGTTTTATAGTGATTTAATTTATTTCAGTTAACTATTACAGGAGCTTCAGGATAGTGAATCATGTTTATTTGTCTTTGATTGTTGATACGGTCAATGGACTAACAATCAATAAACAAATCATCTACTAGAGACAATTTTGGTTCAGTTAGACCACAGGCTTGGAAAGATACCTTTAATTCCATATTCAACACAAAGGCCAGAAAAGTAATTTCCCCAAATTCCAAGGTGGCACATAGAGTCTGACCTCATATAAAACAAGACATGGGAAGTAAATCCCAGAGCTTGGTCAAGCTTGATGTGGGGGTGTGGTCTTTATAAATTGATTTAATATGTATGGAAGTTATCCAAAGGGACCCCCTCTCTTTTTTTGTTCTGTTGGAGAGCAGATGTCCGGGAGGGTATTTTTTGGCAGGACCCACTCTGTCAAACAGTCTGCCTTTGACAGTTGCTTGCTGGAGGGATGGCTGAAACGCAAAGCATTTTTGATCAGGATATCACATTCATCTGGAAGTTAATTACTGTGGCTACATCGGTATAAATAATTAATTATGCAAAAGTCCACGCAGCTGCGGCTGGATGGAGTTAAGTGAAGGACAGCGGATAAAGAGATTTGGAAAATCTAAGCCTCTTTCACTATTGGCCTCTGTTGTTTGGGGTGGGCTTTTTGTTTTTGTTTTGGAAAGTGTCCCACTGAGTGTGCCTTTCAGAACAAAATACAATAAAGGGTGATGCTTATATGTTTGCCCCAGTTCAGCCAACTAGGTCTCATTAGTAACCATCTTTCAGCGTCACATATGCCACCGTCTGAAACACAAAGGAACCAACCCAATCAGATTTATGTTTTTGTTAACGTTTTAAGTTTGCCAAGAGTTTATCTGAAGGGATGCAATGCTTTGAAAAGTTACTTTGTGGGGCTGTTAGTCATAGAATCCTCTAACTGGCATAGAAAGCGATCAAGACATTTGGAGATTCTGAAAGCCCTCCTGGCACTGTTCTGGAGGATCCCCCCATTGGATGCAAAAAAAGTAACATTTTCAACCCTTAAGAAGAAAGAAAAGCATTGGTACACATTATTTTTATAGACACGTACTGAACAGAAACTCACTGAGTGTTCCTGATGAGTAAACCTGCTTAGGATTTAATAACACTGCTCTCACAAGGCTGAATTTCTTGCAATATTTAACATTAGAGATTGAGAGGTTTACTTTATCCATGCAAATAGTCATCAATTGGCTCTCAGTTCAATGCAGCCATCCCCAAGGTAGTGCCCTTCAGCTATACAGACTACTATTCATGTGACCTCCAGCCAACATGGCTATGAACTGGCCATCTGGGCATTGGGTTGTGGCCATGAACTAGCCATCTGGAGGGTATCAAGTTGTGGGAAAAGATTGACAGTAGTTCCTGAGCCATAGTCATTGGGTTATGATCTGACTTAAGTTGGCTCACATGGTAAGTGCTGCCACTGGAGGTCAGGCATTCCTTAGCTACTGATTTTCAGAGAACAAGTGCATTTTTAAAAGAGCACTGGATTTGGTGGCCTTTGTACAGGAGCAGCTAGTGCAAAGCTTTCCGAAGAACAAGACAAAGCTGGGGCTTAACATTATTATGCTAAGCACAGAACATATAATACAATACTTCTAAAAAGTACAGTGGCGGTAATGAGCACCCCCGTTCAACTTGCTAAAGTGCAGAAATAATAGCAAATGCCCTCTCTGGCTCCAAGGAAAGAGAACTGCCAAATAAGTAATACTGACACATTGGGTTCAAAGGTGTTTCACTCCTAGCTTCACCAGGAGCAAAAATTCATTCTTTTGTAGCTGTGAGGGAAGAACGTCATTACACTCAATTTAACAGTTCAGGCCTCACTGTCATCATGAAGCAGCACTAATGGCTGAAAAATCTATGTGAACCTTGCCAAAGTATTATGGATTCCAGGAGTGGGGAACACAGTCTCTGTAACCAAAACTCCATGTTACAAACATGTCTTTAAAATGTTCATATTCAGCTGCTTGTATTAACTATCAAAGAAAAAAAGGGAGAGAATACCTGTTCTCTCTCTGTGTGCCATGTAATTTCTAAAAACAGCACTTCTAAAAGAAAGGAAAGAAAAAAGAAAAGGTATTTCAAAACATCCCTGCTCCCTCCAAAGAGCATATATGTGTAACGCGGTTTACACATTACATCCACCACAGGGAATATGATTTTAAAAGGTTTCATGTGGTGGTGGCTGTTATCACATGCTGACTGACAGCTGGTTCTCCCATGCCCATGTTTCCTTTGATTTCTCACAGCTTGATGGCCAGCAGCTGAATCTACACACTCATTTCACCAAAAAGGCATTGCCGTTGTGGGGGGATCAAGTGACGGTAAATTCTGTTCCCTGCATTAGCTCTATGGTGGCTGGGAGGGCCTTTGCACAATTAAAACTTGTGTGCCAGCTGTGAAGTTATCTGGCACTACAATTACATACTGATACATATATACGTACAAAACTTTGAAGACATACAGCAGGACCTGACCATTGTTTGGCCCAAGAGCTCAATGCACCAATGGGTGGTGAGATGAGGATCATTTAAACATGCACATGTACGTATTGCTCGGCTCCACTACATGATGCAAGCAGTGAGTAAATAGTAATCTCGAGCATAGTTTTTTGGATTGATGGAAGGAATAACAAGAACAAAAGCCTCCACCTGCACTGAATTTGATGATGTTCACCATCCTGGCACTGTTCAGATACATACCAGATATAGTGGTATGTTCCCCTGATCAACTGGACACCAGGAAAAGGTGGATTGATCTGCAGGTTGTGCAGGGTGAAATACTAAATCTTTATCACACTATGCCATATTCCATGTTAACCATAATGGCAACATCCCACTGAATGCAGTTTGGCAGAAGTGGAAACTGTTAGGCATGTCCTATTATATTATCATATTTTATCTGTTTTTATTACTCCTATTGTACAGAAGATCTCTGGCAGAAATGATGAATATTATTTATAATGTCTCATAGAGGATAGGGAATCGTGGATCACTTTTAGGACCTCATCACATGGGTAGAAAGCCCCATCCTAGGGCACTGCTGAGATGCAGTCAGGATGATGCCTGGCGGAGCCCATTACATGATGCAGGGCTACTTCTAGAGGGGCTCTGTCCTGGCTCCATGCACGCTGCATCTTGGCAGCATGCTAAGGACACGGGATGAAGCTGGGGACAGCTGGGGACAGACAGAAAATTGCATAGAATGGCAAGGGGGTGATGTGGGGTGTTGTCTGACAGTTTTCAACACTGCCCCATGGATGTTCCCCACTGCCCCACAGATTCCCCCACTGTCACCAGCTTAAGGACCTCCATGTGATGATGTCCCTAGAGTGGCTAAGTTTTGTGCCACAGCTGTAGAAATAAGGAGGCAGATTTCAGATGATTTTAGCGGATAATGTTTAACTTACTTATTGTAATATCTATATTCACAGATTGTATAAGTATCATATATGATGTCAATTAGGATTATTCCATATCTTGGACTTTCTGCTTTTAATATGTTGAATTTCAGATTTAAATGTTTTAATGTATTAGACTCCTGTTCTGCGACCATAGCAATAAAATTCATTCATTCATTGAATTCTGGAGTTTGTAGTTTAGTGTAGCCCAAGGGAATACTCATTCCTAAACTGCAAATCCCAAAATTTCATGGCTAGTGTGGTTACAGTGTGCCCTTTGGTACCAGGACCAAAATCTGTGAATGTTCAAGCCCTGTTATATGCAATGACATAGTAATATAGCAAGGAGTGATTAGCACAACTAGCCTATGTGGCCGCCTATTCTTCTAGCACATGGGACCATCATATAACCAGTGAATGCTGATCATTCTCTCACTCCTATGTTTTTTCTTCTCCCAAAAACTTGTTCCTGAGTCTTGTAGACATTCCTAATTTTGTAGATCAGCAATTTCCTCTGAATCCTCCTCTTTAGTAGTCAACTTGAACTAGTTTATCAAGCTATGCCAGGGATAAGCTTAATTTTCTCCCCTCCTCCCTGTCTTTAGAGGTGACCTTTCAGCATCCCTCCATGCCAACTATCTATCAGTATAGTGCAGCATCTGAAACTCATGGATAACATATCCAAAAAGAACATTTCCAAACTGGCTTGGATTTAATCCTAACTATTACGACAGTTCCAATCGCTGCCCATTTCAGAGAGATTATCTTCCCCTTCCAGGAGGTTTGGTCTGATAAAGTGACTTCGGCATCTAATGCATTATTAACTGAGAAGAAATACCAAGCCTTTTCCTCATTATAAACTTCTGCGCTGAATTCCCAGCAGGAATACCACAGGGTCACAGAGTCATCATTAACCAATAGATGACAGCTAATTGATTTTATACTTCTGTGTATCAGAGATAGCATACCACAAGTTTTAAAAAAGCTAATTTGTCTCAGCTCTATAATACAGGTGACCATGACAAAATTGTGTGTCATAGTTCATTTTAAAAAAAATCACAGTTCATAGTTCAATTTTTTTCTTTAATTCCCCCCCCTCCCCCCTCCAAATTGCATTACTGAAACCCAGACTCCCTAGGCTACTTATTCCTATCGCCTGAAAACAGTGAAACAGTCTTTAACACTCGAATCATGAAAGCATTTTCAAAGCTGAAACCACTTTAGGGTAGCTTTTAATGAGATAGTGGGCTTTGCTGACAGAAACACAAAGTTAGCTTTTTGAAGCACCAGATCTCTGAAATGGAGCTTAAGCAGGCAAAAAGCCCAAGGCATGCTTTTATATAGGGGACAGGTAACACTTCCATAGTACCACTCAAGACTGTTTGGTTAAAATTAATGCTGTACATTAATACAACCTCTTCCTTTTATTTAGGACTGTCTCACATAAAGCCACCATCCTACGACATTCATACAATCAACTTGCTGGGATGGTCACTCTCACTATTGTACATTTATTTATTTACTTACTTACTATATTTATATTCCGCTCCTTTCACCCTGAAGAGGACTCTGAGTGGCTTACAGTATGGAAATATTCAATAATATTATAACAAGTAAAATACAATATATCACTTACATAAAACAAAATAAAACATATAAATACCATAAAACTGTTAAAACCTTGATCCATAGTCTAGGAGTCATCAACTGTGTTGCTACAATTATGCCAGTTCTCTATT